>NC_062555.1:66753280-67407923 GCF_016906955.1 Phacochoerus africanus | reverse complement strand
GACTAGAAGCCACAAGGTTGCGGGTTCAATCCCTGGCCTCACTCAATGCATTAAGGATCCAGCATTGCAGCGAGCTGTGGTGTAGTTTGCAGACAAGGCTTGGATCCTGCATTTCTGTGGCTGTGGTGTAGGCTGGTGGCTACAGCTCCTATTCGACCCCTAGACTGGGAACTTTTATATGCTGTGGGTGCGGCCCTAAAAAAAAAAAAGAAAAAAAAAAGAAGTAGAAGAGCACTAGTCCTCTCCGTGCCCTCTCAGCCATATTTGGACACAAGAAGGTGGTGTCTGCAAGAGGGACCTCACCAGGAACCCCATCATGCTGTCATCATGATCTGAGACTCCCAACCTCTAGACTGTGAGAAGTAAATGTTTGTTGTTTAAGCTACTCTATCTATAATCATCTCTTAGAGCAGACTGAACTAAAATAGCTAGAAATCAAAAATATTGTAGCTGAAGTGAAGGATGTCTTTGCTGAATGTATCCATCAGTAGAGGTACATGACTGAAGATCAGTGAACCTGAATACATATCAATAGAAACGTCCCAAACTGAAAGGCAATGGAAAAGAATAGGAAAAAAGAAAAATAAATAATAATAACCACAGCATCCAAGAACTGTGTAACAATTTCAAAAGGTGTAATATGAACACAATGGAAATAACAGAGAAGAAATACAGAAAAGAGCAAAAGAAACTTTTAAAGTGTTCATGGTTGACAGTTTTCCAAAATTATAAATACAGGGAGCTCAGAGAAGACCATGCACAAAGCAGAATTTAAAAAACCAACAAAACAAAGTCTTCATTTGGCATATCATATTCAGAGAACATAAAGCTAAAGACAAAGATTATATCTTGAAAGAAGCCACAGGTGGCAAATTTCTCATCTATAGAGAAGCAAGGGTAAGAATTACATTGACTTCTCATCGGAAACTATGCAGACAAGAAGGGTAAGATGAACTAAAGTGGTGTGAGAAAAAAACAACAACACATAGACTTCTGCATTCAGCAAAATTATCCTTCAAAAGTAAAGGAGAATTGGAGACATTCTAGAGCAAACAGAAAGTGAAAGAATTTATTCCCATCAGGCCATATTTACAAGTAATGGATTCTTCAGGCATAAAAATAATACGTCTGAAACCCAGATTTACATGAAGAAAATAATACTACTGGAGAAGATATCAATGAAGATAAAATAAAAACTCTTGTGTTTCTAATTCTTAATTAATCTAAAGTTAACTGTTTCAAGTCATAATAGCAACAGTATACTGTGTGCATACAGCATATGCACAAGTGAAATGGAGAACAAAGTGTTGGCATGTATGGAAGTAACTGGGATACTTCGTTAAAAAGCTCTGACTTGTGAAACAGTATGTGTTATTTTAAAGTGAACTTAGATTAGTTAAAAGGCAGATTGGAAACTCTAGGACAAACACCAAAAAATTTTTTTAAATAAGAATAATTGATATACAAAGGAGTTAAAATGGAACTATGCAGAGCCCTGAATTAAAACCAAAGAAAGCAGAAAAGGAGAGAAAAGGAATCATAAAACAAATGTAATGGTCAGAAAACAGTTAACAAAAATGATAGATATTAAGCCAAATACTATCAATAATCATTTTAAATGACTGTGTAGATATAACAATTAAAAGGCATATATTGTCAGAGTGGGATAAAAAGCAAACACAACTACAGGTTTTCTATAAGAATATATACTTTCATTGAACATAAAATTATAGATTGCAATTTCCTTTTCTTCCAAATTTTGAAGCTATAGTTCCCTTCTCTTTTGTAGTAGCTACACAGATTTTCTATTTAGATAGCATGACCCTGAGAAAACTAAGGCCATTATAATTTCTGTTCCTTTGTTTTTTCACTAGAACATTTTAGAGTTTTTCTTGTGGAGCTGTATGCTTACACTTCACTGCAGTGCATCTGTTTTTAGCAATTCTCTTTGGCTCTCTCAACCTTTTCAATCTGATGATGCTTATTTCTGGAGTATAATAGTTTTCAAATATTTCCTATCTTTGATTTACTCCCTCCACTTCTTTAAGCCCCTAGGTAAAAGCATTATTTTTACTTTAATTCATCCTGTTCTTTAACTTGTCCTCTCTTCTTTACATCTTTTTTGTCTGCAGAATGTGTTTTTTTTAAGAATTTGCATTTTCACATAGTTCTTATTCTGTGAGTATTTTCACTGTTATTAAATGAATCATGTTATTTATTCATTTTTTACATTTGTACACTTAATATCCATTTTACTCTAATGCATTTCAATCTGGCATTGCTTAATGTTGTATTATTTCTTTTATCTTTCTGAGAATATTTATTATGGTTTTTTAGATTCTCATTTGTTTTTTCCATTTGTTCCATTCATTCTGGTTACATTGATGGAGACAGTCCCATTGTGATCTCTGTTTCATAGCACGTAGGTCCTACACTTACATTTATAAACTATCTTCGTGAACTTTTTGTTCCCTTAGGGCCATGAGCTTCTCTGGTGATCTGCTTCCACCTTGAGTTTAGAAGATGCACACAATGGAAGTCAGCTTTCCACAAGCCAGACTTTCATGTTGTTGTACATCAGTCCATTTCTATTGACCCACTTAATGGCTGGGTCACCTTCTTCATCCAAGGCATGGCTCTCAGGCCTCTTCCTCAGACATACCTCTTTCATCTGACCACTTATTGTAACAAGCCTACAAATCAGGACTGAGGAAGGAGGCAGGAGGGGACTCCTGAGGGCAGTCTACCATCCGTGCTCATTGATGTCAGACCCCACTCCATCCAACTCCCTGTGGTACCACCCAGGCATTGCTCCATAACTCTTAGGTTAAGCTGCTGCCCTCCTTTTTCCTGATGGCAAAGCAGAAGGCAATTGTCTGCTCAAGAGAGCGTGGGAGAGTGACAGAGTACACACAGAATGATTTTCTTCAGGCTGTTTGGACCAATGTGAGTCAAACAGTTCAACATGAGTCACATTTTTGTTTGTGTGTTAGTTACAGAGCATGGTTGTCAGCTTGGCCAACCTCTGTACATCACCTTTGGTTTTCATCTTAAACAGGAAGTTATTTATCTCTCCTTTTTTTATATACACTTCTCATTTATCTTCAGATCACTGTTTCCCCTTTTTTCCAACTTACCTAAACTTCATATACACACACACAAACGCACACACATATTACATATAAATATATGTTTAATATAATGCATATAAGTATATAAATACGTATATTTAAACACTTTTGTGGACCAACTGATTGGATGATCCTTTATTTTGCTTTCTTCTGTAGGTGGAAGTCAAACCACTGAAAAAAATGATTTAACTAAAACTTACAGCTTGTTAAAGTGTGCTCTAAAGAGCAACAAAGTCTCAGTCTCCCAAAGCAACAGAAATAAAAGCAAAAATAAACCAATGGGACCTAATCAAACTGAGAAGCTTCTGCACAGCAAAGGAAAACAAAAAGAAAACAAAAAGACAACTTACAGAATGGGAGAAAATAGTTTCAAATGATGCAACTGACAAGGGCTTTTAGTCTCTAAAATATACAAACAACTTATACAACTCAACAGCGAAAAAGCCAACAACCCGATTGAAAAATGGGCAAAGGACCTGAATAGACATTTCTCCAAGGAAGATGTACAGATGGCCAACAAGCACTTGAAAAAATGCTCAACATCACTGATTATTAGAGAAATGCAAATCAAAACTACCATGAGATACCAGTCAGAATGACCATCATTAATACGTCCACAAATAACAAATGCTGCAGAGGGTGTGGAGAAAAGGGAACCCTCCTGCACTGTTGGTGGGAATGTAAGCTGGTACAACCACTATGGAGAACAGTATGGAGGTACCTTAGAAAACTGTACATAGAACTACCATATGATCCAGCAATCCCACTCTTGGGCATATATCTGGACAAAACTTTCCTTGAAAAAGACACATACACCCACATGTTTATTGAAGCAGTATTCACAATAGCCAAGACATGGAATCAACCCAAATGTCCACTGACAGAAGGTTGGATTCGGAAGATGTGGTATATATACACGATGGAATACTGCTCGGCCATCAAAAAGAACAAAATAGTGCCATTTGCAGCAACACGGATGGAACTAGAGACTCTCATCCTGAGTGAAGTAAGTCAGAAAGAGAAAGACAAATACCATATGATATCACTTATACCTGGAATCTAATATATGGCACCAAGGAACCTTTCCACAGAAAAGAAAACCATGGACTTGGAGAACAGACTTGTGGTTGCCAAGGGGGGGGGGGGGGGGGGGCAGTGGGAGGGACCGGGAGCTTGGGGTAAACAGATGCAGAATGTTGCCTTCGGGATGGATTAGCAATGGGATCCTTCTGTGTAGCACTGGGAACTCTGTCTAGTCACTTACGATGGAACACGTAATGTGAAAAACAAGAATGTATACATGTATGTGAAACTGGGTCACCATGCTGTACAGTAGAAAATATATATATATATATATATATATATATATATATATATATATATAAATGATAAAAAAAAATAAAGAGCAAAGTCCTAATAATTAGCTTTCAGTATGCCCGGAGAATTCTGAATTACCAGATTTTTAAACTTTTGTTTTTAGACTCCAGCAATCTCTTTCCTCACCAGTTCAGTGGATGTAGAGTTCTCATTCAGATGGTATGCTCATAAGCATTAAAGTTTACATTAAATAATTTGCTTTCACATGGCACCTCTCTTTAAAGCATCATATAAATGCTAGTTAATTGCCATGCCCTCAGGAATTGTTCAACATTATCATTTTCATCACACACATCAAGAATCCAATATGAAATGAGGTTAAAATGCTTTCATAAAGACCTCACAGTAATAGGTAGCAGACGGCAAAGTAGAAATTCCCCAAGTTTTCATTGCTTAGCTCACATTTAAAAAACTTGTATCTATTTCAGTGACTGGAAAGCATTCTAAGTTTCTTTTATCACAGAATCCTCAGAAATTGGCAGTGGGCAAATATATCGACTGATATCTTGGCATCCTTTTTTGCAAGAGGGATCTAACTAGACTACCTAATCAAACACTTCTTTTGAAGGAATGTTTTCATACACAACAACTCACTTGGTCTAAGGCCAGTCATCGTGTTATACCCCAGCTCCATCACCTTTGTCACTAGCCTTGCATTTCATTGATTTCTGAGGGCAATTGTTATTCACATACACAACTTAGAGTCCTGTACCCGATACATGTATGACCTTTTTAGTAACCTGTGTATCTGAACATGGTCTTAGGTCATGGAACAAACTGCTTCTGTCCATTACAGCCATTTATCTGGTCTCTCTGGGGGAAAGAAAAAGAATCATAGTTATTCTAAGCAAAGGCTGTGGAACAATTTTTAAAAGCAAACACAATTAAACTGTGTTTAGGGGCTCTTAAAACAGCTTTTACCCAGAAATGGTAGACTGAATATCACATTTCTTCATGCTTATAACTTCGTCAATGTAGGTGAAAACTTGCTTTAGTACTTTTATTTAACAACGTGTGTGTGTGTGTGTTAGCAAGGAATTTTTAAAGAACCTAGCTCTGATTACTTTTGCTTTTGGCAATAGTTTCCAAGGCTTTGTTTTGTGAGGCCCACAACCAATTCACACATTTCTATAATTCAACATCATCATAACATTATTCCTAATAAAATCAGAATAAATACTTATTAACACTCAAAGCAGTAATTGCTTTGAATTTCACATGCATAATAATTCTAATCCACCAATGTAAGAAGGTCAACTAATGTAATAAGGAGGAAAGAGATAGAAAATTATAATGTGAAAAAACTGAGAACAATAGATTAAAGGACAGCACCAAATTAAGGATGTTACAAATAGTCTCACAATGCAGGAATAAATGACATTGATGTAAAGATTCTGAGGAAGACTGTTGCATGGATAAGGCCCAGAATGCTTTTAGGACAATAAGTCTTATTCTGTAAATATATTAGAATTTGTATTTGAACTGGCCTTGCAGTGATGTTATTTCCTAAAACTGAGTACAGCAACTCTTTCAGTAATTGAGTTTTCCAGGGAGAATGTGTGTGCTGAAAAACACTCACTCACTTTTGAGAATCTGATTTATTTCCTCATCCTGATGATAATCACAAATGTTTTCTTCCTTCATTCCATGTAAATCAGTGACACTTAGGACTAGTTGCAGGACAAAACCAGTGGTTCTTTGTCTTCACCTACTTCTCCATTTACCCTTTTACAAATACATTTATTATAGACAACATAAACAATGAGGTACTAAATCACATGGCAATAATAAAATGTATAATGCAAACATTTTTAGTATACATAACATAAAGAGGACCAGTATAATGTACATATTAAACCCCAAGATACAGATGAGACATACAGAGCTCAGAGAAGTAAAATAGTGGAAAAATCCTCACGGAGGATAGAGAACTGGAGCAGGTTTTCTACTAGTGAGAATGAAAGAGAGAGAAAGGGCACAGTTTGGGAACATGTTACAGAGTAGAGCACAACCTCATAGAATGGAGAGAATGGGTAGATAAGAACAAGAGTGTAAAATAAATCCTTTCTCTCATACCAGTGTCATTGTAGTCCGTTACTTTCCCCGCCTGTTTAGTCCTCTGAAAACATCCACTTCATCTCTCTCACTCTGTGTTGCCCATTTACCTGCTAGTTTCTAGCCTTTTTATGAATTCTTACTACTCGGGGCTTATAATTTTAATATCTGTATCCTAAAAATCTAGCAGAGTGCTTAATTGCAATCGCTTACCTTTTTTTTTTTTTTTTTTTTTGCCTTTTTGCCTTTTTGCTATTTCTTTGGGCCGCTCCCGCGGCATATGGAGGGAGGTTCCCAGGCTAGGGGTCAAATCGGAGCTGTAGCCACCGGCCTACGCCAGAGCCACAGCAGCACAGGATCCAAGCCACGTCTGCGACCGACACCCCAGCTCACGGCAACGCAGGATCGTTAACCCACTGAGCAAGGGCAGGGATCGAACCTGCAACCTCATGGTTCCCAGTCAGATTCGTTAACCTCTGCGCCACCAGGGGAACTCCGCAATCACTTACCTTTTTATGTTCATTGTCACCGCCTTAGTCCAAGGTTTTGTCATTCTCACCTCAATATAGCAACAGATTCCTAACTGGCATGCACTTGTCAACTGAGTCTTAGCAACTCATTTTCCACATGGCTACCAAAGTGATCTTTATAAAATGCAAATGAATTTGATACTGAAAACCCTCCAATGTTAGTTTGCAGGACAAAATTTCAAACTAATATAATATTGTTAGTCAACTATACCTAAATTTTAAAAATCTAAATTCTAGAGGGTAATATATATGATCCCTTCTTACCTGGATGCTGCTTGTCTCCTTGACCCCAACTACTCCCCTCACCAAGCTTCCAGATTTTGGGTGACTTCCACCATCTCAGCCTACCATGTATTCTTCCGCCTGTGGACATTCGGGCTCATTCTTCTGCAACCCCGCTGTCAACTTTTTATTCCCAACTCCTGCCTATTCTTTTAGGCTCAACTGATGAGGTTCCTCTAGGCATTATTTGGATGAGAAGAAAGTAGAGATGATCTCTGTGTTTTAGGTTATTTCAGCTTGACAGATAGTTGCTCATGTCACCCAGATGATGTGAATTTTTTAAATAAATAAGGAGATGGAATTGGTTTCATAGTAAGGCCTTATAGATCTAGAATACTATTGATAGGGAAGGATTAATTCTAGTGTAGTGTGGACCCAGTAAGGGAGCAAAAGAAATGTTAGCTTTTTTTTTTTCTTCATATACAGTCATCATTGCTTCCTACTACAATATCATCATTACTATAGCTCAGCTAGTTAGTATCTTATTCTACTCTTCTCCATGGAGACCAACGTATTTCTACTTCCATCTCCTCTTCATGGCTCCATTTATTCAGAACTTCTGTTTACCCAAGGTTTCTGGCATCCATGGTTTTACTACCTCAGCATTAACTGATCTCTGTCTTTGGCTTCTGTCCTCTTTCTACTTATATTAACTTAATTCTATATATTACAGAGTGAATCTCTCTAATTAGGGATTCAATTGTTAGGAATAGGTATATTTTCCCTTGTGTATAGAGCTCTCATTTCAGATCTCTACATATTAAATTTTCAATTAGATTCTCTTGGGCCAGGGGCTTACTCCAGTGTCTGACTCTGGCATGGTCCACTGCACAGCTTTCTTCAAAGATGGCTGGAGACATTATTTATACTCAACAAATAATAATGCTTGTCTTTACAAAGCCCAGGCTAACCACCTTATTTCATAAGGAGAAGTAAAAAATAGTTTTGAAATGTATAAATGATTATGCTTATTCACCATAATCAGTATTATAATATGCAAACTACAGCATTCAAAGACATCAGTGTGCCTATGAAATAAGGTATCTAACACATAAGTCAAAAGTAAATTTTGACATAAAAATTCTTAGATATTTATACCAAATATAAGTAAAACTAATATGCTTTTTTGTAGAACTGCAAATTTGATAATTTTCTAACATTATTTAATAAGTAAAATGTGCATATTTTCTAGTTTTTCATGGAAACTGTATCCCATCAGAAAATCCTGACTTATAGATGCGTAATTAGTCCATTTCTGATCTATTTAGGTTTAAATCCACTGTGTTTTTAAAAAAATTGTATTTTTTAATTTGTCGCACATTTTTCTACGATTATTTTTTACTTTCTTATTTTAACCTTATTTTACTAATTTATTTATTTATTTATTTTCCTTTATTGCCTTGTAGCCTGTATACTTCGTTTTCCTATTTTATTAACAAAACTGACAAACCTAACCTATCACAACTGAAATTAATAGAAATTTTTATTTTCTTCCTGTTTGAAAGGAAATCTGCAAGAAATTGAATAAAACATTGCATATGATATTATAACTTAATTTTACCTTCAACGCTTTTTTTTTTTTTTTTTGCTTTTTAGGGCTGCACCCACAGCATATGGAGATTCCCAGGCTAGGGGTAGAATTGGAGCTGTAGCTGCCAGCCTGCACAACAGCCACAGCAACACAGGATCAGAGCCACATCTGCGACCTACACCACAGCTCACGGCAGCGCCAGATCGTTAACCCACTGAGCAAGGACTGGGATTGAACCTGCGTCCTCATGGTTCCTAGTCAGACTCGTTAACCACCGAGCCACAATGGGCACTCCCAACTTTAACAAATGTATTATTACTATTCTAGATAGTCTAAGTTCATTTATATTTTCCCACATATTTACTATTTCCTTTTTTTATTACTTTAATTCCTTTTTTGCTTAGACCTCAGAACTTTCTATTTCAATAAAATCAGTCTTTTTTATCCTAAAGTTTAGTCCTTAGAATTTCATTTGTGAGTCTCTGCTCATGGTGATCATCCTCAGTTTTTGTTAATCAAATCCAAGTTTCCCCTTCATCTTGTATCATAATCTGGCTGGGTATAGATGTGATTTAGGTATTTACTCTCACCACTTTTATTTAGTGTTTGCTAGAAGTCCTATTAAGCAATATAAACCAAGGAGAAAAAAAATGAAAAGCATAAAAAAATGGAAAGAAAAAGTGTTAGGAAGTGACTTGCATCACCTAAAAGGATATGTTGAAGTCCCTCATTTGAACATAAGGTCACTGCAGATGTTATTGGTAAAGGTAAGGCCATGCTGGAGTTGGATAGGCCACTATTCCAATATGACTAATGTTCTTATAAGAAGATGGCCATGTGGAGACAGGTTGCAGGGAGAACGCCATGTAAAGACAAAGGACTAGAGAGATGCACCTGCAAGCCAAGAATGTCTGCGTTTACCAGGAGCTCAGAGATAAGTGTGTATCCCTCTCAAAGCCTTCAGAAGGAACAAACCTAACTAAAATAAAAGTTTACTAAGGTAATAAAGTTAGGATTTTTAATCAACCTGGTTTGTGATACTTTATTATAGCAATTCTAGGAATTTGATACAAAGAGTAAAAACGTATTTATTTATCATGCAGAAAATACTAAAAAGTCTACCAGAAAACCTTCTGGAAAAAGAAAAAAAGTGAGTCTTGGAAAACTAGGATACAATGTCAATTTGCAGAAATCCTTTGTGTTTCTATATACTTGTAATGAACAATCAGAAATTGATTTTTTAAATATTTAATGTTTTAACATAATATTTACAGTAATACTCATAACTGCTAAAAACATAAGGGGATGAATTTATGGGATACTCAATATTACAGTACCAAATCCACAGATCAAAGCCATCCCAGTCAAAATGCCAGCAGGCTTTTTGTTGTTCTTTTGTAGAAATCGACAGCCAGGTTCTCAAGGTCTATTGAAATTCAGAGGACTTGGAATAGAAAAAAAAGATTCAAAGGTATGAAGTTGGAGGATTTAAATTACTTCAAGATTTACTGTAAAGTGACAAAAAACATGACCGTGTGATATAATAATAAAGGTAGATGTATAGATCAGTGGGACATCCAGAGATGGACCCGCCCATGTATTTGATTTTCAACAAAAGTATCCAGGCAATTCAACGAGGAAGGAGTAATCTTTCAACGAATAATGCTAGAAACATTGAGTAATCATATAAAGACAAACGAGCAAATAAAAAAAACAGACCTTATACAGAGAGGGTGAAATAATTTTCAAAGCACATGTGGATAAAAGGACTTCTTTCTAGAACTCTTCTTTCTCAGCTATAATTCTATATACTAGCAGTGCCAAGAAGCATGAAGAGATACTTCACCAAAGAAGATAAATGCAAGCAAACATCACAGGGAACCTGTTTAACATCATCAGTCCTTAGAAAAATGCAAATTAAAGTCACAGTGAGGTACCTCAACACACTTACTTGAATGGCGAACATTTTAAAAGCTTAAACCTTCAAATGCTGGTGCAAATGTAGAGCAACAAATATGTTACACCAAGATGAAAAGGTATGTCCATCATTCATACACAAATGTTCAGTGTCACATTGTCATAGCTCAAATGGAAGGCTTCCAAATGTCTACCTACTGATGAATGATAAACAATAGCTGTGGTGTATGCACAGAAGGAAATACTGCTATCAATAAAGAAGGAGGGAACAGTGAATACAAGCCATGACATGGATTTATCACAAAAAACTGAAGAAACCAGACAAGGTAGACCCCATCTGGTGTTAATCCATTTATATGAGGTACTTAAAGAGCAGAAACATAGTGATCAAGAGAGGCTACCAGAATCTGGGATTGGGGTTGGGTGATTGACTATAAAAAGAGCAGAAGAACAATTTGGGGGGTAATACTGTGATTCTGGTGGATGTTGTGAGACTCTCTACAGCTGTCAAAACTCATAAAATGCTATGCTGCAAATTAGTGAACTTTATAGTCCATAAAGCTGATGAATAATTAAAACCATGTTATTTATTTTCTCATTTTAAATAAATATCCACTTTCATAAACCATTTTACTCATATTTTGTATTTTTTAATTTGTATTTTGTATTTTTAATGTCTAAAAATTTAGATGGTGAACATTTAGTCAAATACTAAACAGAATAATTTTCTTCCCTTACTACTGCAGTATATAGTACAGTGAATACCAATTATATAATTGTAAAAACAGAGTTTATAATGTTGAGTGGTGATAGGTCCTATTTAGAAAAATAAAGTCATGTAATATGGTAGAGGATGTATCTTCTGATCAGAGAAAGCCTGTCTGAAGAGAGTGTATTTGTATAAAATCCTGAATGAACGGATGAGTGATCTAGGTGGCAACACAGGCTGTCAGAATAGCAAATGAAAAAAGATTTGTGTTAAGGTGTAGTTGACATGTTCAAGAAATATTTAAAAACAAGTATGTCTTGAATAGAGTGAGAGTAGATACAATAAAACCAACTACCACAGCAAAAAAAAAAAAAACCTGGAGAGAAGGCAGGAATCATATCACACTGACCTTGGTGGATTTTTTTTTTTTTCCTAAGCATGTGGTAGAAGAATGACAGGACCTGCTTTACACGAAGACCAGCGTGTGGAGTAAAAGACCTTTGAAGTAAAGCATAGAAGTGGGAGGTCAGTTGGAAAGCCAGGGCAGTACTCAACAGTGAGAAATGAGGTTGGCAGGGCTAAAGTGTTAGCAGGAGAGGTGATGAGAAGTAGTGAGATACAGGATCTATTTTGAGGGTTGCCTTGATGGTATTTGCTGATGTACCAGGTGTGAACTGTGGCAGAAAAGAGGCACCAGGCAAGGCTCTGTGATTTTAAACCAAGCAGCAAAGAGAAGGCAAGGACATTGTTCCATCAGTTACTCTCTCCTTTTTTCCTGTGTCTTCAAAATCTGCTTGGATCTCATCTGTTTCCTTTTAGCATATTCACAGGTTTTAAGTCCCTCCTATTGAAGCTTAGCTCATAGCACAAGCTTGCTGTTAAAGCTTGAAATACTCTCAAACTCACATGTGCATGAAACACTCCCTTTTCAAACTACATTTCCTACTCGGCTGTGCTTTTTTTCTCCAAAAATTTATCTACTCTTCAATCCATTTATGCATTCGTATCACCTCTATAATGACTCCTGTTATATTGCTGAAGGGAAGTCCCTGTAAATTTTAAATGGCATCTCAGTTCGAGTAAAAAGATTCAAGCACATTTATTACAAACAGCCCGAGAGAAGGAAACCCCATCTTCAATAATTATGTTAAGCTCTTCTAAACTTCCCCCCTAGACTTCATTATTTATGGTTTATTTTGGTTAATTTCACCTTATTTATAAGATTTTGAGTTTAGTGCTTCTACCACTTATATTTAACACCTTGATTCCACTTGTATGTTTAATTGCATGTAAAAAAACTCACTATCCCTCCATTTATAACCTTGACTTTGGTTTGATCCTTGTGTGCTATGTGGCTTGTATGGAGGCAGGTACCAAGAACCATAGCTCACTGTGTTCTACAATGTCCATGAAGAGGATTACAGAAGAAAGTTCCTAAAGAGGTATCTAAGGCTCAGTTTCTTCCTCTATCTTTATAATTCAAGCAGATCTTATTTCTCTTTCAAATAAACCATAGCTAAATATACATTGATGTAAACTGGGCCTCAGTTTCTCTTATTAACTATGATTGAGCCAGACACACAGCCCTCCCATATTTGCTGCAGTCCAAGTCAGGTGACTCTAGTGAATTGGGGTAGATAACAATTACATTCAATTTCTAAGACCGTTCCAATTTTCAAGACCATTTCCTAGATAGTTTTTACTGATCGATAAATGTCAAACTAAACTTCAATTCCTTTAGGGCAACCAATATAACTTTGAACTCAATCATTTCTCTTTCACAATCATATTAGTAAGCTTACAAATATTTACTAAAATGGATTATAATTCATAACATACTAGAAGCCACATAAAGGAAAAACAGAAAGATGAGATTTGGGCTGATTTACTGATATCCCCACAGCCTTCCATTTCCTGTCCCAGTTTCCTTTAAAAAAATACTTTCAAAAGTTTTACTTGTGAAATACTTTGGTATAAATATTCCTTTTTACTTGGGTCCACTTAAATACTTATAAGCTCATGATGTTGAATTTGTTCAAATTCAGTTGGAACCATGTTTAAAAATCTCCCACACGTTTTATAATCATGGTTGAGTTTTTAGGTCCTAGGTCTTAGGCAAAAAGGCAATAAGACAAATGCATGGCAGTAAAATACTAATTATAAAATATTGTTCATAAATTTCTATATTCTCTATTCAGGATTGAAACTTAAGTTTTAGACAATTGTGTCCAAGTTATCAGTGAGACATGCGAATTGTCTCACATTGAAAATTGGTTCCCTGGTAAGAAGCTTACCAAGAAATGCATATTTGACAGGGACTAAAGCTGAGAATTTCCAGGCATGCTAAAAACAATTCTAGATTTACAAGGGGTAATGTTCACAGAAAAGCCTTTTTTAAGTCTCTGTTCACTGAGCACAAACTAGAAGTATATTTAACACTTCTCTGGTTTTATAAAATACAGCCAACACTTCAAATAGAAGGTCGTCCTTGGAATCCAAATGTTTATTATTAAACATTTTACTCCTGCTAAGGGTGGAAATAGGCTCTCTATGATTGATTATTGACTCTGTGTTGTGTATATGTGTGAGTGTTCATATGTTTATCTGACTACCTTTGTACACTGGTATAATTTTTAGAGGATAAAAATTACAGAGTAATAAAAATGTGATCAATCTCTATATAATGTAATCACCATGATAGATTATATTATGTGTTCACATTTATGCTGGTCAATGCATAATCAGAGGGGCATCCAGATAATGGAATAGTACTCAGAACTAAAAACAAATGCAGTATCAAGCCATGAAAATATATGGAGGAACCATAAATGCACATTACTAAATGATAGAAGCTAATCTGAAAAGGCTACACACTGTATAATTCCAACTGTATGACGTTCTGCAAAAGAAAAAAATATGGACATGGTAAAAGATCAGTCGTTGCCAGGGTTGAAGGAAGAATGGGAAAGATGAATAGGCAGAGAAGACAGGATTCTCAGGGCAATGAAAATACTCTGCATGATACTGTAATGATGGATATAGGTCATCATACATTTGTCCAAACCCAGAGAATGTACAATGCTCAAAGTGAACCATCATATAAACCATGGACTTAGGGTGATGATGGTGTGTCAGTGTAGTTTTTTCAGTTGTAACAAATATACCACTCTATCAGGGGATATTGCTGAAGAGGGGAGCTATGTTTGCGTGAAGAAGAAGAGACTGTACAAAAAAATCTGTTTATTTTTCTTAATTTTGCTATGAACCTAAAACGGCTCTAAAAAAATCTTTAAAAATAACTACTTGTTATTGCAAGCCCCTGATAATTTCAGTTTGTTAAGTAGCCTAACCTTGAGAAAGATGACTATTAAGAGAATTATCAAGGCAGGGATAAGTTTCTTTTCCAGGTTGAGGATCCTCTTGAGCAAACTTTGGGACTTAAGAAAGTGAAGATTTGTTCTGGTGGAATATAACATGAAAGAAATGAACAAGTATGGGAATAAGAAAAGTGAAGAAGTTTCACATTTGGGAAGTTCCCATCATGGCTCAGTGGAAACAATTCTGACTAGTATCCATGAGGACGCAGGTTCAATCCCTGGACATGCTCAATGGGTTAAGGATCCGGCATTGTATTGTAGGTTGCAAAAAAGGCTCAGATCTGGCTGGAGTTACTGTTGCTGTGGTGTAGGCCAGCTGCTACAGCTCCCATTCACCCCTAGCCTGGGAACTTCCATATGCCACCATTTCGGCCCTTAAAGACCAAAAAGAAAGAAAGAAAGAAAGAAATTTCATATATGGGTATCCCTGATTTATTTCATTTGTGCAGCTAAGGTGCTATTTTATTTATTTATATATTTATTTATTTTGGTGATGGCTCAATTATTACTTAATTTTCTTGATTTCCCTACAACATTTAAAATATACATTCTCATTTTATGGATGAATGGATAGATGGATGGATGGATACACAGATATACATAGAAAAGACACTGCATTTCAACTCCTGGAAAGGCTCTTAATTTGTTCTATCTTAAATTTCCTTTCCTTATATAATGCTATTTGTTTTTGTATTTTGTTTTGTTTTTCTCACTCAATGAATTTATTACATTTGTAGTTGTACAATGTAGTTGTACAATCATAATCCAATTTTATAGGATTTCCATCCCACAACCCCAGCGCATCCCCCCACCCCCCAAACTGTCTCCTCCAGAGACCATAAGGTTTTCAATGTCTGTGAGTCAGCATCTCTTCTGCAAAGAAGATCAGTCTGCCCTTTTTTCAGATTCCACATGTCAGTGAAAGCATTGGATGTTGGTGTCTCATTGTATGGCTGACTTCACTTAGCATGCATGATAATTTCTACGTCCATCCATGTTGTAAAAAATGCTGGTATTTCATTCCTTTTAATGGCTGAGTAATATTCCATTGTGTATGTGTACCACATCTTCTGGATCCACTCCCCTGTCGGTGGACATTTAGGTTGTTTCCATGTCTTGGCTATTGAAAAGAGTGCTGCAATGAACATTGGAGGACATATGTCTTTGCAAGTCATGGTTTTCTCTGGATAGATGCTCAGGAGTGGGATTGCTGGATCAAATGGTAGTTCTGTTTGTAGTTTTCTGAGGAATCTCCATACTGTTTTCCACAGTGGTTGCACAAATTTACAGTCCCCCCAACAGTGCAGGAGGGTTCCTTTTTCTCCGCCCCCTCTCCAGCACTTCTTGTTTGTAGACTTTCAGATGATGGCCATTCTGGCTGGTGTAAGGTGGTACCTCGTAGTGGTTTTGATTTGCATGTCTCTAATGATGAGTGATGTTGAACATCTTTTCATGTGTTTTTGGCCACCTGTATGTCTTCTTTGGAGAACTGTCTGTTTAGATCTTCTGCCCATTTTTGGATGGGGTTGTTTGTTTTTTTTGGTATTGAGCAATAGGAGGTGTTTATAAATTTTGAAGATTAATTCCTTGTCAGTTGTTTCATTTGCAAAGATTTTCTCCCATTCTGTGGGTTGTCTTTTTGTTTTGTGTAGGGTTTCCTTTCAGAGCAGAAATCAATGAAATAGAAACAAAGAAAACCATAGAAAAGATCAATGAAACGAAAAGCTGGTTCTTTGAAAAGATCAACAAAATTGATAAACCCTTAGCCAGACTTGTTTTTGTATTTTGAAGAAATGATGCTTTCAAATTCATATGGCCATATGTTCTTCCAAAATGATTTTTCTTTTTTCTATTATTTTGTAATTTTGCATATGAGCAGATGTAACTTAGATTCTCCTTAAACGTGCAACTAACTGCTATTTTGCGTTGAAATTTTTAGCATTATTTCTGTTAACCATTTGCTCATGTGAAAAGAACAGTTGTCAAATTTAAAAAATTACTTTTAAAAGTTACTGATTTTTATTTAATAAAAACTATATATTTAAATATAAAAAATAGAGTAGAATCCATTTGTAAGTAAATGTCATACCATTCCCTTTTTTATTTCCAATTCTTTTTGCCTATGCATAACCATTGTAATTAACTAAAATGTATAATATTATACATAATTCATTATGTCATAATTTTTGTTTCTCTTTTAAAAATATATGGTGACTATCCTTCAATGTTTGCATAGTCTACCACATTGTTTTCTTCCACAATATGATGATAAACACCTTCTGTAAACATTCTCCAATTTTGTTGTTGTTGTGTTGTTGTTGTTGTTGTTGCTATTTCTTGGGCCGCTCCCGCGGCATATGGAGGTTCCCAGGCTAGGGGTTGAATCGGAGCTGTAGCCACCGGCCTACGCCAGAGCACAGTAACGCGGGATCTGAGCCGTGTCTGCAACCTACACCACAGCTCGCGGCAACGCCGGATCGTTAACCCACTGAGCAAGGGCAGGGGCCGAACCCGCAACCTCATGGTTCCTAGTCGGATTCGTTAACCACTGCGCCACGACGGGAACTCCATTATGGATAAATTTGTAATGTGTGTCTTCATAAACAATTACTGTATATTAATGAGTAGATTAGGTTGTAAAATGTGGAATTGAATTAAAAATCTACACACTTTCCTTCCAGAAGATTTACATATGATTCTATTGTCAGGGTCTAAGATGTGACTTTACACTGCACTCAACAAACACAAGTTTAATCAACTATAAAATGTTTTTCAGCAGGTAGCAATATATCGCATCTTATTTTTAGATTTATTTGTTGGTTCTTGGTACTACTGGTCAGATTGATCTGGTTAGTGAAGCTCTTTGTATTTTCCTCTAGGCGGGTTGTATTCTCTGCCTCATATTTCCTGGTTTACTCCTGGCCTTGTTGAATGTGTTTTTTACCTGATAGATTCATTTTCATATTAGAGATATCAGCCTTTTGACAGATGCATATTATATAAATCTTTTCCTCTAGTACATTCATGTATAAAGTAATTTATGGGAGTTCCCATCCTGGCTCAGCAGTTAATGAACCTGACTAGTATTCATGGGGGGTTCAGTCCCTGGCCTTCCTCAGTTGGTTAAGGATCTGGTGTTGCCATGAGCTGTGGTGTGGGCCGCAGACATGGTTCAGATCTGGGATTGCTGTGGCTGTGGTATAGGCCAGTGGCTATAGCTCCGATTCGACCCCTAGCCTAGGAACATCCATAGGCCATGACCCCCCCCCCAAAAAAAGATCAGTAATTTGTGTTACTTTTTATGATTATTAAATGATGTCTGTATGCCATGTAATTTGCATTTAATTATGTGATGTGTTCTGTCCCCTTAAAACTGGGATATGTTTATAGGCCAACTTAAAAAGAAAAGAAGAAAATGTCATAGTAGATTTAAGAATACCATCTTGGAGGTCAGTCAAATCTAGAGGGCATTTTAACTTTTTCACAAATTAACTGTTTGACTTAAGTAAGTGATTTGTATTTTCTGAGCTTGAGTTTACCAGTTGTAAAAATGGCAAAAGTAATACCTCTTGATTCAGATTGCTGTGAAAATATTTTAAATAAGAAATGAGATGTATCAAATGTGCTTTCTATGTGGGTACATGTTTGTTTAAAAATGATCAACTTTTGAGAGTTCCTGTCCTGGCTCAGTGTAAACAAATCTGACTAGGAACCAGGAGGTTGCAGGTTTGATCCCTGGCCTCATTCAGTGGGTCAAGGATCCAGCGTTTCCATGAGCTGCGGTGTAGGTTGCAGATGCAGCTGGGATCTGGCATTGCTGTGGCATAGGCTGGCAGGTGCAGCTCCAATTAGACCCCTAGCCTGAGAACCTCCGTATGCTTAGGGTGTGGCCCTAAAAAGACAAAAAATAAAAAATAAAAGAAAATAAAATGATCAACTTTCTATAATTTTATCCCACTTAGCTGTAATGCCTCTCTATATATTTTGGCACATCCAAGTAGCTTTAGAACAAGTCTCTTACTAGATATCACAATAGAATGTTGATCTAAAGGGATGAAATTGCTTCAAATTAACTTTAAATTATAATTTTAAAATACCTCTAATTTAAAACTCTTGTATAAAACTACTATGATAATTATAATTTTAACTCGCAAACTAATATTTTGAAAATTTAGCACACTGGCTTCAGCAAAAATTTAAAACTATCCAATGGGAAATATTAACAGAAATGTTGCTTTTATCTTAAAGCAGACTTTTTGACCATTAGTATTGTGTTGGGAAGGATTCTGAAGTCACACTTTATTTAGCTCAGGAGAAACTACACCAACATTTACTTAATGACACTATAGGAAAAGGATTTGGTAGTTCTGTTGCTTTGGAGTTGCCACCCATGAACATAAGCAAAAACAGATGTGAAATTTGATTTCATGGGTCACCATCTGAATTGTTTTCCCCCATGAAAAGGCAAGCATTTTATACTTTCTTAGAAGTGGCCTCTTGGGTTGAACTGTCAGGTTTTTCTATTTTCTGATGTATATGCTTTGTTTATAACAGAAATGTTCCCCTTCACATCATATTTCATTTCAAAAGTCTAAACCAGAATAATTTTTATCCTAGTAGCAAAACATAAATATGAACAGAGAATATATATGATTTCAAGTAACAAGAAACTGAACTAATATGTTACTGCATTATATCTTCCTGCATGATCCCAGATTTTTCTGCATTAGCTATATGTATACAGTGTGATTAAAATAGGAGTTTAATGAATCATCCCTGAAAAATGGAATCAGAGTCTAGTTAAATAGTAAGACATGTTTTTGACAATGGAGACAACTAAAAAACCTGTGTTCCAGTGTCCTGTTGTATAATACCAATAACGTAAGTTTTTTCTAAGAGGGTATTTGTCACAAAACAATGTATCCACAGTTTTTCAGAGCATGAACAATAAGCTTTTGTATTATGGAACATAGAGGGAGCTGTTGACAAAGGTACAGTAAACCAATCAGAAAATATACAGTGAAATTTTACATTGAAATAGAATGTTTTTGAAACTTTATTTCCAAGACATGAATTGACAGCTAAAATATGAGATAAAATATTGAAGTCAGTATGTTTGGAAGGAAAGTGTAATACAACTTATCTTTTGTTTCTCTGAATAACGATTTTAATTTTAAAAAAGGGTCTTTTACTAGCCAAAATAAGAGTAAATTTAATAGGATGAAGGAAAATCTACCTTATACTTTGTTGTTTTCACTTTATGTTATGCTCACTGTAATGATTCTAGGATTTACTTAAGCATTTGCTTTTATAATAATTACATTTTAATTGAAAGTCATGATTTAATAATTTAGGTAACATAATACAGGCAAAAACATCTTTGGTAAGGTCAATATCATGGTGATTCATGACAACATAATTGCCACAAAAATTCATTATACATATAAAACAGAGAAACATTTGTTTGATGACAGGTACTGAAGACAAATAACATAGTAAAGTAATTGAGCATATAATCTGAATCTGCACCAGCTGGTTAGTTTTGAATTAAACCAACATGAATGATAGTGTTTCCTAAGAATATGCATTGTCAATTAGTATCTGAATGTGAAACGTAAAGTGGGCTAACATTGTTAAAAAATGATTAAAGAAGACAGTTTAGGTGTTACAAAGAAACTTGAACACTCCATGAAGCAGACAGTCTCCATTTGGAGAACAGCAAAATGGGGCAGAAGGCAGGAAAGCTTTTATAGTGAAAAGAATAAAGAACAGCAAAGAGAAAAAATGGAAAATATCTGATTGGCTAGGGCCATATAGTCACCCTTGTTGGGGTGAGATGGCACAGAGTTGGCATTGAATTTGGGGATTGGCTAGCAGGATATACTGTTAAAGTGAAATATTTACAATGACACACATGTTATCTAAGTTTCAGTGCCAATGTAGCACTCCAGGGAGAATTGACTCCATTTTGAGCCTATAAAATTATTTTAACAGTCCCCCCTTTTGATCATCCTCTTTGCCGTTCAAGGCATTTTATCAAAATATCAGTCTCAGTTTGACTCTCAGTTACCACTGTCTCTGTGGGCCTAAGTGCAGCATCTCAAGAGACAATGTCAGATTCATATTATTGGAGGTGGTTACATTCTTCTGTTCTCTTTAGTCATTCCAGCCAGAGAGAGACCATCTATCAGATGGTCAATAGCTATCCAGCTGTATTTAAAACTTTGGAATGATGGCAACATATCAGGGAGACAATAATAATTATTAGCAGCAAAACAATGCCTGTGGTTTGGAGAACACACCTGAGCCAGGGTCTCCTGAGCTAGCTAGCATCAAATAAGTTAAGAAATGATCTTAAAGAGGAGGCTCCTTCTATAAGCCAGTTGGAGTGTTTATCTATTTTGTGTGACTGTGCCTCCACTTCCCCAGAAGTATTTATCCAAGGAGCTTGTTCCAGAGAAACAGAAGCACTGGAAATCAGGGAGAATTGTGTGACAGGCAGAAAGAAAACAGGATCACCAGCACTGTAGCACCTCCAACAGTCTGTTGAAGGATGGAGTACCCTCCTTTGCTATGGGCTCAGATATGTGACCAGGACAAGGAAATACATGGACAAAAGAATTGTAAAAGAACTTCATGGTGTAAGCATTAGGAAAAGGATGGTCTAAGACTGAAGAAGAAATGGAGAAATGTCTTGATCCAGTGTCCTGGGAGGGAGCACTCTACCCTGGTGTTGGCTACTCTGCTCCCTAGTCAATTAGATTTTGAGGTCTGCATTTCTAAAGAACCAGATATCACAGGGACCCATCTTTAGCTGTGAAAAAAGCATGCAAGGTTTTTGGTAATGTGGAAGCACGTCAGTGGTCAAGGGTACTTGGTAGGGCCCTCTTCATTAATCTCACTTTTACAAAAGCATCCAAGTAAAACAACTGTCTGAAAATGGCAGAAGACTTCAAAAATGCCCATGGTTATTGGTATGAGGAGAGTTAATTGTAACAGAATTAACAAGGAAAAGTGGTTGTTTCTGTGACATATAATGTTTTAAGATAACGAATTATGACTGACAATATTTTATCAAGACAGGTCAGATTTTTAAGAATTTTATACAATTTCTGGAATACTTACATTATTATTATATATTCATATAAATATAACCTAAAGAATGTTTAGCATCACTTGAGAATGCTTCCTGTTAACTTAGTATATAAATTAAACCTGATTAGCTTAATAATTTTCTCTCCAAAAGGAGAAAAAACAAATCCTGAGAATTTCCAGGGGGCCTCTCAAAAATCCCAAAGTTAATTTGGGATCAAGAAGAGTTCATTTAGGGGAGTTCCCGTCGTGGCGCAGTGGTTAACGAATCCGACTAGGAACCATGAGGTTGCGGGTTCGGTCCCTGCCCTTGCTCAGTGGGTTAACGATCCGGCATTGCCGTGAGCTGTGGTGTAGGTTGCAGACGCGGCTCGGATCCTGCGGTGCTGTGGCTCTGGGGTAGGCCGGTGGCTACAGCTCCGATTCAACCCCTAGCCTGGGAACCTCCATGTGCCGCGGGAGCGGCCCAAGAAATAGCAACAACAACAACAACAACAAAGACAAAAGACAAAAAAAAAAAAAGAGTTCATTTAGAATTTGATATGGGGGAGGTTTGTCAAAAATGTCCATTTAACCCAAAGTGACAAAGACGTCAAAGGCAAATACATATAGTAAACAAATTAGCTTTTATTATTGAGAAAATTAGGTTTTCATAAGTACTTGAATATTTGATGAAGATAACATGAAGCAGGGTAAATTATTTTAATGAGATTCCAAAATCTTCACTTTTAATTTGTGAAGTAGATGACTTAAGAGGCAAAGAAAATCTGTAGTTTACAATTTATTTTTAAGAGGAGACCAGTAATCTAATAAAACTTTGTCCTTTTAACAAAAAGATAATCAAATTCTAGTTTTGCACCAATGTTTTTTGATCCTAAAAGCCATTTAAAAAAAAAAAAACTTAGGGAGTTTCCATCGTGGCTCAGCAGAAATGAATCAGACTGGTATCCATGAGGATGCAGGTTTGATCCCTGCCCTTACTCAGTGGGTCTGGGATCCGAGTTGCCCTGAGCTGCCTTTCAGGTCTCAGACATGGCTAGAATCCTGAGTTGCTGGGGCTGTGGTATAGGCCATAAGCTGCAGCTCTAATTTGATCTCTAGCCAGGGAATTTCTGTATGTCATGGGTGTGGCATTAAAAAGCAAAAAAAAAAAAAAAAAAAAAATCAAAAACAAAAACCTTAAATCCACTCTGACTTTAGACAGTGTGACCACACATCAGATTCCTTTCTGAGGATCCCTTTTCCACAAACCTTCTACAACTTTTAATATCAATTAAATACAGTCTGTAAAATACTGAATCACTATGCTGCATACCCCAGATTCATGTAATATTGTAAATCAACTATACTTCGATGGAAAAAAACAAAATATTTTGTGAAGTGGACAGTCTTATTTGGAGCACTTCACAATGGGGCAGAAGGCAGGATGCTTTTTTAGGGCAAAGGACAAGAATAGAAAAATAGATGACTGGCAGGGGCCACATATTCACCCTTGTTTGGGATGAGATGCCCAGAGCTGGCTTGATGTTTGGGGACTGGCTCACTGAATATACTGTGTTTGTGGTTAAGCAGAGCATTTACATGACGTGAAGGTTATTTAAGTTTTAATTTGCTGACTTGGTGCCCTTAGGCAGGACTGGCTCCATCTTGGGTCTTGGGTCCAGAAAGTTCCACAGCAGAGTATCTCTAAATTCCATTCATAGAGATATTCCTCAATCTTTAAGCTGCTTATTACTCAATTACATGCATTTATATTTTATTCAATCCATCTCTTAGGGTTGAACACTGAGGATATTTATCAAACATTTTATTATAAAATTACTGCAATAAACAACCTTGTGCATATATGGTTCTATATTATTGAACGCTTATCTCCAGTGTACCTGGCTAGAAATTATATTCTTGCCTGAAAGGAAAAATGTGTAGGGTGTTTTGTTGTTTATTTCAAAATTTCCCTCCTTAATGTTATAACACTTCATATTCAATGAAAAAGTATGAGTGTGATCTTTTGTTGACAAATTTATGTCCTTTTCTTTTAACTATTTCCTATGATAGCAGAGTGTCTGGAATTTGTCAGTAATTAAAAAGGTTGTACTCATTCTAAAAACCTTCCTCACTTGCTTCCAAGCCTTTTCTGACAACATGAGATGCAAGCTGTATGTCATGTTCTATTTAAAGTCTGGGTTTTTTAGAGCTATATTAAAAGGAGAATAAATGAACTCAGAGGCACATTTCATAAAATTTCTTCATTTACCAGACAATAATTCTGAAGTCATCTACCAAAGACTATTTTTTCCTACTACATAGAAATTCAATTAAAAAACCCTTGGTATTATGGTCTATAAACCATGATATTTTTGACCAGGTATATAAAGATATGATGATAATCATGAGCTATGTGTAGAATCAGGATTTGATGATAACTTTGAAAATGAGGGAAAAAAATATCCACCAGCAGCATACAACAACCTTCCTATGGATTTTGTCCAAAATGGCCAAGGAGACACCTGTCCCAAAATACCATTGCTAAAGAATTTCATTACCCACTGCATCTGAAAGATAAAGAGTGAACAGGTGGAGTTCCCATCATGGCTCAGTGGGAACAAATCTGACTAGCATCCCTGAGGATGCAGGTTTGATACCTGACCTTGCTCAGTGGGTTAAGGATCTGGCATTGCTGTGAGCCATGGTGTAGGTCGCAGACACAGCTTGGATCCCACGTTGCTGTGGCTGTGGTGTAGGCCAGCAGCTACAGCTCTGTTTTGACCCCTATCCTGGGAACCTCTATATGCCACAGGTGTGGCCCTAAAAATACCAAAAAAAAAAAAAAAAGAAAAAGATTAAACAGGTGAGGCCCAGGTCAAGAAGCTGTGCCTTAGGAGTGTGTTTTGATGCAGCACTGAATTCCAGGTAGACTAATGACCTGTTAGGCAGTGGTGCTTTGACAGGTCCGAAGGTCTCAGAAACTAGGGCTGGGCACACTTCTGACATCCATCTCCTTGTGCGGTTTCATCTACTTCTTGGTTATTCTATTGATTACAACAGAAAAGACAAGAGCTATTAATAGTGATATCCCAGTTATTGACAACCTTCCATTGTTTAACCACTGCTTACAATGATGAGCTTGCCTCAGTGGTCATAGACACACATGGAATAAACATCTGCATTCACTGGATTGGTCTTTTATTAGAACACCTGTTTAGTAACTATTTCAAATTTTATTAGATTTTGTTTTCTAGTATTAGGTTGTTGAAATAACTTTCCAGCCCAAGACTGAGCCCATCTGGCCTGGGGTGCTACATCAGTTAACCAAAACTTAGATAACCTTGATGTCCATGTAAACAGATGCTCCACTTGACCAGAAGCAGAGTCTATCTAGTCAGCCAATCCCCAGACCCCAAGCCAAGTCTGGGTCTTTTTATCCCCATCAAGGCTGAGTAAGTGGCCCCAGACAACCAGATATTTTTATATTTTTCTCTTCCTTGTTCTTTCTTTATCCTATACATTTCTTGCCTCCTGCCCATTCTGAAGTTCTTTGAATGGAGACTGCCTGCTTCAGAAAGTGTTAAAGTTTGTTGGTAACACTTAAATTTCTTCTTTTATCACTTTTAACACAGGTGTGGGAAGTTGATAAGAGTGGAAGGAGAGGGAAACAAAATGAGTAAGAGTTTGGAATAAACAAGTAAACCTGTCTATTATAAAATACTGGCTTGTGAGCCAGGTGTTGTATATAAAAGATGAAATTATGTGAAAATGATGAACATGCAAACACTAACTATGAATACAACAAAAATGAACACTGCTTTATTATAAAATATAATAAAATATCACAGGGAAAAATATATACATTTGAGGATGGTGCACCAATTACACAAATTTAGTAGGATATATTCTGAGGAAAAAGATGAATAAAATAAAAAGTTGAATTTCCCTTCATAGGTTTGTTGTCAATAGTAGTCCTATATTCTTGTATAAATTTTGGAATTGAGCAAATGAGTAAATATACTGACTGTTCAGAGCCAGGATTTTCACTGCGAATATATATGAGCATGGAAGGAAAGGGGGAAAGGAGGAGAAAATTCTATAGTGCCGCACTTGAATGGGAGATTTCCATATAATCTTATGATTTTGTATAATTCCTACCTCTATTCAGTTACATTGCCTAGAAGCCTACAACTTCAGTAAAAGAAGCACAATTAATTTTCAGAACTTAGTGTCCAAATACTGTTCCCTATATGAAGAAACCAGAGTCCCATGGACTGAGTCTAGGACAGGGCCAAAGGAAGTACAGATTGAGCCTGTGACATCTTGTTATACTATAAAGGAAGTGGGGAAAATAAAAAGGAATAAGTTGATTGGACAAGTCAAAAGGGGAAGCTTCTATTGGCCAAATTTAAACAATAGAAGCATCAAAAAAAAGCTTATAACAGATTAGAATTCATAGAATATAAAAAAATTCATAGGTCAAAAAAAAGGGAAAGGAAAGAAAATGAAAAAATAAGACACCAATATGGGGAGACAAAGAGAGAGCTCTTTAGAGAAAACTATTAACTAATGTATTTAGAAGGCATACTTGTAGAATTAAATAAAACAATCTGCAAGAATGAATGCTGTTGATTAAGGCGAGGGCCATCAAAGGATACTAAACTTCTTGGGTGAACAATTATTGAGGGACAACGTATTCACAGTCTCATTATACAACTCCATTCATTAACTATGTACTTTTTGATAACAAAGACAGAAGAGAACTTTTCACATGAGAGGCTGACAGTCCTCATCTGGATAATTATTAGGAAAAACTGATAAGAGTCTTCTGATGTGAAGTAACAGAAAATATACACAGTGTCACTGATATAGTAATTGCCCCCAAAATGTTTAACCTAAGTCCAATCATAAGAAAACCATTAACAAATCAGGATTGTGGAATAGGAGAATGATGATGATACCCATCTATTGGTGTATTCCTCCTACAATTATTTATTAAGCAGCTAGTTGGAGTTCCCATCATGGCTCAGTGGTTAATGAATCTGACTAGCATCTATGAGGACACATTCAATACCTGGCCCTGCTCAGTAGGTTAAGAATCCAGTGTTGCCATGAGCTGTGGTGTAGCTTGCAGATGCGGCTCAGATCCTGCGTTGCTGTGGCATAGGCCAGCAGCTACAGCTCCAATTTGACCCCTAGCCTGGGAACCTCCATGTGCTGCAAGTGCATCCCTTAAAAAAAAAAAAAAGCAGCTAGTATGTGCCAGCCATGGTCTAGGCTGAGAGCTTATAGGAATAACTATCTTCCTATCACTTAATATTTCAAAATATTTGACAGAGTTAAATGTTGGTAAGTATCATCTTTTAAACGTGCATGATCAGAGAAGATGCCTCTGGTAAAATAATATTTGATTGAGTAGGATCCAAAATAAAGTGAATGGACCATATAACAAGTCAGGAGCTTGATAGCATAGTTGATTAGCAGAAAAGCAAGTTGGTTAACACAATTGCAGCTGACGAAGGAAAGAGGAAAGCTGTAGAGGGTGAGGTTGCCAGGAAGCATTGTATTTAAGACCATTCCTTTACAATGTGGTAAGAAATTTGGATTTTATTCTAAGTATAATAGAAAATGGTTGGGAAGAAATTTAACCTGCACAGAAGAAATGTTTATCTTATAGATGAAGATTGTTTGCTTGCTAACTTTATCTTCTTTATTGGGGAGAGAAATAAGGAGCCACTTACATCTCTTAAAACATTTATTTTATGTAAATTTATGCCAAATACTCCAGGAGTCAACTCATGTTTTTTATTAATGATTTTTTGTTTTTTCCATTATAGCTGGTTTACAGTGTTCTGTCAATTTTCTGCTGTACAGCAAGGTGACCCAGTCACACATACACATATACATTCCTTTTTCTCACATTATCATGCTCCATCATAAGTGACTAGATATAGTTCCCAGTGCTACACAGCAGCATCTCATTGTTTATCCACTCCAAAGGCAATACTTTGCATCTATTAACCCCAAATTCCTGACCCATCCCACTCCCTCCCTTCCCCCTTGGCAACCACAAATCTGTTCTCCATGTCCAAGATTTTCTTTTCTGTGGAAAGGTTCATTTGTGCCATATATTACATTCCAGATATAAGTGACATCATATGGTATTTGTCTTTCTCTTTCTGACTTGCTTCACTTAGTATAAGAGTCTCTAGTTCCATCCATGTTGCTGCAAATGGCATTATTGTGTTCTTTTTGACAGCCAAATAGTATTCCATTGTGTGTATATATACACCACATCTTCCTAATCCAATCATCCATCAGTGGACATTTAGGTTGTTTCCATGTCTTGGCTATTATGAACAGTGCTGCAAGGAACATACAGGTGCATGTGTCTTTTTCAAAGAAAGTTTTGTCCGGATATATGCCCAAGTGGGATTGCTGGGTCATATGGTAGTTCTACGTATAGTTTTCAAAGGTACCTCCATACTGTTCTCCATAGTGCTTGTACCAGCTTACATTCCCACCAACAGTGCAGGAGGGTTCCCTTTTCTCCACACCCCTCCAGCATTTGTTATTTGTGGACTTATTAATGATAGCCATTCTGACTGGTGTGAGGAGGTACCTCGTAGTAGTTTTGATTTGCATTTCTCTAATGGCCAGCGATGTTGAGCATTTTTTCCCATTCCATAGGGTTTTTTTTTTTTTTTTATGGTTTCCTTTGCTGTGCAAAAGCTTGTCAGTTTGACTAGGTCCCATTGGTTTATTTTTGCTTTTATTTCTGTTGCCTTGGGAGACTGACCTGAGAAAACATTTGTAAGATTGATCTGAGAGAATGTTTTGCCTATGTTCTCTTCTGGGAGTTTTATGGTGTCTTGTCTTATGTTTAAGTCTTTAAGCCATTTTGAATTTATTTTTGTGCATGGTGTGAGGGTATGTTCCAATTTCACTGATTTACATGTGGCTGTCCATTTTTTTCCCAGAACCACTTGCTGAAAAGTCTTTTTCCCATTTTATATTCTTGCCTCCTTTGTTGAAGATTAACTGACTGTAGGTGTCTGGGTCTGTTTCTGGGTTCTCTATTCTGTTCCATTGGTCTGAATGTCTGTTTTGGTACCAGTATCACACTGTCTTGATGACTGTGGCTTTGTAATATTGCCTGAAGTCTGAGAGAGTTATGCCTCCTGCTTGGTTTTTGTTCCTCGGGATTGCTTTGGTAATTCTGGGTCTTTTGTGGTTCTATATAAATTTGTGGATTGTTTGTTTTAGTTCTGTGAAAAATGTCATGGATAATTTGATAGGGATTGCACTGAATCTGTAGATTGCTTTGGGTAGTATGGCCATTTTCACAGTATTTATTTTTCCAACCCAGGATCATGGAATATCTTTCCATTTCTTTGAATCCTCTTTAATTTCCTTGATGAATGTTTTATAGTTCTCAGCATATAAGTCTTTCACCTCCTTGGTTAGGTTTATTCCCAGGTATTTTATTTTTGGGGGTGTAATTTTAAAAGGTATTGTATTTTTGTATTTCTTTTCTAATATTTCATTGTTAGTATACAGAAATGCTACTTATTTCTGAATGTTAATCTTACATCCTGCTACTTTGCTGAATTTGTTGATCAGTTCAAGTAGGTTTTGTTTGACTCCTTAGGGTTTTCTTTATATAGAATTATGTCAACTGCATACAGTGCCAATTTTACCTCTTTGCTTCCCAATTTGGGTACCTTTTATTAGGAGTCAACTCTTTAGCTCTTAAACAGTTGATGATTATTATAGAATAATGAGAGAATCTGGAAGAATTCTTAAATAAGACTATGGTTGTGGAACATGATTAGATGGAAGCTAAGGCACATTAATATGTGACTTTGTAAAATAATATATTGTTTGTAACAAAGCCCAAACCTCTCAGGAAGTCCCTTGCTGTTTCAGCTTATCACTTATACTCTGTCTGAAATTATTGGAAATTTCTGCTGAGTCATTATTCTATCAGTCCAATTTTAAGGTATTAAAAAAAGTTCAAATGTTATTATATTTTAGAAAGTGTAAATAACAGCCTTGAATGAAATGTAATAAATAATACCCACTGCTATTTGAGGGAGTAGCAGGGCAGTTGCTTTCCAGGTCATATTATACCAAGAACCTCATATGCTGGTACAGGTGATCTGGGAAATGCTTGTTGGGGAAGGAATTGGAAAATCTCTGAAATGCTTAATTTCATTTTCAATTTAAGTAGCCAGAACCTACTGAAAAATAGAGTCCCAAGAGTGAAATTTTGCAGCTGAGACATTCTTTCAAATCTGTCCCATTCTGCTGCTAATGTTCCTTAAGCAAGAAACAGGCAGTTTGGTTCAGTTCTCCTTTTAGTAGCACCCGAGGGAAGAAAATCCCTCCAAATGCTCCCTTCAGTCCATCTTTACTAATGTCTCTATCACAGTTTCTAATGATATTCTCTCCACCAGATGGACCAGCTAGTCCACTTACACATTCTCCTTAGGACAAGCATTGCCCTCAATCCTGTCATAGAATTTTTCTGAAGTCAATGGGAACTACTTGGCAGGATCAAGGTGGGTTATATGGGCCCATGAGTTTATTATAAATTTAAAATCATTGAAAGAAAACAATACAAAGTCACAGGAATGAGGAAAAATGTGATGAAAATACTTCAGCTGAAAGCACATTAGGGATACCACATAGAGATCCATGGACAGGTCAGATTCTACTTTGAATATTTGGCCAGGGAAATAAATGTAGTCACATTTTAAAAATAAGACTGGTTCAGAATCACAAACACCCTTATGAACTAAAGCAGAAGCTCCTTTAAGATATAACCTTTGAACAGATTTGACATCTAGATAAATGGTATGATTTAGAGAAAATTCAACTTGTGGTAGAACCAGGTATTATATTTCTAAATCTCTCATCACTGTCATAACTTAAATCAAGAGAACAATAGACTACATTTGATTTTTTTTTTCTGATCTGTCTCATTATCCAAATTCCCAACTGATCAGAAAAAGTTCTGAGTTTTTCTTTTACCTATATAAGTTGGTAAGCCTTTCTGAGCCACTGATTTATTTTTCTGAAAAGATAGATAAATTTGCTTACTGGCAGGGATATTTTGAGTTTAGCTTGATTGTTGTGATTATTTGGGGTGTTTCCTTATAATTCTTGGGTGAAAGGTAGGTGTAAAGTACTGCTAATTCCCTGGTTAGAAGCTTTTCTAAATGAAGGTTGTTCCTTAATTTATAGAGTGTGATTTCTGCATAATGCTCTTGTTGAGTAAAACTGCAATCATTTTAATAGTACAAAACTGTCAGGAAGAAAAATATGCTATAGACAATTTCAACAATTAATTGAATTTAGGTTGTGGGTGGAAACTATTGTTAATTTCACTCTTCAAAACAGAGGATTGATTACCAAGATACAAGCAACAATAGGCAAACCAACAACAACAAAAAAACTACAACTTGCTGCCTTCCTCTTGCGGTATCACGAAATTGAATGATAGTAGACGTAACTTTCATACCTATAATTTTCATAGGTAATAGGATGTTACAGTTTTCCCATCACTCAGTCATCCAGTCTAGAAGTGCGTGGTCCATGTTCTCTGAGATTGTATCCCTAACTCGTCACACACCTGATCTAATTTTCTTCAATTGAGTATAATACAGTCTCCAACATCCCTGAGCTCTAGTGGGCATTAAACTGAATCACAGACTTAACCTCATCACCAGATATCCCTAAAACTGCCCAAAACACAATGGTTTCCTAGGCATAAATATGGTTTCCTGTTTAAAAAGCACTTTCCCCACCATTTGATATGGTGTCTGAAATGCCATATTAGAATTCATTCTCTGTAGGTGAAATTATTTTCACTCTCCAAATAATTCTCCATTAAAATGCAGATATGGCTAAGAGATTTAATACCTGAGGTTAATTTCTGAAAATCAACAAATATTCTGAGATGGAGAATAAGATCTGATAAGAATAAAATAAGGAATTTGGCCTAAACTAATAAATGGGGTGCCAACACAGGCGAATTGAGAGGGAAATTGGAAGGGGAGATAGAAGAACCCCAACAATAGGCTCAGTTTACTTCAAAACACTAGATACCTGAAATGGAAAGAGGATTTAAATTAAAGGAAGAAAACTTCTGGTAATTTATCTTAAGGTAACATTTGCAAAACAGTCTTACTCAGAAAATGTATTCATGGGATCATTTGGGAAAAAAAAAAAACAATTTCTTGTGCAAGTAACTTGAGAAACCATTACATTATATCCCCTTCCTTTATCCCATTTTAGGGGCTCCATTTGTGTTTAACTCAGCTTTTATGTATTTACGTACCACAAATTTTTCTTTAACAACTGCCTATTGGAAAATGGACACCACACAAATACCAATATCATTATGATAAGGTATACTGGAAAGAACCAAACTGTGCTTTGGAATCAAAACAACTAGATTTAAGTTCTGGTTTTGCCACTAGGTATATTTGTGACCTCCCCAAGTTTTAGTTTCTTCAGTTAATGAGAAAATAAACCTCTATTTGGACATCCCCCATAGGATTACTCTAAGGGCTCAGGAAAGCACTTAATAAACTGGAACAGGTACAGGTATAAGTTGCTTACCTAACTTTGACTTAACCTTTTCATGCTGGGCACCAATTCCAAGGACTTTAGAACACCACGGAGCCCAACCAACAAACTCAAGTGGGGTTGAAATTGCAAGTGAAACAGTTTCTACCAGAACAGATTCCTGAATCAAAATAAATTAAATGAAGTGAGCACAACACCTGGGTAACAAAAACGTTATTTCTGGGTCATCCCAGACAGTGCTCTTCACTGCAATAATAGTGTTTCATTATTCTTGAAGGGGTAGATTTATAAGCGACTTACTTAAGCATGGCCTGTTGTCTCAGAGTGATTTTTTTTTTCTTTAAAAGATTGCTTTTACTTCATAAAACACCAAATAAGGGATGCAAAGAATCAATACCTCGGGGAGGGACAAGATAGGAGTGTGAGATTAAGAGATAAAAACTACTATGTGAAAAGCAAATAAACAACAAAGAAATATTGTGTAGCACAGGATAATATAGCCATTATTTTGTAATAACTTTAAATGGTGAATAATCTATAAAAATATTGCAGTACTATGTTATACACCTGAAACTAATAGTGTAAATCAACTATACTTCAGTCAAAAAATTAATAACTTTTTAGCGAAAGATGCAATAGATGGTTGGATCAGAATCCATATTCCACTGACAGTTTAAGAGATTAGAAATATCATCTCTCACTTGGCTTAAGCACTGGGCATTGTTTGAGACTGAGACTGGGCAATCATAAAGGCCCCAAGAAGTGAGACCTTTTCTTGTGAAATGGTGGACATTTCCTGAGGGCAGAGCAAGAGGATTTGTCCCAGGAATGTCATGTGAGTTTAGCATTTGAAAGTCAATCACTGTAATATACCATATTAATAGGAAAAGAACGAAAAATAATTGATAATCTCAATGTGTGCAGAAAAAGCATTTGACAAAACCCAACACCCTTTCATGATAAAAGCATAAGCAAATGAGCAATGGAAGAAAACTTCTTCAACCTGATGTATGGCCCTGCAAGAACATCCCACAGCTACCATCCTCAGTGGTGAAACTGAGTGCTTTTCCTCTAAGATAAGGAACAAGACATGGATGTCTGTTCTCTCCACCTCTATTCAACTTTCTACCAGAGTTCTAGTCAGGGAAATTAGATAAGAATACATAAAGACATCCAGGCTGGAAAGAAATAGTTTATCTCTACTCATAGATGACAAGATCTTATAAGCTGCAAAGGAACCTACTACCAAACTGTTAGAATGATTACATAAGTGCAATAAGGTTTCTGGTTAAAGTTCAATATAAAAAAGTATTTTCATGTCCATACGGTAGCAATGGGCAGCCCCAAATGAATGTAAGACAATGATTACACATACAATAGCATAAATAATTATTTATATAGAAACAAATTTAAGAATAACAGTGCAGGACTTAAAATTATAAAACTTTGTAGAAATGAAAAGATACCTCATGTTCATGGATTGAAAGACCCAATACTGGTTTATTTAGGCTTTTTTTTATTGAAGAAACTTGACATGTAACATTGTGTAAATTTAAGGTATATAGAGTGTTACTTTTATACATTTATATATTGTAATATGACTGCCACTGTAGGGATTTTTATCATGTTATTTTTGTCCATATTCGTTATATTGGGCTTATTTCCTATTTGTTATAAATTTTCCCCTCCCAGTCCCCTGGTAACCACCATTTTACTCTCTGGTTTTTGCAGGTTTGACTTTTTTAGATTCTATATGTAAGTAATATATAGTATTTGTCTTTCACTGTCTGCCTTATTCATTAATCATAACGTTCACAAGGACCATCCATATTGCTGGTTGAATAATATTCCATAGTGTATATGTACCATAACTATTTTTTATACATTTATAAGTTGTTAAGGAAGGCAATACTCTGTTAATTGATACACAGTTTCAGTGCAATCCTTCTCAGAATCCCATATGCTCTTTAAAAAAAAATCATAAATAATAGTTTCATGTGTCACTCAGATGCTTTTTAAAATATAATTTGATAAGACAGTTCGAAAATTTATATGAAAATGCAAGGGATAGTCAAAACAATCTTGAAAAAGAACAAAGTTGGAGAACTGACAGATTTCAGTTTCAAAATTTATACAAATTTGTAGTAACCAAGAAATTTCGGTACTAACAAAAGAATAGATATAAGGTCAATGGAGTAGAAGTGAGAATCTAGAAATAAACTTTAAATTTATGGTCAATTGATTTTTGATAGCGTGCCAAGATGATTCAATACAGAAAAAGTAGTCTTGAGCAAATGGTCTTGAGACAACTGGATATCACTTATAAGAGAATGAAAACGAACCTTCTTTCTCACACCATATGTAAAAATTAACTCAAAACAGACCATAGATATAAATGCAAGAGTTAAAGCACTAAGACTCTTCAAAAAAAATGTGAGAGTAATTATTTTTATCTTTGGAATATCTGATTTTTTTAAGATATGACATGAAAAGCACAAGCAACAAAGAAAAAAATGGTAACATTGGACTTCATTAAAATTAGAAAACACTTTACTTCAAAGGATAACATTAAGAAAGTGAAAAGAAAATCCACTGAACTGCAGGAAATGTTTGCAAATCATATATCAGATAAAGGACTCATATGAAGGTTATTTAAATATGTCTTACAACTCAGTGATGAAAAGACAACTTGCTATAAAACGTCCAATGGATCTGAATAAATCTTCCTCCAAAGAAGATATATGAATTGTCAATAAGCACATGAAAAGATGCTCAAAATTGTCAGTCATTAGGGAAATGTAACTTAAAGCTGCAATGAGAGACTATTTAATTTCCACTAAGATGGCTAAAATAAAAAAGATAATAACAAAAGTTGACAAGGTTGTAGAGCAACTGCAAGTCTGATACATTGCTGGTAGGACTATAAAATAACATAGCCACTTTGGAGAACAGTGTGGCAATTTTTCATAATTTTAAGCAAAGAGTTGCCGTATGAACCAAAAATTCCACTCTGATACTCCTACACGCATTGAAAAGAAATGAAAACATGTTCACATAACAAACTGTTTATAAATATTCATAGCAACATTATTGATAACGTAATGTAGGAACAATCTATGTTTCCAGCAGCTGATGAGTGATAAACAAAATGTATTTCTGAGCAACCAACTCAGTGATATATTAATACATACTTCAGTGTATATTTACCTTGACATTATGCTAAGTGGAAAAAGCCAGCCCCACCCCACACAAATACATATGTGAAATTCCACTTAAAGGAAATGTCCAGATATGCAATTTCCTGGAGACAGGGAATACATCAGTGGTGGCCAGGGTCTAGGGGAAGGAACAATGGAGAATGGCTGCTAATGGGCATAGAGTTTCCAATTAGGGTGATGAAAATATATTAAAAATTAGATAGTAGGGATAATTTAACAATTCTGGGAATATGCACAAAAATACTGAATTGTACATTTTAAAATGGTAAATTTTCTGGTAAAAATATGCTTTAAAAGAACTGGCAAAAAAAATACTTCAATATAGTTGTTATAAAACTGAAGTGAAAATATCAGAAGATGTGATAATTGCTAATGATTTCTGATATTTATTTGGTGGTTTTATAGCATGTTTTTTTTTATCTTATCAGATAAGATTTCACTTAATTGTTGCAACATCTTGTAGACACAGGAATAAGAGTCAGACCCATTGTTGCAGGCTGAAGTGTGTTCTAGCAAACTCATATATTGAAGTCCTAATACCTGATATCGACAATGTGACTATTTTTGGAGATAAGATCTCCATAAAAGTAATTAAGTTAAAATGACATCATTAGGGTAGGCCCTAATCCAATATGACTGGTGTCCCTTTAAGATTAAATTTGAATGTAGGCATGTACAAAAGAAAGACCTTGTGAAGACACAGGGAGAAAGAAGAAAGCCATCTATAAGCCAGAGACAGAAGCCTCAGAAAGAACCAACCTTGCTGATGCCTTATTCTTATTCTTATTCTAGCTTCCAGAACTATGAGACAATGAACTTCTGTTGTGTAAGCCACCAAGTCTGGGCTACTTAGTTGTTTTTTTTTGTTTGTTTTTGTTTTTGTTTTGTTTTTTTAATGGCGCAAGTTAGAGCAAGTGTTGATTTGAGAAATTACATAAAAATTACATAAGAATTATTGAGTCCAAAGGACCTGGCTACTTTACTGTCTGAAGATACAGACTGCCTCAAAGATTTCTGTCCCCCTTATCTATCAGATTTAAGGTAAAATTCTGAAGTGAGCTCACAAGTACAGCATTATGATTCAAACTGGATAAAAGGAGGTGCAAATACCAGTTTAGGAGGAGATAAGCCCAGATTTAAAGACACACCATGGTATAAACAACCTTCATGGCTATAAATTTTGGGGTGAAAGATGAGTAATTTTATATGTGTTTTTTATCCTCTAACATAATGTATTTTAACATAGACTCTGTCTTGAAATTGTCAAGTGGCAAGTTAGCAGATATCAAACTTCATGTGTTTTAGAAACTTAATGTATTATTTGTCTGAGAGGTCAGGGAAGGCAAGATGTTTAAGCAAATGCCAGATTTAGTTATATCATCTAGAAATAATTTTTTTTATGATTTATGGGTGATCTTTGTGACCTATATGTATAGAAATTCTGAAGTAGTTAATTCCCAAGTGTTATCCTGCAAAAGCCAACCTTATTACCTGCTCAAAATATTTGCTCCATTTCTCTATACATAAAAACATGTACCTTGAAGTTGGGTTAGCAAGAAAAAGTGACATTTCCTTTATTATCTCCAAATTATTCAACTTTGAAATTTAGAAAATATATTAAAATATATATGAGAAAATATACAAGAAATATATATTATAAAATACATTAAAATATATAACAATAATGTGTACTACCTAATATAATTAACATATATCATATCTAAAGTTTGCTAATTGGAAAAGCTTATGCTGAAGGAAATTACTTGTCACATTCCTGCATTTAAAATATTTATATTTCAGTTAGGAAGACAAAGAGATTAACATGTATTCACTGCATTATTAATACTTCTATGCCTAATATAACTTATTTAATTCTCACAATAATACTCTGAGACAGGGAATTTTATTAACCTCTATTATGATTGGGAAAATTTGAGACTCATAAATATTAAGTAAATTGTCAAATGTCACGGCCTACTAAGTGCATGGACTAAATTAAAACTCAATCATTTGAATCTAATATGCACGTTTTTAAAAAAAAATCAAACTACATCACTTTCTGATTAAACATTTATGACCTGTCAAGATTCAAGTGATGAAGACTACTTGCATCTTCAGTAGTGGCTATGGTGATGCGTCACTGAAAGGCACCGGGTTTGAATCCTCACTCTTGTGACTTTGGATGAGTCATTCTTCACTGCAACTCAGATTTTTCTGTGGTGGGAGCTGAGCACACAGCTTGCATGGTATTTAAAGGAAAATGCTGTAGCTCAGTGTGGCCATAAAACATGGACTCACTGCAAATGAGTTTCTCTCTGCTTTTCCCCATAAACTCCAAACTCATTAATGGGAGTCTGGAAGAACGAGGGCTTTATTCAGGATGAATTGTAGGTAATCGAGGGCTTTATTCAGGATGAATTGTAGGTAATCTTATAGAATAAAAGATTTCCAGTTGATTCTTTTTAAAATAAGGGATTTGGTTGAATGGTGGGTGAGATCTTTTGTAGAATAAAGCCCTTTACTATGTATATACTAGATATTCTTAAAACAAATTATTGTGAAAATTGTGATGACAGATAATCAATGCTTATACATTGTACTCTAAAGCTAGTAAGTAAACCTATTATCACTTTGTCATTATTATATAAGTTAAATCAAAAACACTTAAAATATAGGGTATTGTATATGGAAATTTGTGGAAATTATATAATTTAAATAAGTTGTCATACAAAAAAATTAAAAGGCATACCACTATACATAAGGAATACCTGCAGCTACAGTAAGCAAGATATTTAATCAAGCCACACTTTTTTTTTTTTTTTTTGTCCTTTTGGGGTTGTACCTGCGGCATGTGGAGGTTCCCAGGCTAGGGGTCTAATTGGAGCTGTAGCTGACGGCCTATACCACAGCCACAGAAACACAGGATCCAAGCTGCGTCTGCAACCAACATCACAGCTCATGGCAATACCGGATCCTGAACCCACTGAGCAAGGCCCAGGATCCAACCTGCATCCTCATGGATACTAGTGGCATTCATTAACCATTGAGCCACAACGGGAACACCAAGCCACACTTTCAAATTCCTAGTCCTGCTGTTAGAGACAAGCCTTTTGTGAACAAACACATTTCTATTGGTACAAACATTAGTATCATGACAATATCTTTGTATTGAGTTCTTTCAGAACAAGGAGGAAATAAAAAATAACATGAACCTTCTTTTATAAGCTTCATTCCCTAGAAAATAAAGATTGTCTTTCCAAAATAGTGCTCTATAAATGTTTAACAGGATGTCATAGATAAAAGTACCACTGAGCTTGTGACATGTTGAAATATTTCAATATTTCGGTCAACTGTTACGTTTGTAATAATAAAGCATCAGGTTGCCATGCTTCTTTTCGGAAAACTCCCACACTCCCATCCCACCCAATATTTCTCTGCCATATCTTTTATAAAACTGTATATTGTCATTAGGTACCATGTCTATCTTAAAGGAGAATCTCATCAACCAGCTCCTGTTCAAAGAAGACTATATCATATTTTTTCTTACAATTACTGACATAATCTCTTAGTAGATTTTATTTTATATTTTTTGCTTGACATTGGAGGAGTCATTTCATATAATCCCATGCATTTTTTTAAAAAAAAACAAAACAGCTTACGAAAAAACTAAAAGATACTTAATGGTCTGCATGTTCTATGAACCATACCATACTGGGGATCACAAAGTTGAATTTGATGGGAACAGAAAGAAATGAGCTCGGCTGAAAAATATTATAACAACCAGCCAGCTTCCTGTACACTAATGGCATCCATAATAAGTGTAAGATTGTTGCTTTTCTTTGCTTTTAGTGTTAGGGATGATGGGCTTTTGCTGTAATAGGATAGAAAACTCCAGTAATATCTCCCAGGATGTGGGTGACATGTAAAGAGGAGATTAAGATGAGCCAGTGGTTCACAAGAGCTTGATTTGGAAAGAAACTGAGTTGACCAAATCGTTTCTTTCACTGCCATTATTTTTCTAATGCATAGGTCACATTTCAGTGTACTTTTCAAATTAATCTGGTTAGATAATTCCTAGCACAGGCACACACTAACACAGAAAAAAAGTATCAATTTCTATTCTATTTTTATCTCTTTAGTTTGAAAGTCATCAGAACTAGCACAGGGCTGGAATAATAAAATATATTATGCTCCTATGGAGTTCCCGTCGTGGTGCAGTGGTTAACGAATCCGACTAGGAACCATGAGGTTGCGGGTTCGATCCCTGGCCTCGCTCAATGGGTTAAGGATCCGGCGTTGCCGTGAGCCATAGTGTAGGTCACAGACACAGCTTGGATCTGGAGTTGCTATGGTTCTGGCGTAGGCCAGTGGCTACAGCTCCAATTAGACCCCTAGCCTGGAAACCTCCATATGCCGCGGGAAGCGGCCCTAGAAAAAGCAAAAAGACCAAAAAAAATAAATAAAATAAAATACATTATGCTCCTAAAGTGATAAAATGGCCTTATTTGTAAAGTAGGTACAATCAAAGCATAGAAATAGCCAGGAGAGTTGAAATCTCAATCTGTATTTTGGCTTTGAGTTTCAACTACTATTTCAATCTTTCTAATTTACATTATTTTTAAAGGTGCTGTGAAATAAGAGTGGTTTTTTGGTTTGTTTTCTTTTTTTCCCCTTCCAAGTCCCCCTCTGGTGAAGACCCTAATGAACCATGACATGATTTATAAGGGAAAACTAGAAGAAATTAGATTCCTGGCTAATTCCTTCACTGGGCAATGTATGTAGGCTTCTTCTTTCTAGATCAGTGACTGGTAAATCCTGGCTGCTTTGAGAACCTTAGGACATATATGGCATCCAGAAGAATGGACTGATTTGTAAATGTCCTTCCCAGACTTAAAATTCTTTCCTTTCAAAGGAACATGTAAAGAAAAACAAAAGGAAAGTTTAGTGTTAAGTGAGTATTGGTTATGCCAGAACCAAACACATGTAATCCACCTCTCCCACACACAAGACTATAAAATCCATAAAAACAAAGACATAAAGAACTAGTGTGTTTTCCCACATGAGCATCTGTCACAGGGCTTAAGACCCAGTGAACATTGAGTTAACTTTGAATCAATGTACCAGTAATCTATAAAACATGCAGGTACAGTACAATGAGCTGAAAACCCCAAATTGAAATACCCCTACATGTCTCCTCTGGCTTTTCCACCACCTTAATTGTACATTTATTCTGTAAGTCTTAGATTAGATTTTCTAGGGTCAGAGTGCAGAGTATTAGGAGGTTTCATTTGTTTTCTACCAATGAATAACAAACCAGCCCCATTGGTCTCTAATTCATTATTTAACAATCCAACAGAGTTAAAAGCAAACCAGGCCAAGTGAACTATCTAAGTATAGCATCTTTAGTGATATTTAAAATAATGATAATGCTATATTTTCCTGAAAGAATCAATAAAACTTGAGATTTTTTTCACCAGAACTGTTAATCTACATCATCTCCTATTCAGAATATGCTTATGTGTCATCCACAGAAAGAGTTTAAAATTTTTTTAACATTCTTACTCTCTGAATCCTAAAGGCCAGGGTGTTTTAGTGCTCTGTCGTATTGTTCCTTATTACTGAATTACCAAAAGGGAAGAATCTTAATGGCAGAGAGAGCTCTTCTCTTTGCTGAGGGTTTGATGTTGGCTGTATCCTTGCCTCTTTTTATATACTTGCTATTAACCAGAAACTAGTTTAAATTAACCCAAAGATTTTGGCCAAATTAATGAACCTGGTAGGAAGGTAATGAAGAAAGTCTTGAAGATTGTTGAGAAATGTTTTGCTGAGTTACATGATATCTGCCTTCATTAGCAGTTATTGGACACACACATATTGGGTCCAGATTGCCATAAAATCTTGTTGAAGAAGGCAGAGTAAGATTTACCATGCCAGGAGTTCCCGTCGTGGCGCAGTGGTTAACGAATCCGACTAGGAACCATGAGGTTGCGGGTTCGGTCCCTGCCCTTGCTCAGTGGGTTAACGATCCGGCATTGCCGTGAGCTGTGATGTAGGTTGCAGAAGCAGCTCGGATCCCGCGTTGCTGTGGCTCTGGCGTAGGCTGGTGGCTACAGCTCCGATTCAACCCCTAGCCTGGGAACCTCCATATGCCGAGGGAGCAGCCCAAGAAATAGCAACAACAACAACAATAACAACAACAACAAAAAGACAAAAAAAAAAAAAAAGATTTACCATGCCAAATCGTCAGCTTTGATAGATTCTCACTGCCCTGCAATATCTGGAAAACTGCTGCCTAACACACTGAATCTGTCAAACAAAACATTTTCAACTAAATTTAGTGTTAGAAAATGTTACCTGTAAAAAAATGATGTCTAAAGCTACTGAAATATTCCAAGCTTGAATAAGTATGTAATTTTATGCATACAGTCCTTAAAATCTACAAACGAGTGTAGTGTCATACTGTCAAGTAATGCAGACTAAAAACTTTGAGCTTGTCTTACCACTAATTAGTCCAAGAACAATGCTTTAATGAATTAATGAATTACTACAGAGCAGGTAGTATTTTCACGTAGGAGCAAGCTTATCATGGGTCGGTGGGGTGCTGTTTTCCTTAGCAAGGACTCAGATCTATAAACTAGTCAGTCATCTGGGAGTGGGGGTGGGGGGACGAACATATGACCACAGATTCCATAATATTTATAATTGTGATGTTATTTCCCCAAACTATAAAAGTTTGTATATGTACATGTGTTTCTGCAGTCATATTTTACTTTAGCTATGAAAAAGTTAATGTGTTTTAGGTAATGAATGGTTTAATAATGTTATTTGTTTTCTAAGAATTCATAAAACTTTAAAATTATTCTCTTAAAAAGTATCCAAGGTAGGCTAATCCAGTGCCTTCTTTTTCTTTCTAACAATTTCCCTTATGGCATTTCAAAATCCTTCCATTAACATGGAGCAGCACTTCGAAAAATAGCCTGGAGTTCTTCACTTTTGCTTTTAGATGACAGGATTGTGCCTCAGTAAGCTGCCAAGTGGTTGAATAAAGTCTCCAAAAGCTAAAAGGGAAGACTAAATGTAGCTCTGTGGATCTACTGTAAAGGTGAAATTCAAAGTTGCAAAAGGTAGAAACGACCTCTACTTGACAAGTGCAGTGAGGATTTAAGAGAAAACGTATTTAGGAATATTGCATAATCTGTGAATTTTCTCAGCTCTACATTTTCACTCTATGGTGACTACGTTGCATCCTTGCCTGTGAGAAAAAATTAGGTGATTTCTGCAGCATCTTAAACTAGGAGATAACCTAGAAGTTGTTTCATTTAACCTTCCTTTGGGTTCCGTAATAGCGTTCATAGCGATAATCCTTAAATGTTATCTTAATAGCAGAGCATTTCCTTCAGGAAGAATTCAGCTTATAAACACTGGAGGCTAAGTAGAGAAAAGTTGAGTTACTTTGCCTGGCAGTGGGGGAAAAACTATAATATTCCTCTTTTCCTACAACCTCCTCCGCAGAGGCACAGGGCCCCAGGTCTTGCAGAACACAGGAAATAGTTTAAATGCAACTATTCACTGACAACACCTACAGTGTCAGTGAGCTCACCACTTAATGAGGCCACCCACTCTGGTTAGGGGCAACTCAGTCTTTTTTTAACTTACCTTGTGTCAAAATATGCCTTCCTTTAATTATTTCCCACTAGTCTTGCCCTCCATTGATACTTATACCAGTTCTATTGACTTTTTAATATGAGCTCGTTAAGCATCTAACAGATGTTTGAAGTAATGTTTAAAAACTAATGTAAGTTGGGTTTTTTTTTTCTCAGCAACTTTCAGGAAGTATTGAAGTTCTCAAATATGCAATCATTATTTAGTTTCTTGACATATGCCAGGTGTGTATATGCTCTGAATATGTTAACCTACAATAATCTGATGAGTAGATACTATTATGATACCTGTATTTTCAGGGTTTAGAGAGGACAGGTTAGTTCTTTAAAGCTGTATGGCTACTAGGCAGGAAAGCTAAAATTTCAATCATATTTTTTTCAGTTGACTTAATTGACATTTTTTTTCTTCATTGCTCTTTAATCAATTTTGGTTAATGTTCAGTGTGCACCTGGAAGAATATGCATTGTGTTATTGTTACCATTTTTGCACATGAGTCTCTGTCTTTTAATTATCAAGTTAGTGTTTTCAAAGGATCTATCTTCTGCTTTGCTGGTCTGCTTCTTCTATCAGTTATTGTGAGAAACGAGTCATATTCTTCCATTATGGCTGTAAGTTTAGTCATTATTCTTTCCTTTAGTTCTGTCAATTTTTCATGAATAGAGTTTAAAGGAAAGTATTTGGAAGGATTTGGAGTTTGTGTTCCTTAAAATTTTATACTTACGGAAATAGCCCTTAAAATATTATGGAATATGATGTTGAATTTCAAGTCTTTCCTTTGCATCTATGCAAATAAATAATGCATTATTAAAATAATAAATTAAAGAAACAATCACACAGATTTCAAAACCAATCTTATGGTTACCAGAGGTGAAACTGTTGTAGGGAGGGACGAAATGGAAGCGTGAGAATAACATATACATAGCTGAGAGGTGAGAATTTACTGTATGGCGCGGGAAAATCTATGCAATGGTTCGTAATAGCCTATGTGGGCAAAAAGAATTAGTATATTTATATATATAACTGATTCACTTTGCTAAACACCTGAAACTAATATAATTTTTAAATCAAAAAAATAATAATTATAAAAATAGTGGAGACTTCAGCTTGTATCTGTCAGTAACTGGTACTGGCAGAAGAAGCAGATCAGTAATGTAGAAAACAGGCCCTTTGAAAATAAGTGGTTAGCTTGGTGGAACAAGCTATGCTTCAGTTTACTAATGTCAAGTATATGTAAACATTTGCACTTTGACACATTCAAAATTGATGGGTATTGTATTTTGTGTTGATGCTATTTTTCCCGTATCTAATAACAGTTTCTTGGGTCTAAACATAGTGTTCCTGTTGTATCGGCATAAATTCTCCAGTAATCATAAAGACAAAAAAAAAAAAAAAAAACGAGACCAATCAGTAAGCCTGTTCTGAATGCTATCAAATACCTCTTCATTGACAAGAAGAGAAGATATGAATTTAGGTAAAAAGTTACAGAGAAGTAACACATAGGAAAATATTTATGACCACTCTAAGCTTATCATTAGGTAAATATGGCTAAAATAATCTTAATATTAACCTTATAATCTGGAGATTTTAGAGAAAAGAGAATAAAAGGACTAATCAATAGGAATAGCATATTTCCCAGACCTGTAAATTATTTCTTTAGTAAGAAGAAAGAGGACAAAATTCTTGTCTAGAATATTTTGAGACTATACCAGCCCTCAGTGTATAATTTTCTAAGATTTTGGAGCAAGAGATATTATTAAGCTGGTCCAGTGACTGAGAATGTACCTGCGTTTCTACTAAAAACTCACCTCTAAGGAAGAAAGTGTTCTTATCCATCAGGTAAATAACATATTTTCTTGGGATTGAACAACAAAGCCCAAAATATTTAAAAATAAGATAAATTTTCTTATTTTTACCTACAGTATAATTACATCACTTTGGTGTTTTTTAAAGTAGCCATAAAGGTCATTTTCAGTTTCTTTTCTGTTTTCCATTCTTCAAAACTTGTGAATTTATTTAGTGCTATTTAAACAGAGATCACTGGCTTTATCATTAAGTCCTTTTATCGCATTTTCTGAAGATGTGAAAATAATAGATTACAAGAAAATGTGAGATTTTGTAGGGACATATTTGTGAGGAACAAGAAAACCTACTCAATTCTTGTTTTCAAAGAGAAGTTTGGTGGATACTTTATACTAGCCAGGGTTTTTAGTTACAAGATCAAGAAAATCTTTGCTTAAAAAACAATAAACAATGACTATCTTACATAATTAAAAGTCTAAAAATGCAGGATAGAGATGGCCTTACAGAAGAGTGGAATCAGCGACTCATGCTATTAATGTTCCCATATCACTTGTCTTCTTTTTTCTCAGAATGTAGGTGGCATTTTGCTCAGTTCAATTGTCTTTATAAGAATGAACCCCCATAAGGCATACCCAAGCTAATGTCAAAACTGTCCTCTACTTATAAAAGAAAGAAAACTTTTCAAATTCCAGTTACAGAAATGCTCAGGATGCATTTTTATATGCCTGGTTTGCCTGCCATGTCCATCAGTGGACCAATAACTATGTCCTAGATAAACAGTATCAGTATTGGCGGCCTCCACTGGAACTACTTGACTAAAGGGACAAGGGGGAATTCATAGTATCCAATGGAAGGGAGGGTTATTACCCAAAAAACAGGGTAGGGTTGCCAGAGAAACAGACACTTTACATGTCTGCTATTCTCTATACGATCCCTTTTTATAAAGCATAGTAATAAACCTCAACTATGTACAAGATAAAATTCAAACTCCTCATCATGGTGTTAAGTCTTTTTTAAGCTGGCCAAGCTTAATTTTCCATTATCTCTTTGATATATTTTTTGTGCTAACCTCACAGAATTAGTCAGTCAGTCGACCAACATTAATTGAGCACCTACTTTTTGACTGGCCCTGTTCTAGGTGCTGAAGATAAAAGCAGATAATCATAACTGCGGCCCGCAAGAAGCTAACAGCCTAGTGGATGAGAAAGAACACAGTGTAGATAAATAAATAGTAAGTACCTTAATAAATTGGTAATTGCTACAAAGGAATTAAAGTGGAATCATGTAGGAATGGATGACCTAAAAGAGGAAGTACACTCCTTTCATTCAGGACACCAGCTCTAAGGAGGTAATACTGAATCAGAGCCTGGGTAATGTGAAAGAGCTTTGTAGACATGGATCTGGGAGAAAAGCATCACAAGCAAAGCAGGGACAAAAAGAAAGCTGGTGTGCCTGTCACAAAATGAAGAGGAGACTTGAGAAGCATAAAGTCGAATAAAGATATGGTGGCTGAGTGACATAGGGCCTTGCAGGTCATGGTAATTTTTTTTTGTTAACATACTGAGAAGACATTGCAATTTTTTAAAGCAGAGTAGTAACATGATAGAGTTTAGGCTTTAGAAATATTACTCTGGCTGCTCTGTGGAAGGCAAGAGAAGGGACAGGAAGACAAGTTCACGTTGAGCTTCAGAGAAGAGATAGTGGTGGTGGAGACCAAGGTTGTGGGAAAGTAAAGGTGGTAAAATATGGCTGAAGATGGAGCCACAGTCTTAGCTAATAAATCTGATATGATGATCAGATCAAAGTGGCCTCAAATATATTTCTTTGTTTTGGGGGAGTTCCCTTTGTGGCTCAGCAGTTAGTGAACCCACCTAGCATCCACGAGGATGTGGGCTTGATCCCTGGCCTCACTCATTGGGTTAAGGATCTGGCGTTGACATGAGCTGCGGTGTAGGTCGCAGACGTGGCTCAGAACCCTTGTTGCTGTGGCGTAGGCCAGCAGCTGCAGTTCTGCTTGGACCCCTAGCCTGGGAACATCCATATGCTGCAGGTGCGGCTCTAAAAGACAATGAAAACAAACAAACAAACATATTTCTTTGTTTTGTTTTTTCCTTTGGGGGGTATTTTTGCTTTTGTCTTCCTAAACAGCTGGGTACATCATGCTGCCAATTATTCATCTTAAAAGCAGTAAGATCAAGTAAGGAGAACCAACAGTTCTATTCTATCCATATTACTTTAAAGATCCTACTACACATTCAAAGGACAGTGTTGAATTGCTCTATGCACACAAGGGAGGGTCTGGGTCTGGAAGAAGATAAATCAAAATATGGGTGAAAAATATAGTTGAGAATGCATTCGTCATAGGAAAGATACTGCAAATTTATTACCTTTTATTAATAGAGTTATCTTTGGGCAAATTATAACTATGGCATTACTATGCTATGACATTTACCATACTGGTCCATTACTAGTTATGGACCGGTAAAAATGTGTATGATCTATTAAAGTAAAACAAAAACAAAAAACAACTAATCTCAGGCTTGCCTTTGTGATTGGAAATCTCTGCATCCCCCCCCCCCACACACACACACACTCATTTTTTTCAGTCTTCTCTGAACAAGAGAGAAAATAACTTACTTGCAAGAGCAAGTAAACTTATCTAGTAGACTGTCTTACTAACTAAAAGGTCATCGGATTCAGTCCCACTTACAGTTAGTACTACAGTAGTTGAATGATCCCCAGTGAAGAAGTAGTTATGAGAAAATTTCAGTGAAAATACCCTTAATCTGCTTAGGTGATGAAGGAGAACAAACATTTATCTCTCTAAGCAAAAATTTTAGAAGAGACTAGTTTATGTATATTTCAAGAGAGGTGACAGTTGTTTTGGAGAAACAAAGTTCTTTTGCCCCCTCTGCTTCACACCTATGGTTTTTATATAAACTCTTCATTGCCTTTAGGGAATTCTGTCAGGCATGTGACTCTCTGTGAATTTTCTTTGTTAAGAAGTCTGTAGCATAGGGAAGGAGAACAAGTATAAGCAAGTGACTATGTTAATTATATTTACAAATTCTAAGTATATTTGCAAAATGTAAATTTTCAAAATTTTATTATACTTTAATTAAAATTATTTTATGACTAATTTTTATTATTATAATAGGGTGACTCGACTACCAAAAATAACCAATTTCTAACTTTGTGACTTCCCTTGTCTTCCTGGCTCCCCTTATTGATGAAGGCAATCATGCTGAATTTCATATCCATTATTTTCTTGCTTTCCTTTTTATGTAGTTTTATAATTCTGTAAGAGTAGTTAAGTATTTGTTTCTTAATTATTTTTAACTTTATATAAATGTATAAAATCTTTTAGGTCCTACATTTTTATGTTAATATTATATTGCAAATATCCATCCATTTTAATTTTCATTCTAGTATATATTAATATATTACAGTTAGTAAATTCAATTTTTGTTTTATGGATCTTGAGTTACTAACTTTTCTTACATATATCCCCCAGTAAATATGTGCCAGTATTTTTCTTGGGTTTAATAAAGAGGGAATAAACTGAATGAGTCAGAAAATGTAGGAATGCTCAACTAAGTTAAAAAAAGAGAGAGAGAATTATAAATGCACCAAAGAATCTCATGAAGATTCAAATACTGAGCACTACCATTGTGTTGACCCAAGTTTCACAAAGTTTCTGATTAAACAAATACTTCTCACTTCCTTTCCTGAAATTAAGCTCATGTGTTACTCCATGAAATAGTTACTTGCCCAAAGAAAAAGTAGTGTGACGAAAAGATCAAAATCTTTGAGTCAGCTAAAGAAAAAAATCCTATTTTCTTTATACAAAAGAGTGGCAGTAAATCTTACTGTATGCTGGCAATGGCTGTAGGAACAGAATTGTTTGTTAGGTTCAAATCTCACTTTCACCATTTCCTAACTGGTGCCCAATAGCAAGTTTCTTAACTGCCGTTGACACAGCTGCCTTATCTATCAAATAAGCATTAAAAAATGGGTCCAGGAGGGGGAAAATAGAGCTACTACAATGTTTATGGGGATAAAACAATTTAATAGAGGGATTAGGAAATAAAAAGACAGGAGAAGAGGTGGTATTAAAGATCTCGATAAGGCCACAGCTGCAGACCCAGAGAAATAGTTCAGGTAGTGATTTGATAAGCCAGAGCTAATGGAGATGTCAAAACAGAGACTGCCTTTGCCCACCACTGTCTCCTAGGAAAAACAGACTCTCCTCCACCCTGCTTTCCAGATCTCTCACTTGCTTCTCATGGAAAAACACCAAGCCAGAATCCTCCAGACATAAGGAGGATTCCAGGAAAACTACAGTTCTTGGCTTCTCTTCTAGAGTGCTAAGGGTCTCTCATGCATAGAAGGGAATGTTGGTAACTAACAATCCATGGTTTATACTAGCTACCTCATAAAGCACAAAAGATTAAACGATGTCCATGTATTCAGAATAGTGACTGGCTCCAAGAATGTATTCAATACATGTACCCATTATTTTACAAAGGATATGATCCAATTAAGTTACACCTTTGCATGATTTATTTTTCTCTCTCAATGTAGAATACAGATGATGTAAAATTGCCATTTCTTAACAAGGAACTCATAACATGCTCAGCTTTTTAGGTTTAAGACTGTGCCTCGGGAGTAGGCACCTAACATGCTATTTGCCTCCCCCTTCATTCATCCAGTAAGTATTTTCTTCAATTATCTACATATACAAGCCACTGTGCTAGGTATGTATGGCATGAAAACTATATAAAATATAGCTACTACCATCAAGGAACTTAAATTTCTAAAGGAGTTGGACCTGTTACATGCCCAGTGTCCTTCTAAGAGTAATGCCAGCAAGGGTGGTCCACGGTGCCTCAGTTACAATACTTTGTATAATATGAAAAGTAATGTGTCTATTCAGACCTAAGTCTTAGAATGAATCCTTACTTTACCAAGGAACAAAGAGAGTCCTAGAGAAGCACTATACCCTCACCATTTAAAGTTACAACTCTGTAGACAAAATATGGTAGTTAAAATCCCAGGTTTGATGCTTTTTAGGCGTATAACCATGGGTAATTTATTTAGACTCCCTCTGCCCCTGAGTCCTGGAGATACTAATAGCAACCATCTGAGAGCACCACAGTACAGATTAAATTGAGTAATATATTTAAAATTCTTAAAAGAGACTTTGGCACATAAAATTCACTGAAAGGCTTTTATAATTATAATTATTAATCTCCAGGATAAACTAAACATTGCAGAAACAGGCACACTTGCTGCAGGATATATAGACTATGCCGTGAGAGAATCGTATTCAGTATGAATGATCCATATTGGATGGTGTTAACAGCCATTCTGTCTAAGAGCCCTGAATGTAAAGCAAAGAGAAAGATTTGGAAGCAGACGATCCAGTAGAATAAGTAACAAAAGTATAGAGAAAGTCTAATGGAGACAAAGAGGTGAATGGCTGAGGGCTGAGTTGCTGGAGTGAGAGCTTCCTTATTCATGGTGGCAAAAGAGGCAAGATGAACAGGTTTGCAGAGCTTCTCTTGCATCACTAGTCTTGTCACTGATTGTTGAATGATAATGACTAAGTAGCAGTGACGTCTGGCTGGGTGATTGATGAGATAATTTCCAGTTTTCACTTGCATTCTTATCATCTGGATGAAAATTCCCAAGTATTTATGATCAACTCAGTATTTCTCTGTTCCTAAGCACATAGAGATATATAAGGATGTTGAAAAAAAGAAACTCCACATTATTGGAGGAACAGTTGAATAATGGAAAACAGAGTAGATGTATAGATAGAGTTATAGGTATTGATATGTCCCATTCATCTTCTTCTTCACTAGTTTCTCCACATAACTACTACTCTCCACCCAAAGTCCAGCCAACATAGATCCTGGGGGTATTCCAGGCATACAGCTTGACTGGTGGGTGCTACTCTCTGCACACTTTGAACATGCTCTGGAAATGAATGCTATTGCTAAATGGACGAGATGGGGAAGAAACCAGAACGGGCAAGCAGAGTTTTAGAGAAAGAGTAAAGATATTTAACATTTATGGGACTTCCATGACATTTATTTTACAGTCTAGCCATGACTGTTAATTTTATTCTCATTTGCCTAGGCTTCCCACCCTTCAGGTCTCAGCAATTATTATAAAATATTATAAATTACAATAATACAGTTGTTAAATTTAATTATATAAATATAACATTAACCAGTTCTTCAAGGATGATATCCGTCTTGAAAAAAATAGTGATAAGTGAGGAACCTGAATATCAGGCCTAGAATATTCTCTGAATAGGAAACAAAATATCTGTCTTCTTAAATTAAGTTCTTAAAAAAAGGGAGTTCCCCTTGTGGCTCAATGGACATGAATCTGACTAGTATCCATGAGGATGCAAGTTCGATCTCTGGCCTTGCTGAGTGGGTTAAGGATCCGGTATGGCTGTGAGCTCTAGTGTAGGTTGAAAACACAGCTCGGATCCTGTGTTGCTGTGGCTTTGGCATAGGCCAGGAGCTATAGCTCTGATTCGACCCCTAGCCTGGGAACCTCCATGTGCTGTGGATGTGGCCCTAAAAAGACAAAAAAAAAAAAAAGTTTTTGTCAAGAAGATAAAAAAGCCCATAAGAATGTAATACACAAAATACACAATTAATTATTGTTTATATTTTAAAGTTTTAGCAGCCTTTAGACAATAATCTACTCCTATAATGTATACATTAGGTTTAATATGCAACCTAGCCGTTTAAGATATATAATGATTTGCACAATGGCAAAGCTATATTCAAATTATATTTAAGATTTTTCTTAAATTCTCAGAATTGTAAATTCCTTCCTAACTGGCCATTTAATGCATTTTCTCTCATCTTTGTGATTTTAAATGTCAAATTATAGAGAGAATTATTTGCTTTTATGCCAGCAGGCCATTTTCCCCTCACATATCTAATCTCTTTTTAAAGAAAGAATAAATAAAATAAAATGTCACTGTTTCTCTCTGTGGTGATAGAGGAGAATGACTGGTACCTATACAGATGAAAATTATAGTTAGCGTTATTATAACTGGTTACTGTGGGTTAGCTTTCTTATTTAGTGGATATTATTTTCATTTGAAATTCCATTGATAATTTATCAGAAACAACAAATAAAATTTTCTGCACAATTACACCCGAAGAGAAGTAATTTTCCATAGTGGTAAATTATGCATAACATAAATTTACTATTTTCATCATTTTAAAATGTACAGCTGTCTTAAGTACTTTCACATTGCTGTACGACCACTACCACCATCATTTGCCAGAACTTCTTCATCCTCAAACTGAAATTTCATAAGTATTAAGCAGTAATTACCCATTCTATTCCTCCTTCAGAGCCTGGAAATCACCAAGGTGCTTTGTCTCTATAAATTTGATTACTTAGGCATCTCATGTAAGTGGAGTCATATGAAGTTTATCCTTTAATATCTGGCTTTTTTCACTTAGAATAATATCTTAGGTACCCATATTGTAGCATGTATCAAAATTTCATTCATTTTTTAAAGTCTGGATAATGTTTGATTGTATTTATATGTCACAATATGCATATCTATTCACTGGTCAATGGACATGTTGGGCTATTGTGAATCATCCTATTACAAACATTGGTGGGCAATGTCCTGATTTCTCCAGATCATCACCAAAATTTGTTATCTTCAGTGCTTTGTTTGTGCTATTATTTGTTTTCATAATAACCGTCCTAATGGGTGTGAAGTGATACCTTATTTTAGTTTTGATTTGTATTTCCCTAACTTTTCCTAATATGACTAGTGATATTGAACATCTTTTCCTGTGCTTACTAGCAATTTATGTATCTACTTTGGAGAACTCTCTGTTCAAGTTTGCAGTGCTACTTTTAAACGAAACATATTTACAACCTTTGATTCAGAACCTAGTTAATGCATTTTTTTAAATAAGCAGTGAAATGGTAGTCATTTCAAAGAAAGGTAAAGTTAATGAAACTACTTATCCAAAAGATTAAATATTTTTAGTTTTTTTAAAAAATTACACTTTTCCTGTTTATTTGAAATGCAATTTTAGATAAAGCATTATGAGATTAAAATGATTTTGAGAACAGTTAATGGCACAGAAAAATAATCAAGTTATACTGATAAATGAAAGAGTTCATATTTAAAATGATATTATGGTATGATCCAATTTTTGTAAAAAATGTCACTCAATAATTATATACCCCAACTACTCACAAATTAAAAGTAAACAACAAAATAAATTATGAATAAATTAGAACTAGAGAATAATGGCAATATTAAATGTTAAACTTCTATGATAAAGTTTAGGTAGAAGATAATGTGTAGCTTTAAATGAATTCTTTCTTAAAATTAAAATGTGTTGTTGTTTCGGGTATCTTTTTCATTTACCAGTTGCTAAGTAACAACATACCTAAAATTTAGAGTGTTGGAATTGTTCCAGCTTCATGTTAGGTTAGCTGGAGAGAGTATTGCTCTAACCTCCTCATTAGAAGATGAAAGGTAATCTGAATAATCAATGTGTTTCCTGCATCAGTGCTTCTCATCACAGAGGTGAGGTCCCAAGGCACAAAATAACCCCAAACATAAGGAAAGATGGCACCTTCAAGGAGACACTGAATGCTAGCCCTTCTTAACTAGGGGTAGACATTGACCTGATAGAAGCTCTTAAGAAGATATTAGATAAAATTTTAAAATTGGGAGTTCCCGTCGTGGCGCAGTGGTTAACGAATCCGACTAGGAACCATGAGGTTGCGGGTTCGGTCCCTGCCCTTGCTCAGTGGATTAACGATCCGGTGTTGCCGTGAGCTGGGGTGTAGTTTGCAGACGCGGCTCGGATCCCGAGTTGCTGTGGCTCTGGCGTAGGCCGGTGGCTACAGCTCCGATTCGACCCCTAGCCTGGGAACCTCCATATGCCGCGGGAGCGGCCCAAGAAATAGCAACAACAACAACAACAACAAAAAGACAAAAAAAAAATCCCAGCTATGACGTCACTGCTACTTAGTCACTATCTTCTATTCATATCTCATTTTGTTCCTAATACAGTGTGTGAATAGCAGGGTTGAAACCATCAGGCCTGGTTACAAATATGTGTAAGAACTCTTTGATTACCATTACTTCTTGTCTCTTCCCACAGTTAGGCAACCATGGCTTCTCTATAAAGGCAAGGAATGGTGGTTTATTAGCCTAAAGTATTTCAGTGAGAGAAGTACTGACTTTTCATTAATCCATGAATGCTTTAATTTTTCCTACTTTTCTATCCTCACCATCTTATCTCATGAGGAAGACTCATAATCAAACTGATGACAGCTAAACGTGATTTGGGAATTTATGGAACACAGCACACTGGCCAGCTTGTGGTAACTGGTAGTCATCCACAGGGTAGTTTCTTATCCACTTGGCTTCCACAATATTAGAGGACTGAGATTCCATCCACTATGCAAAAGTAGTGTGTTCCTGTGAAGCTGTTCATAATTTAAATGAGGTAAAGGGTCACCCCCTTTCTGAAAGTTAATGTGACACCACTTTGCTTTTAAAAAAGGTCAACATTAGTATAACAGATTTTTTTTAAAAAATAAAAACAAAAATCCTCTTCAGATTTCTTTCAGTTGATTTGAATTTTTGGAAAGTGGGAGTACTTTTACTCACAGTGCAGTTAGACTGATTGCTAATGGTGTCACAGCTTCCAATGGAAACAGCATAGTATCGGCCTCAGAAAAACCTTGGTCCCATACCAACTTGCACTTATTCATTCATTTCTTCATCATCGTGTTTCTTCGTTTGGTTACTAGGCTATGCATGTCGCGTTAAACCGTCTGACAATGAGCACCCTGAAATACTGAGATAATAATTCTATCACTACAATATGTTTAATCTGTTTATTAGGAAAATGTCTAGCATAATATCTGGTCAGTAATAAGCCAGTAAATTAACTCAAACTCTACTGTACCCTAAACAGAAGGTTCTTATCACATTCATATAGTTTATAGTTGAGAATTATAGATATCTTACCTAAAGAAGCTTGGGTGAAAAAAACTCATACATTAAACAACAACAACAACAACAAAGAACAACTACTGTACCCAGCCTGTCTAGTTGTAGTACAGGTTTATATCTGTGGTGTATACTGCAGTGGGCTCTGTCCAATTTGGAGTTAAATAATTTGGGTGAAGTGGCTCCCTACAGAGACTCATCCACTTTGTAACATCTCACTACTACATAATTGTTCCTAAGATTCTGCCTAGATTTCCCTGTGCTCGATTTTGTCTCATCACTTCTCATTAAAACAACAAGGCACCCGTAATAGTAAGAATGAGAAAGCTGCTTGATAATGACTTATTTTAATTTTGGACATTTCCACATTGTCACAGCTTTCATTTTTATTTCGAACAACCACTTGAAACACAACTTCAAATATCTCACTAAATGAAAATATAAAGGTTTCCAGCAGTTAGCTGACCCCAATTTAATTTCCCCGTCCTTCTTTAATAAACGGAAGAAATTGTCTGAAGTATAACTCTGGTTGCCTGCTAACATTTTAAATGCTTAACTCAGATGCAGAAACATTGATTTTCTTAGATCCAATAATCTACTAAAAGTGCTTCTTTGTGATTTGGCAGAGAATAAAGTTTAATTGTATAAGCATCCTCTGTGACCCACATCAGTCATGCGACTTGGACTTATTTTCTTGTGCCAAGCATTTAGAAGGCGAAGGTCATTGTTGTCTCCGTAGGACACACAGCCCTTGATTCACGGCTTAGAAACATTAAGGTTTTATTTGTTGCAATCTATTGTTTGCTGTCTTTATTCACAAAGGTATCTTTAGTTTACATTGCAGTTGGCATCTTGAATGATGGCTCTTATCAATAGACCTGGCCTACTGGGAAAATGTCAAATGGATCCATCGTCAGTTACATAATTACTTTAAAAATATCTGCATGCATATAACTTGATGTGTGCCTCTCCTTTCAGTGGGAAAGGTATTACGGAAAGGAAAAGAAAAAATAAAAAAGTTTGTAACTCTTATCTGCCTTTCATTAAGAATTCAATCATTTCTTTCTATAATGACTCCCATTGGAACAATAAAACAATTTACGTCTTTAAGGCTTTTTGTAGCACTGCTCTTCCACAGCAGAACTCCTACACTTAATTGTCATGTACTTTAAGAACAACAATCTTTCTGCGTTATGTAGGAGGCTGTATAATACAAATCAGTTAATTAATTCATGGCAATAAGCTTTATAAGGACACCACAGTAACTTCTGCATGTCACTTTCCAGTTAAAAGGATGGGTGTGAAGCTCAGTTACTATTTGTTTTCAGCAGATGTATTAAATTAATCTCACATACCCTTGCTCAAAATTTCTTCAAGGAAAAGACAATCTACTATCTCCCCATAGCTCACTTTTGGGACTCTTTCCTGAGAAAAAACTCTGTCCCTAAATTTCCACAGTTATCTTCCTTTAATATTGTATCATTTCCTCTTCTGCAAAGGTTGATTTTGTTCCTGTTACTGAAAAACATTTTTGAAAGCATAAACTTTAATTTTGTGTTTCATTCATCTTGATGTTCACAGCCAAAACATAGCATTGACTGCATGGCAGATTCTCAATATAATGTATGAATTTAAACTACATCTTGATAGCAACAGTAAAATCCACATGTCAAAAAGAAAGTAAGAAATCCCCACAGAATTCTAGTTATTTGGTTCCAATGAGACATTATTGGAATAAATACATTCCCTAATAAAATGATATTTTTTTTAATTTAATTTTATTGGAGTATAGTTGATTTACAATGTTGTATTAGCCTTGTCTTTGTGTAATACCTTATGAAGACTAAAATCAAATATTCCCCTGACCTCAACCCACAATTCAGGATACTTAATTTTCCTGATGATTCTTGGGTCTATTGCATAAGGCTATGCTTATTGAGTGCCTTATTAATTTGAATGAGTTTTAGCTTATTGACTTTTTGAGTAAATATTAATTCAGCATGGCTTTTAACTGTATTTTAAAAACATTAAAATCCTAATACCAGTGAGAGCAATGAAGCATAATTATTGGTATGATTGGATAGCATGACAAAAAATAAAACATAAAATTAAACTATAGGACATGATCTTAACTGAAATTGGACCCATGGATGTGTTTCAAATCCTCCATAAAGCCTTGGAATTCGATTTAAAATTGTGTATATTTTTCAGCAGATTATCCAAAAATTCTAAGAATAACTCATAAAATCAAACATGCCTTCATATAATTTTCCTTAAAACTCACTCCCATGGACACATGAGGACAATTTGATTATTTTTGATTTTTATAATCACATGATTAGATTTGTTAGACATTATCAGAGAAAATATTTTTGTACTAATATTTCATATGTTAAATTTATTATAGTCAAGTTAACAGAGACTTATTTTCTCAGAAATGTGCTGCAATAAGGAAAGAGCTATAATATAGAATTTTAAAAAATATTTTTGTATATAATATGAGAAAATGATGAGAATAGATTTACCCAGAGATATCCTATTATTTCCTCTACCATTTATTATAAAGGTCATCCTATTCCCATTGACAAATTTGGCATGACTATCCAAAGTCAGCTGACAATTTATTCTCTTCCACTGATGTATATGCCTGTTCCCATGACAATACCAGGAATGTCTTGAATAGTGGAGCTTTCTTTACAGCGAGTCTTGACATCCAACTCCTTTTTTTCCTTTACAAAATTATTTTGGATTTCTATATCCCCTACATTTCCATATAAATTTTAGATTCAGCATGACAATTTCCACACACACACACACAAAAATAAGCTACAGGGATTTTTATTGAGAATGCTCTGGATTGAAACATCTACTTGGAAATAATTAATACTTTAAAATCAATGATCATGGTATATCTCCTCATATATTTATATCCTTTATAGTGTCTTGTGACAATTCTTTGAAATTTTCTTTCAACAAGTCTTACACCATATTTTGTTTTATGTATATTGATTATTCCATGATACCAAATGTCACTGTAAATAATATAGCATTTTAAAATGTATTTCCTAGTTGTTTGCCAATGAATAGAAATATAGTTGATTTTTGTATATTAGTCTTGTAACCTTGATAAATACGAGTTCTAGGGTCTCTCTCTCTCTCTTTTTTTTTTTTTTTTGTCTTTTTAAGGCCACACCTGCAGCATGTGGAGATTCCCAGGCTAGGGGTCAGATCAGAGCTGTAGCCACCAGCCACAACCACAGCAACACCAGATCCAATCCACATCTGTGACCTACACCACAGCTCACGGCAACGCCAGATCCTTAACCCACTGAGCGAGGCCAGGGATTGAACCTGTGTCCTGATGGATACTAGTCAGATTTGTTTCTGCTGAGCCATGATAGGAACTCCCAGTGTCTCTTTTCTTTTAAAGAAAACTTAGAATTTTCTGTCTGCACAATTATTTTGTCTGTGGATAAAGATAATTGCACTTTTTTTCAATATGCATACTTTTTCCTCCTTTTTTTCCTCACTCTCATTCTGGCTAGGACATTCAGTATATACTTCTTGAAGAAAAAGCATGAAAGTGAACATCCTAGCTTTATGCCTGACTTAAAATACTGTGTTATATCTTGTTTTATGGCAGATTCCTTCAATCAGGGTCAGAAAGTTCCATCCATTTTAGTTTTCTGCAGTTTTTTAAAAATCAGAAATGAATGTTGAATACCACCTCATACCTGTCAAAATGGCCATTATCAAAAAGACAAAAATAAACGGTGGTGAGGATGTGAAGAAATGAGAACCCTTGTGTACTGTTGGTAAGAATGTAAATTGATTCAGCCACCATGGAAAATAGTACAGAGGTTCCTCAGTAAAAAAACAGAACTACCATATGATCTAGCAATCCCACTTCTGGGTATTTATCCTGGGAAAATGAAAACATGTATTTGAAAAGACAGGTGCAGTCCTGTGTTCATTGCAGTTTACTTACCATAGTCAAGATATAGAAACATCCATCCATTGCTGGATGAACGGATAAAGAAGATATGGTACACACACACACACATAACACGCAATGGAGTACTAATCCATAAAAATGAAATCTTGACACTTGTTACAACTTGGATGGACCCAAACTATATTATGCTAAGAGAAAAGAGTCAAATACTGTATAATTTCACTTGTGAAATCCAGAAACAAAACAAGTGAGAAAACAGAACAGAAAGAGACGTGTAGATACAAAGAAACTGGTAGTTGCTAGAGGGAGGAGGGCTGGGGACAAGAGAAATAGAAAAGGGGATTAAGAGGTACACACTTCCGGTGATAAAATAAATTAGTCATGGAGATACAATTCACAGCATAGGGAGTCTATTAAATAATGTTACAATAAATTTGTATGGTGACATGGTAACTAGACTTACCATGGAGATCCTTTCATAATGCATAAAATTATCAAATCACTATGTTGAACACTTGAAACTAGTACAATACTGTACACCAGTTATAACTCAAGAAAAACAAATGAATGTTGAGTGTTGTCAGATGATTTTTTGCCCTATTGAGAGGATCATATGATTTTTCTGGAGTATTTTGTTAAAGTGAACAGTTACATTGATTGTTTTTTAAAAGTTAAACTAAACAATGCATTCCTAACAATCTCCATTTAGTCCTGTTGTATCATTGTAATTTTTATATGACTAAATTTGATTTCCTCATATTTATTCCAGGAAGTGTACATATTTGTTAATGGCAGATATTTGACAGTAGTTTTCTTTTATAATACAAGCCTGGTATGATAAGGGTATTACTATTCTCATAAAATGTGTTTCTTAAATATTTGATAGAATTTGTCAATAAAATCATCTGGTCTTGGAAATTTCTTTGTGGGAAGATTTTTAATTACAATTTCTGTCACACATGTGTGACCATACTGATTATGTTCTTGAATGAGTTCCAACGAATATGACTGTTTCATTTGTTTTAAGTTAGTTAGCATAAGGCTGTTCATAATATTTCCTTGATTTTATACAAAGGCCTGTACATTGTGTAATGATATTCCCACTTTCATTCCTTATATTGGTAATTTATATCTTTGCTCCTGATAGTTCAAATTCGATATTAATTAATTTTATTGATTTTTTTCAAAGACAAGTTTTTCATTTCATTGCCTTTCTTCATTGCTTATACATTTCTATTTCTCTGATTTCTAAGTACTTACTTTCTAAGAAAATTTACCTTGATGTAATTGCTGTTCTTTTTCTACCTTCTAAATATGGGAGATTAGCTCTTTGATTTTTTTTAACCTTTCTGATTTTTCTCATACAAGCTTTTAAAGTTAAGTATTTCTCACCAATCAGTGTTTCAGTTGCGTCTCATAAATCCAATAGGTTTTATTCCTTATTTTCATTTAGTTCAAAATATTTCTAAATTTCCTTGTGAACTTCTTGGACCCATGATTTATTTAGGAATGTAAGAAATTTGTCTAATATCTGATTGTTTCTAATTTATTTTCATTGTGATCATAGACTATAGTGTGTATGTGTTCAGTAATTTTGGATGTATCAAGACTTTTATGGCTGAACTTATTTATGGCCTTAAAATAAACCGTATTGTGTTTTTATGGGGTGGAATTCTCTAAAGAATACAATTAAATAAGTTTGTTTTATATTAGTTTTCAAGTCTTCCATATCCTTACTGATTTTTATTTATTTTTCCTATCACTTACTGAGAGAATGATATATATTTTCTAGTCTTAAATAAGAATTGATCTTTTTAGTTCTACTAGATTTAACTTACCATAGGTTGAAGTGCTGTTGATAGGGTATAGGGAATATATATATAATGTATTTATAAAATACATTATGTATAATGTATTTATATGTATAACGTAAAATTATATAATTTTACATATATATGTGGAAAGATGTTCTTCATCAATAACATTCATAAAATTTTACTACTTATATCATGCCATTATAATCGGGGTTGAAAATAGAATAACTTACAGAAAGCAATCAAGCATCTTCTACTAACCCAGCAATAAAAAGTAATAAAATATTATGTTATTATTTATTATTTGTACTATCTCATTTCTCAAGCCACCTTTTCCTCTACTGTGTTAAAAAGCTAAAACTATTTATAATATTGGTTTGCTGAGACATATATAAGAATCGAATCTGCAAATAACATTATTATTGCACTGAGACTTTTCAAAGAACTGAAATGAGAATAGTAAAAAATGTAGAATCCAATATACTTTGAACATTGAGCAATAATAAAGTAATGTAAGGTTAATTCTATGGCTGAGAACAAATAATAAAAGCAAATTAAGACAGGTAAATGCGATGACAGGTGGAAATATTTTGCTCTGGCTGAACCTAAATAAACAAATACATAAATAAATACATAGCAATCTTACAGTAGTTTAAGGACAGAGACCAAACATCTAGAAATCATTAAAGCCAGAATCCAAGAGATGAGCAAATTTGCAAAGTTGTCTCTGGATGTGTCTTTCAAAGTGTTCTGCATAGGGGGCTCTCTGGATTTCTTTAATTCTTAGTGCACTATGCTACAGATGTTTCTACCAGATGCCTTAAAATCACTGAATTCAGCTTTAGAGAACATAGTTCTCATCAAACATCATTCAAAGTCTGAGAGTCATGTTTTGATACTGTCTAATCTCCTAAGTGCCTCAATAGCACTCTAATTGCCTGAATATCCTAGGCAAGATTATTTATCTTCTGCAATAGTCACTTCACTGCCTGTAACGTTTCCAAAGCACTGGATATATTTTACTACATTTTTTTCTTTAAACTAAACCAAGAAAAAAAAACATGGACTTATATAGGTGTATTACATAGGCATACATATGTGATTCAGGATTATCTTCTGCTTTCTGTTTATAATTAATAAATGGCTATTAGACAAAAGAAACTAATCATTTTTCAGGCCCTTGAGTGTATATTTATCACTTTTCTATCATTGGCAAATACTTGATACTATAAAGAGAAATGCACTAAGATTTTGCCACTTAGTATTTTACTATTATCTCATCTGAGTAGCAGGTTATTTTGTTACTTCACCAAGAGCTATTGTTTGATTATTTGATTACACTCTCTGAATGTGCTATTGGCAAAGTGTGTACATTTGAAGAGATGCCTAATTTTCAGCTGCCAAGTATGCTAGGTACTCTATATAGGAAATATCTGTTAACGAAACATGCATATGAGACACTTTAATAGTTCATTCATGACTATCTCCAGCTGAAAACTAAAACCAATCTGACCAAGGGACATTTCAGAAAATTCAGAAAAATTGGTGTTTCAGCAAATGGTTTATATTTCTGGATGTTGGGAATATGCTCTCTAATTCATAGGGTTAAAAAAATTCATATAAAGAAACAAAAACCATTATTCCAAAATTTGTTTCTAGTCATTCATGTAGTACAAGTAAGTGGATTTGCTTTTAAATTACAGAATCATAGGTTGACCTTAATATTTAGTGTTCTTAAATGAAAAGGCGAACTGCACACTGCAATAAAAGACTGCACACATCTGATTTATTTTGGTAATAAAAAATCAAAACAAAATAAAACAGTACCTACCCAGGAAAAGTAAAAGTCAAGGAAACTAAAAGTAAAGGAAAAAAGTAATATTTTTAAGCACCATCAGTATAATTCTAGACAAGTGAGGACCCAATCATGGATCTAAAGAAAGACTAAGGAAGAACCCAAACAGTTGACAAATAAGTAAATAAAACCTTTTGGGGTTGTGATTCTGTTAGGAGAAATATCAATGATAAATTTTGGGGGGGTTTATGGATTATCTCATCCAACTGTGTGCAAAAATAAATACTGCAGTCTACTTGTGTTGTTTCAGTGTTTGTGTAGTCATGCACATATTTAATAGTTCATTTTCATTTGGGCTTCCAGGGAATAGAGGAGGAATAACTGAAGCAGCTTTCTGTCATTCTTTTAGAGCTAGGGTAGGCTTCTTACAGGTCAGCTGACCCATCTCTTCTGAGCAGTTTCATGGAAAATGAGACTTTCGTGTGCACAGAGCACCATCTCTGCATTGTTCAAAGGCAGTGAATTCTGGAGGAGTCTTAAGTAAAACTTTTGAATGAGATTACATGAATGTGCACTTAGACTATCATGTCTTGTTTATCATCTGGGTAAGAAGGACAGCTGCGTAGGGTGAAACTAGCTGGCAAAGAGTCTGAGTCTTGGAACGGTGAGCCTTCCTCCTTTTTATGGGGGTAGAAGACAGCTGGTATTGCTGGCATGCAATCATAAATGGGATGGGTAAGGAAGGGGCTCAGGCTTTGAGGTGATTGAGAAACTTAGCAGGAATATGACCTTGAGTGTGAGAACCAAGGATTATTTCAAGCTCTAAAAGCTAGATCAGAAGGAGAAGATCTGATAGCTAAATGGTGGACCAATACATCAGTTGGAAGCACTGTTTTTAGGTCAGGAAAACCTCCAAGGCGATGATGTTGTCTTCCTATTTGGTTAGTCACCTCTTCCATCAGGTTAGAATTCGCTCTTGGAAGAAGGTCCCAGGAAAGAGAAAAACACCGAGAGGGTTTAACCAGCTGAATAATTGACTTTGCTGTGGGGCGTGGCAGATGCAGTGCTAGCAGGAGTGAGTACAGGTGATTAATGAGAGCGTCTCAGGACTTAGTTCTTGCCCCCCCCCCACCTTTGTGGTCAGCCTGTGCACTATACCTGGAAGTGGTGTTACAAGTCTTCCTTCTCCAAAATATATCTTCTAATTTGATGTCCATCGGGAACTAAGGTCGATACATATATAGTATTTATACAGCTACTCCATCTATTCAAACACAGCCAACATCACTGTTCCCAAGAAGGCTTCTGCATCAGCCTTCCAGCAACGGTGACCACTGCTTGGCCCACAGCACACTTTGTTAAAACCTAATTTCCATTAAAAGTGCTAACCATGGTCTTTTCCATTTTTCTTCTTTTAACAGTGATTATAAACCTTAATTGAACATTTGCCTCCCCTGGAGAGTTTTTCAAAAAAACTGAACCTAGAAATTCTGATGTAATTGATTTGGGAGGGGGGAAATCTAGATGCTAGCTTTGTGTGTGTGTGTGTGTCTGTGTGTCTTTTCTAAGACCACACCTGCAGCTTATGGAGGTTCCCAGGCTAGGGGTCTAATCGGCGCTGTAGCTGCCGGCCTAGAGCCACAGCAGCATGAGATCCAAGCCGCGTCTTTGACCTGTACCACAGCTCACGGCAACACCAGATACTTAACCCACTGAACAAGGCCAGGGATCAAACCCGAACTTCATGGTTCCTAGTCAGGTTCATTAACTGCTGCTCCATGACGGGAACTCCGATGCTAGCTATTTTCAAAACCCCCCAAGTAATCCTATGGTGGTAACTTTATGCAACTATCCCTGAGTGGTAATGCACATGCAGACCCTACAAAGACACAGTGAGAAGGAGCTTATCACATTATTTTATCAAATTCATGAGAAGAGCTGGGGCAAAGGCATATTGAAAGGACAGCACAAAATAGCATAAGAGGATGTACAAATTTGAGGGTATTGATTCAGAGTTGCTCAGGCCCTGCTGTTCCAGATCACAAGGAACATTAGAAGTCAGCTTTCTTATTTTAAAATCAAACTGTTATCTTTGCAAGCTATGTCTCTTACCTTTGGATATGGGTCAGATAACACAAATTATTTTTAGCCATCATCCTTCCTCTTTGATGGCTGGGTTGCTTTCTAAGATCATGACTGTAGAAACTTTAATAGGTAAAGTCGAAGGCACCAAATCAGACCTTATTCTGTTGGTGTTTCTCACCAATGACCTTATTTAAGTTTGCTAGATAAAGTGTAACAAATCAAAAAAGCTGCTAATTTTCAAGTATATATTAGAATTTGTTGTGATATTTGGTAAGACATTCATGATGTATTTTACAGTGAATTCTACCTACTCCATAATTAAACAAGATAGTACATCATCTTGTGAGACAGATAAGTTTAAAAATATAGGAGTCTTTAAAATGTAGCAAGTTAAAGATTCTCTCGTTAAACTTATCTTCAGATATTATTTATATTTCCTTTGCATATTTCCACATTCACAAAAATGGCTCTATGAGCAAACATATTACAGACAAAGGAATGGGCAATTGTGTTCCCACTCTTGTTACTCAAAACTTGGTCCAAATTAGAAGTGTGGGAATAACCTAGGAGTTTTCTGTAATGTAAAAACCTCAAAGTCCACCAGGTGATTTATAGGCAATTAAAATCTGAGAATCACTCAGATCAAAAACATACTTGTCCATCTGCTGTATTTTGTTGTCAGTGGAAAGGAATGTTCTTTAAGATTTATTGAGCAAACTACAGCCTCAAGAACCAGGAAGTTCACATTTCATTCCTGGTTCAGTCACTCACTTAGTGTATATATATATATATATATATATATATACATACATATAGCAATGCAACTGATCTCTTTCCATGTAATTCTTCCTTAGTAAGTGAAAGTGTTGAACTACACCTGATAGGTCCACCATTCTGCAGATGTCGGATAAACCAGTTTAAAGGAGGAGCAAATGTCAGTACGAAAGGCTGCGGGAGAAGAGTGGAAAGGGTGAAAGTACTGTGATTCTGAACTTGGGGGATTTTGATCTTCCCAGTTCCAAATCAGCCTGCCTAGCAACTAACAGATAAAAATATTGTGACGATAAGAGATGTGTACAGTCATGTACTCATCAGCCCCGACCACTCATGCACAGATGCTCACACAAATACTTTTTCCCAATGACAAAAGCAAATCCAGGCCAAGTAACCACCCGTTGGTTCCTCCTGCACTATCAAGAGCTGGCATTTTTAAGGAGCATTATACATGCAGCATATGTACATGCATTTATTCATGTGCACTAAATGGCTGGCAACTCATTAGTGCTCCAACTCTAATGGACTGATTTAGTTTTTTTTAGTTCAAGAAGAGTGATGGTAAAAATAATCCAGTGGTCCTTATGTTCAGGTTCTGGTGGCTTTTTCCTTTGGAAATTCTTGGGAACCCAATTTTCAAAAACATTAGCAATTTATAAATAACTTTACAAGGCTCATGCTGAGGTTCTCAGGTAGGCATGCTTATCCAGGAGAAGGATCAAGTGAGGTTGCCCCACTAGGTTGAGGACACCCAATCTGATCTCTCTAGATTTGGGGAGTTTTCAGAGATTATGGGGATTTTTGAGAAGTGCAGTTGGTAGTCATCCTGCTCCCATCAGCAAATGACCAGTATTGTCCATAATCTTTACAAAAGTTACCCTTTAAGAAATTTACAGGGGATCCCACTGTGACTCAGTGGTATTGAACCTGACTAGTATCCATGAGGATGCGGGTTCAATCCCTGGCCCTACTCACTGGGCTAAGATCAATCTTGCATTGAGCTGTGGTATAGGTCACAGATGAGGCTTGGATCTGGCATTGGTGTGGCTGTGGTGTACGCTGGCAGCCGAAGCTCTGATTCAACCCGTAGCTTAGGAACTTCCATATGATGCATGTGCAGCCCTATTAGAAAAAAAGAGAAGGAAGGAAGGAAAGAAATGAAAGAAATGAAAGAAATGAAAGAAAGAAGGAAAGAAGGAAAGAAGGAAGGAAAGAAGGAAAGGGAGGAAGGAAGGAAGGAAGGAAAGAAGGAAGGAAGGAAGGAAGGAAGGAAGGAAGGAAGGAAGGAAAGAAAGAAAGAAAGAAAGAAAAAGAAAGAAAGAAAGAAAGAAAGAAAGAAAGAAAGAAAGAAAGAAAGAAAGAAAGAAAGAAAGAAAGAAAGAAAGAAAGAAAGAAGGTTTGATCCCTGGCCTTGCTCAGTGGTTTAAGGATCTGGCATTGCCGTGAGCTGTGGTGTAGGCTGCAGATGCAGCTCGGATCTGGCGTTGCTGCAGCTGTGGTGTAGGCTGGCAGCTGTAGCTCCAATTGGACCCCTGGCCTGGGAAACTCCATATGCCACGGGTGTGGTCCTAAAAAGACAAAAAAAAAAAAAGACAAAAAAAAAGAGTTCCCATTGTGGCTCAGTGGTAACCAATCTGACTAGCATCCATGAGGACGCAGGTTCGATCCCTGGCCTCGCTCAGTGGGTTAAGGATCTCGCATTGCCGTAAGCTATGGTGTAGGTTGCAGACCTGGCTCTTATCTGGCATTGCTGTGGCTGTGGCATAGGCCAGCAGCTACAGCTCTGATTCAACACCTAGCCTGGGAACCTCCATTTGCCATGGGCACAGCCCTAAAAAAAAAAAAAAAAGAAAGAAAGAAAGAAAAAAAAAAGTTTACGATGTTAGGAGTTCCCATGCGACTTAGAGAGTTAAGTATCCTGTGTTTTCACTGCAGTGGCACAGGTCACTGCTGTGGCACAGGTTCAATCCCTGGCCTGGGAAATTCCACATGCCTCAAGTGAAGCCAAGAAAGAAAGAAATAGAAAGAAAGAAACTTACAATGCTTAAATAGTTGGTGAGACTATAGTTTGAAGAGTGTACACAAAGATGCAAATTCCAAGATTACTTATAAGAGCAAAAATTCATATATAGTCCATGTGTTCAAAATAGAATTTAAAATAACTATTGTATATACACAAGATAAAACAATGCACACTTAATATAACTGGCATATTAAGGGCTATTTAGTGATATCAAAAATGAATGCAAGAATACAACATTGATCAAAAAAAGAAAAAGAACTATACAAAATGCACTACTTAAGAAACCTAAATTCTTTTTAGTTACTCATCTCCACCACAAACACCACTGTGGCACTTTTTTAAAACACATTTTAGGAGTTCCCATCGTGGCTCAGAGGAAACAAATCTGATTAGTATCCATGAGGACGCAGGTTCTATCCTTGGCCTTGCTCAGTGGGTTAAGAATCTGGCATTGCCATGAACTGTAGTGTAGGTTGCAGATGTGGCTCAGATCCCATGTTGCTGTGGCTGTGGTGTAGATGGCAGCTGTAGCTCTGCTTTGACCCCTAGCCTGGGAACTTCCATATGCCATGAGTGAGGCCCCAAAAAAAACAAACAACAACAACAAAAAAACCTCACATTTTAGCATTTGCTACCAGTATATTAAAAGCATAATGCACACAGGAATTGCTATTTTAACCAGCTTTTTCACTATATCTAAACATTACCAGAGCCTATTATAATTGTCAGGTACTCCACACTGCAAACCCACTAGAGAAGTATCAATTTACAGTCTAGAATTGACCACAGGCTTAAGGTCAGTAATCCATTTTAAATTCATAAAATGGAAGGAGTTTTGTTCTATATTTTTATCGTAAAATCATGTGTTTTGGTGGAACAGCAGAAAAAGAAAAATAACAGGCATCTATGGCATTTCCATTATACATTTTCTCCTTAAAGAGTTAATAGAGCAATAAAGGATTCATGACTTCGTAGCCTACCAGCCTCCCTGGCCTTTTAAAAAACAAAAATCTCCCTACATGAAGACAGTTAGACAATTGTAGGAGAGAACTGAGCTATGATATTTAACCTCTGGCAACCTGTGCCTTCAAGTTTCCCCAGTAGCAATGCTTGGCATAGAATTCAGGTGTCCTCTGTTCTGTTTTATTTATTTATTTATTTATTTATTTTAGAAAGTAGGCAAAGACTTCTTGCCTGATTTTCCTCACTCTCTACCAAGTATCTCTTTCTACCTCCTTACCTTTCTTCCAAAAAGTGTGTGTGTGTGTGTGTGTGTGTGTGTGTGTGTGTGTGTGTGTGTGTGTGTGTACGTACCTATATCGGGACCCTGTATACTACAATGCATGTATATGTGCCATCTGAAAACAACTGCTTTTGTAGTATTCATATTATGTCCAACTTAGGTTCCTAGTGATTCAAGCATAGGTTGTTGCTGTCCATTTTGTTACTGTTTCCTTTCATGAGTCCTTGTTGTCGTTCTATAATATAATTCATGTGGCTGCACCTGGAGCATATGGAAGTTCCCAGGCTATGGGTCGAATTGGAGTTGTAAGCCACCGTCCTGCACTACAGCCATTGCAACTTGGGATCTGAGCTGCATCTGTGACCTACACCACAGTTTACAGCAATGCTGGCTCCTTAACCTACTGAGCAAGGGCAGGGATTGAACCCGCATCCTCATGGATACTAGTTGGGCTCTCGTAATCCACTGAGCCACGATGGGAACTCACTTGATTATTCCTAATTCCTTTTTGCCTGTCCTCTTCTTAGCCATTTGACTGCCCTGAAAAGGTGGGAATCAATCACACTTAAGTCCTACTCATTTCTCTACATTAGCTTTTTCTACTCTTTTACCCATTGTTTTTGTTTTTGCTTTTCATTTTCTCTAGTCACAATAAATTTTGTGCAAACTGCTAATGACAAATATTTTCTACTAATGTCTATAAATTCTAGTACTTTATTTGGTCTACTTCCTACTCTAATAAATTATTGCCTTTTCCAAGACTAGAGCTGACCATTAGATTCAGCCATAAAGAGGCTGTCAAAGAAAATGATGAGTTAGTGAGGGGGAGACTGAAACCAGCAGTGCTGCATTGGACTAAGGGTAAATAAAGCTGGACAAGTGAGAGGATACAAGAATAGATAGGAAATAAACACAGAGCAGGAGTGTGTGTGTGTGAGAGAGAGAGAGAGAAAGGGAGAGTGTGCATGTGTCTGTAAAGAAAAAGTCTTTAAATCTAGTTGGATATGATTCAGTTTAGAAGAAAACAGTGAAACTATAACAAAGAGAGATTTTCAGTTCCACCTCACATGTATAAAAGTGGAAAGAATGTCGTTCCCACTCCAACAAAGAGAAAATGTGGAATAAACTACAAAATCACCACTCTCAGAGAGCGGAGGTCACAGGGAAACTAAGTAGCTTGAAGCCCAAGGAAGATCAGCTCTTCCTTCCCCCATTCAGAGAGAGCTGCACAGAATGTCTTGCCTCTAGCACAGCAAAGTAAGAGGACAGGGATAGATGTGAAAGCCAGTGCATACAACACCAATAGATTGCAAAAGAGTGAGTGTGAATTAGCGACTATGGCTGGGAGACTCAGACACAAAAGGAATTTGCACCCACTTGCAAGCAGGCATACTTCCATGGACCTTCACTGAGGGATCCTAAGAAAGACTGGAGGGTACGGGAACTAGAGAGTCTCCCTGTGGGTGCATGTGGAGAGGATGGGAAAGGCATGGAAATCTACCATCCCGCTTCAGTCATTCTCCTGGAAGACTTAAGCCTCCAAGAAAAGGGCAGCAATCACTGGTTGCCTTAGGGTTACCGATACTCCCCTATTTTCCATGGGGTTAGTATAAAAGAATAAAATCCTCTGGATCTGGGGAAGGTTTCAAAGGGACAGGAAAGAGTACTCAGACCAGGATCTAGGAACACTGTAGAGGTCTCCAACCTCTGGTTGAGTGTCGGGAAGGAATTTGCCACACAGAGAAGGAGAGAAATGCTTAGGAAATTTCACCCCTAGTCCCAGGCACTCAGGGTCTAAGACTGAGGCTAAACAAGAAAAGGAGAAAGTTCATCTCTCACCATCTACCACTAACCAGGACACACTGAGTAATAAGCAACAGCATCTTTCGTTTAGGAAAAAGGCAAGGGCGTGAGGCTAGACCCTGGTTGATGGAAATGTCAAAGCGTGGCAGAAACACTGGAGGAAAGCACGCACACTGGATGAACCTCCAGCGCTCCAGCTTGTTGCCCAGCCCAAGTCATCCTTAGAGTAACTTGAAACCAGTGGTTCAGTAAACATAACCATTGGCATTCCCCCCATGGCTCAGTGGTAAACGAATCTGACTAGTATCCATGAGGACATAGGCTTGATCCCTGGCCTCGCTCAGTGGGTTAAGGACCCAGCGTGGCCATTAGCTGTGGTGTAGGTCCCAGATGTGGCTTGGATCTGGTGTTGCTGTGGCTGTGGCATAGGCCAGTGGCTACAGCTCTGATTTGACCCTCAGCCTGGGAACCTCCATATGCTGCAAGTGTGGCCCTAAAAAGACAAAAACAAACGAAGGTAACCACTGACTAATTCTAGATTAGGTTGACTGTTCCCCCTGCTAGCCACCTGAGAAGAGACACACACAATTCCAGTTGGAAATACTTTTCCCTTAATGGTTTCTCTTGTACTACAAGGATATTTGGTTTGAATAAAACATTATATTAAAGACACTCAGCAGAGTAAAAAGAAAATTACAAAGGAAAAATAAAACTATCATCAAGACATGTGGCAATGAACAGATCCAGACTCAGAGATCACGAGGTGGTGTACTGGCAAATGGTTAATTTTAACCACTATGCTTAATGTGCTAAAGGCTCTATTTTAAAAAGCAGAAAGTATGTGCAAAAAGGTAAAGGATATCAGTAGAGAGATGGAAACGTTAAGAAAGAATTAAATGGAGATTTTATTTTCAACAACCGAGATAAAATGAATAAATTCCTTGGAAGACCCTCAAGATGAAATAGATAACCTGAATAGTCCTATATCGGTTAAGGAAATTTGATTCCTTGCAAATAAACATTGATTGTATTCAGGTCCAGATGATTTCATGGACAAATTCTGCCAAATACGTAAGAAAGAAATAATGCCAATTCTGCACAAACTCTTTCAGAATATATAGAAAGAAGGAGCCCTTTCTAATTTATAATATCCTGGTATCAAAAGAGAGTGACGTAATTAATTGTCAAGTCTTTTATTTTTGGCCATACTCATAGCATGTGGAAGTTCCTGGGTGAGGGATCAAACCTGTGCCCAGGCTGCTGCAGTGACAATGCTGGATCCTTAACCCACTGTGCCACAAGGGAACTCCCTAGTGTTCTTGCTTTTATCTCTGTCATCCTTGGATTTTCTTAGAGTCTCCTTCTTAAATAGTGTCTGAGACTTGCAGTCTATCAGCTGTAACTCCCTGGTATTATAGGGGAATTACACCCTATTGAAGTGGCTGTAGGGTGGCTGTGGGGAAAGGTGTTCTGTAATCCTATGATAGATATCAGTGATTCAATGAGCCTGTGTCTTTGGGCCATTAGTTTCACAGACGCTTCCCAGGTGCCCCCTCCCCTAGGTGAAGCGGGAAGTCTAGTGTGACCTGCGGTCAATCTCCCTTCTCTACACTGAAGTTTAGAGAGGACTGAAGTTGGCTGTTGCCTTTCTTTCAGGTCATTTAGGCTCTGCTAAAATCCAGGTGTCATAGATTCCAGTAAAAGTTTCTTTGGGGAGCAGTCCTTTGTTAAGAAGAGAATGTTTCAGGCATATTTCAGAATGGTTGCCTTTTCCTTCTCATGGCCAGATCATCCCGAGAATCTGTGGGGATCCTGGTGATACAGTTTAGGAACGTGTGAGAACTGCCCCAAGGCTGCCCTACCCTCTGGAGTTTTTAACTCTCCAGCTCAGGCACATGGATTCTCTGGCAATTCCTCAGCTCCAGTTGAAGTTTTCCTGTCAGACCGGCTCCAGCTGCCTCTGTCGTGGGCTTCTTCTGCTCCCTTTAAGCTGTGTGTCTAGGAATCTACCTGTCTTGCCCACTTTATTGGAAGTAGTTTGCCCTGTGACCTTTACTCTCAGATGGATCTAAGAGTAGGTGTTTATTTTCAGGTTTGTTTTTTTTTTTTCCACTTTCTTCTTGTGAGGATGGGATTAATGCCTTCCAAAGACTTCATATGCTGGCCAAGAAACCAATAGTTTAGAATTGGTTTTGGAGCTAAAGAGGATACTCTATTGCAATAGTCTTCTTTTAGGAATGAGAAAACTATGATGCTCACTAGGTAAGTAACTTTCCAAAGTCACAACTGTAGTAGGTTGCTGGGGCGAATCGAAAGCATGTCTCCTAGCGCAGCTCTGTGCCCTCTACCGATTTCACCATAAAAAGCCTTTTACAAGGACCTTCCACTCCAGTTGACATTTTCCCTTCAACTTTCCTCTCTTTACGGAATACTTGTCATCAGAATTTAATATGATTAATCCTCTCCTAAGTATTTCCACATGGTTGTTGCCCCTTCTCTTATCTTCCTAGTCAATTTTTAGATGTAAATTCTAACCAAAATTTTAACTTATACATGAAGTTATATCATTATAGATGTATGTACAGTTCATGGGTTTGTGAAAGATGCTCCAAGAGAAAAGGAAAATGCTAAAATTATAAATATGATGTATTTTTATCTCTTTCTCTCTAGATAAATTCTAATTACGCTCTTTATTATACACTATGTGTAAATAAATAAATAAATATGCATGGGAGACAGACTTAGAGAATTTACTGATGAGAAATACAAAACAAAAAATTTAGAAACTGCTGTAAATGATTACTAAGGGTGTGCTCAGAGCAAATATTGTTTGAATATATAATCACCAACATATTCCCAAGGAACCGTGTGACCGTTTTTCTCATTTAAACGTGTACATCTGCAGACACACACTGCCACAGATGTGAATTGAGTGCATGGTGTCCATCATCATCATGTACCACGTCAAGGACTTTTTTTGGTGTTTATTATCACACTTATACTACTCTGATTTACAAGGTTTTGGGTCCCAATATTTTACAAACATGTCAATTCCTAGGAGTTCCACTGACAATAAGATTCCATGCAAGATAAAGAAGGGAGATAAATAACAACCACTGTATAAGTTCCTTTGGGAACACACACGTTCTCTCATTCTTACTGAACTTCTTTCATATCACTTCTAATATCCCAAAGGGGACCCTGATCCTACTTGTGATCATTTTTTTAATATTTCTTCAAATTGCACAAAATAAAGTTAAAGATCCGTAAAAGAACAAGGCCTCTGCCTTTTTGACATAATGATAGTATATGTTGCAGTGGATCATATGCTACTGATTTTTATTTATTTGATTTTATGAGATATTCTATGACTATTAAAATATCTGTACCTACATGAGAATATACTTTTGTAGAACTAATAAGGACCTTAATCGTATTGATTCTCTTTACTTTTAGGTACTGAAATGGAAATCAAGTAAGATTTAACTTCTTGGTAGAAACAGAAACAGAAGAGAACCTGGGTGTGATGCTTAATATTAGATATCAATAAGTCTGAACCATGGAGTGCCCAGCTATTTGGTCAGAGATTATTCAGGGTGTTTTTTTCCTAAGCTTGACACATAAATTGGTAGGCTGAGTGAAACAGATTGCCCTCTCTAATGTGGGTGAGCCTCGTTAGATCAGTTGAAGATCTGAATAGAACAAAAAGGCTAAACTCCCCTGAACGAGTGGGAATTCTTCCTGTCCAAAGACTGGCTTTTAAACTGGAACATCAGCTCTTCACGCTTGCTGGCTTTCGGCCTGGAGCTGTACCATTGCCTCCCCTGGGTTAGCTTGCTAACTCACCCTGAAAATCTTGGGGCTTGTTGGTCCCTGTAATTACAGAGCCAATTCCTTATTAGAAAAAAATCCATCTCTCTCTGTATAAAGGCATAGATATATAGCTATGTCTCTCTCTATATCTGTCTTATCTATCCCGTTGACTCTATTTCTCTGGAGAATCCTAAGATATTAGGCATTATATATGTCATAGAAAGGGCTTTTCCCATTCTTCTACTCTGTGCTATTCACTTAAATGTAATATTAGCTGAGGGAGGGGGAACATACTATGTGCTCTGGAGTCAATAAGCTCTTCACTGCCCTGGAAGACCATGAGTCCTAAGGGGCCTTTGGCCAGAGTAAGAGGAGGTGGGGTAGCATTTATAGGATTTATTGCACCTCTCTGATGGGCCTGAAAAACATGCAGAGTTTTTCTTTGGTGAAAGAAGTCCTCAACTGCATTTTGAATCTTTAGGCCACCTATTAGTATGCTAGTCATTCTATATTAATTTGTATTCTCTGATAACTTTGAAGGATACAAGATTGCCATCAAGCATTTTTCCAAACAAAATATATATTGGTTTACCCTTATGAACATTAATCAGAATTGCCATTCGATTCCAAATTTAAATACAAGATTTTTGAGTACCTAATACATTTATATCATATAAATATATTTATATGAATATACACATTATAAAGTCTTGATCTTGAATGTTGCCTTAAAATGAACTTAACTGTCATATGTTACTAATTTTATCCATATATTTAAATGCAGGGAGAAAAAGCTATTTTCAAGACCATTGCAAGAATATAGTAATAGTACTTCATGTAATGTAACTCAACTACAGCAACAGGATATGGGAGAGTGTAGTATCACTATCACACATAGTATAATCCTTTATAACAGCATTACATAACTGATTACTGCTTAAAAATCAATTTCAGATTTATTTTATGTGGTTTATGTTTCGAAGGACATATGGACACTCAGATCCAAATCTGTATATTAATGAGCTATGCTGCATTTATATTTCTACTGTGTCTGTCTTTGATAGTAATTTTCAAATAAAATCTATTATAATGCTGACAAGTCTATGCATCTCAATGAAGTAAATCAAAGTTCATTTCTGAAAGACCATGATCTTAGGATAAAACACTGTTAAATACTTCATGATTTATTTCACATGCAGCTAAAAAAGAATAATAGACAGAGGTCATCAGATTTCTCTATTGCTATTTTATGATGTTGGTCAAAGGGTACTTTACTTTTCTCCACATTAGAGATTTGATGGTCTCAGCCGCATTTTAATAACACAGAAATTAAAATGAACCCAAGACTGTTTTGACCCTTATTTGTATTCAAATGGCCATTATGGAGACTGAAGTAGAGAAGAGTGGTCCAGTATTCTGAATGAGAGTTCTGTGGGAAAAACGGAGTTGGAGTTGACACATTAAGTCAAGAGAGTTAATAGGTTCATGAGAAATAAAGTCTTCCTATTTGTTCTACCAACAGAGGTAAGTTGGAAAACTTACTCTTTTTTCCTATTTAACTAGTAATCCCTTATTAATATACTTCTTACTGCACTGCATAGCTAACCAAGAGCACCAAGGAAGAGTATTTGTGAATAAATTTCAAATAAGGGAGGATAAAAAGAAGGGGAGTGGGATTAAGTGCTGAGCTCTGGTGAAGCAGCAATTACCCTTCAGGAGGCCAGGTTGCTGCTCAGGTTTAACAGCCAGTTCAAATTGTTATTTAAAAAAAAAAAAAAAGAAAGAAAGAATGAGGTATAGTTACCATAGCAACTGACACACCACATGACATTGATATTTTTCCTCCTGAGAAGAAGAAAGCCCATTTTAAAGCAACTGTCATATACCAAAAAGAAAAAAATAAAATAAAACTTTCTGATTTTATTTAAAAAATAAAATAAAACTCTTAGAGGAAAACATAGGCCAAACACTCTCTGACATAAATGACAGCAACATCTTCTCAGATCCACCTAAGTATTGACAATAAAAATAAATAAATAAACAAATGGGACCTAATCAAACTTAAAAGTTTCTTCACAGAAAAGGAAACCCTAAACAACACGAAAAGACAACCCACAGAATGAGGTTGCAAGTGAAAGACTGACAAGGAATTAATCTCCAAAATTTATAAACAACTTTTTTGCAGCTCCATACCAAAAAAACAAACAACCCCATCCAAAAATGGGCAGAAGATCTAAACAGACACTTCTCCAAAGAAGACATACAGATGGCCAAAAAACACATGAAAAGATATTCAACATCACTCATTATTAGAGAAATGCAAATCAAAACCACTCTGAGGTACCACCTTACACCAGCCAGAATGGCCATCATCCAAAAGTCTACAAACAAGAAGTGCTGGAGAGGGTGTGGAGAAAAAGGAACCCTAGTACACTGTTGGTGGGATTGTAAATTGGTGCAACCACTGTGGAAAGCAGTATGGAGATTCCTCAGAAAACTAAACATAGAACTACCATTTGATCCAGCAATCTCACTCCTGGGATTTATCCAGAGAAAACCAGGACTCGCAAAGACACATGTACTCCAGTGTTCATTGCAGCACTAGTTTCAATAGCCAAGACATGGAAACAACCTAAATGTCCATTGACAGAGGAGTGGATCCAGAAGATGTGGTACATATACACAATGGAATATTACCCAGCCATTAAAAGGAATGAAATACCAGCATTTGTAGCAACATGGATGGACCTAGAAATTATCATGCTAAGTGAACTCAGCCATACAATGAGACACCAACATCAAATGCTTTCACTGACATGTGGAACCTGAAAAAAGGACAGACAGAACTTCTTTGCAGAACAGATGCTGACTCACAGACATTGAAAAACTTATGGTCTCTGGAGGAGACAGTTTGGGGGGTGGGGGGATGTGCCTGGTCTGTGGGATGGAAATCCTGTGAAATCAGATTGTTATGAACATTATACAACTACAGATATGATACATTCATTTGAGTAATAAAAAAAAAAAACCAAACTAGTTAACCAAATAGTACCAAAAAAAAAAAAAAGCAACTGTCATATACCAAAAAGAAAAAAAAAAATAAAATAAAACTTTCTGATTGACTTACTAAAGTTTTAAACTGTTTCTCTAAGGACAAAAAATAAATAAATAGTCAAAAATTTCAGGGATTTTGCTTTATTATTTATAAAAGAATAGAAACTCCACTCTATTTGACTTCATGAAAGAATATCAGTAATTCAAAATTGTAGGTAATCATTCCCCCCAGTTCCTTTATGTAGCTCCTTCCTTTCCATTGTTCTGAGAATATTTTTCAATATATTATGGGAAGCATGGAAAAGACCTGGATAGTAGAAGGATGATTAGTGAAGAGAAGAGGATGAAGCATTGGGTTCCTTCAGTATTAAGAGGGTCAGAGTTAAGCATAAGAATCAGCAAAGGAGAGGAAGAAAGAAAACTAGTGAGATAATGTCTTTATGAGGTTTTATGTCAAGTGCTGACATGGCTTTCCTACCCCAACCCCACATGCAGTCTAATGGCATTTTAAACAGTGAGACCAAACTTTTAGTTCCTCTGACCTAGCAAGATACTACCACCATGCGGGCTGCACTAATTGCCAAACAAGATCACATCTTTAAGGACCTAGGGAGGCACCCTGAAGCTGCACTCACTCTACTATCATTTGTATTCGTCCTATAACTTTGTCTTTTTTGCTTGCTGGTTAACTGGATGAAAGCAACCTTACTGTTCTCAAATGCCTTTTTTCTCTCAAGTATATCAGGCATAGTTTCATGTTGCAGTCCTGATCTGGAAAAAAAATACTGTCAAGAAAATAATGACACTCTGTTGTGAAATTTAAGTAGAATAATATAGGAGAAGTTCAAAATTGGCTCCTGTATAAGTGAATCTCATTGTATATTTGCATAATATACCAATTTTGACATGCATTGTTAAAATATTTTAAGATCTCTGCAGTTTGTTCTATTGTCTTCTAGCTATAAAAAAACTGTTGTGAAGAGGTGAGATCTGTGATATTTTCCTCTTGTAGATGGCTTATACACCTGAAACTAATTTATGATTTTTATGTCATGATTTTTTAAGCAGCAAATTGAGATCTTTACTTAGGAAAATAATCTTATATTCTATCTTGAAAAGTGTTCATCTTCATTTACTGGATGCTCTACTTCAAAGGTACCAATCATCCTTGCTTAATTTATTTTTCAATATCAAATAGCATTTTACATTAACATATTTGTCTTTTTCATCTACATTTTTCTTAGATTTTTCCTGTAATGAGAAAAAAATCTTTTTTATTGAAATTAGTTTTAATAAGATGCCATATAAAGAATAAAGAAAAAATTTCAATTTCTTTATGTTCATTGGGTTATATTTTTATTTTAGACAGTCTTTATTATATATTTCTTTCCTTCTTTATTCTCTCTCCCCTCCCTTCTTTCCTTCCTTCCTTCTTTCCTGTCCTTTATTTACATAGAAGCAATTTCATTTATTTTCATCCTTCAATGCTTGGAGATTTCTTTCCAAATCTCTGCTTGCTCTGGTGCAATATTGTGACATTTTAAATGTTTAATATTTACAACTGTATCTAAGGCTTGTCTGTTTTCCTGCCTGAATTACAACTTAAAGGTGATTACTTTTGTTCTGTGTACTCAGATCTTCTGTATTAGGAGAAGGTGGGTATGAGGACAGAAGTGGTATGGTCTTTTCTTGTCAGAATATCTGGCTTCTGCTCATACTTATAAGAAAGTTAAATTTATTCTGTAACAAGATTCATTTTACATAGTTGAAGGGCAGATTTCATTGTGAGAGGGGATATCTTCAAGTTTCAGATTCACCTAACAATTAATTGACTAGCCTTAAAATATTATTTGTAGAACAGAATATCTACCTTTTTTTTTCCTTTTTCGCATATCTTCACCTCATTTCCAATATTAATTTCCTTACTCCCCAATTGAAAGAAAAGTAAGGGAGGGTGCCTAGACAAGTTAAGTCTTTCCATGCTTAGGAATCTTTTTTTTTTTTTTTTTTTTTTTTTGAGCTGCACCCGAGGCATATGGAGGTTCCCAGGCTAGGGGTCCAATCAGAGCTCTAGCTGCCGGCATACACCACAGCCACAGCAACGCAGGATGCAAGCTGCATCTGCGACCTACACCACAGCTCATGGCAAAGCCAGATCCTTAACCCACTGAGCAAGGCCAGGGATCGAACCCACAACCTCATGGTTCCTAGTCAGATTCGTTTCCACTGCGCCAACAGAAACTTCTATTCTTTTTTTTTTATTTTTATTTTTTTTTAATTTTGGGAATTTTTTAAATTCATGAGTACTACTCTCAGGAGATATGAAAATGGCTAAAGATCATTTTTTTCCCAGCATATTTCATTTATTTCCTTGTTTTTTAATTTGTTTGATTTAATTTGGGTTGTATTGTTGATATTTTGGAGGTTTTCCCTTTTTTCATTGGCTGTTATGAAAGAGATAGTCTCTGATAGGGCTTCAATCAGACATCTTAACCCAGATGTGTCCATTTATCTCCATTTGAACTAAAACTTAAAAAAGAAAACTTCATATTAAATAAACCCAATGAAGTATTCTAAGGTTTCTCTTCCAGGACACTTGATCATTTCTATAAAATGCTTAAATTAGGATCATAGTTAAGGCTTATATTTTTATAAGAAAAATAATAGAAATAATAATTCCCATCATCTTTCTCTTGTGGTAATACTGACGCCTTATTTCATTGCACTATAGTTGCCCTAGCTATGGAACTGTTATTTCATTTTATTTAAAGAAAAAAATACTATGTAATTTGGTAATCTCTACATGAGAGCGTTTTCCAGTATTGCTTACAGACTAATTTTGGGGTTGAAATTATTTTCATTCAAATATAAAAATTGGAATAAAAATTCATTCAGAGATTGTGAGAACTCCCAGATTTCTTCTGTACAAACCAATCAGAGAAAGCAAACCAAATTTCCCTTATTTTTTTAGGAGGATTTTAAGAAAAGACACCAGAGTACATTATTCTCCCTTCGTTTTGCTGCTTGAACTCATTCAAACTGTTTGTAAGAGAGCCCTTGAAACTTTAATATAGGACACATTCCTACATTAATTCTAAAGAAATGGACAAAGGGCTTTTAAAGTTTTCTCCTTCCCTCACCCATCTCAGCTCAGTAGGATATCCTGTTACTTTTCTTTCTATAGTTGTAAATGCTAAAGAGAGCGGAGGTAATTTTAGAAAAGCTAACAGCATCTGGAGATGTCAGTGTTCTTGGTAGCAATTTTAGAATGAAAGGGAATATGTACCAAGATTTGAACCTACTCATACTTGAGCGGATGCAAGGTGAGAATTAAGCACAGGTTTGTTTGTTTGTTTCTGGTTGGAAGGCCTGGATAATGGGAGAACAGCAATTTACTTTTCCAACTCAGTAAGTCTTCAAAAACCTCTCAAGGCAGGGTCAGGTAAGCTTTTTAACCTCAAAGAGCTAATCCAAAGTAACTCTTGAACTCTTCAATTTAGCTAGATGGCAAAAACTGGGCCAGGTTGTTAAATATAGAAATAATAGCCTACAAGAGATCAAGAAAAAAGTGTATTGGTCCCAAGGAATAGACAACTGATGGCAAAGCAAGAAAGAAGTACACCTAAATGAGATGCGAAAGGGCTGACTAGCTAAGACGTACTTGGGGCTTTACAAAATTAGCAGCTTTAAAAAAATGTTTAAAGTAGTCTGAATGGCATCTATCAAGTTTATTTCTGAATCCCAGGAAAGGCTTTGAAGGAAATACTGAAAATTCACAAACTGAACGTGACCTACCAGGGAAAGCGGTCTCCCAGGGTTTGTATATTAGTGGTCACTTAATTTGTCATAGGACTCTGAACTCCTGGACAGCCCTGTAGCAGAGTGGGGATGTTCTGCTGTCCTGGTGTATTATGGACTGCGTATATGTGCCCTCCCCCCTCCCCCGACTCCTCTGTCAAAATCCTAAGTCCTAAAGTGATAGTATTAGGGGGTAAGATATTCGTAGGGTAATTAAGTTTAATGAGGTCTCAAGGGTGGAACCGCTATCGTGGAATTGGTGCCCTTGTGATCAGAGCCCAGAGCGCTTACTGCCTCCCTCCACCATATGAGGACATAGGAAGGAAGTAGCCATCCGTAAACCAGGAAGACAGCTCTTACTAGGAACCAAATCAGCCAGCACCTTGACCTTGGGCCTCCCAACTTCCAAACTGCACAGCATACATATTTGCTATTAAAGCTACCCAGTTTATGCTATTCTTTTATAGTAGCATGAAATGACATATACATAGCAAAATGCTTAAGTGTTCAACAGCCATGCATTTTTGATGGATTGAGTCATTCCTGAAATAAGATAAGCAATGCCTAAACACATAAAGGAGTTATTTCATTATTCATAACAGGCAAATGATGAATGTTCTGAAGGGAAAGTTTAGATGCAGTAGCAGTATTGATTTTCAATAACAATCCCACAGAGGGCAGATGACATGACAGTGTGCAAAGGATATCTCCCAGTGCAAATGAGGAGAGAAAGGATAAAAGTGAAAATGAGAACAGGGTGTGCTGATCCAAAAATTGCATCTGAAGTCTGTGTGATGGAAATAGCAGGGCTGCTGCCTTCCATGGCCTGCAATAGAGTTGTGATCGCTAATTCACTGTGCAGTGTGTCTCCAGTTCACCCCAGCAACATTATGGGTAATTACAAGGAGAAAGCATCTCGCGCATTATGAAAATCCAGGCTCTGGCACAAAGGCCCCCGTCATGATCCAACCTGGTTTATCCTGATGAATGATCCCTGCCACAGCAGGAAGGGCTTTTGTATTTTGAATCAGTGCTTTATGTTCTTGCCTGCTATGTGATGGAAAGTGTTTTGCCTAATTGCACATTTACCAGTGTAGCTGGAGAATTAACAAAAATATCAAATTTCCGCTGGATAACCTCATCCCAGGTTGATGGTGGGGATGGATGGGATTAAAACACTGCTCATACAGATTCTTGTTGCAACTAATTTATTCATTTCTTTTCTTCAGATATTAGGAGTCAGAAATGCCCCGCTCAAGCTGTTACTGAAATGTAGAAAATGTGCCGCTTCTAAATAGGCCTGTTTTTCAGAGCCTGGTTAAAGATGAAAAGTAATTAATAGTGAGTGTAAGTCAACAGATCCGCAGACCCCACTGAGTTCTCTATTACCCTTTGCTATTACCCTTTGCTTCTCTCAAACCTCAGGGATTGACTGGAGGCTATTTTTTTAGTGAGTTTCAAAACTGTGCAAATGCTACTTCTAGTAACGTTTCCTAAACTCATTTCTGTTGTCTTTTGCCTTCCCCAGCTGGCCCTCCAACACCACATATAATCATAGCTCACAGTTCCCTCCCATCTGCACAGGTGCCCACAGCCAGGTGTTCTAGCAGAGACACCCCCAAGGTAAAGACAATATGTTATATCACTTCTGTATCACTAGCTTGTACCTTAGTATCTGTGTTGTAGTAAATATGCTAAGAAATAAAGAACTTAACAACTCATTGAATGAATTAATGCAAACGTTGAGGAGGAGGGATTGGGACCAACTTGGGACTTACGCTTGAACTGAGATGTGAAAGAAGGTGAGAATTAACTTGGTAAAGCAAAGAGGGAAGAGATACTAAAGATTTCTTGTCCATTAAATTGAGACCAAAATATCTTACTGACAATCTCATGGGATTTAAGATAGAGTCAATCGTCATAATAGATTGAACTGGGTCATGGTGTCTCAGTGCTAACCTGTGGATTCACCTGCAGATCTCCAAACCTCAGCTCAGTCTTACTGGGTCTCTCTTCTAATAACACCGCTTTTGTACTCAAGTTCCAATCCCAAACATGCTTCTTTCTTCACTCCTCCTTGATAAGTGGGGGTATGGCACTAGACTTCTATCTGAATTACTATTATGAATTACAGTTTTGACAAAATGTCTGCAGTAACCTGAACCTGAACCCTTTTTTGGCTTTTGCCTTTACCTCCCTTTCTGAGGTAGATCCCTGTGAATGGATTCTGCTGCCTGCCTACAGAACTGCAGAAACAATCAGATATCTTCTTAACCATACTTTTTAGCCATATGACCAGATTCTCCATCATTTGTGCTGCTTACTAGTTTCTTAAATAACTCCACCGTGTATTTCTGGTGATGATGTTTGCCTGAAGAAAGCCCACAGTTTGCTTCTTTGGAGACGGTGCCTGGCCGATCTGATGGAACCTAAACTATTTGCTAAGCCAGGACTCGTAAATGTACACCCGTGCCTATGAGTGAGTCTAGAATTTATAGGAGCACCTTATTTCCCACACACTCTTGCCATGAATAAGTCGTCACTGTTTTTGAACAGCTACCTCATATGGTAATCATCACCACAAGGCTACAGGACACCAACCGTCCATGCAGCTTTGGAGTCCCCAGGACTCCTGTGGATGGGGGTTCTGCTAAAATGGCATTGCTTAATGGCATCACTACAACCTGTAGAATGAAAAAGGTGAAGGGAAGAAGAGATGGGTATATTACTCTAACCAGAGAAAATTAAACTCCTGACTTCAGATAGCAGACTAATTCTAGATGCACCTCTGCTTCTCTTTATAATAGGAACACTCCCTGACTGGAAAATAGAAAACTGAGATGTCCTATTCAAAAGGTGTCCACATTCATATTGTTTTATGTATTTATGTATTTGGTGCATGCATCTAATGTCAGCTTCGTTTGGGTGCTAGGGGTAATAAGCACAAATAAAAGCAGATATATTACATACCTTCAGAGAATATCCAGTTCAAGTAGAGAAACAGATATAAGTAAATAATTTTGTACACACATATGGAATTTTGAAGTATATGTATGACCCCAGATAAACAGCGAGAGAGGTTGCAAGTGCTCTCAGGGAGGAAAAAAAAGGACCCAATTAGCAAATGAGGAAAGACTTTTCCTGAGAAAGTGAAGTTTGAACTGAGATTCAGAGGGAAGTGGAAATTAACTAGAGGAATGAAAGAAGGATGAATGTTCCAGGGAGCGACAACCTGTAGAAAGGCGCTTTGATAACATTGAAATTGATGATGGGAGACTATAATTCCTGGATTTAAAAATATGTCAAATAGAGTATAGTGCAAAATAAAGCTACAGCTTAACATAGAAATACGCATGCAGGGCCTGGTCAGTCTTTTTTCAAAGTTTGGTCTTAATCCAAGGATCATTGGGAAGGCATAAGAAGGAGTTTGATTTTCCTTTTGAAGAAGATTACTTCAGCTATTCTTTGTAGAATAAATTAAGACTTCCATGTATGGCAACATGATGAACCAGATATTGTAAATATCCTCCAAAGTAAGTATAAAAGTAACACAGAACTTGCAGAAAGAAATAGAAACCGTAGGCTTTAGAAAAGGACTCGGGAATTGAGCAGCACCGTGGCAAACTTACAATGATGATGCGGCTCCTGGAGATATTTGTACTCGGTTGTTCAAGGTTGGGTTTGAATGACCTGTTGAGAGAACGAGAGAGAAGATAAACCCTCATGTCTCTGCAAGGGGAGGATTTGACAATGACACTTCATGTAAAGAAAGGACACTGGAAGGACAGCAACATATTGAAAGGGTGGTGCTGGTTCTAAAAAAATAAGTATCAGTCTATTATCAAAGGAGAACGTTCGATAATTTTTCCACAGCAAGGCCCAGGAAGGTATAAACTTTACCACTGTCAGAATTCATAACTGGAAGTCATACCAGCTGTGAACTGAAGGTTCTATTTCATACTACCTGAATCAACCAGGGCACTTTAAACATGGACGTAAACTTGAATTAATCACGTCTTGGTAGCACTCTACACGAATGGAAGAACAATTCCAAATTCTTTCTGTAGATTCCTACCTCATCACAGTCCTCACAATATTTTCAGAGGAAAACAGTGCTCTGCTAAGCCTTAGGTATACAATCCAGAATTTAAAAAACACATAAGAAAACTAATCATTTCTATTAGAAGTAAGAAGGAAAATTGAAAATTTAGAATTAGACTTCTGAAATGTCTTTAGTGATTCACACACATATACATATGCACACACACAAAATTAAAATAATTATACATAATTTCTCAAGAAACAAGAGTACATTTAATGTATGACACAAAACATACTATCACTTGAAACATAATTTTTTTAAAAGTTGAAATGTGCTATCTTTACAAGAAACACTCATGAAATATTAAAATGCTAATAAAATATTCAAAATTTTAAAAATAGAAAAAATCATCAGGGAAGCACTATCCAAAAAAGAGCTGGTACACAAATAATTTGGATTTTTTACAAGAAAATAATTATGAGAAATAACTTGTAGTCATCTCATACTAAAGCTTCAAAATATATAATCCCAAATTTACAGAATTCCTAAAAGAAATTGGTAACTCTCGTATGATATGTGAAGATTTTAACATTACTCTCAGAGTTATTAACACAAAATGTATTATCCCGGAGACAAAGTATTTGAAGAATACAAATTTCTTAAAAAACCTAAAAATATATTTAACTCTTTAAGTCAACAAATAGAGGTAATACATCTTTTCTAAGTACATATAGAATATTTCATCAAATAGACCATGTAGTAAGCAGTAAATCAATTCTCAAAAATATTCAAAGACTTAGTCGGGACTTTTTTGCTAATTGCAACAAAGTTATTAACGGCTAAAATATCCTAAATATTGATATGATTGAAAATAAAAATTAATTTTAATAACTGGTTCAATGAAGAAATGAAAGAATAAATAGAGAATAATACAAACTGTTCTGAATTTAAGGTATTCGCTTTGCAGCTGTAACAAACCTCCCACTAAAATGAAGTGGTTATACTGTATGAATGTGTGTGTGTGTGTGTGTGTTTGTGTATATGCATAAGAGAAATGGTTTGCCTGTTCTCTATCTTGTTTGAGGCCTCAGCTGGTTGTCTGGAAGGAAGGCTAAGGAATATTTTCATCTAAAGGTATGCTTATTCCCAAATCCACTGAGACTAGGTATCAACTGAGCATCTCTGTTCCTCTCCATCAGTCTCTCCACATAGACTGGTTTGGGTTTCCTCTTATCATAGTGCACGCCTCTTAACACTGGCAGCAGAATGGAAACTGTACCCTTATGATCTAGTTCAGAAGTCACATAGCATTCTATTTATTAGGCAGAGGAATCAAAATCTCTCACCCAGACTCAAGGGTAAGGAACGCCCAGACACCTCTCAGGTGGACAGTCAAAGTCATATGGCAAGAAGGGTATGTAGGATGTGGAAGATTATCACAGTCATTTTGGGAAAGTAAGACCTGCTGAACATCGCAGTTGGCACGAATACATTTTTGAGTGGGAAAAAGCAAGTTGTAATACAGCATAATTCTACTTACAGAGAATGTTTAAATTACATGTATATATTATATATAGTATTTTTATATATGTAGGTGTATATTGTAAATGCATGTGTATATCTAAAGGAAAAAGAAATACAGTGGAAATAGTGAACAAGAAATTCAAGAAAGATGTTGTCTTTGGGGATGGTGGGGGAGATGTATGCAATCGTGAAGGAATATACAAAGAACACCCACAGTGGTATTTGATAGTGATATGTTTGTTTCATTTCTTAAGACTGGTCGCATGGGTGTTCATTACAGCATACTGCTATATGTGGAAGGTAAACTCCAAAGGACTTTGAATTTGGTTAGACAGGGAATATTATGAAAATGAAAATGCCCAGTCATGTGTTCCAGAAAGAGAACTTAAAGAGATGATTGGATGGTAAAACCCCCTTAAATGTGTACAGGTATTATAATGGAGGAATATAAAGATATCAATAGCACATACATAGTTGGACACAGAGCCCTTGGGTCAGTCTTCTTTACATCACTAAGATTCTACAAAGAAGACAGAAATATCCCAGAAATCATTCTGGGATTTAAAAAGTTTTTGATTCAATAATGTCATGTAATAATCAAGGTGCCTCAGTAAAATATCTGCTCTACCAAGCATTCAATAAAATTCAAAAGGCTAGGCAATCCTTGAGAAGTGCTTTGTTTACAGTATTGCCGGTATTTATGCACATGTCTGAATTTTAAAGTCCCTGAACAGTTTTCCCCTTAACAAAAATATCTTTCCCAGCCCTAAGCATGATGCTGAAAATTGCCCTTCTAGAGATTATTTAGGCAGTGCTCCTGAAATTTTCTTTTAAAAGAAGGTATTCCTATAAAATGCAGAGACCCAGGGGGGTGGAACAATCCTAAATGTGGTGACTTTTTATCTGAACAATGATCACAATGGGAAACACCGCAAAGCAAGATCACAGAGACGTGTTCTCTGTGAGAAAGAAGTGAGGATACAGAGGCCACAGCCAAAGACAGGGCACAAATGGAGAGCAGAGGAACAGGTATAGAATACATTTGGTGTTTTCTGATTTGCAACTCTTCTGCAGAGAGAATGTGCCTGGCAACTCTGCTGTGGGGTCGACACATGTGATTAGAGACATTTAACATTGCCAGCTGAGGTGTATAAATTGACTCCAGCAGTATGGGAAATACTTCTTACAAGTATTTAGTGTTGTAAAGATGTTGGTTAAAGAGCTGTTCTTGGAAATCTGTTTCAAGTGATGTATACACATTGAGCAAATTATCCACAGAATCAATACAAAGATGTATGAACCACTGTGTTGCTTTAAAAACAAGAAGGAGGAAAATAAAATAATGGAGTCCAGAATCTATTATGTAGGTCAGATACCTAGTATTAATTGGTTTCAAAGGGGTTTATGCTTAAAAATAGAATCCATCTTATATAGCAAAGATGGGTATTTGTTCTGTTTACATGTAAACTGGGACAGTTTCCTTTAATTTAGATATGAAAACCAGAATAAGGAACTAAGGCCACTCAGGAAAAGAGATTCCCAAGTCTTCTTTTTCTTTTTATTTGTGTATTTATTTTTATTTTTTTAACCCAACAAAGAGAAGAGAAGAAAAATTATAGGGCCACAGGTAAAATGATAGAATAGCCATGAAGAAAGATTTGGAGAGAGAGAGTCTATATATATATATATATATATATATATATGTATACACATATATATATGTATATGTGTATATATATATATATATATATATATATATATATAAAGAGGGAGATAATCTATATTTATACCTATCTCTCTCTCTCTCTCTCTCTCTCTCTCTATATATATATATATATATATATACACACACACAATTTTTTTTTTTTTTTTTTTTGCGTTTCAGGGAGGCACCCATGGCTTATGAAGATTCCAAGGCTAGGGGTCGAATCGGAGCTACAGCTGCTGGCCTACACCACAGCCACAGCAACACCAGATCTGAGCCATCTCTGCAACCCACACCATAGCTCACAGCAATACCAGATCTCTAACCCACTGATCAAGGCCAGGGATTGAACCCTCAACCTCATGGTTCCTAGTCTGATTTGTTTCCCCTGTGCCACAAGGGTAACTCCTATCTCTCTATATATACATCTTTTAAAATGTAGCTCAAGGTGAAAATCTTAAGTCATGGAAGTTTGACACCTGAGACATAAACTTGAGAAAATTCAGGTTCCTTCACTTCCACGGAAGGACAACTGCATGTTGCTCAATCAAATAAACATTAATTATACATACATCACTGAAATGTTCATTGCAAGACAAATATTTCTGAAAAATTTGGTGAATGTTGCTATGACTTAATTAGACTTGAGCATATAAGTAATATTATGTTTAACACTTCCCGTTTATCCATGACTCTAAGAAGAACATTGGCTGGAAAGCCTTTTCACAATGATTTTGTGGCAGATTACCTCTCCTTTTAAGTCCCGATCATCGTATTAACATATGATCCTTGGGCACAAGTCATTCAGGATGGAGAATGTAGTCTTTTGGGATATGCTTTACAGGGAGGACACTAGACTTACCTGAAGGATTTCTACCTGAGGCCAGAGTGAGAACTCACAAAGCAGGCAGTCCCGCAGACACTCAGACTTGGGTGCAGACAGACATGGATACAAACAGACATAAAAACCAAAAGTCTTTCCCCTTCTCCAGCTCCGCACTATGTGTTCTGTTGTCAATACAGTCTCACCTCCACTTCCTGATCAGGACTCCTCTGCACTGCAGAGACGAAAAGCCAAGAGCTACATTTTCTAGAATCCTTTTCCCAGGGTAGAATTTGCCAATGAGAAGACATGGTGTGGCCATTTATAAGATGGAAATGAATCAGAAGGCTGCTGCAACCAAAAGTGGGCGGAGTGAGGTTCCTGAGAGCTTGACCAGGAGCCCCTGCGGATGAGGCAGCTGGAGAGAACTCCGTTTTCATTTGTTCCTTTTTGTTGGAGAATTCTAACAATTCTGTGGCACGCTTCTGAGAACTGTTTGAGTGTTTGGCAATGACATCTTGGTTGCTAGAAGCCCTGCCAACCACCGCAAGCTTCCATAACCTTCAGAGGAACCTTCCTTGACTTCTGCTCCTTCAAATTGTTGAAAATCACTTAAGCCCCGAACTCTACATTAAACCCTTCATCCTCAAAATGTGTCATTTGCCTTCTCTCTTCCTGACACAGCAATGACTTCTACAAGCCCTAATAAGGATGGATAAAATCTGTCAAGGGCCCTACTCAATTTAGTTAAAGTACAACCAATTCTCATATCTTCTCATCCCAGCTCTCAGCAAGACCTTGCATCAGGGAGAGTCAGATGCTTCTCAGTTTCCATGACACCTATTTATATTCCTCTGAGTACCACTAGGATGAAATCCTGCAAATTACTTTTCTCAGACTTTCAGTGGGATGCAATAGAGTGAGATGGGGAGGTGGAATGAAGGGGAAGGCAGAAAGACCTTACCCTGTAGATCTTGGGAAGTGGCAGGGCTAGAGCAGGTTCATTGGATTCAGACACCGTAGGAGCTTCACAATTTGGGGGTAAGAAAATATTTAGGAAGATAATGTGTCAAACAGAAGAATAACTGGTTACGTCATGGACATGTAGAAAATAATGAGTGATTTGGTAGTAAACACAGCTAATATTTATTTAAACACTGAACAACGGACATGGAATCTGCCCATAAACGATGTGTTATACTTTGTATTTCAAGTCTGTTCATGTTATATGAGCAGGAACCTTAACCATTTTACATAAATAACACTCACTGTTCTACTTAATTTCCAATCAACTTTATGTCCTTTCTCCATTTTTAAGCATATTTGTTTATAGCAAGGGGGTGATTGGTCATGCAAACAAGCATGCCATTGTTCATATTTATAATACAAAGTGATAAAATATTTCCATTAATATAGTGATTCTAGCTAATCTGAGCCATTTTGCCATTTCTAAGACATGGATCTTCTCTCTGGGGGCTGTCAATATCCTAGTTCTGATGCTAAAGGACCAAAGTTCAGATCCCAGACCCAGACAAATTCATATGTTTTGTGGGGAGCACCTTTGGTGTGAGTTATCAATCTCGCTCTGATCATAAGTCATCTTTCAAAAATTAATAGAGAACTATTGAAATATATTAAATTTCCTCCTTAATGTAAATGCATTGTAAAAACTAAGTAATGTTAGTGGATGAGGAAACCAATAGAGTAATACTTACAACTATTTCCCGTAGAGCTACTGCTGGTCCATGCTGGCATTTTTGTACTTGCTCTGCCAATTGCTCTTCTTCCCAGCCATTGTTATGTTCTTCCCATTATTTTTAACAGTTGGTGCCAAGGTAATGAATTATGACCTTATTTTAATACAAATACAGGTATTTCTAATGATATATATTTTTAAATCTCAGTGCATAATATACTAAAATAATATGTCAAATCTAGATTCACGTAAAGCATGCAATTTGAACTTGAACCTCAGTGCAACTTCAAAACATTTTCCCTACATATGTGGTTTAAAGCACGGCAATAGTTTAGCAAGCATCCTTGGCCCCACCCCATGCCCTCACCTACACTCAAGAAAAGCTGCTTTGCACATGGAGGTCAGAGTGACCTGATAAATGTCACCTGCCAATTGCCGGGCATTTCGGAAAGAAGAACAAGAAAATCTCAGAACATGACCCAGGCATAGGCCTCTTGACTGTCAAACAAGGAGAAACAAGGATTAAAAATAAAACACACATCATGTAAGGTTAAGAACTCCTGTTGTGCTAAGAGCTTTTGAAGCCTGGAAATATCAGAGGCTTAAGTATGTCTAGGATGGAAATGAAAGTTCTGACCCCAGATCATTAATGTGGCACTCAACCCATGACCAGAGCTCCCACAGGTTATTGCGTTCTGCTTAACCAGGGTTAGAAGGGCAAGGCCAGGACACAGAAAATGACACTCATTCAATTTAAACATAATTTAATTCTCTGAAGATTTTTTAATAGGTTCTTGGAATCAACATCTTAGAGCACTCTGATGAAATGCTATTTAGGGGAAATAAAATTGCTGCTATTTCTGTTTTCTGTGTGAATTCAGGGATCTAAGAAACCAAGTGAGGTGTCTTTTGTGCTTCCATCCTATAGTCTAAAATCAAATGTAGATGAATATGTGAAACACATCAAATATATTATATAGTTTCTGTGATGTGTTTTAAGATATGCTACCCACATCCACTTTATATTATAATAATCTAGGATGGTATGGTATTTCTATTTCTACTCTAATAAATGCGCTCCTTTGTAGGCTGACCTATAAAATCCATCTCCATTTTTACTACCTCGGGCTCTTCATCTTGTTCAGAGCATGCTGGAAAGTGTCATAAAGAACATGAATATCTAAGACATCAGAGTAAATGCAAAATGTATCCTGAATGAGCAACACATTCTGGTGAATCCAAATCTAACCCTATTTTTTTTTTTTTTAAATATCACCGTCACGGTCTTAAGAAACTCTTCATAAACTAGTATGATCTGAGACAAACCAGTCACAGGCACAAAGCAGGATGGGGTCAGCCAGCTGTCACCAAGAACAGAGAAGTGCTTAGAGAATCTAAAACTTTGTGAGGGTGTATTTCCCTTGGAATGGGGGGAAGAAGGTATAATAAAGAAAAGTCTGGAGTTCCTCTTGTTGCTCAGTGGGTTAGAAACCCGACATAGTGTCTGTGAGCATTTGGGTTTGATCCCTGGCCTCATTCAGTGGGTTAAGGAGCTGGTGTTGTCACAGCTGTGGTGTAGGTTGCACCTGCAGCTCCAATGTGGTCCCTGGCCTGGGAATTTCATATGCTGCAGGTGCGGCTGTAAAAAGAAAAAAAGAAAAGTTTGATAAGTTATGGTCGAATAAGTGAAGAAGAAGCCCTGTAATCTCACAGGTCAAAAGATAAGTTAAAGAAATTCCTAAGACAGGGCACAGTGGTGGTAAAACATGCACATTCTCCACCTCATTTTTGAGATGGACCCTGGACATTTTCGTATTTGTTTACAAACAGATAAAAGTCATATGTCTTAAATGTAAAAATTCAATGATTTTAGCAAATCTGTACATCCATTAACTAAAAACCTAGTCAAAACATAACATCTTTTCCACCACTACATAAAATTTCCTAGTGCAGTTTTCATTCAAACCCACAGCCACCACCCTAGGTCAAAACAGTTCTGTTCCGCAACACCATACATAGTTCTAGCAGTTGTACAGTTCATAAAACTTTGTTTTACTGTATGCAGGTGTCTGTGTTTGACTTCTTCTGCTCAATACAAATTCTTGAGAGCCATCCTTCATGTTTAATGTGTCCATATGTTTTTCTGAATGAAGAAATGAAATTCCAGGGTCAGAGATAAAGAACTTTGTTACTAACGGGAGAAAAAGCAGCAGGAACTTCATGTTTGTGGAGTTTTTCTTTTTAACTGAGGTATAGTTGACTTATAATGTTTCAGGTGTAGTGCAAAGTGATTCAGTTATACATTCATACATTTATATGTACGTATATACATCTGTGTGTGTGTGTATATGCATATATATATTCTACTTCTGAGTCTTTTCCATTACAAGTTATTGCAAGATATTGAATATAGTTCCCTGTGATATACAGTAGGACCTGGCTGTTTATTTTATGTAAAATGATGTGTATGTATTAATCCCAAATTCCCATGTTTTCCCTTTCCGCACTTCTTCTTTGGTAACCATAAATTTGTATTCTCTGTCTGTGAATTGATTTGTTTTGTAAACAAGTTCACTTGTATCACTTTTTTAGATTCCATGTATAAATGGTATCATATGGCATTTATCTTTCTCTTACTTACATCCCTTAGTATAATAATGTCTAGGTCCATCCACATTGCTGCAGATGGCATTATTTCATTCTGTTTTATGGCTAAGTAATGTTCCATTATATATATGTGTGTGTGCACATGTGTGTGTATGTATACACACATACATACCACATCTTATTCTTTATCCATTCATCTGTCCATGGACATTTAGGTTGTTTCCCTGTCTTGGATATTGTAAATACTGCTGCTATGAACACAGGGGTACATGTATCTTTTTGAATTAAGAGTTTTCATCTTTTCTGGATATAAGCCTAGAGGTGGATTGCACGATCATATTATAACTCTATTTTTAGTTTTTTAAGGAGCCTCCACACTGTTCTCCATTGTTTCTGCACCAGTTTACATTCCTACCACAACAAAGAAGGGTTCCCTTTTCTCCACAAACTCTTGAGCATTTATTATTTATTTTTGGCCATGCCTATGGCATGCGGAAGTTCCAGGGCCAAGGATAGAACCTGCATCACAAGGATAGAACCTGAGCCTCTTCAGTGAGAACACTGGATCTTGAACTTGCGGCACCACAAGGGAACTCATAATTATTTGTTGACTTTTTGATTATAGCTGTTTGGACCAGTCTGAGGTGGTACTTCACCATAGTTTTGATTTGCATATCGCTAATAATTAGCGATGTGAAACATGCTTTCATGTGCCTGTTAGTCCTCTGCATGCCTTCTTTGCAGAAATGTCTGTTTAGGTCTTCCGCCCATTTTCATATTGGGTTGATTGTTTTCTGATATTGAGTTGTATAGGCTGTTTGTATCTTTCGGAAATTAAGCCCTCATCAGTTGCATTGTTTGCAAATACACTAATTCCGAAAGTTGTCTTTTGACTTTGTCTGTGGTTTCCTTTGCTGTGCAAAAGCTTTTATATTTAGTAATGTCCCATTTGTTTACTTTTGCTTTTATTTCCATTACTCTAGGAGACAGATCCAAAAACAGTATTGTTGCAGTTCATGTCAGAGTGTTCTGCCTATGTTTTCCTTGAGGAGTTTGATAGTATCCTATCTTACATTTAGGTCTTTAATCCATTTTTAGTTTATTTCTGTATATGGTGTTAGAAAATGTTCTAATTTCATTATTTTACATGTAGCTGCCCAGTTTTCCCAGCACTACTAAATTTTGAGACTGTTTTTTCCATTGTATATTTTTGCCTCCTTTGGTATATATTAATTGACCATAAGTATGTGGGTTTATTTCTGGGCTTTCTAGTCTGTTGCACTGATCTATACATCTGTTTTGTGTCAGTACCATACGTTTAGTGTGCTGTTTATTTTGTAATTAAAAAGATCACTGGAATATATTTGACTTACAAAGTTGTGCTAACTTCTGGTGTACAGCAAAATAAATTAGTTATACATATACATATATCCATTCCTTTTCAGATTATATTCCCATGTAAGTTACCACACAGTACTGAGTAAATTTCCTCGTACTATACAGTAGGTCCCCTTTACCTGTCTATTCTATACCTAATAATGTGTGTGTATGCGATATATACACCCAGACTGTGAAATTTATCCCTCCCCTCAACGTTTCCCCTTTGGTAAACATAAGTTTGGATTTGAAATCTTTGAGTCTGTTTCTGTTTTGTAATACCATACTGTTTTGATTACTCTAGCTTTGTAGTATAGTCTGAAATCAGCAAGCATGATTCCTCCAACTGGTTTCCTCTTTCTCAGGCTTGTTTTGACTATTTGGGATCCTTTATCTTTCCGTACAAACTTAAATTTTTTGTTGTTGTTGTTCCAGATCTGTGAAAAATGTTATTGGTAATTTGATAGGGATTGCATTGGATCTATAGATTGCTTTGGACAGTATGGTCATTTCAACAATATTGATTCTACCAATCCAAGAACACAGTATATATTTTTATCTGTTTGTTTGGTCTTCAAATTCTTTCATCAGCATCTTGCAGTTTTCAGAATATAGGTCTCTTGCATCCTTAGGAAAGTTTATTCCTAGGTATTTTATTCTTTTTGACTTAATGGTAATGGGATTGTTTCCTTAATTTCTGTTTCTGATGTTTTGTTGTTAGCATATACAAATGCAACTGATTTCTGAATATTAATTTTGTATACTACAACTTTGACAAATCCATTAATGCACTCCAGTGGTTCTCTGGTGCATCTTTAGGTTTTTCTATGTGTATATTATGTCATCTGCAAACAGTGACAGTTTCACTTCCTCCTTTCCAATTAGGATTCCTTTTATTTGTTTTCCTTCTCTGCTGTGGTTAGGACTTCCAAAACTATGTTAAAGTGGTGAGAGTTGGCATACTTGTCTTATTCCTGATCTTAGAGGAAAGGCTTTCAGTTTTTCATGATTATATAATGGATTTGTCATATATGCCCTTTAATATGTTGACATATGTTTCTTCTATTTCCCACTTTCTAGGGAGTTTAAAATTTTTTTATCATAAATGTATGTTAAATTTTATCAAAAGCTTTTTCTACATCTATTGAGATGATCATATAGTTTTTATTCTTCAATTTGTTAATGTGGCCTACCACAGTGATTGATTTGCAGATACTGAAAAAATCTTTGCATCCCTGGGATAAATCTGAAATTCATATGGGAATCAGTTTTTCTTGCTCCACTTAAAGCCCTAAGGGCATGATCTGGATGTTGGCCAAGTGGGTTCTGAAAACATAACAAGTTTGTGTCACATCTGGGGCTCTTTCAGCTTAGGAAGCCCTGGATTCAAAAGGGGTTGCTAGCAAACACAATTGATCTCTTTGCCTTGGAGAGATACTATCTTTATTATTCTAGACAGGTAACAAATCTGTCCTCTGCTCCAGAATAATGACACTATTTCTGCATTCCAAGACTGTTCTCTCTACAAACATCCTGAAAAATATGGTCCAGAACAAAAGCTGACATAAGACAAGCAGAAAAACCACAAGAATTCTCTCTCAACGTCTGAAGATGCACATTTTAGTTGTTTCCATTTCTGCACTATTATGTAAATTCCTTAAGATGTCCCAGGCCATCAGTCATGTCACATGTGAATAAAGAGTTATATTTTCCTCAAAAGTTTTTATCCCTACATTTTATTTAATTTTTTCCTTGCCAGTTACACTATTTCTTCCAGTGTAATTGGCAAGGAAACAGTATGGACTAGATGGGCATAGAGCTACCTTTTTATCATTTTATTCTAAGTCAGTGTAAATATATTCAATATTTCTCCATGCATGATGTTAGCTGTATATCTCTAAAATATATATGTATACTTTATCAATGGTGCAAATTCCTTCTATTCCTGGTTGGTGTCCTATTTTAATGATGAATAGATGTTAAATACTGTCAGCTGTATTTCCTGCATCCATTAATATGATTATATAATTTTCTCCTTTATTCTATTAATATGGTGAATTATGAATGATTAACTGCTAATATTAAAACTTCTTATGTTTTTAAAATTAGTCACATTTGAGCATGATGTATTATCTGGTGTTTATATTACTGGATTTGAATGCTCTTTTTTTTTTTTTTGTCTTTTTGTTGTTGTTGTTGCTATTTCTTGGGCCACTCCCGTGGCATATGGAGGTTCCCAGGCTAGGGATTGAATCGGAGCTGTAGCCACCGGCCTACGCCAGAGCCACAGCAACGCAGGATCTGAGCCACGTCTGCAACCTACACCACAGATCACGGCAACGCCGGATCGTTAAGCCACTGAGCAAGGGCAGGGACTGAACCCGCAACCTCATGGTTCCTAGTCGGGTTCGTTAACCACTGCGCCACGACGGGAACTCCTGAATGCTCTTTTCATTAAGGATTTTTGCAGCTATTTTCTTGATGGGAACTAGTCTTTAATTTTACTTCCTTGTTAATATCTGTGTCAGGTTTGTCACCAGAATAGTGGTGTCCTTATAAAATAGACTGAGAACTATTCTCTCCTCTTTTATTTTCTGAAAAGGTTTGTTTAAATATTAAGACTGGATACATTTCTTCTTTACATATTTAATATAATTAAGCAGTAAAACACTGGATCTAAAGTTTTCTTTGCAGGGAGTTGTTTTATTAAATTTTAATTATTTTGTTAGAAATAGAGTATTTTCTATTTCTTCTTGTGACAGTTTTAGCAAATTGTTTTTACAAAGAATTTGACCATTTCTTCAGAGTTTTAAAATTTATTGATATAGAGTCGTCGAGAACATTAATTTATTATATTTTAATATTTTTATAATATATTTTTACAGTCCTCTGTTATTCCTGATTTTGACGATTTGTCTTTATCGCTTTTGCTAGATATTTATCAGTTTCATCAACTTTTACATAGAAACCATGGCTTAATTCCTCTATTGTTTGCTTTCTTGTTTTTCATCATTATTTATTGAATTTAATGTGATTTTTTTAACTTCTAAAAATGGAAACTTATATCCTTAATTTAAGATACTTCTTCTTAATGTAAACATTTAAAGCTATAAATGTACTTCTATGCATTCTTTTGCCTGCATTTTGATAAGTTGTATTTTTCTTATCATTTCATTTAAAACATCTTCTAGCTCCTCATAAATTTAGGTTTTTCATCTAACTAATTAAAATCCAATGTCATTTAAAAAGGCTATGAAACATAAAACAGTCCTTTTTTGCAGTTAACAAATATTCCTTCCCTTACTTATTTAATTCAATCTGTACTTATGTCCTTGTTTTTCTCCTCAATACATGAGGAAATACTCTGCTTCAAGAATTAAGTTTTTGCTACTTTCTTTACCAAAAATATTCTTCCTATATATCATCACAGCTTATGATCTCACTTCTTTCAAACAATGGTCAATTATCACCTTATCAGTCAGGTCCATCCCCGACAATCTCATCTAGATTTTTGGTTCCATGTCTGGCCATTGTTTATTTTTCACCATGTACATTTTATTGTTATACTTTTCTCTTGAAGCCTTACTATTAATATATAATTTTTTAGTTTTCTTGCTTGTTATCTGTCTCCACCCCACAATCTATCCACTAGAATGTAAATTTCCTTAGCATGTGGAATTTTGTGTTTTTCTTCTGCTAATATTTCATCAATACTTAGAATAGAATCTGACACAATATAGGTGCTCAATAACTATTTAATGATGAATAATGACATTAGATTACAATTTGTTCAAGAAACTTTGGAAGAAAACAGTGATTTATAGGGTCAATTTCAAGTGAGAAAAAAAAATGTTAGAAATGGCCTCAAAGGAGAAGTTTACCTGTGTTATGAGTAGGTGTTGATCATGTTTGAGCTTAGTACAGTGCTTAGGAGAGAAGCATTTTAGGCAGGGAAAAGAGTGGGCTGCAAATATTTTGAGAAATCTTGCAGGGGGGTTTGTGAAGAAAGAATAGGATGAGCCTGTTCCCACTAATATATAATGTTAAAAACATATATTTAACTTTTTCCATGAGTTTGTTAGTGGTTGCAATATATATATATATATATATATATATATATATATATGTAATATATTATATATATGAATTGTTAATAAAGGATAAAAACATATATTTGACTTAAAGGATAAAAACATATATTTGGCTTATTCCATGATTTTGTTAGCAGTTGATATATATATATATAGAGAGAGAGAATGTATTTTATATATATATATGATTTTTTAATAAAGGATAGAAAATGGAATCAAGTAAAATGCTTGATAAAAACAAAGGCAGAAAAAAAAGAGATGACAAAAATCAGAATACAAATATGAGTAACACTTAAAAGACAATAAGACATATGCTAGGTATGGATCCAACTATGTCAATAATCACTTTATTTATTTATTTATTTATTTATTTATTCATTTGTTTTTAGTTCTGCACCTGCAGCATATGGAAGTTCACAGGCCAGGGGTCAAATCAGAGCTGCAGCTACTGGCCTACGCCACAGCCACAGCAGCATCAGATCTGAGCTGTGTCTGTGACCAACACCACAACTCACAGCAATGCCAGATCCTTTTACCCACTTATCAAGGCCAGTGATCAGACCTACACCCTCATGAATACTAATCCAGTTCTTAACCCACTGAGCCGCACTGGTAACTCCTCAGTAATCACTTTAAATGTCAAGTATCTAAATGCACCAATTTAATGACAGGCTGTGAAACTGCATCAAACAACATGTCCCAACTTTTATCTTCTCTATAAGAATATTAAAGAATACAACGAAAAACTTATGCCTACAAATTTGAAACCCTAAATGTAATGCATCAATTCCTTGAAAGACACAATCTGTGAAAACTCACACAAGAATAGATAATCTGAATAGGCCTATATACAATGAATCAATAATTAGTAACCTCCCAATGCAGATATCATTAGTCCCAGATGGGTTTGCTGGTGAATTTTACCAAACACTTAGGAGATAATTACCTACAATCTCTTTCAGAAGAAGGAAGCAGAGGGAGAGCTTACTAATTTCTTCTTGAGGCCAGCATTATTCTAATACCAAAACCAGACAAAAACACTACAGAAAACAAAACAAAACAAAACCAAAAACAACTACAGATCATTATCTCAATATATGTAAAAAACTCTTGAAAAAAATGTTAGCAAATTTAAATCAACAATGTTAAAAAAAAAAAATCATACTCCATGGTCAAGTGAGACTTATACCAGGTATATACAAAACTGACCTGAATGATGTGAAAATTGAGTCTTTCCCCCTAATATTAGATACAAGACCAGAATGCTCACTCTTTTTGTTTTTTTAAACACTGTACTGGAAGTCCTTGCTAATGCAATAAGATGAGAAAAGAATACAAAATATATGTATTGGGAATAAAAAAATAAAACTATCTTAATTCTCAGATGACATAATTATCTATATAGCAAGGCTTTTAAAATAATCAACAAAACAACAATAACAACTCCTGGAACTAAGAAGCAATTGTAAAGAAGTAGCAGGATATGATATTAATATAAAAAAGTCATCACTTTCCTCTAAACCACAAAAAGTGGAATTTGAAAAAAAAAAAAACTAAAAACACAATGCCATTTACATTAGCACTACAAAAATGAAAATATAAATCTAACTAAATAATTTCAAGATCTATATGATGAAAACTACAAAGCTATGTTGAGCAAAATCAAAGAAGATATAAATAAATAGAGAGATATTCCATGTTCCTGGATAGGAAGATTCAATATTGTCAGGATATCAGTTCTTCCCACCTAGAGCCATAGATTCAACGGAATTGCAGTAAAAATTCTAGCAAATTATTTTGTGGGTATCAATAAACTCATTTTAAAGTTATATATGAAAAAACAAAATTCCCCAAATAACCAATCCAATATTGAAGGAGAAGAACAAAACTGGAGAACTGACATTACTTGATTCCAAGACTAGTTACTACAAAGCTACAATAATTAAGACAGTGTGACATTAGTGAAAGAATAGATTTATCATGGGAACAGAATAGAGAGGCTAGAAATAGAGTCACATAAATACAGTTAACTGATCTTTCACAAAGAAGCAAAGGCTCGCCAGTGCAGTGGAACAGGGATAGTCCTTTTTTTCTAGTTGAAATATATTTAACAAATAACATTGTGTAAATGTAAGGTGTACAACATGTTAATATGATACATTTACATGTTGTAATATGATTGGTATAGCAATAATTAATACCTGTATCATGTATATAATTATTGTTTCCTTTTAGTAGTTGGAATAGTTGGATTCTAGTCTCTTATCATCTGATGATTATTACAATATTATGTTCATTATACTGTGCATTAGATCTTTAGGACTAATCTATTCATTTTAAGTACATACCCTCAAACATTATCTGTTCTGTTCCTCCATCCCCACCCTTCGGTAACCACAATTTTAACCTGTTTTTAAAAGTTTGCCTTTTCTGATTCCACATATCAGTGATATTATACAGTCTTTTCAACAATGGTGCTGGAACAAAGGGGACATTCACATGAAAAAAAAAAAAAAAAAAAGACACAGACCTTATATTAAACTCAGAATGGATCACAGACCTAAATGTAAAACACAAAACTATAAAACTCTTAGAGGGTAACACAGGAAGAAACCTACATGATGTTGGGGCTCACAATGGCTTCTTATAAATAACATTAAGGGCACAATCCATGAAAGAAAGCATGAGTAAGTTGGACTCTATTAAAATTAAACCCTTCTGCTCTGTGAAGAATAATGTTAAGAAGATAAGTGGGGAAGCTATAGATTGGGAGAAAATTTTTTTTTTCAAAAAACATACTTGATAAAGGACTGTTACCTTACATATGCAAAGAATGCCTCCAACTCAAGAATAAAAAAGAACATCCTAATTAAAAAATGAGCCAAACAGATACCTCACCAAAGATTATATGTGTTCATATACAGCAAATAAGCATATGGACACATGCATCATATCATATCACTTATCATCAGATAAATGCAAATTAAAACCACAGTCAGACACAACTACTCATGTATTAGAATGGGCAAAATCTAAAATACTGGTAACAATAAATATGGCCAAGAATGTGAAGTATCAAAAACACTCAATTTCTCGTAGAAATGCAGAATAGTGCAGCCACTTTGGAAAACAGTTTAGTGCTTTTTACAAAACTAATCATACTCTTACTACATGATTCAGCAATTGTGCTTCTTCGTATTTACCCGAAAGTGTTCAAAAGTTATGTCCACACACACAAAAAAAATGCTCACAGAGGTTTAAAGCAGCTTTATTCATAATCGTTGGAACTTGGAAACCATCAAGTTGTCCTTTAGCATCTGAATGAATAAATAAACTGTAGTACATCCAGACAATGCAGTGCTATTCAGTGCTAAAAATAAATGAGCTGTCAAGCCATGAAAAGGCATAGAGGAAACTCAAATGCACATTACTAAGGAAAAGAAGCCAATCTGAAAAGGGTACATACTGTAGGATTCCATTACATGACTGTGGGAAATGCAAAACTATTGAAACAGTAAATTTAAGGGTTGGCCAGTAGTTGGGGGGGGCAGTGAGTGGGAGGGTAAATTGGTGGTGCACAGAGGATTTTTAGGTAGGTGACAATACTCCGCATGACATGATACATGTCATTATACGTTTGTCCACAACTATACAGTGTACAACAAAAGTGAACCTCAGTGTAACCTGTGGACTTTTGATGATAATGATGTGTCAGTGTAGGTTCACCCACAGGAACACATGTATCACTCTGGTGGAGGATGTTGATAAAGGAGAAGGCTCTGCATGTGTGGGGGCGGGGGGTATGTGAGAAATCGTGTACCTTCCTCTTTATTTTGCTAAGAACTAAAACTGCTCCAAAAAATGAATTATTTTTAAAAAGACAAAAATAATTTATCCACTTATATAAAGTTCCAGAATGTTAAATGATATTATGTAAGGACATATACAGAGGTTTAAAACTCTTTTTAAAAAATCAAGAAAAGGATCACCAAAATCAGTGTAGTATTTGTCTCTGGTAGAAAAACAGGAAATGTAAAAGAAGAGGCACACAGAAGAAGCTAGTGGGTGCTTGTTTGTTCCATTTCTTGCTCTGACTGTTGCCTATATGGCTGTTTGCTTTAGAAATCTTGTTTAAAGTGCACATATATGTCTGAATGTATAATATTTATTACAATAAAAAATGAAACTTCAGCACAAGGCAGCTGATAGCATACTGATACATCATTACATTTTATAACAGAGAGGCTTTTACATTATGCTTTCAAAAGTGCCATTCTGAAAACACCTTATCAAGTTTAAATGTAGAAGCGATAATGATAAAATTGTGCAAAGCCTGACCTAGTTCTCATTTCATCACTTTTTCCACAGCTTGGATATGAAACCTGTGATTAAACATAACAGAGTAAAATGGGGTGTGTGGCACTTAAAAAGGAAAAAAAAATCTCTGTGGGCATTATTTTGTCTCCTTTTTTTAGAAAATTGCTTATTCTTTATGAACATTCAACAAATGCCAGTGTGATAGACCGTGGAGTTCCTGGTACACTAAACTCACATTTCTAAGTCTCAGATTGCTTTATTAGATATGTGTTTAATTTTTCTACATGAAGTAACGAGTTGCTAGAATGCTGTGTTGCAACCCCAGAATAACCCGTCAGTATTGTATAGAGATGAGTGTACCCACTAGTAAAATGCATGACAGTTAACTAAAACTAAATCATTCTAATACTCTTAAATAAATCCTTAAGGTTTCATATTATACTTTGTTAAACATTCACAATTTAGGAATGATATTCTTAATTGACTAAAAGTATACCTATTATCCCATCTGTCATTTCCTGTTTTATCCTTAGCCACTGAATTTGGTGAAAATGCATTTTTCCATCTGTTTTCTATGTAGATATTCTTAATTCCTTTAACTCCTATAAAACTGTGCCTTGTGTTTTATAATTAGGATTTATTTTTTATTACAGTGGTATATTTTAGGCATTGTGTATTTTATGTTTATGCATAGTATAATACATGATATTAAAAATGGTGTATTATGAAATCATCTGTGCCAACGGTGGTTTAGGTACCTAGAATACACGATAAACAGGACATAGGACGCTTTGTCTTTCTGAGGTCAAGACAAAAAGAAAACAGTAAATATAAAAGAATATAACAGTAATAATTCAATTAAGAAAATAAAACAAAAATACAATAAAGAAGCCTCTGGACTTGGACTGGTTTTGAGGATGTAATAGTTAATATTCAAAGATGCAAGCAATGCCCACATTTGAAGGGACAGCTCATGTTTAAGCTCTAAAGGTAGTAGTGGTTTGGGCATATTCTATTACTGGAAGACCAGAGTGGCTGAGGCTAATTTTTACAGAAGAGAAGAGAACATGGGAATTGCCAAGTGCCAAAGGATGTCAGCCTGTTGCTAGAATCACATGGGGGAATCATTAGCCTGCCAATGTGGGATTGACCTCTGAGTTGAATGAAATGTTTGAGAAAGTCCAAATGGGATAGCTTTCCCTTCTGTGAGGATGATCGGTGCTGCTTCCCATACTTTTTTGGGCTCAGGCAATCTGACCTAGTTTAATATCTTTATAGTGGTATTAATTGCATGTTATCTGCACTAGCTTCAAGAGTCAGTCAACTTGAGACTCATGTATACTAGCCATTACCGTTGAAAACCTCTTCTGTCTCTGAAAAGGTACCGTATAGTTGGTTGCTCTGTTCATGAACCTCTACCCTTAGTCCCACATATCTCAAAAGCTATGACAGCTAATTTAAAGGAAGAACCAAGGCAAAGCCTTTATGCAAATGTCTGGGCATTCAAACTGTTCCATCTTTAACAGAATTGCCAAACCCCTGAACTGAAGGATACGTAATTTTATCTTGCCTGCAGAGTTTGTAAAGTCCAGATGCATTTGCTGTATGAAATAAAAGAAAATGGAGGGATCCCATTAGGTGCCTCGTTTAGGTTCTACAGTCAGAATGAAATGCAAATGCATAAATTAGGCTACCACGTTCTTATGTTCTGATTCTTCCTGTATTCAATGGCTGTGTGGAAAACTAACTCCTAACTCCTGGCTTTCTTGATAGTTTTATTTCCAATATGACATGGATCTATGATGCTTCAACCAGATCTTCTGTCACTTCATCGCTGACTTTCTTTCTCACTTGTATCTTTATTTTTTCGTACTTATTCTCCTTTGGCTTTCAAATAAGTCTTTAGACACTGTCTCTGAAGGTTACTGCAAGTTATCTTGCCTTCTCTTTACCATCAAATTCAGTACAAGGGTAATCTCTGTGCCCTGCTCTCACCTCTTCCACCATCCTTACTGGCTTCTGCTACACTACTACACTGAGACTTGAATTTGAGTTATGAGTGGTTTCCTAAATTTCCATTCTAAATGTCTCTTTCCCAGCCCTTTTTTATGTGGCCTCTTGGAAGACCTTGGTGCTGCTTTCCTGTGCTTCCTTCTTAAAATTCCCTGCCTTAACTTTCAGGACACTATTTAGATGTCTCTCCCATCTGATTGGTCATATTTGCTTGTCTCTTTCACATGCCCACCCCTCCAGTGTGGATGTTCTACAGGGCTCGACACAGAGCCTGCGGGTCTCATCATTCTCCACACTCTTCCTTTATGATTCCACCCACCGCCATCCCCAAATCTATTCAAACAACACCCAAATCTGCATTTTCAATTGACCAAATAAAATGCACATTCAGTAGTTCCTTGTAAATATTAAATATTTTATAATTGTATAATATTCAATACAAATGTTACATAATACTTTAACTCCAAAGAACAAGTCTAAAATTAAATGTGTGTTCTTTCTCTCAAAACTCATCCTTTCTTTATTCTGTATTTTGTGTAATACCACAACCATCTATATATTCACTCAAGCAAAAATCTCAAGATCAGCTTTTTATTATTACTTCTCTTTTCAACAGAATAACAGTCTCTACAATGCCTATCTCTAAAATGGCTTTCAAATCCAAACAGTCTCCAATTTCTTTTATTTTTCCTATACCTACTTGTGACAATTTACATTTAATTCCTGGATTACTGCAATATATTTCTGAATAGTTTTCCTTCTCTTCTTTTCTATTGTTAGTTGCTGTTCAAAGTTGTTTTTCTAAAAATAGCATAATTTGTAAATTCTACTACCTGCTTAAAAATGATATTTCTCCACTATGTACAAAATACTGTAACTGATATTTTAGTCATTTTGCAGTTAGAGCCCAGTTGTTATTCCAACTTATTTTCCTATAATTCTTATGTCAAGTTATAGTCTCTAGCTACCCCAGGCATATGCACTGTTCCCTTATCATGCCAGGCAGACTCAAGTGTGAACTAGGAGAAAATTATTTTCTTACTTTTGGAATTTTCATGATCCTTGCTTCATGACCTGAAATATATTCTTCAATTGTTTTGAAGCCTTATTCTCTTGGATTGCAGACTATATTTCAGTGATCTGTGCTTAGATGCTGCTCAAATAGTTGCTCTTGGAAAGAATAAAATGGGTTAGAGAAAATGGACCTTCCTCTCTCTGATGAAATAAAAGCAGAGGGGAAAGAATATTTTTTAAAGAGAAAGTAGAGCATTTGCTATGAGATCAAAATATTTTAAAGGAGACTCCTATCGAATGAGACATCTCTTTATGAGATGCATCAGTATTACTATTTCTAAAATCCTGTGGTTCCACCCGTCAGTAGTTCTTTAACATTGACATTTCTTCTCGGTCATCATCACTACAAGATCACGTTTTCTGACTTTACTCCTGAAATTTTCAAATACTCTTGTGCAAGATGATAAGAGCTTCTAAAGAAAGCAACAGATCTATAGAGTTGAGTTCTCAATTTAATCCTCAATGGTGGTGATGACAGTACTTTCATAAAACTCTGAAGTATTGCACTCTGCTTCTGACATTGCTGCTCTTAAATTTTATTGAGCCAGTTACCTCTAGTGTCTAAGGAGAGAGCTAGGCACTTTTAGATGCTGCATTAACACTTTGAGGCTACCTCACTTGATAGCACCGGAATGAACAATAAGCATTTATTGAGCTTGTAGACTCCATAGCCTATTCCCTCAATATAATCTTTCCTTCCTATGAAAGCCTGAGGCAAATGATTTTGTAGCCAGAACTACCATCTTATTTATCCCAATTCATGTAAGTAAACTGCAGAGTAGACTGCAATATGCATAATACATTTCCCTTATCACCCATAAGCATTAAAAATAAGAGACTCACAACTCTTACTCATTTAGATACATGCTACCTCCTACTTTTATTCTATTCCAGCTCATTTTGATTATTTCCAGAACTTCTTTCCTTGAGATGTCTTAGAAACAACTCCTGCAGTTGTTAGAGGAGAGAAAAAGGTTGTCATTGCTATTATCCTTTATTTTGCGAGCCCAGATTACTTCATAATTAAATATGGCTTTATGAATCAGAACAATGGCTTTGTTCATCATTAGATGTGACAGTCTAAACTACATCTGGAGTAGGTAGACCCTGCCGTGTTACTGCGGTGATGAAATTTTATCTGGGAGCTGCTTTACTGTGACTGGAGCCATTCTTTCCCACTCCCCTTTCAAAGACTTCCTTGAGGGGGAAGGCGGCTATTGTAACTAGAAATTTGGGATAGAAACTGAAAACCAGTCTGCTTCCTACCTGTGTGCCTAGGAAAAAATATGAGCAAGTGGAGTATTTTTTCCCCTTTCTGTATATTTGATAAATCACCCCCAAAATGGCTGGGGTGGATAAGAGGAATGGGTACCGGGCCAGCTGACTTCCTCCAGTGCATTTATGTTCCAGTGTATGGAACTACCTCACATTTCTAGGTCCAGCCATAACATTATTTCAGGTATTTCCCGCCTCTATCTGAATACTAGAAGAATGAGTTTCCAGTGATTGGAATTTTGGATTCTATTGCAGGACAGGGAAGAGGTTACTTGTCATTTAGAATACTGTGTCCAAACTTTTTATGAAATACGCAAAGGAGAATTAGCACATCCTCACTGCTTCTTGGGGTTCATGCTCTATGAGATCTGTGTTGGAGTTACTCATGTTGGCAAACTCATTCCTTTTAATTTAATTAGATATGTATTAATGTACCACCCTCCCACAATTTCAAAATTGATTTTTTCCAACTTATTTCTACTTAAAACTCTAAGAAGAAACAAAAATCCCCCAAGATACTACAATCGAGCAGTAACATTAGTCATATTATCTTTTATCTAGTTGTAAATTAATATGCCTTTCTCACTTAAGAACATATTACAAAAATGCATGTCATCTAAATATATTTACACAATGCCATTATTTTAAGTTGAGATTAACTTAAAGTGAGAAAATAAAATAAAATATATGTTAAAGGGTGGGTCATGATTTTAATGTTGACCCTAGGACTCTAGGAGGAGTAAGTCAGACACAGGTAGTATGATGTATTTTTCCTTCTCTCTTTTTTTTTTAATTTTGTTTCTTTCTATTTTTCTGATAAAACATACAATTCAATAAGTTTTGACCAGTGAGTATACCCATGCAACCACAGCCCTATTTACCATGTGGGAAGTATATTGCAAAAAGATTCTTCATGCCCTTTCCTAGTCAATCCTTTTCCATCCAAAGCAACCACTGATCTGATTTTTACCACATAGCTAAGTTTTGGCCATTTTAAAACAGCATGTAAGTGGAACCATGCAGTGAATACTCTTTTACGTCTGGATTCTTTTGCTCAACATAATGTTTTTAAAATGCGTCCATGTAGTTGTTCATTTCTTTTCCTTTACTAAATGGTATTCCACTGTATTAACAGATAATTGAAAGATCCATTCCCACAAGGATGGCCCATGGTTTGGCAGTTTTTAATAAAGTTAAACATAATATGTGCCCAATGACTGTGGTGTTGTATTTCCAGACTTTTAAAGAATGGGAAATGAAGCCTATGTTCATACTCTTAATTACACAGAAATGTTCATAGTAGCTTTATTCATAACTATATCATAATAAATTACTGATTCTCAGGTGGGATCAGTTTTTTAGAAAAGAAAATGATAGCGTTGCACTATAAAATAAAAGTTTGGTAGATTTCATTCAAGAGAATTTTATATCTTCTGAATCTTGGTTTAAGATTTTTGTGAAGTAATATCAACGAACATTTTCTTTTAGAATGTATTTCTTTTTTTTTTTTTTGGTCTTTTTAGGGTCGCACCCATGGCATATGGAGGTTCCCAGGGTAGGGGTCCAATCAGAGCTGTAGCTGCCGGTCTACGCCACAGCCACAGCAACACCGGATCCTTAACCTACTGAGCAAGGCCAGGGATCAAACCTGCGTCCTTGTGGATGATAGTCAGATTCATTTCCGCTGAGCCACAATGGCAACTCCCTAGAGTAAGCATAAACCATGTGTCTATTTATTGACACTTGAAATAAAACCACAGTGCAGTTTCTTGTTCTTATACCCATTTCTGTATCCAAATGATTTTTAAGATAAAATTTTAAAAGTACAATTTGCAGTAAAAGGTAAAAGCATATTTTACTAAAAATTGTTTGAGTACTATGGCCAAATTATTCTTGGAAAACTTGGACCAAATTATTCTCCAACCAACAGACTAGGACCATTACATCTCTTCCATTCTTAGGGTAGTTGTTATGTTGAACAGACTTGTTAATTAATTACTGTTTTCATCAATGAAGATATGTGGTTGAACATTAAAATTCCTCCTATGAATACTGACTTAATATTTATGTAAATATCAAATCTGTTAATGCATGCCCTGACAGATATGGCATGCCTTTTGCATACTTTATTGTTTAATATTTTTAAATATCTGTTCATGCCCTTTGTAAACCTCTGCTTGGTTTTAACACTTTAAAATGAAATAACAGTAATATATAGCTATAGTATTTCTGTGAACTCCTAATTTTACATAAGTCTATATTTTAAGACTTATCCATGGTGATTTAGTTGGGTATAGTTCATTTTTAATGCTGAATTTTATTCTACTCTATGGATATGCCAACACTAATTTTTTATTCTAATATCAATGATGTCTGGATGCATTCCAATTTCTATACTTTAAAATATGCTACCACAGGCTTTCGATTCCACATTTCCTAGTGCTTATGTGCAAAAGATTCTCATTAGATGAGTTTATTTTCTCACTTTAATAGTATATTTTAATGAAATAAGTCCCTGATTTAATGTAGTTGAGTTTTCACCAAATTTTCCTTTGTAGTTTGCATTTCTATGCTTTGTTAAAGAAATCAACTGAAGTCCTACTTCTATTTAAGATATATGACCATGTCATAACAATAACATAGATCAGGAGTTCCCGTCGTGGCGCAGCGGTTAACGAATCCGACTAGGAACCATGAGGTTGTGGGTTTGGTCCTTGCCCTTGCTCAGTGGGTTAACGATCCGATCCGGCATTGCCGTGAGCTGTGGTGTAGGTTGCAGATGCGGCTCGGATCCCGCGTTGCTGTGGCTCTGGCGTAGACTGGTGGCTATGGCTCCGATTAGACCCCTAGCCTGGGAATCTCCATATGCCGCGGAAGCGGCCCAAGAAATAGCAAAAAAAAAAAAAAAACACATAGATCAACTAAAAGATACGTTTGTAAGGGCACTGGAGGACATTGGAGAGCTGCGGCTATGAAGAAAGGTAAAGAAACTAACTTGTAAAAAGAAATGAGAGTTTCCAAGTTGAGTCCTACTCAAGTTTGAGATTTACTCTAAAAACTTCAGTAACCAATATACTGATATTTTTATAATGATAGACATACAGACTAATAGCAGAAAAATAGATAGATCATAAATAGAACCACAGATAGATGGTAACTTGGGATTTTGCTAAGGGCACCCATACGATTTAGTAAATAATTTTCCATAAATGGTGCTTGAAAAATTGGATATCTATATAATTTTTAAAAAACATTTTACTACAAAAATGTTACTTTTTTTTTTGTCCTTTTTTTGCCTTTTCTAGGGCCACTCCTGTGGCATATGGAGATTCCCAGGCTAGGGGTCTAATCGGAGCCGTAGCCACCGGCCTACACCAGAGCCACAGCAATGCGGGATCTGAGCCACATCTGCGACCTACACCACAGCTAACGGCAACGCCAGAGCCTTAACCCACTGAGCAAGGTCAGGGATCGAACCCACAACCTCATGGTTCCTAGTCAGATTCGTTAACCACAACGGGAACTCCTACTTACATTTTTTAAGATAAAAATTTTATTAGAGATGGGTCATAGACCTAAATGTGAAAGGCTAAAATTGTAAAGGTTCAGGAAGAAAACACAGGATAATTTCTTTATGACCTTGTGATGAGCTACAAACTGACGAGAAGAGAAACAAATCAACTAATTTTTTAAAAAACAGGAAAATACGTGAAGAGAGAATTCATTTTTGAGAAATGCAAATAACCAACATGTAACTGAAACTTATTTTTATAGTTTTTAGAAAAATATAAAATAAAATATTTCACATTTGGTTAACAAAATTAAAATAGGATCATACCTCTTGCAAGGTGGAGTGTGAGAAAAAGAAGTTTTTTGGTGGAAATGTACACTGGAAAACCACTTGAGAGAAGAATTTAGTAATATGTAGTAAAATTAAAGCTATGTATATAGTCAGATCCAGTAATTTTACCTCTAGGTAAATATGGTAATGATACTTTTGTAAATGTGCACACAGTTTCAAGGAGGTTCAGCCCACTTGTTTGTGCTGAGGATTTGGCAACAGTGTAAATATCTTTCAGCTATGAATGGATGAATAATTAGCAACTACAGAACATGCCACAAATTAAAAAAAAAAAAATACAAACAAACCCCAAAATACAATCTTTTTAAATGTGCATCTAGAACACTACTAAGACCAAAGTTGAGATATAAAAATGCAGGAATTCTCAATAAATTTTAAAACAACTCCAATATACTCTATAGCCACTGAAGAATAAAAATAAAAATAAATATAGATCTCTGGAAAATGACTCAATTTGGTTATAAATTACATATTTCTAAATAACATGTGTCAAAGAAGAAATCAGAAAACAAATTATAAAGTATTTTGAGCTGAATGAAAATTGAACCACAACAAATTAGAATTTATGGGATGCTGATAAAGTGGTATTTAGGGATAAGTCTATAGATTAAATAAATATATTACAAAAATGTTTTTTTTTGTCTTTTGTCTTTTTGTTGTTGTTGTTGTTGTTGTTGCTATTTCTTGGGCCGCTCCCGCGGCATATGGAGGTTCCCAGGCTAGGGGTCCAATCGGAGCTGTAGCCACCGGCCTATGCCAGAGCCACAGCAACGCGGGATCCGAGCCGCGTCTGCAACCTACACCACAGCTCACGGCAACGCCGGATCGTTAACCCACTGAGCAAGGGCAGGGACCGAACCCGCAACCTCATGGTTCCTAGTCGGATTCGTTAACCACTGCGCCAAAACGGGAACTCCACAAAAATGTTTTAAATCATAATTTCCACCTTAAAAAAAATAAGAACATATAAACTCTGAAGTAAGTAGAAGGAAGGGAATATCAAACTCCATGGTGTAAATCAGTGAAAGAGAATAGAAAAAACAGTAGGGAGATCAAACTAAAAGTTAGTTCTTTGAGAGATGAATGAAATTGATAAACTTCTAGCCCATGACCATGAACAAAAGAAGAAATGACACCACATCCCAATAGCAGAAGTAACTAGTGTGAAATTACCACTGATACAAGAGGTATTAAATGGATAATAAAGTAACATTATAAACAAAATTATGCCAATAAATTGGAAAACTTAAGAGAAAGTTACAACTTCCCTGGAAAATGCAACTACCAAAATGTTCTTAAGAAATAATTCATTTGGAGAGGAGAGGACAAGATGGCAGAGGAGTAGGGGGACACACTCGCCCTCTCCCACAAACACAACAAAAAAAAGCACATCTACAGAATAAATGACTCGCACAGAACAGCAACCAATCGCTGGCAGAGGAACCTAAACTCCAATAATGGCAAGAAGTTCGTGACATTACTGGGCAGAACGGGAGAAAAGAGGAGAGTGAGAGAAGATGAATCCGAGTGGGATGGGCGCTCCCGAAAGGGAACTTCGGAGGAGAAAGGGATCCCGCACCCTGGAAAGTCACCTACACGGGGGAAAGATCAAACGAACCGGAGGAATTTCAGATGCAGAGAAGAGTGTAGCAGTAAGTTGGAGTACGGAAAAGCCGATCAAGAACCGAACGGACCATCTGAACTACGGGCACAGTCACCAAAAATTGAGACGCCTGGGTGGGGGCTGGGCACCGAGACCTCGGCTCCAGAGGTTAGTCCCCGAGAACGGGCTGGGGGGCGGGGCGGAGCAGAGACTGCTTGGGAGGTCTAGAAACCATTTGACGGGGCAGAGACTGCCTGGGAGACTAGAAAACAAAGCTGATACAGAGAAAGGGAGCAATACTCTAGGGGCGGGGAAGTGGAAAGCCGCATCAGAGGGAACCTGGGAGAAGAGCCTGGTCTGCGCCCGTGCTGGGAAGGGGAGAGAAGAAGGGGTGGGTCCCCATAGAATACCCCCCATGCCACAGCAAGCTTACAGGCCCGCTAGCTAGCTGAAAGCTGTGCTTCCCAGTGCATCCCCTCCCCCCACCCCCACCACCCCCTATGCTCTCGCTGAACCTGGGGCTGCCTGCCATCCAGGAGGGCTGGCCTCAACAATTGCCTGAAGCCTACCACCGCGGGGGCTGTCCCTGCACAGGCCTGCTTGCCCTTTGGAGGTGCTACACTTCCGCAGAGCAGCACCAAACACCACCAGCCCCCGAGAAAAGGCCTGCAGCCCAGAAAAGCTAGAACAAGCCTAGCCAGGCCGTGAATAGATCTGCCTAACTCTCGGATGGTTTTTCTGAGTCAGGCTGCCCCAGGGAGGAGCCTCTTGGGTTTCCAACGGCCCTGATACCTGCCCAAGCCCCCAGGGGATGCCCCACTCCCACGGAATAGCTGCTCAGCACCACCAGCCCCCTGGAGGACCCCATGCAGCCCAGAAAAGCTGCAACAAGCTTGGCCAGACTGTGAAAAGATCCGCCTACATTCACTGGCCGTCCCTCTGAGTTGGGCTGCCCTAGGGAAGAGCCTCTTAGGTTCTCAGTGACCCAGATAGCTGCTCCAGCCCCCAGGGGGTGCTGCACTCCTGAGGAACAGCTGCCCAACACCGCCAACCGCCTACAAGAACCCCACAGCCTAAAAACACCAGAGCAAGCTCTGCATGACCAAGTGAAATCTGCTACCATCATGGTGTGGACCTCCCAGTCCTGTCTGCCCTCAGGAAGTCCTCCTTTGCTTCAGAGAAACACTGTTAGCTCCATCAACACTCCATAAAAGCCACACTGCCTCAAAAAAGATTGACCAACAACGCCAGCCCTCAGGAAATATTCCACGGCAGTGACAAGGCAAACACTGCCCGATAACGGAGAGTACAACTACCTCAGGAAAAAGAAAACAACAAGCAAGATGAAGAAGCTGAGAAACCACCCCCAGTCAAACCAACAGAACTCACCTAAAACAGTCAACAATGAAACAGATCTCTGCAGTCTGACAGACCTGGAGTTCAAAAGAGAAATAGTGAAAATACTGAAGGAATTAAGAGAAGATATGAACAGTAATGCAGATACCCTCAGAAAGGAACTAGAAAATATAAGGAGGAGCCAAGAAAAACTAGAACATTCATTTGCAGAGATGCAAACTGAACTAAGGGCAGTAAAAACCAGAATGAATAATGCAGAAGAACGAATCAGTGATATGGAAGATAGAATAATGGAAATCACTCAATCCAGTCAACAGACAGAAAACCGAATCAAAAAACTGGAAAGCAATATGAGACCTATGGGATAATATAAAGCGGGCCAATCTACGCATAATAGGAATTCCAAAAGGAGTAGAAAAAGATAAGGGGATGGAAAATATATTTGAAGAAATTATCACTGGAAACTTCCCAAATCTAAAGGATACTGGGTTCAAGATACAAGAAGCACAGAGGGACCCAAACAAACTGAACCCAAATACACCCACACCAAGACACATCATAATAAAAATGGCAAAAGTTAGTGATAAAGAGAGGATCCTAAAGGCAGCAAGACAAAAACAGAATGTTACCTACAAGGGAACCCCCATAAGAATATCAGCTGATTTCTCTACAGAAACACTACAGGCCAGGAGGGAATGGCAAGAGATATTTAAAGTGCTAAAAGTAAAAAATATGCAACCTAGAATACTCTATCCAGCAAGAATATCATTTAAAATAGAAGGGGAGATAAAAATTTTTTCCAACAAACAAAAACTTAAAGAATACTGCAACACAAAATCCAGGTTAAAGGAAATATTGAAAGGGCTTCTCTAAACCAAAAAGAAAGGAAGGAAAGGGAAGAAAAAAAAGGAAAAAAAAAAAAAGAAGAGGAAGAACTAGGACTGAGGAAACCGCAATCAGAGAGCAGTCACTCAAATAAGCCAGCATACAGATTTAATCATGAACATGCTTCAAACAAAATAAAATTAAAAAGAAAAAAATAAAAAAGAGTCATCAAAACCATAAAATGTGGGCAAGGGATGTTAGGAAGTAAATAACCCTTCTTGTTTGTTTGTATGTTTCTCTTCTTAATTTTAATATAGTAATGAAGTGTTTGAACTTACATCAGGCTAAAACACACAATTATGGGAAGGGGTTAGCATACTTAAAAAAACAGGGCAACCACAAGCCAAAACCAAATATTGCATTTGCAAAAAATGAAAAAAAAAATACACTCAAGCAGATAATAACAGGAGACCATCCAACCAAAAAAAAAAAAAAAAGAAAGGAAGAATGGAGAACCATAGAATCAACTGGAACACGAGGTTCAAATGGCAATAAGGTGGCAATTACCACCTTAAATGCCAATGGACTGAATGCCCCAATCAAAAGACACAGAGTGGCTGAGTGGATAAAAAGGCAAAAACCTTCAATATGCTGCCTACAAGAAACTCACCTTAGGACAAAAGATACATATAGATTGAAAGTGAAAGGGTGGGGAAAAATATTTCACGCCAATAGACATGACAGAAAAGAAGGAGTCGCAACGCTCATATCAGACAAAATAGACTTTAAAACAAAAGACATAAAGAAAGACAAAGAAGGACACTACTTAATGATTAAGGGATCCATCCAAGGAGAGGAGGTTTACTATCATCAACATATATGCCCCAAATACAGGAGCACCCAGATACATACAACAATATTAACAGACATAAAGGGAGATATTGATGAGAATACAATCATAGTAGGAGACCTTAATACCCCCCTCACATCAATGGACAGATCCTCTAGACAGAAAACCAATAAAGCAACAGAGATCCTAAAGGAAACAATAGAAAAGGTAGACTTAATTGATATCTTCAGGACACTACATCCAAAAAAAGCAGAATACACATTCTTCTCAAATGCTCATGGAACATTCTCAAGAATCAACCACATATTGGGACACAAAGCTAATCTCAATAAATTTAGGAGCATAGAAATTATCTCAAGTATCTTCTCTGACCACAATGCCATGAAATTAGAAACCAACCATGGGAAAAGGAAAGAGAAAAAACGTACTACATGGAGACTAAACAACATGCTACTAAAAAACCAATGGGTCAATGAGGAAATCAAGAAGGAAATTAAAAACTACCTTGAAACAAATGATGATGAAGACACAACCTCTCAAAATCTATGGGATGCTGCAAAAGCAGTGCTCAGAGGGAAATTTATAGCAATACAGGCCTTTCTCAAAAAAGAAGAAAGATCCCAAATTGACAACTTAACCCTCCACCTAAATGAATTAGAAAAAGAAGAACAAAAAAAGGCCTAAAGTCAGCAGAAGGAAGGAAATTATAAAGATCAAAGAAGAAATCAATAAAATAGAGACTCAAAAAACAATAGAGAAAATTAATAAAACCAAGAGCCAGTTCTTTGAAAAGGTGAACAAAATTGACAAACCCCTGGCCAGACTCACTAAAAAGAGGAGAGAAAGAACCCAAATAACCAAAATTATAAATGAAAAAGGAGAAATCACAACGGATACAGCAGAAATACAAAAAACCATAAGAGAATACTATGAACAACTATACAGCAACAAGTTTGACAATCTGGAAGAAATGGACAATTTTCTAGAATCTTACAGCCTGCCAAAACTGAATCAAGTAGAAGCAGACCAACTGAACAGACCGATCACTAGAAATGAAATTGAAGAGGTCATAAAATCACTCCCTACAAATAAAAGTCCAGGACCAGATGGCTTCACAGGTGAATTTTATCAAACATATAAAGAGGAATTGGTGCCCATCCTCCTTAAACTCTTCCAAAAGGTTGAAGAAGAAGGAATACTCCCAAAGACATTCTATGATGCCACCATCACCCTCATTCCAAAACCAGACAGAGATACCACCAAAAAAGAAAACTATCGCCCAATATCATTGATGAATATAGATGCAGAAATTCTCAACAAAATCTTAGCCAACCGAATCCAACAACATACCAAAAAAATTATACACCATGACCAGGTGGGGTTCATCCCAGGTTCACAAGGACGGTTCAACATACGCAAATCAATCAGCATCATAGACCACATTAACAAAAAAAAAGTCAAAAATCATATGATCATCTCAATAGACGCAGAAAAAGCATTTGACAAAGTCCAACATCCATTCATGATCAAGACCCTCGCCAAAGTGGGTATAGAGGGAACATTCCTGAATATAATCAAAGCCGTTTATGATAAACCCACAGCAAATATAATCCTCAATGGGGAAAAACTGAAAGCCTTCTCACTCAAATCTGGAAGAAGACAGGGATGCCCACTCTCACGACTGCTCTTCAACATAGTTTTGGAAGTCCTAGCCACAGCAATTAGACAAACAAAAGAAATAAAAGGCATCCATATAGGAAGAGAAGAGATCAAACTGTCACTGTATGCAGATGACATGATACTATACATAGAAAACCCTAAGGACTCAACCCCAAAACTACTTGAACTGATTAATAAATTCAGCAAAGTAGCAGGATATAAGATTAACATTCAGAAGTCAGTTGCATTTCTGTATACCAGCAATGAAATATTAGAAAAGGAATACAAAGATATAATACCTTTTAAAATTGCACCTCACAAAATCAAATACCTCAGAATACACCTGACCAAGGAGGTAAAGGACCTATATGCCGAGAACTATAAAATTTTAATCAAAGAAATCAAAGAAGATGTAAAGAAATGGAAAGATATTCCATGTTCATGGACTGGAAAAATCAATATTGTAAAAATGGCCATACTACCCAAAGCAATCTACAGATTCAATGCAATCCCTATCAAATTACCCATGATATTTTTCACAGAACTAGAACAAACAATCCAAACATTTATATGGAACAACAAAAGACCCAGAATCACCAAAGCAATCCTGAGAAACAAAAACCAAGCAGGAGGCATAACTCTCCCAGACTTCAAGAAATACTACAAAGCCACAGTCATCAAAACAGTGTGGTACTGGTATCAAAACAGACAGACAGACCAATGGAACAGAATAGAGAATCCCGAAATAAACCCTGACACCTATGGTCAATTAATCTTTGACAAGGGAGGCAAGAACATAAAATGGGAAAACGAAAGTCTATTCAGCAAGCATTGCTGGGAAAGCTGGACAGCTGCATGCAAAACAATGAAACTAGAACACACCCTCACACCATGCACAAAAATAAACTTCAAATGGCTGAAAGACTTAAATATACAACAGGACACCACCAAACTCCTAGAAGAAAACATAGGCAAAACACTCTCTGACATCAACATCATGAATATTTTCTCAGGTCAGTCTCCCAAAGCAATAGAAATCAGAGCAAAAATAAACCCATGGGACCTCATCAAACTGAAAAGCTTTTGCACAGCAAAGGAAACCCAAAAGAAAATAAAAAGACAACTTACAGAATGCAAGAAAATAGTTTCAAATGATGCAACCAACAAGGGCTTAATCTGTAGAATATATAAACAATTTATACAACCCAACAGCAAAAAAAAACAATCAATCAATGGAAAAATGGGCAAAAGACCTGAATAGACATTTCTCCAAAGAAGATATACAGATGGCCAGCAAACACATGAAAAAATGCTCAACATCGCTGATTATAAGAGAAATGCAAATCAAAACTACCATGAGATATCACCTCACACCAGTCAGAATGGCCATCATTAATAAGTCCACAAATAACAAGTGCTGGAGGGGCTGTGGAGAAAAGGGAACCCTCCTGCACTGTTGGTGGGAATGTAAACTGGTACAGCCACTATGGAGAACAGTTTGGAGATACCTTAGAAATCTATACATAGAACTTCCATATGACCCCCGCAATCCCACTCTTGGGCATCTATCCGGACAAAACTCTACTTAAAAGAGACACGTGCACCCGCATGTTCATTGCAGCCCTATTCACAATAGCCAGGACATGGAAACAACCCAAATGTCCATCGACAGATGATTGGATTAGGAAGAAGTGGTATATATACACAATGGAATACTACTCAGCCATAAAAAAGAATGACATAATGCCATTTGCAGCAACATGGATGGAACTAGAGAATCTCATCCTGAGTGAAATGAGCCAGAAAGACAAAGACAAATACCATATCATATCACTTATAACTGGAATCTAATATCCAGCACAAATGCATATCTCCTCAGAAAAGAAAATCATGGACTTGGAGAAGAGACTTGTGGCTGCCTGATGGGAGGGGGAGGGAGTGGGAGGGATCGGGGGCTTGGTCTTATCAGACACAACTTAGAATAGATTTACAAGGAGATCCTGCTGAATAGCATTGAGAACTTTGTCTAGATACTCATGTTGCAACAGAAGAAAGGGTGGGGGAAAAATACAATTGTAATGTATACATGTAAGGATAACCTGACCTCCTTGCTGTACAGTGGGAAAATAAAAATAAATAAATAAATAAATAAATAAATAAATAAATAAATAAATAAATTTTGAGTTGAAAAAAAAAAAAAAGAAAAGAAATAATTCACTTGGAGTACCTGTCCTGGCCCAGCAGAAACAAATCCATCTAGGAACCATGAGGTTGCGGGTTCAATCCCTGGCCTCACTCAGTGGGTTGGTGATTTGGCATTGCTGTGAGCTGTGTTATAAATTGCAGATGCAGCTCAGATCTAGTGTTGCTGTGGCTGTGGCGCAGGCTCTGATTAGCTCTGATTAGACCCCTAGCCTGGGAACCTCCATATGCCATGGTGTGGCCCTAAAAAGACAAAAGACAAAAAAAAAGAAAAAAGAAATAGATCACTTAACATCAGGCCCAGACAGCTTAACTGTAGATGTCTACAAATCATTTAAGGATAAGATACTAAAATTCTTCATAATCTCCAGAAAACTAAAGAGAAGTGAATCTTTCCCAAGTCATTCTACGCAGCCAGCAGAACTCTGATATCTAAACCAGAAAAAAAACATTTCAAAAACGAATTTCTGATAAGTTCCTCTCATGAAGGTACAGGCAATTATTCTAACCACAGTTAGCTGTATAAAGGCAATATAAAAATATGTTAAAAGGAGTTCCCGTCGTGGCGCAGTGGTTAACAAATCCGACTAGGAACCACGAGGTCCCTGCCCTTGCTCAGTGGGTTAACAATCCCGCGTTGCCGTGAGCTGTGGTGTAGGTTGCAGACGCGGCTTGAATCCCGCGTTGCTGTGGCTCTGGCGTAGGCCGGTGGCTACAGCTCCGACTGGACCCCTAGCCTGGCAACCTCCATATGCCGCGGGAGCGGCCCAAGAAATAGCAACAACAACAACAAAAGACAAAAGACAAAAAAAAATGTTAAAAGGATAATTCATCATGACCAAGTGTGATTTTCTCCAAAAAACACCAAACGCCCCAGAGTTCTTTTAGCATTTGAAAATCAGTCAATGTATTCACAATATCGACAAACTAAAAAAAGAAAAATCAAACAAAAATCTCAAAAAAGCACTTCACAAATTTCAATAACCATTCTTGTCAAAAAAAAAAAAAGTCTCAGCAAATCAGTGCGCATCTATAAAAACTACTATTAACATTATGCTTAACAGTAGTGTTTTCACTCTGGTTAGGGAGGTTCTCCCCACCCCCATGCTAGCAAGACATCACCCAGGACTAATTTCAGAATTGATACAGTTTCTCTCATTTCACTATCTAATCTACATTGAATTAATGCTAGAGTTTGAAACAAGTATGATTCTCACTTCTTTCCTAAACAGTCATAAGACTTACAGTTTATTAAGTAGTTTATCTTTTCTCCAGTAATTTCACATGCCACTGTTGTTATTGGCTAAATTTCCATATGCACTTGGGTTTATTGTTGAACTCTTCATTGTGTTTTATTGGCCTGATGGCTATTTGTGCACCAATCCCAACCACACTGTTCTAATTGTATGTTTGTAATATACTTTTATAACTGGTTGGCGTCATGTACACATACTTCTCTTTTTCAGAATTTTTCTCATTACTCCTGCCTTGTGTTATTTATCTGTAAGAACTTTAAAAATAATAAGTTGTTATTTTGAAAAATATTTTAAGTAAAAATTTGGTGCTGAGCCTTTTTTTGCATTTATGCTTCCCTGTGATAATTTATCTCACTTTACTTTGCTTTACTTCATTAAAAGACGTTAGGAATATCATGCTATCCTAGGGACATACATCATAAATGAGAGAAAAAAAAGGTCCTTATAATTTATAACATTATCACTCCATGTATGGGTCAGTTCAAATCAAACTATTAAATGAAAATTCAGGTACTTGTCTTTGAAATTTGAGAACAGATTTTTTTCAGATCTATGTGGCTTATCTGTCTTTGATAAATCATTCTGCCCTTGAGATGAACCAATGTTTAAATAATCGAGTCTGTAGAGTTGTGCAAATTCTGATTAAGAATTCTCTCTCTTGGAGTTCCCGTCGTGGCACAGTGGTTAACGAACCCGACTAGGAACCATGAGGTTGCGGGTTCGGTCCCTGCCCTTGCTCAGTGGGTTAACGATCCGGTGTTGCCGTGAGCTGTGGTGTAGGTTGCAGACGCGGCTCGGATCCCGCGTTGCTGTGGCTCTGGCGTAGGCCGGTGGCTACAGCTCCGATTCGACCCCTAGCCTGGGAACCTCCATATGCCGCGGGAGCGGCCCAAGAAATAGCAACAACAACAACAACAACAACAAAAGACAAAAGACAAAAAATAAAATAAAATAAATAAAAAAGAATTCTCTCTCTTAATTTTTTGAGTAATTCTTTAATTATATATTTCTGAAATATTTCTATTGTGTGATTACCTCACAGGAAATTCATACAGAAGTTTTTGTGTGTGTGTGTGTGTTGCATATTGATTCCATGTTATTTAGGAGAATATTAAATGAGTGATTTTATTCACTGACAAAACTGCTTTGATTGAACAAGTTTTTGGGTTACTAACCTCATGGTAAATTTTTGTTATCTCAGTAGAAACTATGCAAGTTTGAATTTCAGAGTTGCTCTTGTACACCAAGGAAACAAATTACTTTGTTCTAAGTGATAACTTTTTAAAATTTTAATCGATAGCTTTTAAATAGGAATGATAAAGTGATTGTGTTTTTCTCTTATTCTACTTTTAAAAGCTTACAATAGGTATTTTCAGACCTTAGGTGGGTAATTTTAGAAGCATACATTGGGTTTTTTACTTCCTTATTTGATAACAATAGAATTAAAGCAAGTACTCTGATTACAATGATTAGTTTTTTCTTTTTAGGGCCACACCCATGGCATAGGGAAGTTCCCAGGCTAGGGGTTGAATCTGAGCTACAGCTGCTGGCCTGCACCACAGCCACAGAACCACCAGATCTGAGCCACGACTTCAACTTACACTGCAGCTCATGGCCACACCAGATCTTTAACCCACTGAGCAAGACCAGAGATTGAACCTGGGTGCTCATGAATCCTTGTTGGGTTCGTTACAGCTGATCCATGACAGGAACTCCTACGATGATCAGTTTTTAACAAATAATTGACTATTAAGACTTTAAAAGAGGGGTACTTATGGTTTTACCCTTTTTTAAAAAAAAATTTAAAAACCTTCACTATTAGAGCAATTTTACATTCACAGCAAAATTTCCATAAATCCCCTACCCCATCACATGCATGGTGTTCCCCTATTTTTAATACCCTCCACCAGAGTGATTCATTTGCTATAATCTATGTACCTGCTTTGACACATCTTTATCACACAAAGACCATAATTTTTCTGTGCTTGTTAATCTTCTGCTTCCAAATTGATTTTTTAGAAGCTTTTATAAACCACAAGCAGTTACCAAGCACCTCCTGTATGTTCACTATATCAGGTAGTTTCTAGGTGGATTACAAAAGACAGACTTCTTCATAATGGTCCTCATTTTGAAATTATTAACATAAACATATTCTAAATAATGAGAAAATAAAATGTTTAATATGTAATTTGAGCTAAATAGAATAGGGCTTCTTACAAGGAAAGTTTAATATGGTTTGACTAAGTTATCAAGGTATTGAAGCTGTGGATACTGAAATGGGCAGATGGAAGATAGCATAGGAAGGCAGTGCCTAATGCAAGAGAAATTCTTACATTACAGCCTTGTGGGAAAGAAGAGGATTGGAAAGTGGACAGGATAAGAAGCACCTTGAAATTGAGGTGTAGAGTTTGATATAGCAGACAGATGGAGTAGTCTAATTTTCTGCAGCAAAATTTGGAATACACCTTTTGACAAAGGGTTTTTCTGGACTTCTCTTTTTATTTTCAAGTAATTATTAGTTTAAAGGAAGTTGTAGAGAATATTGTACAGAGGTCTCCTGTGCCCTTCACCCAGTGCCACCTGTGCTTGCATTCTGCATTAGCTACAGCACAATGTCAGAGCCCTAAGATTGACACTGGTACAATCAACAGAATTTATTCAGCTATCACCAGGATTACACACACCTGTGATTACACAATGTGTGTATGTGTCTTTGTGGGTAGGTATAGTTCTACCTATGCAATTTTTTTCACTTGTTCCATTCCCAAATTAATAATATTACTGGTTATTGTAAATGCAGATACCATTCCACACTGGTGTTTGTGACTCTATTTAGAACAAATTCTAAGATGTGGAACTCTTGAATCCAGAGTTATGAAAATTATTAAGGTTTTGAAGATCTATTATTAAATTGTTTTACAGAATGTTTGAAGCAACATATGCATTTACTGGCATATTTGTGTGCTACTGTTTTCCATGCTATCTCTAGCACACCATTGGCGTAAAACAGGGTCCTGTGGTTTAATTTGCTTTTTTCTTATTACTGGTGTGTTTGTTGTAAGTACAGTTTGGGATTTCCTGTTCTGGTCCAGAAGGCATAGACACATCCCTCCCTATTTTCCCACTAAACACAGATAGCAACACTGGACATAACACATAAAATAAGCACAGAGAAACTGAAAACTGGGAACATGAAGGCAGACTGGGGAGGGGTCTTGGGACTTGAGGAACAAGATGGCAGTGACTTTTTTGTTTTCCTTTTCTTTTTCCTTCAGTTTCTCTCTCTGGATGCTGGAGAGGCCCTTAACATGGAGTCTCTAACGAGTATAGAGGAAACAAGCCTGAAGAAATGCTTGCTTTCCTTAAACAAAGGACTAGGAAAGGATAGCTAAGCAGACAGAAACTTTTTGACACTCTCTGCCCTACTCCAGCCAAACACCAAGGGAGGGGGGAAAACATATACAGCCACCTTTCCTGCCTTTCCCTGGATTGCTGTTGGTGTCCACGGAGGCTAACTCCCATTTCTGCCAATAGCAGTGAACCAGTACTTCTTACCCTCCCAACGCCAGAGTTAAGGGAGGAAGCAGGTGAAAAGGGGCTTTTTATACTTGACTATGAAGTCCTGGGCTGACAAAAAATAGTTTTCCAGGGGAAAAAATAAGTAGTTAAGAGACATCTGAAATATATTGAAATGTAACTAGTAAGTATAGAAAATTTTAATGTAAAAGACAAGAGAAGTGTCATATGAGTGATGAGAACAGTAGCCAAAGAATGCACTGCAGACTATAACCACATTCATTTTCACTGGTCTGTAGTATGAAGTGTTGCTGATCTGTTTTATGAAGATTTAAATCACTCATCTAAGTAAAGATTTGTCCAAACGATGTTTTCAAAGACCTTCATAACAGACTGAACAGGAAGTCGTTTGCTGTGTTAACTCCTGAAGAATGGCAGTGTGTTCCTGGCTTAGGGGGGCGTAGCACCCTCCCAACCATGTGCACAATGCTTTTTTGCATGTGAGTTGCCTTCCTTCACGAACCTTTTGCGTTAGTTCTGCCTCTAAGTGGCTGCTCCGTTTTACCTGCAGAAGCCATTCATTCATTTTGCTTTGGAGAATACATTTGAAATTCAAGTTTACAAAGGAAACTGTATTTAACTGCTTTGACTGAAATGATAAGTCATCCATTAAAAACACAGGAGGGTTAGCCTAGAGGAATGAAGTAAATATTTAAGGGGAAAATATTTTTAAAGAGGTCTGTGTGCAAACCAAAAATATAAATAATTGTATTCAACACCTGAGGTTTTCTAGTAATTAAATTGATTATTATGGTCAAATAAGTAAAACATGGTCATCAAGACTGTTCAGCCTGTCAAAAAAAAAACCAAAATAAAACTGCTAGGTAGTTTTTTTCTAATATTTACAAGGCTAGTCAGGTTAGATTTGCAGATGGTGCCATAAACGCCAAAGTCATATGTAGGACACCTGACTGGACCTATTAATTCAGCCTAAAGATGAATATTATGCCTCTGTATTTAACCTAACTAAGCATCTCAGTTTTAATGAGACTTTGATGAGGAAAAAAAGAATGCTAAGACAGTTATCACTTGATTTAATGGCAGCAGTTAAAGATGAAAATTCCATTAACATTAGTAACTTACGACTTTTTTAAAGTACAGTTGATTTACAATGTTGTGTTAATTTTTGCTGTACAGCAGTCATTCATATATACACACACACACACATATACATACACACGCATACAGTCACTCTATTTTTTTGATATTCTTTTCTATTATAGTTCATCATAGGACATTGAATATGGTTCTCTGTCCTATACAGTAGGATCTTATTGTTTATCCCTTCCATGCATAATAGCTTACATTTGCTAACCCCACCTCTCATTCCATCCCTCCCCCAAACCCTCCCTGCTTGGCAACCACAACTCTGTTCTCCTTGTCCAGGAGTCTATTTTGTAGATAGATTCCACTAAAAGTGATATATGACGTTTGCCTTTCTCTTTGTGACTTACTTCACTTAGTATAATCTCTAGGTCCATCCATGTTGCTGTGAATGTCATTATTTTATTCTTTTTTATGGCTGAATAGCATATATCTATATCTATCTATCTATCTATCTATCCACATCTTTATCTACGTCTTTATCCATTCATCTGTCCATGAACATTTAGGTTGTTTCCATGTCTTGGCTATTAGAAATAGTGTTGCTATGAACATAGGGATACATGTGTTTTTTGAATTATTGTTCTGTTGGGATATATGCCCAGAAGTGGGATTGCTGGATCATAAAGTTACTTACTGTATCCTTAGTTTTCTGATAGTGGTTGCACCAACTTACATTCCCACCAACAGTGTAAGAGGGTTCTCTTTTTTCCACATCCTCTTTAACATTTGTTATTTGTAGACATTTTAATGATGGCCATTCTGACCAGTGTGAGGTGGTACCTCATAGTAGTTTTGATCTGAATTTCTCTAATAATTAGGGATGTTGAGCATTTTTTCATGTTCCTATTGGCCATCTGTTTGTCTTCTTTGGAGAAATGTTTACTTAGGTCTTCTGCCCATTTTCACTTGGATTGTTTTGTTGTCATTGTTGTGCTTATGACTCAACATTAGTAACTGATCAGTAACATTTGTACCAAGACAGTAACTAGTTAGTAGAAAAATCCTTATATTTGATATTATGTATGTAAAAATGTTGTATATATGGTGTTGTCAAAAAGAATTAATTCTCAAGTATTTCAAGGTGAGCTTAAAAGTCCTTAGGAGATGGGATTAAGATGGCAGAATAGGAGGACTAGAGCTCAACTTCTCTTCTAAAATCAACAAAATTCACAATTAAAGCCTGAGCAATTTTCAACCGAATGGACCAGAAACCTTAAAAAAGATATCCTACTCTAGAAGACAAAGAGGAGGCCACATCAAGAGGTAGAAGAGGTGATTATGTGATATAAGCACCTCCTGGGTGGGAAGCCCCACAGACTGGAAACTAACTGGTTCACAGAAACTCACCTACAGGAGTGAGAGTTCTGAGCCCCACATCAAACTCCCACATGTGGGGATCTGGCACTGTGAGAAAGAGCACCTGGAGCATCTGGCATTGAAGGCCAGTGGGGCTTGTGCACATGAGCTCCACAGGACTGCGGAAAATGGAGACCCCATTCTTAAAAGGCGCACACAGACTTTCATGTGCACTGGACAAAGCAAAGTCTCCATAGGAATCTGGGTCAAACCATACTGCAGTTCTTGGAGGACATCCTGGGAAAACAGGGGTGAACGTGGCTTTTTGTGAGGGAAGGACATTGGAAACAAAGCTCTCAGGAATATTCAGCAGTGTGCCTTTCTCTGGAGGTGGCCATTTTGGGAAAATCTGGCTGCACCCATCAGTCAGCACTGAGAAGCCCCAGAGCAAACAACAATCCAGGTGTGATCACAGCCCCGCCCCTCAGTAAACAGGCTGCCTAAAGACCCCCAAAGCACACAGCCGCCTCTAATCCCATCCAGAGACAAAGCCACACCCACCAGAGGGGTTAGAATCAGCTCCACCTACCAGTGGGCAGGCATCAGCCCCTTCCATCAGGAAGTCTACAGCAAGCCCCCATACCAACTTCAGCCACAGGGGGTCAGACACCAAAAGTAGGAGAGGCTACAACTCTATTATCTATAAAAAGATCACCACACCAAAAACCTATAAAAATGAAAAGACAGAGAACTATAACTCAGATGAGGGGGAACGAAAAAACCCCAGAAAATCAGCTAAGTGATGAGGAGATTCTCAGCCTCTAGGAAAAAGACTTTAGATTGTTGATGCTGAAGAAGATGCAAGACATTGGAAATAAACTGGAGGCAAAGATGGATAACTTACAGGAAACGCTGACCAAAGAGATACAAGATATAAAACTTAAACAAGAAGAGATGCAAAATACAATAACCGAAATCAAAAATTCACTAGAAACAGCTAACAGCAGAATACAGCAGGCAGAAGAACGAATAAGCAAGGTGGAGGACAGATTAGAAGAAATTACAAATGTGGAACAGAAAAGAGAAAAAAGATTGAAAACAAATGAAGAGAGACTCAGAGAACTCTGGGACAATGCTAAACGCACCAACATCTGTATTACAGGGGTGCCAGAAGCATAAGAGAGAGAGAAGGGGACAGAAAAAAATATTTCAAGAGATAATAGCCGAAAACTTCCCTCACATGGGAAAGGAACCACTCCCTCAAATCCAGGAAGCACAATGAGTACCATATAAAATAAACCCAAGGAGGAATACACCGAGACACACATTAATCAAACTAACCAAAATTAAAGACAGAGAAAATCTTGAAAGCAGCTAGGGACAAGAAACAAATAACATACAAGGGAACCCCGATAAGGTTATTGGCAGATTTTTCAGCAGAAACTCTGCAGGCCAGAAGGGAGTGGCATGATATACTTATTGTGATGAAATGAAAAAACCTCCAACCAAGATTACTCTACCCAGCAAGGCTCTCATTCAGATTTGAAGGAGAAATCAAAACCTTCACAGATAAGCAAAAGCTAAGAGTATTCAGGAACGCTAAACCAACCTTACAACAAATACTAAAGGAACTTCTCTAGGCAGAAAAGAAAGGACAGCAAGAGGAAACAAGAATACCACAAATGACAAGGCTCACCAGTAAAGGTATATATACAGTAAAGATATGAAATCATCCATGCACAATTATACCACCAAAATCAGAAATCATGAGAAGAGGTGGGTACGAATGCAGGACACTAGAGATGAACTTGCAATTAAGAGACCAACAACTTAAAACAATCTCATATATATATATGGACTCATATATCAAAACTTCAGAATAACTGCAAAGCCGAAATCTACAATTGATACACAAACAAATAAGAAAAATCAACTCAAATATAACACTAAAGATAATCATCAAACCAGAAGATGAGAGAACAAGAAAAGAATGGAAGAAAAAAGAGCAACAAAAACAAATCCAAAGCAATTAATAAAATGGCAATAAGAACATACATATCAATAATTACCTTAAATGTTAATGGACTAAATGCCCCAACCAAAAGACATAGACTGGCTGAATGGATACAAAAACAAGACCCATATGTATGTTGTCTTTAAGAGACCCACTTCACTTCTAAGGACACATACAAATTGAAAGTGAGAGGATAGAAGAAAATATTTCATGCAAACGGTGATCAAAAGAAAGCAGGAGTAGCAATACTCATATCAGACAAAACAGACTTTAAAATTAAGAATATTTTAAGGGACAAAGGTTACTACATAATGATCAAAGGATCAATCCAAGAAGAAGATATAACAATTTTAAATATCTACGCACCCAACATAGGCTCACTACAATATATAAGGCAACTGCTAACAACCTTAAAAGGACAAAGCGACAATAACACAATCATAGTGGGGGACTTTAACACCCCACTTACAGCAATGGATAGATCATCCAGACAGAAAATCAATACAGAAACACAGGCCCTGAATGAAGCATTAAACCAGATGGACTTAATAGATATTTATAGGACATTCCACCCAAAAGCAACAGAATACACATTCTTCTCAAGTGCACATGGAGCATTCTCTAAGATTGATCACATCTGGGCTACAAATCCAACCTCAGTAACCTTAAGAAAATTGAAATCATATCAAGCATCTTCTCTGACCACAACGCTATATGACTGGAAATCAACAAAAAGGAAAAAAACTGCAAAAAACACAAACCCATGGAGACTAAACAACATGCTACTAAACAACCAGTGGATCCCTAAAGAAATCAAAGCAGAAATTAAAAAAAAATACCTAGAAGCAAATGACAACAAAGATATGACACTCCAAACCCTATGGGATGCAACAAAAGCCATTCTAAGAGGAAAGTTTATAGCAATACAAACCCACCTCAGGAAACAAGAAAAAGCTCAAATAAACAAGCTAACTTTACATCTAAAACAGCTCAAGAGAGAAGAACTGACAAGACCTAAAGTTAGTAGAAGGAAAAAAATCATAAAGATCAGAGCAGAAATCAATGAAATAGAAACAAAGAAAACCATAGAAAAGATCAATGAAACGAAAAGCTGGTTCTTTGAAAAGATCAACAAAATTGATAAACCTCTAGCCAGACTTATCAAGAAAAAAGAGAGAGGATTCAAATCAATAAAATTAGAAATGAAAAAGGAGAAGTAACAATGGACATCACAAAAAAAAAGGATCATAAGAGACTACTATATGCAACTATATGCCAATAAAATGGAAAACCTAGAAGAAATGGACAAATTCTTAGAAAAGTACCATTTTCCAAGACTAAAACAAGATGAAATAGAAAAGATGAATGGACCAATCACAAGAATGGAAATTGAAACTGTGATTAAAAAACTTCCAACAAACAGGAGTTCCCGTCATGGTGCTGTGGTTAACGAATCCGACTAGGAATCATGAGGTTGCGGGTTCGGTCCCTGCCCTTGCTCAGTGGGTTAAGGATCTGGCGTTGCCATGAGCTGTGGTATAGGTTGCAGACGCGGCTCGGATCCCGCGTTGCTGTGGCTCTGGCATAGGCTGGTGGCTACAGCTCCGATTTGACCCCTAGCCTGGGAACCTCCATATGCTGCGGGAGCGGCCCAAGAAATAGCAAAAAGACAAAAAAAAAAATACAACTTCCAATAAACAAAAGTCCAGGACCAGATGGCTTCACAGGCAAATTCTATCAAACATTTAGAGAAGAGCTCACACCTATCCTTCTAAAACTATTTCAAAAAATTGCAGAGGAAGGGATACTCCCAAACTCATTCTATGAGGCCACCATCACCCTGATACCAAAACCAGACAAAGACACCACATAAAAAGAAAACTACAGGCCAATTTCACTGATGAACATCGATGCAAAAATCCTCAACAAAATACTAGCAAACTGCATCCAACAATACATTAAAAGGATTGTACATCATGATCAATTGGGATTTCTCCCAGGGATGCAAGCATTCTTCAATATCCGCAAATCCATCAGTGTGATACACCACATTAACAAACTGAGGAATAAAAACCATATGATCCTCTCAATAGATGCAGAAAAAGCCTTTGACAAAATCCAACACTCATTGCTGATAAAAACTCTTCAGAAAGTGGGCATAACGGGAACCTACCTCAACATTATAAAGGCCATATATGACAAACCCACAGCTAACATCATTCTCAATGGTGAAAAGCTGAAAAAATTCCCACTGAGATCAGGAACAAGACAAGGATGTCCGCTCTCACCACTGCTCTTCAACATAGTTTTGGAAGTCCTAGCAACAGCAATCAGAGAAGTAAAAGAGATAAAAGGAATCCAACATGGAAATGAAGAAGTAAAACTATCACTATTTGCAGATGACATGATACTATACCTAGAGAATCCTAAAGACTCTACCAGAAAACTGTTAGAGCTCATCCATGAATTTGGCAAAGCCACAGGATACAAAATTAATACACAAAAGTCAACAGCATTTCTATACACTAACAGTGAAAAATCAGAAAGAGAAATTAGGGAAGCAATCCTGTTTACCATCGCACCTAAAAGAATAAAATACCTAGGAGTAAACCTACCTAAAGAGACAAAAGACCTGTACTCTGAAAACTATAAGACCCTGATGAAAGAAATCAAAGATGGCACAAATAGATGGAAAAGACATACCATGCTCTTGGATTGGAAGAGTTAATATTATCAAAATGACCTAATGCAATATACAGATTCAATGCAATCCCTATCAAATTACCAAGGACATTTTTCACAGAACTCAAACAAAATATTTTAAAGATTGTTTAGAAGCACAAAAGACACAGAATAGCCAAAGACATCCTGAAAAAGAAACATGGAGCTGGAGGAATCAGGCTCCCGGACTTCAGACTATACTACAAAGCAGTAATCATTAAAACCATTTGGTACTGGCACAAATACAGAAATATAGATCAGTGGAACAGGATAGAAAGCCCAGAACTAAACCCATGCACCTATAGCCAACTAATCTATGACAAAGGAGTCAAGAAATACAATGGAGAAAGGACAGCTTGTTCAATAAGTGGTGCTGGGAAAGCTGGACAGCCACGTGGAAAAGAATGAAATTAGAACACTCCCTAACACCATATGCAAAAATAAACTCCAAATGGATTAAAGACCTAGATATAAGACCAGACACTATAAAACTCTTAGAGGAAACCATAGGCCAAACACTCTCTGACATAAATGACAGCAACATCTCAGATCCACCTCTTAGAGTATTGACAATAAAAACAAAAATAAACAAATGGGACCTCATCAAATTAAAAGTTTCTGCACAGCAAAGGAAACCCTAAACAAAATGAAAAGAACACCCACAGAATGGGAGAAAATCTTTGCAAATGAAGAGATTGACAAGGGATTACTCTCCAAAATTTATAAACACCTCCTACTGCTCAATACCAAAAAAATAAACAACCCCATCCAAAAATGGGCAGAAGATCTAAACAGACACTTCTCCAAAGAAGACATACAGGTGGCCAAAAAACACATAAGATGTTCAACATCACTTATCATTAGACATGCAAATCAAAACCACTCTGAGGTACCACTTTACACCAGCCAGAATGGCCATCATCAAAAAGTCTTCAAACAATAAGTGCTGGAGTGGGTGTGGAGAAAAAGGAACCCTATGACACTGTTGCTGGGATTGCAAATTGATGTAACCACTGTGGAAAGCAGTATGGAGATCCTCAGAAAACTAAACATAGAACTCCCATTTGATCCAGCAATCCCACTCTTGGGCATCTATCCAGAGAAAACCATGACTTGCAAAGACACATGTCCTCCGATATTCATTGCAGCACTCTTCAATAGCCAAGACATGGAAGCAACCTAAATGTCCATCGACAGAGGAGTGTATCAAGAAGATGTGGTACACATATACAATGGAATATTACTCAGCCATTAAAAGGAATGAAATACCAGCATTTTTAGCAACATGGATGGACCTAGAAATTATCATGCTAAGTGAAGTCAGCCATACAATGAGACACCAACATCAAATGCTTTCACTGACATGTGGAACCTGGAAAAAGGACAGAGTGAACTTCTCTGCAGAACAGATATTGACTCACAGACTTTGAAAAACGTATGGTCTCCAAAGGAGACAGTTTCGGGGGCGGGGGCATGCGCTATTGTTGTGGGATGGAAATCCTATAAAATTGGATTGTGATGATCATTGTGCAACTACAAATGTAATAAATTCATTGAAAAAAAATAAAATAAAAGCAAAAGTAATAAATAAATAAAGTCCTTAAGTCTACCTTATCTGTTATAAAGAAACTTATAGAAATAATAATTATTAAAATTTTAGATTCAGTATGTTGCAGTATTCCGTAATATTCTTGGTAAATGTTTATATAGAGCAGAGGTAGGAGACCCAAAGACATGATTAGTACTATTTCTTCATTGTTGGCTTACATATTAGCAACAAGTTGAATTTCTAGAATTCTTTGCACAATCCTAACATAAGAAAAGGTATGCTGAACAGTTAAAGGTACAGATGACAAACCTCAGTGTCAAGGAATTAAAATTATTTACCTCTGGCCAGGAAGCTAATAACTGACCATTCAAGGACAAGATCCAAGACTGCCAAAATACCTAGATTTGTCTAAATTGTTTTCTGATGGTTATGAACTTTGATAATTAACCATACTTAATCTTCTCATGTTTCCTTAGGATGTACCATTTAAACAGGTATTCCTTAAAGAGAACGGATACAGGCTCCCTCAATGTTTACTGAACACTAGACTGTTAATTTTATAATAAATAAATAGGTTAATATACCAGCATCCGGTGACTCTACTATGTGTCAGAAACTGGGCTGACTGCTTTATGCATTTCATGCACTTCATTGCACTTAATTTTACAAGGATGCTGAGAGGTGTACACTATTATTACAACTACTTACTGTTGAGGAAACTGAGCTTGGAATGTTTAGTTAACTTACTAATAAGATCAAACAGGTACATGAGCTAGAATTTAAAGCCACGTCTGTCTGATTCTATGATGTAAGGCTGGAAAAGTTCAGACTGTCACATACATTCATGAATCTAATAAACACCTCGTCCCACTTCCTGCTGACTAGCTAGGCATCACCGCCCCTGCCTTCTTGGTTATTATTACCATCTTCTAATGGCTTTGATATAAAGAGCTGCCTTTAGAATTTAAAAGTGTTTGGCTTAAAGAGAGGCAGGTGGTTACTCTGCCACTGTTCTCCAGCTAAAGGGGAAAAAGACCCTAAACTACTACAGATTACTCACTATGTGTCTTCACAATCCTTCCTCCTCTCCCCCACATACATATGCTCTTTCCCTGACTGTACTCAGTTGGCATCAGGTAATAAAAATGTTACATTTGAAAAGGAGATGCAGAATTGGAAGTAACTTAACAGCTCTTAACCTTTCCTGACTCATAAGAATCCTCTTTAATGACTTATTCCTATTAATGACAGATATGTAGGGATTTCAAGCAGCAGTGAGCAATGCTTTATTCTACCCCTCTTCGGTTCTCTATAACTATCTGATCCATTTTTCCATCGGTGAAAAGCAAAGGAAGACAGCAGGATTTCTGAGGTTTTTCATGTCAGTCTTGCCTAGTAGCTCTGCAATATGACTGCAGTTTTTTGAAACTGGGAAGGTTAAGTTTGCCACAGTTTTTTTTTTTTTTTTTTTTGCAGTTTCTTCTGGGCCCATCTTTTAGCAGAAGAAGATTGTCCAGTGAGATACATTGTACTTGCTTCTTCATGGGTCCTATTTGCACTACTTCTGAACTTCTCAGATTCATCTAAAATATTATATTCTAAGACTGCCTCAAAAAGGATGCTTTTGTTTTTGGTGACCTGGCTTGCTGCCCACTGATCCATTGTTCTATGGACTATAAAGTTCAGATACTTAACTAGATAAGGGAATGATCAAATGATCTGTTCCTCTCTCCTTCCAAATGTTAGCATTAACGTGATATCCTAGGGATTTACAGCACCTACTTTGCCTATTAAGCCACAAAATATGCAAAACAAGCATTAGGGCTGGATCGGGTGTCATTTGCTTGTCTTTCTCTTACTAATATAACAGTCAATGGGAAATCTTAGCCTGCTCTCACTCTTCTTAGGTTACACCTAAGGACAGTTTCTCCTGGCCATTCTGGCATCCTGACCAACTTACAGTTTAAACCATGGTCAGTGATTCATAACATCCATTCATATGGAGATAGGGAGATAATTAAATGCTCAAGCCTTTCGTTCTTGCAGTTAATTTTGCTCCAATCATTTGATGAAACTCAATTTTCTAAAGAATGTCATTTTCGATTTCCTTCTCTCAACTTGATTTAACAATTCATCTCATTTTTTGTCACGACTGTGCTCTAGGCTAGGGCAAATACTACCATTCTCATTCTATGGAAGGAAACATATGGGAAAAGTAAAATGAGTGAGAACTGAAAAGAAGCTAATGAAGGAAGTAAAAATTAAGTTTCTTGATGTTCACCAACACTGCAAACAATATATTTTTTGATAAAATGAGTACTTTGTCTAATAATACTTGAATTTCTTCTATACATTAAAAATAAAATAAATAATTAAACAATAAGAGGGTGTTAACTACTTAGTAGGCGATAATATGAAGTAAGAGAAATATGAAGGTAAGAAGTCTCCTCACATAAGAATTGTTTTCTGTTTTCACAATCTTAAATTAAGATTTTCATTAAACTTACTAACCATAAACTACCACCACCGTGTTTTCCACTGCTCCATGCTGTGAGTGTTGTAGGTTAAAAGAAAAAAAATAGGTGTTAGTAACCTCTGCTATCACTTCTGTTAATTCAGAAAAGCTGGTGATTTTTATTAGCAAGAGTCTGGTTTAAAAAAAAAAAGTGTCTTCATTAATGTTGGCAGATAACACATCTAGGATCATATCATGTCTTCCTATCAAATGGATGATTTTTTAATATTTTGCTGTCTTTTTTTCTTCTTGTGCTTCTCTTAAATACACTTAATTATATAAAAGGTCATATTTGACCTTTGTCAGAGAAAAATCTGGAGAATTTCCAAAACCCCAAATTCATGCAAATCTTTCTAGATTATAATTTTTATAATAAAATCAAACTGTTTTTCTTGAAAGCAGCCACTTTATATTCACTGAAGGGTGAGCACATAGCTAAGAAATTCTGAAATGCTAATTCAGGATCACTGTTCCCTTAGTGGACTTGCTCCCCAACTCAGTATTGACAGCATATTCTGTTCACGTGTGTGCTTCCCCAAAGTTACAAATTATTGTATTATGGACTGGCCATGGATCACTGACAAATATTTGAAACCTGTAATTTAAATTTATTCACATTAAAAGGCCTACCTTATGGCAAATGTAGCTACTGTGGATTACTATCTCGTAAGAGAAAATTAATATTATTGCAATAAAGAACATAGCTATAGTAACAACAGGATATTTACTAGAATAATTATTACATTAAATTCATTTATTTTGAAGTCTTTTATAGTCAAATAATAAAGCACACTATATGATTATTTATTAGTTTGAGATTAGATAAGTTGTTTATTAATACAGTAGAATTAATGGCTAGAAAAAATAGCTTCACTAATAAGAAACCCATATTTTCCCCTATTTTATATACCTACATATATTTTTTCAATAAGAATGTTATTTGTCTTCTGAGCACGCATCAAGCTTAGTAATTAATGTCTGTATGAGGAACCAGACAAAATCCTTGCTTTCAAGCAGCTTATAATTCTGAATATTGTGACTGACTCTCTTGGCCTCACTTAAAACCACATTTCTTCCCTCAGCCAGCACAGTGGTAAACATACTAAATTTTATACTCACTTAGAATCAACATTTTCCCCAACGATTAAACCGTGGTATCTGACGAATAAGTGCATGGCCAACATTTGTGAAGTGCTATGTTAGATGATGATATAAAAGACAATTACAATGACAAAATGAAAAATATCAGCAATTGTTTAATCCTTTCAGCCTAACAGTCAGGGAAAATTAAAAATAAAAAATGATACAATTGTGCTGGACCGTGCCGCTGAGATCTTAACTAATCATCCATAGTTCTTAATGCCTGATGGTCTTCAGTAGCACTACTAATAATTTAATACACTGGATAGGAAACGCTTGCTTGCTCACTTGTTGTTCCTGCTTTGCAAACTGAGGCTAATAACAGATCATCTATGTGTTACCAGAACTTAGAGGAGTGCTTGCAGTGTTTCAGATACTAATATATTTTTGGTTAGAAAGAATGAAAACAATAAACCTTTATGTCACTGGACCACTCTTTGACAGTTGACTGTTTTTATTTCTTAAAAATTTCTATACCCTTGTCTATAATATCAAGCTTTCCTCACTTCTTCCCTTTCAATTGCCTTTGCTGGCATTTCTTTCTAAGTTTTACATGTAATTTCTTTATGCTTTCTTTGTGGCACTCTTTTCTCCTTATTTCAGATTCTCTCCCTAGGAGATTACATCCTCTTTTATAGCTTTAATTTTTGACTGTTTTGTCTAGTAACCTCAAATTCAGGCCTCTCTAGATCTAAACATTTAATAAATGCTTCAATGGATATAATACAAGCACTTCAAAATAGTGCCCAAAACAATACACCTTCTCCATTAAAACAACTGTCTCCAGTGGTCTGTAACTTAGTACCACTGACTGGCTGTATAAACCATAAAACAGATATTACCCTAAAACATGCTTACATTACCTGTATTTCACATCTATTTGATAGTCTGTCACCAAGGTCTATGGATTCTTCCTCCTAAATAAGTGTTGAAATCTGCCTATTTTTTATGTTATCTATGACAAACCTTCTAACCCAAACTCCACGATCTCTCATGGGGAGCCACTGCAACTGGCTTTTAATCGAGCTGCTATAACATTCAACCTGCCCTGAGAACATGGTGGTCTCCCAAATGTAATGACCAGGATGATATAGAAACGAATCAGAAGTGAGGCCAGCATGGACTACTACAGTTATTGGAGTTCCCATTGTGGCTCAGCAGAAATGAACCTGACTTGTATCCATGAGGATGGGGATTGATCCTTGGCCTTGCTCAGTGGGTTAAGGATCGGGTGTTGCCATGAGCTGTGGTGTAGGTCCCAGAAGTGGCATGGCTTGGATCCCGCGTTGCTGTGGCCAGCAGCTGTAGCTCTGATTCGACCCCTAGCCTGGCAACTTCTGTATGCTGTGGGTGGGGCCCTAAGAGCAAAAAACTAAAAAAATAAAAAATAAGCCAACATTGTGGTTGTCTCACTGAACTCTACACATAGTCTTGTATTCATGGAATAAGCCAATGGTTACAGACATTTTGTAGTGAAAACATTTCCCCAGAATTAGTATTCTGGTAGGCAAAATGGAAGGGACCAGAGGGGAATTATGATTGAAATGTATTTACCTGTTTACACAGATAGAGTCTGTCTTCCCTCAATAAATTCTCATCCCTCTGATAGTACAAATTCTCTGTTTTTATTTTTAACGTGAGAACTGACACTTCGTAAGGCCCTGGTAAACACTGCCCTCCTAAATCAATGGTTTGCTGAGTGAATAAATAAATGATTACACAGATGAAGGTTAAAGTCCAATATAATCAAAGTCAGCAGTAGCAACAAATCCATGGCCTGGCTCTTATCTATCATTTTATTCTCATTTCCTACCACTTTTCCCACATTTCAGTGTCTCAGACTTAATAACTTAAACTTGTTTCTACCAAACTCAGTATCTTCACCTACATTGGTTTTTTTTTTTTTTCTGTGTAAATTATAACCTTTCCTCTGTTTGATTGACTAACTTCTAATCAGGCTCCACAGTTCAGCTTAAATGGCACTTTCCTTCCTGATCCACTTCAGTTCTTTTGTTTCCCTGTCTCTTCTCTTTGTTAGATCTACCACAATTATATTCAAATCCTCCTGCGTGTAATTATTTTTAACAGCTATTATCTATCCGACAGTAAGCCTTATGAAGTTCAGTCTTTATCTTATCTCTACGCTAGCCTCAGTCTCCAGATAGTGCATTTAAATAGGAGGTCATCAAAAAGCATTTGGTGAAAAGACATTAATTTAATATTATTTATTTTTTAAAATAAATTAACACATTTGCTATGCAGACAGTATCCCTAAAATGATACACATTAAACAAGATTTTATAGAGGCATATTTTTGAGAAGGTCTTTTTGGGGCAAAATTGAGAAGAGTTATTGCAGAAATTTTTCCAATACGGAATATGGATGTGTGTGTGTGTGTGTGAAGTTATATATAAAACTAAAAATAATAGACTCATAATATGGGTCTATTAAGAAATTGAGGAAGACCTTAGAGTGTAAAAATTATGAAAATGCAAATATTCATGGAGGAACCTAAGCACTGAAGGTGGCTTTTTTCAAGGAAGCAGCTAATAATCAGTGGCTGCACATGAGAGGTGAGAAAAACTGGAACTATATGCAGCATGAGAGGCAAATCAGAGTATCACACACAGAACCAAACAATATTTTAATGAGTGAACTAGGAAAAAAAAATCTGTCCCTGGATATAAATATTTTAGGAATGGATAACTGATTTTGATTTAGGTAGAGGGAAAATATCTGGATTTACATATGAACTGTAGTTCGAATTTACACTACTCTTGGTCTAAAAATCCACATAGCAAAAATTTCATTTTGAGATAATATGAAAAATATTTTACTCTTTGAATAAATAAAACAAAATCAAAAATTTTTAAAAATTTTTCATTTTGTCTGGATTTGCAGTGACCCATGGGTGTGACAGATATATGGACCATGAACTTGGCAAAAATAAGTAATTTCTCAGAAAAACATAATGTGAACCTCCTGCACAAACATAATTTCAAAGAATGTAAGTTCAGAATTGCATTATCTAAACATAAATATATAGACATATGTATTAAACTATATTCCTCATATATGCAAATGAGGAAACAAATAATTTGATAAACAGAAATGAGATAAAACAATAACATAAAATCTCATGTGCTACCATTAGTTATTAGAATTAATACACACAATAAAATAAGCATATAAAATATGTTTAAGAAATAAAATTAAAGTATGATATATTAAAAGCCAGAGTATATAAAAAGAATTATATTTTTAAAAATACAATTAAAACTTTCAGAAATAAAAATATCTTTACTGAAGTAAACAATAGAGTGATTAACCAGCTGAACCCACAGTGGAAGAGATAATAGGAAAACTAGAAGACAGAGCTGAAAAGAAGAGAACAGAAAGAGATCGGGGGGGAAAGAGAAAAAGAAAAATGAGGCTACAAAGATTGGAAAATAAATTATGTTTGCAAAAATGACAGAGACCATGTATCAAAATAAATGTCCTATAGACAATAATGGTACAATATTGTGAAAATAAAATAATACCAAAAAAGCAATGAACTTAAAAGTAACAAAAAACATACCAAAACAGAAAACTTGGACTTATGAAAAGAGAATGACATTGTTCTATAGCTTTTCCACAAGGCCAGTTTTTGGTTTGGACTTTTCAAGATGGTTATCTCCAACAAAGGGCTGGAGTCTTTTTACAGTTGAGCTTTTCAAAAACAGGCCAGAGCCTCTACTATCCCATTTGCAAAATGAGGGGGAAAATGTTCAAAAGGAAGAAGTCCCATTAGAGATAGCTCCAAATTAGCAAATAAACTCCCCTCAGATCCTTGGTTACTTCCTGAACTTTATATGTGTTAAGATAAGCTAGTAGTCCCACAGAAGAGATAGGCAAAAGGCTGATAGAGCTGAGTAGATATTAAAACTGCTGCCTGCAACAATTATTAAAAAGTTATTTAGGGGGCGCAGTAAACACCTTGGACTTTCAGATAAAATCCCCAGCATACCATGCCTTAGGAGTAAGAACTGTGTCCTTGGAAGAAGGTAAAACTGATACTGACACAATAGAGTGTGAATCCAAACTTCCATAAGCAATCAGCCACTAATTTAAATGTCTGTTAGAGAAAAAACACTCCTCAGAAAAATGAAAATGAAATCTATACTTTTTACCACATAGCTTCCACAGGATCTAGTATATCAACTAGAAAAGGATGTAAAAAGGAGAGTGTGACTCAAGATTAAGAGAAAAAGTCACCTATAGAAACTGACCCCAAGATGATAGTGATATCGGAAATGAGTTAAATGTCAAAGCAGCTGCTAGAGAAATGTAAAGATAGTCAAATAAGTAAACATATTTCTCAGTAGAGAGATAAAAATATTAAAAAGGGGGAAATTGTTGATATAAAAAATACAATCTAATATCTGGTATGTATACATAAATATATATATATATTAGTGACAGCATTACTAGCAGATTGAAAAAGAAAAAAGGATCAGTAAAGTTTAACATAAATCAATATATTTTCTAATCTGCACAAGAGAAATAAAACTAAGACTGTGTGACCTACAATAAAATACAATGTCAAATGATCTAACATCATTTTAATTTAATTCCAGAAGAACATTAGAGAGTCAATGAGGCATAAAAAAGTTTTAAAGAAATAACACCTGAATATACCCTTAAAACATGAAATTATTTTTGTTGAAACTGACCATGGTCACTTGACTAAGATAGTGTTTATCAGGTTTCTCTTTCTTCCTTTGTATACCATCCTCTTTGTAAGGAAATCACTGATGCATGGAAGATTTGTGAACTGCTGGTTATTAATTTTATTCTTTGGGTTATAGTCCAATATTACTTATTTTCTTGCTCAAATTGTTTCAGCTTTGATACTAGGAAGCTTCTCAATTGGCTTCTGTGCCTCTTGGAGAGCTCCATTCATATGGATTTTCTTTGTTTGTTATAAGCACTTTACTTTCTGGCCCTACAAGATGTTCCAGGCTTATTCTATGTCTCTCCTACCCAGCCCTAGAGTCCACCATGTCTCCAAGGAGCCCCAGTTCCTTTTACTAGAGAACAGCGTCAGAAACCAAGATATGTGCACTAGGTGTGCTTATAGCTGCTGGGATCTTATTGCTTTGCCCTCTTAGCTGACAGAGGAAAGAAATATTTGTGTTCATACTAAGCCATGTTTATGCACACATCTATAAATAGTTCCATGGGTAAAATCTTCATCTATGTTAAGCTAAACATGAATTCAAAGTGATGTCTCCAACTCACATGGGTCATTCTAAACTTTTCCCTTTACTTTTCTGGAACTTCCCACTCCAACAGTGAAAAACATGGTTCTTCCATCTGCATAATAACTTCAATTCTAGTACATGTACATATGTAGCACTATTAGAATTAACACATGTCCTATGTAAAACTTTATCAACTGGAATGCAATGCTCATGTACAGTTCCTCTTACCATCCATTACTTGACTCATTTCTTAGTTTACTTGGGCAGAAATTTGTCCCTCATCCCTTCAAAAAAGTGGTTTCATACCTTTCTAATAAAGTTAGATTCTTTTATCCCCATCAGTGTTCCTTTCATAAATTTTATTTTTCAGAAATTTGCATATGCTCAGGTTCACTTTTTGTGTATAATATTCTCTGGGTGTGATAACTTCAGTGTCATTCATCATAGAGAATAATTCCACTCCTCCTAAAAATTCTTTTGATTCACCTATTCACCTAGTTCACTCCATTTCCATGCATACCTCAAAGCTGGTAGATATTTTATTGCCTCTATAGTTTCGTCTACTTCACAATGTCATATAAATGAAAAACCATGGATATAGAAACGTTTCACACTGAATACTTCCGTGAAAAGTTTGCATATAAGGTTTGCCCATGTCTTTTCACAATTTGATAGTTCATTTCTTCTTATTGCTGAATAATATTCCATTGTATGGACGTGCCATAGTATGTTTACCTAGTCACCTTTTGTAGATGACCCTGGCTGCTTCCAGGTTTGGTTTTATAAATAAAGCTGCTGTAAACAATCATGTGCAGGTTCTTAGGTGGACATAAGTTATCAATTAATTTGAGAAAATACCCAGAAATGCAATTGCTAGATCATATAGTGAGACCATGTTTAGCTTTGTAAAAGACTGGTGAATACTTTCAAAGTAGCTAGGTCATTTTGCATTCCCACCAGTGCTGAATAAGATTTTCCGTTTCTCCTCATTCCCCAGCACTCTGTAGTGTCAGTGTGAGGTATTTGAGACATTCTAATAAATGTGTTGTGATATCTTATTGTTTTATTTTGCAATTCATTAATGAGCTCATATTGAGCATCCTTATTTTCTTTCTTCCTTCCTTACTCCCTCTTTCTTTCTTTTTCTTTCTTGCTTGCTTGCTTTCTCTTTTTAGGGCCACATCCATGGCATTTGGAAGTTCCCAGGCTAAGGGTAGAATTGGAGTTGCAGTTGGTGACCTGTGCCACAGTCACGCTAGATCCGAGCTGTGTCTGCAACCTACACCACAGTTCAGGGCCACACTGGATCCTTAATCCACTGAGCGGAGCCATTGATCAAACCCATGTCCTCATGGATACTACTCAGGTTCATTACCACTGAGCCACAACAGGAACTCTGAGCATTCTTTCAATTGCTTATTTGCCATCTGTATGCCTTCTCTGTTGGCATATCTGTTCACACCTTTTTCCTACTTTTAAATATTTTTCATTTCCTGATTGTTTTATTCTAAGTAGTTTTTGTCTATTTTGGATAAAAATCATTCGTCAGGTATGTGTTCTGAAAATATTTTCTTAAAATCTTTAACTTGTCTTCTTATTCCCTTACAGTGTCTTTCATGGAGAAGTTTTTTAAACTTCTACTTACTTTTTTATTTCTTTTGATACACCATTATATAATTCCATGGCACTCGTTACTCTTGTAATTTCAAATTTTAAGTATATCATCATACAATATGAGATACATAATTATTTAATTATAGCAGGACATTGAACCAAATGACTAATTTTAATAAGTTATTCTTCTATTAAATCTGTAACATTGTAATGTGGAAGATGTGCGTATGAAAGGTAGATCAGGGCTGGACTCCTAACAACACATGAGCTGGGCATTGTTTTTCCCCTGTGATACTTTTTTCTTTTCTTTTCTTTTTACTGCCACACGTGTGACATATGGAAGTTCCCGGGATGGGGTCGAATTGGACCTGTAACTGCTGGCCTACACCACAGCCATAGAGACATAGGATCCAAGCTGTATCTGTGACCTGTACTGTAGCTTGAGGCAAAGCTGGATCTAAACCCAAAGCTGTCCTGAGTGAGGACAGGGATTGAACCCACATCTTCACAGACACTATGTCAGGTTCTTAATCCACTGAGCCACAGCAGGAACTCCCCAGAGATACTTTTGGCAACTGATTTCCATTTGGAGTTGTTTTAAAAGTAAAATAGACTACATTTATTAAGTTGCTGTATGTTCTGCTTTAAACAACTTCACATATAACATATTTTTTATGTTGTTAAGGTATCTTTAAGATGATAGAATTTTCCACTGTACTAATAACTGTGTAGAGAGTAATTAAACTGAGTGAACAATGACATATATCAGCTGTTAAAATAGTCACAAATACCAAGTGATAGCACTTTGGGATAGCTTAATTTAACTTTTATTTCTATAGGCATAACCAGAGGGCAAAGTTTATTTTATTCATACGCTCATTAAACAAGAAAAAGAAGAAATTTTTGACAAATAAAAATAATGTCACAGTTGAGGTGGTTTTTTAAAAGTATGATTATTTATTTATATAACAGAGAGAGTGGTCTGAAATTTCCCCAAGCTTGTTTTCAGACCTCAGATAAATTCTCCTCCTAAATATCATGCTGTGTAATATGGCCCATAAAGAAAACGTCACAGTAAGAGAAACAATTACTAGATTGACAGGCCACAATAATTTCTTTCTCTATTTGATAGAAAAAGGGGGGGGGGTAGAACAGTAGCTAAAGGAAGGCTTTTTTCCTTTTTTTAAGCTATTTTTTAAGGCTACTTTCCTTCCTTTTATGGGCAAAGGAATTTCACTTAACAAGAAAATTTAGAAGGCAAACAGGGAATGAGGATATTTCTATAAAGTGGAGCCTTGTCATTACTCTTTTGCCTCCATCCTAAATCTGTGAATTAATGTCTGCAATAACTCAAAGTTGTGAGACCTCTGAGGGGAATTAGATTGTGACTGCTGTTGAAGTTACAGAGATAACATTGTCTATAAGAGATCATTCCAGACACAGCTTCCTATCAGAATACGTTCTGAAGGAATAATTACATGCATTTCTCAAAATAAACTACACACCTTGGGCTATAAGGTAATTTTTTAAACTGAAATTTAATTGCTAAGGAACCAAAAATATCAAGATAAAATTTGCATCATGTATGAGATTATTGATTACACAGTCATTCCTCCACTGATACATACTTCAAACAAGTGCACATTTTACTTATTGAAATTAGTTTAAGTCAAAGATAGCATAAATATCCTGGCTAACAATGTAATTATTAAAGCCAAAAGTAGAAAGATCTAAGACAAGAGTGCTGCAGAAATTCAATTGGTTTTGTACCAAGGCAGTTTTGTACCAAGAGTCTCACAGTTCTTGAGTTGATGTATAAATGTGAAGGAAGCCCAGAGCTCTTGGCCTTGCTCCTCTACAATAAAATACCACTTCTAGGAGTTCCCGTCGTGGCGCAGTGGTTAATGAATCCGACTAGGAATTGCATGAGGTTGCAGGTTCGATCCTTGGCCTTGTTCAGTGGGTTAAGGATCTAGCGTTGCCGTGAGCTGTGGTGTGGGTCGCAGACGAGGCTCGGATTCCTCGTTGCTGTGGCTCTGGCATAGGCCAGTGGCTACAGCTCTGATTAGATCCCCTAGCCTAGGAACTCCATATGTCACGGGAGCAGCTCAAGAAAAGGCAAAAAGACAAAAAGTAAAATAAAATAAAATACCACCTCTAAGTGGGTGACCCTTCATCCACTTTGACCATTACAGTTTTAGTTTCTGCTCACTGTTCTGGCTTACTTCTTAAAAGTGCTCTATTTCACACTCAATGCTGTTTCAATTAAAGGGGTTATAACCAAGGTTGTGGTCCTGGTTCAGATGGGCAGTGGAACAGCCTGAAACGTAATGGGAAAATTGTTGAAAGGCTGAATTAGGCATGTGCCAGGAAGATGCAAGGGACACCAGCAAGGAACACTTAAGAACTGGCTTCAACCTCAGATTGATTCATTCCATACATGGTTTGTCTGACAGAGTTTGAAAGTCTTTAAGGATCAAGGTATCTGAGCAAATTTTCTGCCTAAATCATTGGGTGTCCACTAAAATTCAGACACAAGATATACAGGATAAAAATAAAAACTCAAACTCAAAAGAAATATCAACAACTGCATATGGTGAAGAATACAAAATTTATAATTTAGGTCCACGTTATGAAAACATATCAACCCAACAACTTCAGAGGGAAAAGGAAAAAAAAAAGAATTCAGAGTTGCTATATTATCTGAAATTTCCAGTTTTCAACCAGAAATTACTGAACGTGCAAACAAATAAAAGCATGACTCATACTCTGCTAAAAATTAGTCAAACAGAAATTGACTTTCAGGCCAGATCCCACATTTAGAAAATAAAAATATTTAAAAACAGCTAATATAACAATGTTAAAGACATAAAGGATATATTTTCAAATATTTAAATAAAAATAGTCTCAAAGTGATTTAGCAAATTGAGAATCAGCATTCCCAATGGTAAATATAAAACATTTGAAATGTTAGAGGTGAGTAATTAAGTCACTGGAATCAAAATTGCTGCAGAGTAGTTTAACAAGAGATTTTTAGAGGGCAGAAGAAATTGGTGAACTTTAAGATAAATCGATAGCAATTATCCAATCCAAAGGATAGAAGGAAACAGTATTAAAGAAAAGTGAACAGAATCTCACAAACTAATGTGACAATGTCAAGCTTTCCAAAATATATGTAATAGGAGTTCCAGAATGAAAGGGAAAATTAAAATGAATGAAAAATATTTTAAGAAAGATTAACTGTAATGTTCTCGAATTTTGTGGAAAACATTAATTGGCAGATCCGAGATGCTCACAGAACTCCAAGAAGTATAAACTCAGAGTTCCCACTGTGGCTCAGTGGTAGTGAACCCAACTAGTATCTGTGAGGATGTGGGTTCAATCCCTGGCCTCACTCAGTGGGTTAAAGATCCAGCATTGCCATAGCTGCAGTATAGGTCAAAGATGCGGCTCAGATCCTGAGTGGCTGTGGCTGTGGCATGGGCTGGCAGCTGCAGCTCTAATTGGACCCCTAGCCTAGAAACCTCCATATGCCATGGGTGTGGCCCTACAAAGAAAAAAAGGAAGAAGAAGAAAAAAAAGAAAGAAACAAAAAGTATAAACACAAAGAGAAGGAAGGCTTGGGTCCTGCTATGGTGTGAGTTTGATCCCTGGTCGAGGAACCACTACCTTCCATGGGTGTGGCCAAAAAAAAAAAAAAAGAGAGAGAACCACACTTAGGCACCTTGTAATCATACTGATAAATGACAAAGACAAAGAGCAAAGCTGAAGTAAGACAATACATTCTCATCAGAAACAACAAAAGACAAAAACACGTGAATAAAATATTCAAAGAACTTGAAGGAAAAATAATTTGTCAATCAAGAATCCTATATCCAGTGAAGTTATCTTTTAAAACGTAACGTAAATTCAAAACATGCCCAGATTCACTTGTGTCATATTGAAAGATAGTTTAGTTAACACGATTGCAGTTGAGAGAATATATCATTTAAAGTCAAACAATAATAAATTCAAATTTAAGTTAAAGACAATCCTACTATCATGCTATCAGCAAGAAATTTTCTTCAGTGTTCTCTCTCTCTCCGTCTTTCTTTGTACATGTGTCTAAAATTTAGACTAGAGAGTACAAACTACCAACTATAAGATAAATAAGGTATCAACTATAAGATAAACAGGTTGAATATAGTTAATAAAATAAAATGTAAACTGAAGATAAAAATGTTGTCTTCACAGAATGGTTGTAAAAATTTAATGCGATAACATGTGAAAACACCAAGTGGAACCTGGCATATAGCAAGTGTTCAATGTGTTTTACTAACTCTCTTTCCTTACTATTTGTCAGACTATATGTAATCATTTTCTTATATCCTATAATAGATGCCTACACATCTTTTTTTATTATTAATGATATAAATGAAGAAATAGGTACTTAGGATGAGAGTATTTTATTTTATTCCATATTAAATCAAAGTATACCCCAAGAGTACTATTTCATCATATGTTTTCATCAACACAATGCCAGTACCAATCCCTCACGGGGAGTGCTATCACCAAATTCCTGAATAGCTCGGAAGAAATAGAAACGTGAAAATGAAATGTGATGGAAGTGCTATTAATAGCACCATCATTACATTATTGATATTATTTATCAGCTTATGGCAAATCTCAAGTGATTACAAGCACTGTGTTTAAGAACACTAAGAATCCATTGAGTACTTGATGAATCTTCCATTGTTTTCACATAACCTTAGATTTAAATTAAGTAACATAGCCCTTTAGCCTGACGAGGTGAGTAATGCAGTTAGGTGCAAAATACGCAATGTATCAGTAAATGTTAGGGAGGCATGTGAACCTTCTCAACCCTGGAGAGTTTCCTTTTCTTCAGGAGTTTGATGAAGGATGCCACCTTTGTGACTAATGATGATTCATCCTCGTACAACTCTTAGGCCTGCAGATGAACACCCCCTTTCTGGTTTTCTTTACTGTGTACATAAGGACACTTCCCTCTGGCTCACCTGATTTTAGCACAACCACGGCGAAGAATTCATTGCACGTCACCAGCCAGCCTCCTTCTGCTTTTCTTTCTATGCAGCGGAGGAAGGTTGCTCATCCTCACTCAGGAGGAAAGTGTAAAAGGATTTAAAAAGCTTGGGTCACAGCTTATACAGTATGACCAGTGAGGCCCACTGGGTCCACTCTCACATCCTTCAGTGGTACGTGGTTACCCTGTTCCCATGATATGTAATGAGCAGTCCATCCTGTGCATCAGTCATTCCTTATATCTCTGCACAGTGAGACTGGCTGAGACTCTGCTGGCAAGAAAGGCAAATCCACACCCAGAAGAGGTAGATCTCTATCTCTGTGAGGATGAATCACTTGCTGGACCAGGAAACAAGAATCAACCTGACTCTTAAGTGACTGGTTGATTTCCTCATGAAATTATGCTATGCTGAGGGCTCAGTTTTGATATATGTGCTTGGCTGTTCAGAAGTTCAAGGGCATTAGATTGGTCTTGGTAAGTAGGGATCCATGCTGATGGGCTCATGAATAGCCTCCATCTCTGCTGTCATGGCCACTTCCTTCATGTATCTAGTGCCCTGGCCCAAGGGTGATGAGTGATGAAGACTGACGAATGTGAACCAGACAAGCATCCGTCCAGAAGACCTCCTTCCATTCTCAGGGTTTCAGGGTTTTTCCAACCAGAAGCTTGACTTTAACGAAACTGACTTGCCTTGCTGAAGGTCTCTGAAAGGTTGTCCCCTTTTTTTCTCTAATATTCTGTTTCTCATCTATTCTGCTCTTCAACTGGAGGATAGAAAAGCCTCTCTCTAAACTGTTAAAAGCCCCCTTTGACTTTCATGTCAGCCTATAACTATTTATTCATAACCTTTAGTTTCTCATTGTTCCTCTGCAATGTCAATGTCATTTTGCAAATTCTCCCAATTTTGCCATTCTTATGGGCATTGCTTCTCCATGTCTTTTAAAGGCCAGACTCATCCAACCTGAGTCATTCCACCTTCAAGGGCATTTAGCTTGCTTTCCTGATCATCACTCATGAAATATTTAGCAGTCAGACCTTCATCTTATTTCAAGGACCATCTGTGCTCAACATAACACTTGAGGAGTTCCCGTCGTGACACAGTGGTTAGCGAATCCGACTAGGAACCATGAGTTTGCAGGTTTGATCCCTGGCCTCACTCAGTGGGTTAAGGATCCGACATTGCCCTGAGCTGTGGTGTAGGTCACAGACGCAGCTCGGATCCCACGTTGCTGTGGCTGTGGCATAGGCCGGCAACCGTAGCTCCGATTAGACCCCTAGCCTGGGAACGTCCATATGCCATAGGTGTGGCCCTAAAAAGACAAAAGACAAAAACAAAAAAACAAACAAACAAAAATACTTGAGATGGTATTCTCTTTGCTACATGGGCAGCCTGCGAGCTAATTCTCAAGCATCCTCTTACTTCCTAATTTGCTCACTCTTGGTATCACTTGTATTAATTCAGATCGTCCAAGCAGACACCAAGAAGAACATGAGATGGGCAGAGGATGTATTGGGGGATACTCATGTGAAGGCAAAGGGGAGGGGGTGTGAGGCACGGAGGAGAGGAAAATGGAGCAGGAAGGGTTTCACATTGAGGCCCACCTTGAAACAAGCTTGTGCCAGGAATGAGACCAGAGGTCCTGAGCAAAATTTGTACTCTGGTGGTGTACTTCCTCCAGCAGGAATGAGCCAGCACTAGTGCCTCCACTATGCTTATTCATTTTTTCTGAGAAGCTTGTCCAGGAAAGAAAGCATAGTCTCCACATAAATGGTGGGAGATCCATAGGATGTCAATCAACCATGTACTCTCAGTGGATTCTCTTTTCTCTTAGAAATCATTGAGCCATACATTCCATAGCTACCATGATACGCTGCTTACCAAAACTCATATGATACAAGGACATAAAAAGATTTACAGAGTAAGAAAAAATAAGGTGAAACTGGAGGTAAGATTAGTATACAGAAATATGTCATGAAGTCTTACAGGTCACAAAATTTTCTCTGAGAGTTTAAGAATTAAAACAAAGAAGCAAGTATCACCAGTTACATAATTTAGTTTGGCCAACAAATAAATACAGGTAGGTTGTTTAGAGGAATTAAAATTTATATCTAAAACTGAGATGTGAGATGCAATCCAAAAATGAGTATTATTTGCTATAATTAACATCTTCAAAAGACATGTGGGGTGACAGGTGTATCCTGCCTGATATCATAAAGCTGGACTTCTGTTCAGTAAAGAATACATATAGCATGTTTACAGTAGTCTGATTTCAACAAATGATAAAATGTACAGTTATCAAAAAAAAATGGCCTTCCATGAATATTACTGAAAAATATTATAAGGTAGCTGGAATAAAGTCTTTGCTGTCAATTAAGAGGATATATGCCTGACTTTACAAACAACCAAGTTAGGGTCAAAAACAAGCCTGAACAACTCATCTTACCTTGAAGGTGCTGCTAAGGCAGTGTGGGGGTGAGCAGGGTCAAGATTTTCTCAGATAGAAATTTTAGGTTTGTTTTTTTTTTTTCCCCCAGCCCTGAAGGCAAGGTTGCAGTAACATTAACTTGAAAAATGTGAAAGTGCTACTGAATTACCACTTTGAATGGCACACTTGGAGAACATGTAACTTCCAACAATGTGCCGTTCGGGTTTAATCCTTTACAATAAACAGCTCACAACACGTCTTCCCAGGCAATTGAATAGGGGAGTTATTCTGTAGAGATTTTAACTATAAACTGAAGTACACTTACCAAAAATGATGTTGACCTTGGAATACTTTATTTTAAATAAATATTTCTATCAGTAACTATGTAGAAGTGCCAGTAATCTCTTAAAGCCACCCCTAATTTCTGATCGTATAACCATCTTCTCTAACTACAACTGAATGCTTAGACTGTTCATGTTTTCTCGGAGGAGAGAGGAAGACTTCGCTCATGCAAAAATGATATCAAATCACTAAGGTTCATAAAACTGAAGGCAGGCAGGAACATATATCTCCTCATTCCAAATGGAAATACTGTCTAGTCCATTCAGAAATCACACTTCTGACACTGATTCTCAGAGCATTATTAAGGTGATACTTAATTTTAGTATCAAGAGCCAGAAAGTTCATGTGAACTTACAATGGATTTTTCAAGTCTCGGACTTTTTTTCAATCACCATCATAGTAAAATTAATGAAAATCTACCATTTTTTTACATATTAGGCACTGTAATAACCACTTCAAGGAATCTCTCTTTCTCAAAAGTTATAGCAGATAAGTAATCTTGCACCCATTTTATAAAAGAGGAACCAGAAACATATCTTTATTAAGATATGTTCTGAAGTTAACAGCTAGAAAGTGGCAGGTCCAGGAGCAAGTTCTATCCAGGTTAAAGTCCTGTGCTTTTTCTCTATTCCTATGTCTTCCATACCAAGACTTCATAAATATAAGGACATTTAAGGATGAATATATTATTTAGCTTAACAAAATCCCTACGTGTTTCTAACTATATATTCTGGTTTGTATTGACTTAAAAATATTTTATAGAGTTATTTAATTTCCCAAAGATAGCTTGATTTTGCAATAATTTTGGAATTGTGGTAACATTAGCTTTTGCCATCTTTTGTAAAGTTACTACTCGTTTTGTCTTTCAGGTTAGAGGAATGCCTAAGCCATCAAAAAATAAGTTTTTTTATATTTTTAAAGTACAGTTGATTTACAATGTTGTGCTAATTTCTGTTGTATAGTGAAGTAACTTAGTTATAAACATATACACATTCTTTCTTAAAACATTCCTTTCCATTACGGTTTATCCCAGGAGATGGGATATTTTTGCCTTGAGAATTATATAGGTCGTCTTGCTGGGGACGTCCCCCTTCATCAGTATCAGCTGTGGCCTGCTGCCCTCTGAAATAGGCTGACCTGGCTGAAATCAATCTTACTCGCCACCAGTAGCAGATGTTTTCATCGCTCTAAGTAAAACAGCATTTTTTTTCCCACTGCAAACGAGTTTAGATGAATCGGATATTCAAAGGATGTCAAAGCATTGCTCATCAGTCATACCGAAGGTGTTTGACTAGAGGCTACAGACCCTGTATCTTGACATACTTTCCCTTCTGCAAGAGATGATCGAAGAGGTTAAAATGAGCACGGTGAAAGATACACTGCCCCTTATGAATTAGCATTAATTGTGTAACTTTTTTTTTCATTCTCTTTGGTGCTGAGAAGCATCTGGATGGATCTCTACGTCTGCTTTGCCCTGACACTTGCCTAAAAGCATCTATTTGTTATGTTAGCGAACTTTTAATATGAGTGGAGTTTTTTGGATAATGGCTTTCATGTTGACATTTCTCTCCTGATTGATACTTCTCTCAGAGTCATAATACTCTTGTCTGCTTAGACCATTGAGCCCTGTTATGTACGTGTTCATGCTTGAGTCACTGTTTGACTGTGCTCCATTGTATATTTGGTGATGACTAAGACTGCTCTTTCCACAAAAGGAAAGGAAACAAATCTCCAGGAGTTTACACTTTATTTTGGCTTAAGCCCTACCTGCTTATAGTCAAGTGCAATTAGGTATTATTTTGAAGGTCAGGGGTTTTCCAATATGTATGATAAAAATATTTTAAACTGTGCCCCACAGATTCCTAGAAATTACATGAATACCTCACTTGTAGGCATTTGATATGTTATTTCACATTATCAACCATCCTTCATTTCTTACAGCAATGATAAATTACATAAATATATAAATGTATATATAATTTTTAAGACAGAAATACCATTCTTCTTTTACAGATGAGGAAAATAAAACTCAGAGAAATGAAGCAACTTGCCTAAATTCACAAAGCTAATAAGCTTTGGTTCCAGGAATACAGCCCATGACTATTTTACTCTAAAGTTTCAAGGTAAATAATGGTTAACAATCATTGTCTTCAAAATGATGTCTACAGACAGGTTTGTGGAAATGATTAGGATAGAAAAAGCATAATACTTTTATTAGAAATAAAATAATAACTGGCATTAATTTTATTTAAATGATTCCAAGTGTCACGGTAAGCTACTTAATGATATTTCAATTGGAGAGATAAGGTATCTAGAAAAATAAATATTTTATAGCCTAAAACATATTAGCTTCACAAAGCACAAAGTGTCACCTGAGTAGAAAGAAGGAAGGGAACATATTTAGATGGGGAAAATTTATGCAGAAAAGTCACTTTAAAGCTGGGCCTTGAAAAGTAGGTAAAATTCCAAAGGGAGTGGATACAGAGATTATAAAAATTTTCCAGAGGGCAGAGTAACTTAATGAATTATGGCTTCCATAGGCGCATTTCAATAATTCCTAGGATATTTCAATTCCCTTTGCCCACTAGCACAGTTCACCTAAATTAAGTGCTCTTTAACACTGTTACTTATTAAAAATCATCATAAAGAAAGAAATCCTGATTAATTATGTATGTGGAACAGAAATAAATGACAACAATCCCCAAGGCAACATTTTCAACCCTGAAGAAAAATATAAAGAACATATGCTTTATCTGTAGGATGGGTGTGGCCTCATAATTGAAACATTTCTAAGAAGCTTCTGGGACACAGACAGTTACCTAGGCCCCCGGTTTTCCACCTGAGCATGAGGGGAGGGGCTGGCAAGTCAGGTTAGGTCTCAGGTACTCACCATGGGAAACGGATTCACACTAACCACAAACCCATGTAGGGCCACAGCTCTAACATCCTGTTCCACCCCTAAGGTCCGTCTCCCCTGTCTATGGATCTCCCCCACGGTCCCTGAGCGTGAGGTCAACAGCAACTGGTTTATTCCCTCTGAGGATTCAAAATCAACTCCCTTATCTTACTTACAGTGACATGTTTAATAGAGCTGATCAGACTTTAGCTGGAAGCATCTACTAAGCAATACAATCCATGCGAGAGTTTTGATGGCAAATAGGGGAAAGGGAGAATACTGAAAAGGCAAAGAGAGACATTAAATGTTCCTGCGCAGGGGGATTCCTCATTAGAAAGTTGAAATAGGACGAGGAGCCACAGCCTGTCATCATTAACACATATGTTCAAGAGGTGACGGACTGCAAGTCAGCGTGGTGCAGTCTCTAGGAAGGACTGCCAACAGGATTTAGCTGCTCCCAGGGGACTACACAGGGTTGATGAAACACAGGCGACATTCACATCCCTCCTGCTGAGCCAGGCCCTCTGTGTTCAGCATCTCAGTCCCTCCATGAGCTGCAGTTTCATCCCCCTGCTCCTTTGGGCTCTGTAACCCACTTCCCTGCAAACTCTTCTTCTGAGACCAGTTTGTCCATCTGTATTTTTCCACTCTTCACCAGGCTGCAGCCATGGAGACTACTGTCATGAGAAATGTATAGTCTCAACCTACAACTGGGCCACGCTGGGACCATTTATAAGAAGTTGCTCTGTGGAGTTCCCACTGTGGCTCAGTGGGTTAAGAACCTGACATAGTATCCACGAGGATGTGGGTTTGATCCCTGGCCTCGCTCAGTGGGTTAAGGATCCATTGTTGCCAGAAGTTGTGGCATAGGTTACAGATGCACCTCAGATCTGGTGCTGCTGTGGCTGTGGTACAGGCCAGCAGCTGCAGCTCCAATTCGACCCCTAGCCTGGGAACTTGCATATGCTACAGGTGCAGCCATTAAAAAGAAAAAGAAAAGAAAAGAAAAAGAATGTGCTCTAACCCTACCAGCTCCCTCTCTATATCCCACTCACCTGAATGACCACCGAATGCTCTCTTCCACACTCAGCGTTTCTCAGAATACGTTTAGCCTAAGACCTCACATTTACTTAACAGGAAAAACATCAGCCATCTGTCAAAGCTGCCTGTGGCTTCCTATACCCTAACTGCAAATGAATTCTTACCACAGTGGCCTCTTTCTTCTTATAACTGAAAAATGAGACACTTCTCTTTCCTCCTCCGAGCAGACATTTGGAATAAGACCAGCCTTTGGCGGAGGGTGTGAGTAAATCCTGTCATAGGGCCCCAAATGTGCAGCCAGGGGTTTCCATTAAGAGAAATACGGCTCAGTACAGGGCATCATCCCTCTTCTGGGCACCCAAGTGGCCCAATTATAAAAGTTTCAGGGGCAGAGAGGAGGAGAGGAAAGAACTAACACTTCAGTGCATAATATCACTCTCCCCCGGAGACCTGTTGCCTTGTAAATAGTAAAATGTTAAGCAGTTAGAAAAAGTATGTTTCTTCTGGTGGGGTGAGCATTACAGTCTCTGAGAAAGCTGGTCCTCGGGAGAGAAAGCTCATGTCGGGTGCGGGGAGAAAGAGACAGAGGGGAGGAGAGAGGAGAGCGCAAAAGCGAGAGAGACAGACAGACTTGATGCGCAGGTCTCACCAAATAAGCAGAAGAAGAAAGCAAAGATGTCTGTAACCTGGCCCACGAGAAGGGGCCATGACAAGCTCGAGCCCACCCCCAATTGCTCTTGAGATTCGCAGTCTCCACATCTCAGGCTTGTTTTCTTCCAAAGTCTCCTTGTCTATAAGTAATTCTTCAGAAATTATACGCACCCCATTACGGCCATACACCATACACATGCCATTACCACAGACCCCATATCACAGATGAAGAGACATGTCTTTCTTCAGGATGATGTTAATTTCTATCATTTGAGGAGGGCCTTTTTGGAAGGAGACTGCCTGGGCCCTGCCTGACAGCAGGTGAGATGGTGAAGGTGAGAAAGAGATGAAATGTGCAGTAAGCATCTGTCTACACCACATTTCCTGGTATCCAGAGACCTCGTCCTGTTCCCAACTGATTCCCAAGCATTCAGCCAAATGCCTGGCATTAGTCTGTGTTCCATATATTTTATTTTTTATCAACTAATAAATGCAGGACTAATAAGAATCATTTCTCAATTGAATTCAGTGGAAAAACCTTCCAAAATAACTGTGATGTTACACATCTATGTAATTGGAAAAAAAAAACAAAAACAAAACTGGGGTCGAAAGAAGGATTGATTTTAAGAAAAATAAGGGGGATCTTAATTTTAAATCTGCATAGCTGAGGCACTGGCAGGATATCTTCATAGAAATACTGCATTATGGGCTGGGAGAGAGATCAGGAATTGATGTTAAGTCACCAAAAGAAGCGATAATTGGAACTCTGGTGGGTGTGTACAACTGCCAGAGTTACAGAACTACAAAAGCTGCTGGTTCAAATACACTGTCAAGTGAAGCAGTTGCTTGTGCTTGCTATTGATACTGAAATGTACTAACTATTCGCAAATGAAATATAATTTGTCTTTATTAAAAATGATGAAGTGCCCTCGAGGACAGATTTATCATATACACAATATTTATGAAAAAAATGATTTATCTTTAGCATTCCCTGATTAAAGCCACTTGACTGGGATCACTCCCTCGCTCGGCATTTCAAGCACTTATTCTTTACACCAAAGCTAATTTGTGCTTGTTTGTACATTGCTCGGTAAAGTGTTTTAAAACCATGCCTGTGTATGTGCTATCCACCCAAAACTCATTTTCAGTTTCTAAGACTCTTTTTGCTTTTACTTTTATCCCATTTAAAATCTTTTATCAAGGTTACTAGGTGCCAGATACTATCCTAAGCACTTGACAAATACTATGTCACTTAATTATTCTCTTGAGGCTGCGTATTTATTTTTAACAAGGATATCACAGAAACGGTGTGCTCTGCTCAGTGCATCATATTAGGATGTACGTGACGTTGATATGTCTTCTTAGTGCTGAAGTTAACCCTGATCATCTCATTAAGGGTGTCTTTGGCTGAGTTTCTCCACTGAAAATACACTGTTTTTCCCATTGGAAGACATGAACGATTTAGTGCTAGGCAACTACCCTGTCTCTCCTCAAACTTCCATTCACTAATTTTGACTCCATCGGTGGCTCTGACCAAAAGGGTTATTATTCTGCATTCTGCCGGTAGTTTTTTATTTCTCTACTCCTCCTGCCTTGATTAGGTGGAATCTTGCATAACGAAGAGTTGTATCTTATCCTCCATTGATTTATTTATTTGGCTATTTATTTCAGTACGGAATTCTAGATATTTTATTTATGGGTTGTAATCTATTACTCCTACTTTTTTTGTAGCCCCAAATGTTCAGTCTGGGACACTGGGAGCTCTTTCACTTGGGCTCCCATGACTTGCCCTCTATGTTTTGTTTGGGGGTTTGGGGTTTTTTTTCGAGCATGTTCTTACTTCTTGCCACCACAAGAGGCTCCAGTCTCATCTGTCAATTCGTCCTGCACCAGATCTGGAACATACCACTTCTTCAAGTCTCCTGTTACTGGCAAGTGGAACTTAGAAGCCAAGATTTGGCAGCACGATGGCTCATTGCTATTGAGGTGCCACTGCTTCTAGCCTTGCTTTGTTTACAAAGCTTTGGGAATATTTCTGCATTTATTAACCCATTCACATCCACATTTTTTACATGCCTATGTGCGTATAACTGTGTGTCTATATATCTACCTATACATTTATCTGTTTAAAATAGTGAGTTAATGTGATACCTCCAATTCAAATCTAACATAAAGAATTCATTTCACCTTTTTTTTTCTTTTCTTATATTTCACTTCTTTCTCTAACAGCAAGAATCCTGGCTCTATAATTCTAAAATTCTAGACTCTCTATAGCAAATTTATTTCATTGTTGAACCCTAATGCCTCCCCCCCCCCATCCAAAGTCTTAGAATTGCTAACTCCTACTCCTGTGAGAAACTATTTTGGACGTGAATAGAGAATTTGTTAACAGTAGGTTGTGCCTTTAGACTGACATTACCCAATCAAAATATTTTGCAAAGTTGCATGGATTCTTTTCCCCCCATGTTTGCCTTCAGTGTATTATTGTTATTTATTTGTAGCAAAGTTAGTTCATTTGGTATAATGTGTATTCTGTTTTGGATTGTCCCACATCCTGATTGATTTTTTTTTAAATGTTACATAGAGTAAAATTCGCTCTTTGTGGCATATGTTTCTGCTGGTTTTAACAAGTGCATAGAACTGTGTACCTACTACCACAACTGTGATACAGGAGACTTCAACCAACCCAGGAGATGCTCTTGTGCTGTCCCTTTTTAGTAATTGCCTCTCTCCCCTCCAGTCCTCGGAAGCCACCGATACATCCTACTCTTGCCCACCCCATAGTTTTGCATACAAACCTTTGTGTCTGATTCCTTCCACCTAGCATGTACATTTCAGATTCATGATGCATTCATTATCTGAATCAATAGTTTGCTCTTATCACCAGTAGGACTCCACTGTGTACATGCATTGCAGTTCGTTTCTCCATTTGCTAGTTGGAGGTTATCTTGGTTGTTTCCAGCTTTTGGTGATTACGAATAAAGCTGTTACAAATGTTTGTACACAGGTATTTTGTATGACCACACGTTTTCTTTTCTCTTGGGAAAATGTCTAGGAGCAGGAGGGCTTAGTCTTATGGTAATTGCATGTTTAACTTTTTAAGAAACTGTCAAAATGTTTTTTATAATGGCTGTACTATTTTGCATTTTCCCTAGAAATGTAGGAGACTCCCAGTTGCTCTGGACAGTTTACTTTGCAGAGTTTAGTGTAATTTAGAAAGTTTAATGGTATTTATTGTAATCAATTTAGTTTTCAGTCTTTGATCAGAGTCTAAAAATTGAGGAGGGATGCTACAAACTTGATATCTATCCACTCTTCAAGATGATAAAATCATATGGAGAGTTTGCTTTGAGAATAATAAATGATGCCCTTAGTAGTCCATTAAAGATAATTAAGGATCAAAGGCAAATCGACTTCATAGGATACTACGTCACTAGTTCTTCACTTTTACATGGTAGAAATAATTTTGGAGACCACAGAGGAAATACAATCAAGTAAGATATAACTAGCATTGGTTTATTATTACTTTCATAATAGGAAGGCGGAAATAGTGTTTTAATAATTGGAAAAAGACATTTCAACAGATTTTTTTTTTCTTTTGGCCACACCCACAGCGCATAGAAGTTCCCAGGCCAGGGATAGCATCCAAGCAGCAGCTGCGACCTATGCTGCAGCTGTGCCAAGGTGGGATCCCTAACCCACTGCACTGGGGCAGGGATCAAACTGGCACAGTCACAGAGAAAACACTGGATCATTAACCCATTGCGCCACAGCAGGAACTCAACAGATTCTTTTGAAAGGCCAATTCTTTTAATTTTTTAATATACTTCCCAATTATCTTTTTCTTTCTCGTGACCTCCACAAGTACTAGAAATATAGAGCAATGCATGCTTCTGTTACCTTCTTATATCTATGTATAAAATTGCCTGAAAATACATCTGAACCAGCCTTGCTAACAGTCTCTAAGGTCTTTATGTAGTATATTCATTTCTAAATATTGTGTTCCTTATGATTTTCTGAGCCCTGGGCACATTGGTTCTCAGGACATGGTGTCAGATCTAGTTGTTCATGTCAGCTCAACTTACATGATCATTTTCTCAGTTCCTTATCTACTATAATTATGCACCCTCAGTATTTCTGTTCTAGTCAAAATAGTATTTTTCCTGTTCTGGGTGACAGCAAATTGCTTACTAAATACTCAGTGAAGTATTTGCTTCCTTTTTTTTTTTTTTTTTTGTCTTTGTTGGGAGGGGAGCAGTTTAGTGCAAACCCTACAATATACACCTAGAGTGAGAGAGATGAGAGTAAGGCTCTCCGGATGGATATAAACACTTAAACAGATATATCCAGTGTCCCAAGTAATAACCTTAGCCCTCAGCTCAGCCAGAGCCTACAATAGGAAAGAATAATGCAAAAGATATGCTAATTAATAAAGTCTTACTAATTGGTCTATTTTGAGGATAATTTGTTTCATAAGTACCATCTTCATTAATGTTTTTATGGCCCACAAATAAATGAAATATGGAAACTTACACTCACACGCCCTTTGCAACCTGTAAGAAAGAACTGTAGCAGTCACACTGATCACCCTCAGACCTAATCGGGGGGTGGCATCTGTATGGTGACAGGAGCTGCTGGGAGGTCACCCAGGTGACAAGCACTCTTTTCACACACACCTAGAACAGCTCCTGGTAAACGAATAATGTTGTTGAAGCAATTTGCTGACCCAAATATTTAATATCTGCATAGGAGGAAGCAGAATGTCAAAGAGGTTAATTGTTACCCCAGGCTACACAATTAAAAAGAGGAAAAACTGGAACTGGAACTAAGAATTTGTTTAAGACACTGAGCATGCCTGTCTGTCCAAGCTTAACTGTGCAGCCATAGGAACCACTGCCTGCAAAGACAAATTTCCCACCCTCTGTCTTATTGCTTTACAGCTGCATTCTGGCTGCTAGGTGAGTCAATCTTAGTGACTATCTGAGTTTAATGCTTTAACGTGGAGCACATTGTTCATTTTAAAAGTCACCCCTGAAATAATGACCATGTGCCCGTGCAATCAAGTTACATCTGAAAATCTGAACTCTGCTTAATTAACCTGTGTTTCCCCAGTGTACAAGAATTGAGAAGATTCTACTGTCTCTGAGTCAGTCGGCACCTTGAACAGTAGCAGTTGTTGGAATGAGAAAATTAAGAGTGATGCACTCTTGGATTCAAAAAAAAAACAGCAGAACTCTAATTCTTCTTTTCATAAACTAGAAAAATTGAAAAAGCTCATGCCATTTGTGTACTTGTCTCCAGTAACTTGAAAATTAATTATTTTAGAACTTTTATCTTAACTAGGGTTTTCCTTAAAACCCTCTTTCCATAAACTTGTGCCCATTTCTTTGAATAGAACTCGAGGCACTACTCAGTCATTTCAGGAAAGTACATCTTCCTTTGCTTTGCTTGAGACAGAACAAGAGAAGCATTGAGTTATGATGTTTAGAACTTGCTTCTTTTTCTGCCATGCCTAACTATTAGGGTTGGTTTGGTTGTTTTAATTGATAAAATTGATGAGATTGAGGGACCATGTTAGGGATAAAATGATTTCAGGGCATTAACATTAAGAGGAAAACGAGGGCTCTGAAATAATTCAGTCTGAAATGAAGAGTCCTGCAATAATCCTCTCTCCTAATCCTTACTGAGAAACAATTGTCTGTATTTTTCTTTCTCCTCACCTGCCTCTCAAAATATAGCAGGTTTTCTCATCACAATTGTATTTCACAGGAAGGGTGTGAAGATAAGTGAGTACCATTTGTAAAACACTTTAAAGTCAGAGGTGCTATGCTCGATGATAGTGAGAAAGTAGAAGGAAAATAGGTGACAACTTGCTGAAAAATCTGTCATTGTCCATTTATGGACAACTTCAGGGTAGCTCATGATAAAGTCTTCACCCAAAGGGATCTTAGATTGATTTGCACAAAGAAGCACACTGAGTGTCACTGAACACTTTTATACCACTCTTTCAAAATGGCAACAGTCACACAGAGGCATATAAAAGAGGCTACGAGCTATGCTGATGTACAGAAAAGACCGAGAAAAAATTATGCAGAGCAAAATAAACTTCCTGTAATGAACACACACACACACACACACACACACACACACGCGCACACACAACTAAAAACAAAGCCATGTACATACCAGTTACACTTTTGCACAAGTATTGCGAATTCAATAAATCTCAAAGTGGCTTTTGCTCTTTCTCTGAAGTTAATATCTTAAATAAAAGCTTCATTATCCACTTAGCATTCCAAGTTAGAATAGAGGGCTAGGACATGACCGATGACGTCTCCTCACAACTGCCACAATCTTTTACAATTTCTTAACTGCAGCTCTGTAATGTTTCCTACCTGGCATCTTTACCTTCAAACTTATCTAACCCCCAACTCATCCTAATACGGTCATCCAATTCCAGTTCCCATGTGTGCCTGCACTCATACACACCCACTATGCTGATGCTGATATGGCCATTCCTGCAGAAAGAGCTCTGTTGAAGCTTTGGGCCAACAGGTAAACACAGGAACCCTAGCACTGCAGGCCAACTCACTTATCTTGCTCATTAGCTTTTAAAGCTTATCACATACCCATCTCCAAGGGTGGGCCAATTCCTGTAATAAGAGAAATCTGCATTTCCCAAATACTTCATCCTCTACTGCGATTATCTTCTCTGAGCTGGCTTTTCTTTTTTCTTTTCTTTTCTTTCTTTCTTTCTTTTTTTTTTTTTTTGCCTGCTATGTTATTTTCTTATCTCCTCACATGAAACAAACTAAATAAGGAACAAAAACTGCAAGAAACTGGCTCATCATAATTAAGTTAGGGCATTATCTTTTTTGTAAAATTTTACAGGACGAGGTTGACTTTCCCTCCTCTTTTTTAATGCATCCTTTTGTTCACTGCCTTGTATCACAGTTATTTATTTACTTATTTATGCTTACTTATATATTCACTTGTCTGGCTTGTCTTTTAAGGTAAAGCATAGTTTACCTCATTTATGTACCGTTAGAGCCTGTTACAGGGCTCAAAACAATTTATTCTTGATAAACAGTTGAGAAAGGGAGGGAAGGAGGAAAATAATGAAGGGAGTGAGTGAAGGAAGGTGTGACGGCAGAATGGGAGATGATTTCTGACAATGCAACTTGAAATTGCAGATGCATTTTCCTTAAGAAATACTACTATTTTGGTAGCTTCACATGGGCTTAGACCACAGCATGTATTTCTCAAAACTTAAAACTTAGTTCACAAAATCTCTCAACTTTAAAATCACAGTATTTTACTCACGATATCTCAGATAGAATATTTACATCACTAACCGTGTGAGAAAATACGTTGAGATATTGGTTTATAAAAACATTACAGGAGTTCCCGTCATGGCTCAGTGGTTAACAAATCCGACTAGGATCCATGAGGTTTCGGGTTCGATCCCTGGCCTTGCTCATTGGGTTGAGGATCTGGTATTGCCATGAGCTGTGGTGTAGGTCGCAGACACGGCTCGAATCCCACGTTGCTGTGGCGCTGGCGTAGTAGGCCGGTGGCTACAGCTCCGATTCAACCCCTAGCCTGGGAACCTCCATATGCCACGGGAGTGGCCCAAGAAATGGCAAAAAGACAAAAAAAAAATTATAGGAGTTCCTGTCGTGGTTCAGTGGAAACAAATCTGACCAAGAACCATGAGGTTGAGGGTTCAATCCCTGCCCTGGCCTCACTCAGTGGGTTAAGGCTCTGGCATTACCATGAGCTATGGTGTAGGTCGCAGACATGTCTCAGATCCCACGTAGCTGTGGTTGTGCTGTAGGCCGGCAGCTATAGCTCTGATTCGACCCCTAGCCTGGGAACTTCCATGTGCTGTGTGTGCAGCCCCCCCCCCCCGAAAAAAAGCAAATAAATAAATAAATAAATAAATGTAAAAGCATTACATACCCCATCCATCAACCCTGTAAGAAAATATGTTCTGAGCATGAAACACCTGATAACAGGATATTTTGGGACATGTATCATTTGTAATTTACATTCGGTAATGTAACCCACAAAAGCAGTTCTTCCTCATTAAAAAAAAAAAGAAGCCATTCAACTATACCTGAGGCCCTAGATCTAGATTCATCACTGGTTGGAGTTCCCATCTTGGCTCAGCAGAAACAGATCTTACTAGCATCCATGAGGACACAAGTTCAATTCCTGGCCTCACTCAGTGGGTTAAGGATCTGACGTTGCCATGAGCTGTGGTGTGGGTTGTAGTCATGGCTCAGATCTGGCTGTGGTGTAGGCTCTGATTAGCTCTGATTCAACCCATAGCCTAGGAATCTCCATATGCTGTGGGTATGGCCCTAAAAAGACAAAGAAGAAAAAAAAAAACACCAAAAAACAAAATACTTAAGATTGGTAAGGTATTGTAGGTAGTCTTGAGAGAAATTATCAGGATGGTATACATGGATAAGATTCATTTTAACTGGGGACACTAGTTCCTGTTTCTTGTAACATGTATTCATATGTTTTGTTGTTATATTTGAAAACAAACTTTACCTAACATGGTAAGAATGATAAACCAATCACTTAGAGCCATCCTCTAAGGCTTTATGGGTTTATAAGGTAGAATAAACCTAACTCCAGAGCAGGTAAAACATAAAGGACAAAGTGTGTGTACTGTTTAGATGACATTTAGTCTCCCTTAACCACAGTCGGTTGGTGCCCTGATAGAAAATTCCAACTAAACTCTACAGAATGTGAAATGAAAGGACCTTAATGTGGATGTTTATTCCCAGTATCTGAGCCGATTTTCGGTAGCCCCTGTCCTTTTTGGCTCCTGGAATAGCTTAAGTAAGATAGTAATCTAGCATGCAAGATCTCAGATTTTTTTAAGTTAATATTGTCATAATGTTTCTCCCAATAGGAGATAGTGCCCGAAGCTCTCCCAGCTAGCTCCAGAATTAATTCTGGATAAAGAGTATATTAAAAAAAAGACAGAAAGTCCTTCTCCCACGTGATAGGTCACCGTCCTCCAGATCTACTCCCTGCCATCACTTTCGCGTGCAACACACCGAGAACCTAGCTAGCTCACCACAACGAGCTTTACCTGGTGCCTGGAGGAAATGCATGATGGGAGCCATCTTCAACAGCTTCTCACTGAAGACTCAACACATAATAACTGTGGTCTGTTTCCCATGTCCATTATAAAAAGAGCGGGGAGTATTGAAATTATGCACAAAATTCACACACTGATGTCAGAAAAAAAATGAAAGGAAAACAATCTTAAGACAGTGGGTAGCAAGTACCCATTATATTATAGCAGGCATCCTGGTGACTCACAGAGGATGCTTCTTGATACTCCTCTGTCCAGTTGTGATGGTAAAAAGAGCAGTATTGTGGCCATGGCCTGAAAAAGGCTGGGAGACCAGGGGCCTATCCCACTAGGCAATGCACACAGACCAGCAGAAGTGGTGGCTGGGCGAGGGATTGGAGCAGAGGGGACTTAAGATAGTACAGTAAGAGCAAAGAGAAGTGGCAGGCTGTAAACTGCAAGTGGTGAGGGCTATAGTTCATCTCATTCAGCTGCCTCCTCCTTAAGCTGCCTGAGGAACTGTGCACAGACTGAGAATATCAAAGCAAGTAGAATTAAATGGTGCAGGAGGTGAGCTCTAACAGATGCTGTGGTGCACCTCCAAGAGACCACCCACCCATCTTTGGGACTGGGGATCTCCCTGCTTCCTCTCTCAGCCTGGGTCCTCCCCAGGAATTCTCCTCGCACAGGCTCCACACCTTCTCTGAAAGCACGCTCCATCCCAGGACTGCTTAATGTGGAGGTCCACAGTCCCAAGGCCCTTCCTCAGCTGGAGGTGAGGTGCCTCTGAAGGCACACCCTAGCTCAGGTGTCACTAGTGGGGCTCTCTGAGGACCTGCTGTGACTCCAGGATGGTCCCTCTGCCCATCCCCATGTCCTCATTCTCCACCTGCACACAAGTCTTCAACCAACAGCCTGTTTCATGGGGCACACGGTACATGGAGTGTGCTACTGACTGGCGCATGCATGATGATGGAGGCAGTATCATACATATTCTTACTATTGATCGAAATAAGAAAATATTATTGATAATTTATGAGAGCACCTTCGACTACATGTCTGTGCCTTTTATAATGAGGTTCAGCCTTCTCAATCTGCAGAAGAAAAAGAAACAAAAACTGAGGCCCAGAAATTAAAACTACTTAAAAATTTTTTTAATTTTTATGTTTTTAATTATAGTCGATTTATAATGCTGTGCCAATTTCTGCTGTGCAGCAACATGACTCAGACATATATATATATAAAATCTTTTTCTTGTATTATCTTCCATCATGTTCTAGCTCAAGAGACTGGATGTAGTTCCCTGTGCTGTACAATAGGACCTTGTTGTTTATACATTCTAAATGTAACTGAAAACTAAATTTTTAACTTCCAGTAAATTAGAAAAAAACTAGCACCAAAACCGAGTTGTGGGTTTTTGTTTTTTGGATGTTTGAGAAATGTTTTCAATACTGTCTCCCTTAAGTAGAGGTTTTCTAATCCAACTCTGCATCAGAATCACAGTCTAGAGTTTTTTAGTTTGGTTGCTGTTGCTTTTAGCTTCTTCATTTGTGTTAATAAAGATTTCCAGATCCACCCCAAACATACTGAGACAGACTCTGTTGTGGAAGTTTCCAATGGAACCTATGCTTTTAAAAGCTAGACAAGCAATCATGACAGTCAGGTAAGCTTGGGAAATGCGATCTAAAGTCTATAGCTAGTGAGTTGTGTTAGTTTTCTAGGGCTTCCTCAATGGGATGGCACAAACTTCAACAACAAATCTATTGTGTCACAGTCCTGGAAGCTAGAGGTTTGGGAGCAGGGCTGGTACCTCCTGAGGGCTGTGAGGAGAAGCTCTTCCACACTCTTCCTCTAGCTTCTGGGGGCATGCAACCAGTCTCTGCAAATGCGTTTCTGTGTCTAAATTGTCCTTTCTATAAGGACACCAAATCATACTGGACTGGGGGCCCATCCTCCTCCACTCTGACCTTACCTAAACTAATTACATCTGCAACCACCCTATTTCCAAATAAGGTTATATCCTGGGGTTTATATGAATTCGAGGAGACACCATTAAACCCATTACAGGAGTCCCTACCTCTGCAGGAGTTTACAACCATCCCTGCATGATTTGATCCAAAAAAGGAAAGAAAGGAAAAGGAAAAGCTAAGAAGGTAAGCTAAGGAAAAGCACCTGGCAGAGAAAAGGATGTCCTCTGTTGCACATGGTCTGATTTCAAGCTTAAAATGTCAGTGTGAGGTTGTGTGTGGGAGAGCTAGGATCCACCCTAGACTTAGATGATTTAATTCTACTCTTTCCCATCTTAGAGGGAACACTTTACTCACTGTTCAACACTGCATCTATTGTTATTGCTAGCTTCATCTAAGACTTCACCACTGATTCCATTAAATCTCTGCCCTAAAGACAGAGATTTGCTCACTTAGATCATTAATTTCCTGCTGACTGCTTGAACATTCTTTGACCTCCAATACTACTATTTTTACTGTTTATTTTTTTCTTTCAGCTTTTTTTTTCTGTCTTTTTGCCCTTTTTTTTTGCCTTTTCTAGGGCCGCTCCAGTGGCATATGGAGGTTCCCAGGCTAGGGGTCTAATTGGAGCTGTAGCCACTGGCCTACACCAGAGCCACAGCAATGCCAGATCCGAGCCACATCCGAGACCTACACCACAGCTCACGGCAATGCTGGCTCCTTAACTGGTTGATCGAGGCTGGGGATCAAACCTGCAACTTCGTGGTTCCTAGTCGGATTCGTTAACCACTGAGCCACGACGGGAACTCCTCTTTCAGCTTTCTACAACTAACATAAGCTAACATTATTGATTGTCCAGTGGATAAAAGGGAATGATACCATGTACTACAGGAATAGGATATAATAGCTACTCTTAATCTAATGTCAGTGATTTTACTAACTACGGCAAAAGTGTAGGACCAACAAATATGTGTGCAGTTGTAGAACTGATATAAGTGATTATTAAAGCCACCCATTACTGCTTTAAATAGCTCTTGGGGAGTTCCCGTCGTGGTGCAGTGGTTAACGAATCCGACTAGGAACCATGAGGTTGAGGGTTCGGTCCCTGCCCTTGCGCAGTGGGTTAACAATCCGGTGTTGCCATGAGCTGTAGTGTAGGTTGCAGACGCGGCTCGGATCCTGTGTTGCTGTGGCTCTGGCGTAGGCCAGGGGCTACAGCTCCAATTCGACCCCTAGCCTGGGAACCTCCATATGCCGTGGGAGCGACCCAAGAAATAGCAAAAAAATAAAAATAAATAAATAAATAAATAAATAGCTCTTGGGTATTTTTTTTTCTCCTGCATTTCTAGACTGTTTTTTTCTGAATGTCGCCTAAGATAAGATAAATTTTCATTGCCTCCTAGACATAGTCTCATAAAAGAGGATGGTATCATTTTAGGAAGATAATCGATAGAGCGGCATTTTCTAAGAGTGATGTTTTATAGAGATTTAAGACCTAAATAAACAAATCCTAACATGTAGGAGTATCTCTATAAGATCTTTATTTTTTTTAAAGACTCCCCAAAGAGTTCATTTTAATTAGCGGCCTAGTGGAAAGCAAGCAGTATTGAAGACCTTTCCAAGATTTATGTGGAAGGAACCTGTTGGCTTATTTCCACGATCCTTGTAGGCAAGGAACCAAATTGTGTTTTAAGAAAAACAAGGTTAAACTAGAGGAGAATTTTTAAAGAAACAAGTTTTGTTTGATGTATTAATAGTTCTGTACAGAAATTTTGCCTTCTTGTGCAGACAGAAGTCAGACTGACAAAGATCACCATAGGCTTCGTAAGAAATAACATTTTTAACCTTTTATTTCAACACTGTGATAAATCTTTCCCAACCAGTCGATGAAAGGAGAAATAATCCCTTCTGAGACGTATCTGTTTAGTCCTCAATTGAATAGTGCATGCTGCCTATGGACTATCAGTGCTATGCTTGTTTTGGGATCTAATTGTGCAGAATTAGTGCACAGTGTGAGAAAAAAGTTAACTAACTCTGGTTAATTTCTCCCGAGGGCTGGAGGTTGCTCACCTTCTGGGACCTCATTTTAAGTGGAATTGGGAGAGTACAGGGGAAAACAGCCTTCAAAAGCTGATGTTATAGCCATTAATGTTCTAATTTTTATCACTCTCTCCATCCTTAATACATTCCTATTCTTTTTCTATAAAAACTCAGTGTGTGGAGAAATCATGAGAAAAGGGTCCCAAAACCGTGAAGATTTTTCTGTCATTCTCTACGTGACAATGCCGTTTGCTTTGTGTGTGTACAGGAAGGAGACCGTAAAGTTGGCTCCCTTCACTATTCACGTGGTGGGGCTTAGTGACAGCTTTTGTCACTGCACTGTACGCTCTCTGGGCTTCTGTTTCACATGGACCTATTTCTTCAGGGGTGTGAGTCCCCTGGGGTGTCAGAAGAACTGACATTCCTGTTTACGGAATGTGCTGGCTTTTAAATGTTTTCACCTGATGCCTAGAGGAATCTTTCCAGAAGCTTTCCTTATCCAATTAGCAAATGTGGTCATGGTTACCTGGTGCAGGTGCAGGCTGGCTAGCCAGGGAACCGAAGTAGAAGATGATGGAGTGTTTATCCCTAACAAATGCAGGCATGGGAAAGGGCGAAGCTTCGTAAGAAATAACGTTTTTAACCTCAGGGAAAACTTCTCAGACCGGAGGACTGTATAAGCCTTTAAGCCCTAGTCTGGTAGCCAATGAGGTTATAAAGGTGGAAGCTGACAGCATAACTTTTTTTTTTTTTTTTTGGCAGGAAATATCACCGCTTCCTTGAAATTTAATCCAGTAATTATTTGACCGTACTCTCCAAGCCAAGGATAGCCCTGAGATCCACCAAAACCTTGAACACCGGGTTCATTTCCTCACAGCTCTAAAAGCAGAGGAGAGCAAACTCCATTTAGAAGACCATGAGTCTTCTGACTGGCATGCATTTGATCTGGAATCTTTTTTTTTTTTTCCTTCCTTTTTTAGGGCCACATCTGTGGCATATGGAAGTTCCCAGGCTAGGATTGACATCAAAGTTGTAGCTGCCGGCCTAGCCACAGCCGCAGCAACGCCAGGTCCAAGCCACATCTGCCACCTACACCACAGCTCATGGCAACGTCGGATCCTTAACCCACTGAGTGAGGCCAGGGATCCAGCCCACATCCTGATGGATACTAGTCAGGTTCATGACCGCTGAGCCACGATGGGAACCCCTCATCTGGCATCTTAATCAGTAGCACTAAAGGCTTCCTGGGGGGGAGTCACCATTGGAGGTCCCCATGTCACAAAAGAAGTGCACAGTTCTACCAAAAAGTAAGGAAGAGAATGTAAAAGAAATACCTTTAAGTGAGGTTGTCACCAGCATTGCTGAAATGGAAGTCAAGCCGTCATAAAAGGCACAAAGGAGGGAAACTGGGTCAGAGGGGAAGAGTGGGGGTGGGGGAGGGGATCAGTAAGCGCAAGGCTGAAAAGACAGGATCAGCTACTCCCAACTCCATAACCTTCCCAGGCTAAGTAGATCTAAGTATTCTATTCCTTTGATAAATATCAGATGTATAATCTACTTAAAAAGAAGTACATAGGCTGAGATACAGTAAGAAAAAATTAAGGCTATCCTTAAAAAATACTGAAAAAGAACAGTCTGTATAAATGCTAACTAATGGTAAAATTTTATTCTGTACTTCATAGATGTGTGTTTAATTTATATCTGGCATTGACTTTTTTTTTTCTTTTCCAGTTTATTCTATGGATCTAATGTACTCTCCATGCCTGGTAAGTTCTGAGTATCTAATTGACATTCCTTGTTGACAAGTTGAACTAAGGATGAATTTTGGAAACAGAAACACAGCTTGCATCTTGAGCATGACCTCAGATATAGTTAGTAAATATAGACTCTTTCAAATTGAGGGAACAAATCCACAGGAAATTGGGTTTATGTTTTTTGTGTTTTGTTTTGTTTTTGTTTTTTTTTTGAGGGGGGCTTGTTGTTGTTTTGAGGAGGCTGGTATTGTTTTTTTCCTTTTTCCCAGGTTTATTAACATATAATTGATATCTAAGATTATATAAGTTTAAAATGTAAAAGGTATTGATTTTATACACTTACATCCTGCAAAATGACTACCAACATAGTCTTAGCTAACACCTCATTATGTCAAATAATTACCACTTTTTTGTGGTGAGAATATTTAAGATCTATTCTCTTAGAACCTTCCAAATATTTTGTAAACTATTATTAACTCTAATTATCATGCTGTACATTAGCTCTCCAGAATTGTTCCTCTTATAACTGGAAGTTTGTACCTTCTTATCAACATCTCCCCACCCCACCAAACTCAGACCCCTGAAAACAGCCATTCTACTCTCTGATACTATGAGTTTGGCTTTTTTAGATTCCATATGTAAGTGAGATCATGTATCATTTTTCTTTCCTGTCTGACTGACTTAACACATTAACATTATTAACATAATGCCCTCGAGGTCCATCTGTGTTGTAGCAAATGGCAGAATTCCCTGCTTATCCATGGCTGAATAACATTCCATTATATATATAGAGAGAGATATAGATATCTCTCTCTATATATATACCACATCTTCTTTATCCACTTATCTGTCAATGGACACTTAGATTGTTTCTATATCTTGGCTATTGTGAATAATGCTGCAGTGAACACAGTAGTGCAAACATCTCTTTGAGACCCTATTTTCATTTCCTTTGGATATATTGCCAGGAATGGGATTGCTGGATCTTATCGTAGTTCTATCTTTAATTTTTTGAAAGACTCTCCATACTGTTTTGCACATGGCTGCACCATTTACATTCCTGCCAGTCATGCCCAAGGGTTCTCTTTTCTCCCCATCCTCACCAACACTTGGCATCTCTTGTCTTTTTGATGACTGCAGCTCTAAGCAGTGTGAGGTAGTATTCCATCGTGGTTTTGATTTACATCTCCCTGATGTTAGTGACGGTGAGCGCGTTTACATGTACCTGTTGGCCATCCGTATATATCCCTTGGAAGATGTCCATTTACTTTCTCTGCTCATTTTTAAGTCAGATTCTTGCTTTTACTGGATTGAGGTGTCTGAGTTCTTTATGTATTTTGGATATTAACTCCTGTCACATAGATTGTTTGTGAATATTCTCTCCCATTGCTTAGGCTGCCTTTGAATTTTGTTGATTGTTTTTTCGGCTGTACAAAATCATTGTAATTTTATATAGCCCCACTTGATAATTTTGCTTTTGTTTGCTTGTTCTTTTGCTATCATATCCAAAAAATTATTGCCAAGACCAATATCAAGGAGCATTTTGCTTTGTTTTCTTCTAGGAGTCTAACAGATTCAGATCTTATTTAAAACTTTAATCCATTTCACATTAATTTTTTGTGAGTGGTGTAAGATTAAGCTGATGAAAAAGCACTGAAAGAATCAATAAATTTGAAAAATAATGGCATGGATGGACATACCCTGTTGTAAAAGTGAGTTGTTAAAATGAAAAAAATTGAAATAATGAAGCATTCATACAGACATAAACAAGTAGTCAGCACACAAAATGGAGAGTTCATAAACAGGCCTATGAAATGTGCTTTTTTATATAATTCTTATATTAAATTACTCAGCAATTATAAACTATTCAATAAATATTTTAGAATATGTATATAAATATTTTATGTATAACTGTTTTTACACACACACACACTAAAATGAAGGGGGGGATTTCCTGATGAATTCAAGAACTAGAAGAGTAATAGAATAAACTATAAAGTAATATTTTATGATCTTCAGAAGCAAGTCATACAGTCCAAGCATCACAAAGGGAAGAATTGCCAGATGTGATTATATAACACCCAAATCTCATCTATAACACAATATAACATTAAAATATTCAAAAATTCAATAGCACATATAAGAAATATTAGCAATACATAAAACATAAACAGTGATGGTCCTTCAGGTTAAAAATCTCCAATATTAATCTTGATATGATTGGCAAACTGTCGTTAAAAAAAAAAAAACTTTGTTGGAGTTCCCGTCGTGGCTCAGTGGTTAACGAATCCAACTAGGAATCATGAGGTTTCGGGTTTCATCCCTGGCCTTGCTCAGTGGTTTGAGGATCCGGCATTGCCGTGAGCGGTGGTGTAGGTCATAGCTGTCGCTCGGATCCCATGTTGCTGTGGCTCTGGTGTAGGCCGGTGGCTAAAGCTCCGATTAGACCCCTAGACTGGGAACCTCCATATGCTGTGGGAGCGGCCCTCAAAAGGCAAAGAGACAAAAAAAAAAAAAAAACTTTGCAAAGATTATAAAGTAGAAAGTAATGGTGGCATACAGTGAGTAAATATAGAAAAGCTGAGTACCTTCACTAGTAATCAGGGGAAGAAGATGTTTTCCACCAGGAGATAGTCATAACCAAGAAGTGGGTTTCACCAGCAGGGCGGGGGGTATGCCTTTTATTTCTTGGTGGTGAGAGAAGTTGTTGAAAGACTTTGGTTGGGATTTGTCAGTATCTGTAACTTTTTAAAGTGCATAACCTATGTCTGACTCACCAACTCCACTCAAAAATGCTCACCCCAACATTAAAATAAACCAAAGTGTTTAACAACTTAAATTTTCAGCAGCAGCAAAGAGGTTATAAACTTCCTGGAGCACCCATACCACAGCCATTAGAAAGGAAGGTGTAGATACCTCTCTCTCTCACACACACACACACACACACACACACACACACACACTGTAGCCCCCTCTACACTATAGTGTCAAGAAAGAGCTTCAGGGCCTATTAAGGGATCAGAAGCAAAAGGCTGGAAAGCACTTTAATCAGCCTCTGTTCACATACACACCCGTATAAATGCTTGGGGTGAGGGCAGGGGGAGACACTGAATGATGAATAGAGCTTAACTCAGAGGTGGCAAGAGAAGGAGGAATATGGAAGGAGAAAACTCCTGACCTGAGCAGCACTTGAATGAATTTTTATGCATTGGGATCTAAAATTATCATTGGATTTTAGTTTGGGACAGACGCTCAACTGCAGGAGATGAAAGGATGACACAAGGCAAGTCACTGGCGTCCGAGAATGGAAACATTCTTTCCAGGGTCTATCTGTAAAGGGAAGGGTGACCCCAAGGACAGAAGGTAGCAGATAATATGATTTTTTAAAGCAAATAATGAGATATTTGAGGTGTGTTTGTTTAGATGTTTTTTTAAGTTAAAAATGCAAGTACTCAATAAATGTTTACATTACAGACTAATTTACACAAAGCAAAAATTCTTTTCAATTATGAAAAAGAATGAACACAGAGCAGGGCACCCTGAACTCCAGAGGATTCAGAAGGTGGGTGTGATAGTTCTCAATCTGCTGTACCCTGCCCCCTAGAACAACAGACTCAGACACAAAGGAACCCTGCTTAAAGCCTGACTTTTAAATGCTTCATTTTTTTCTGACAGGCGTTATCAATCTTTGCTTCTAACTCTGATGCTAGCTTAACTGTATCTCAACTTCCTTTTCTCTGAGATTAAGCATTTTAAAAGCAGTGATTTCTCCCTTAAAAAGTGGGAAGATGACACTGAATAAAGGCTATTACTTTACTGCAGGAACAGTTCCCTGAGTCTTTGAAGATGCATAAATTGAATGTTGTACTGTCTTTATGAAATTCTCCCTAGATCCCTGACTAGTCTCCTCTCTGTTCACAGATGTTTCTGGCTATTTGATGTGAGGTTTGAGAAGGAGAAGGATCATTTATAGAGTAATTTGATTACTTCAAATTAAACTCATTTGGACAAAGAGCAGTTTAGTTCAGCCTGAAGTGTTTTTGTTGTTGCTTTCTTTTGTTTTTGTTTGTTCTTGTTGCTTGGAGATATAATCTTTACTTTTGAAGAATATCAACCAAGAGATAAGCTCATGTTTGCAAATCAATGAATAAAGTGAGAATCCAAATGCTAAAAGTGGAGGGATGTGAATAAGCAGAGGGTTTATATTTTGAGTTGTGGATTTAATAGGACTAGTTTGGGCATGGGTTTCCCAATCTAGTATGCATTATGTATGACTTGGATACTTGTTCTGGGCATGCATTGTTTGGAGGCAATAACTGGTAACAGTGCAATAGACTGAGAATAATGAGTTACAAGCTCTCACTTCCTATGTATGGAGTTTTCTTTCTGCCACATGAAGCTGCTCACATATTAACCAGAGATTTACAGATGAGGCACTATGCAGAATGATCTGGCTGCATTTTTTCTCTTATTCTCTGCAGCATATTTTACTAATCCACATAGGTTCAGCTTTTACGGTTTTCAGGCTGAGAAAGTCAGAGCTCCACACTCAGAAGTAAAGATGGAAACGCTGATTTTTTTTTTTTTTTTCTCCTGTTGGGAATAACCCTCTGGCCTCCAGGCAATTCTTTTAAAAATAGCTTCTGTCTGCCTTGTGCCATTATTATCACAGACACAATTCCCATCTTGACTGCCCGGGACTGAAGTCAGTTTTCTGCATTCAAGAGCAGTTCATCTGTGCACGGGTTGCTTTTATAGAAGTCATGGTGGTCTATGTCCTCTTGAGTTGTTGGTGTTTCCACGAAAATTTTATTTGGGATTCCTAATATACAGTATAGAAAAAGCAGGTGATCAAAAGCATCTTTGTCCCACTCTAACTTACCTCAGCAGAGACCCTATTGTTCCAGGCATGTGGCCAGCTACATAAAAACATAAAAACCAGAAGGAAGTTTCTTTCATTCACCCACCAAATATAAATATTTCATGGGGTCTTTGTATCAGCTGCACATATGTTTAATATGACTCATTATTTAGCCAAGGATAACAAAGAGCAGCATTTGAAAATGTGGGCTTTTTAGTACCAAGGAAGAAATGGTTAAATGAAAGTGGCCATGTATATAAAAGAAGCCCACACGCTTTATGAAATGCATAACATGGTAAATTTTTTTAAAAAACCATGTCTTCAGATTATATTGTTTCTATGAACCTATAACTATAAATTCTCCCCAAAGCAGTATTGACTCTAGACTATAAATAGGGATGTCCACTTTTCTTTTTAACAAAGTTATATAATAAAGCTGAAAATAAATTATGTATAAAGATATAGTCTATGACTTGACTATTATAAATATGATTGTTTGGGTCACGAAGGTTATTAGCTAATAAAATGACATCCAAAAGGTAACAAAAAAGAAATAAGGGTTTGGATTTTTTCCTCTGATTTAAACAAACTATAAAGAGACCTTTAACGACCATTCAAGCAGCAAGGTTACATTTATCTGTGTGCCCTGTGACTAACAGAAAGACTTGATTACAGGGGCTTTTATCTTTTATTATAACTAGCTAGGTGTTTTCTAAGCCAGTCGTCTCACCCACACCTATGGCTAATGTTACTGCCAGCAGGGAGACCTGCCAGTGCCATTAAAGAAAGTACATGAGGTTAGTGGAAGCCTCGAGTTGTGCTTTAGATTCCTGAAGTGGTATAGATCCTGACACATCATTCCTTAAAACTCTCTTCTTGGACAGTGTAGCATTCATGGCAGTGGCGAGAACTTCTTCCACTGCCATTCACCAATTTATTTACTCGTGATGTTATCTTTTATGGAGTGTCTGCAGGCCATGTGCTGGCTGTGTGAGACTGAAGGAAAAGGACATTGTAAACGGAGACAGCAGACAACAGTAGAATGCTGCAGACTCAGAGAGTCAGGCCAAAATGCATCGGTTGTGTGCAGGAAAGAAGACAGCCTTTCCCTCCACAGCACCATCTCTCTGACAACCCCTTCGATGCCTCGGGATCCCCCTTCAAGCAAGAGGAGCAGAGATCTAGATGTGTTCTTACAGCTTCAGTCTCTCGTGGGCTTTCAAGTTTCCTTTTTGTGTTCATTTCATTTATTCTAGTGTGATGATTATATTTCGAGTTTAATTCTTCCTTTTCTTTGTCCTTGAGACTCCTATGTTGTGCCATGTGCCAAGTTCAAGGGTAGAGACACAATCTTGCATTCAAGGACTTTACAGGTTTGAAGGGGAGGCAGACATCAAATACTTACACAAATGCATCATTACGAACTACCGTAAGTGCTATGAAAAAAACAAACAAGATTATGTATCGGGGTAACCTGCTCTAGTGGAGCAAGTCACTTGTAAATTGGGAGATGAAGTTTGTGCAAGAAGTGACTAAGGAATGAGGACAGTGAAGGTCAAGTTTGAGAAAGAAGCGACTAGGAAGTGAGGACAGAGAAGGCCAAGGGAACATCCTCTGCTGAGGGTCTGGGCTGGGAGGTGGTACCTTCCATTCAGGGAAAGGAAAGAAGCCTCATAGGAAAGAAGAGGGCGGAAGATGCAGCTAAAACATTAGGCAAGAAGTCTGTTTGGCCTCCTTTCCAGGAGTGAAGAAGAGGTTATTCAACATGTACTGGTTATTCATTAATTACTCTCTACCCCCCCCCCCCACCGGCCCCCGAGTGGTAAGTCCATCACGTCTTCAGTTTGATTCATCTCTGCGCCTTAGCTTAATTAAACCATTTCAACTTTTGGATTTTTAGTGGGTTTCAAGTCAGTCTGCCTAAAAGGTATACTGACCCTTTCCTTATGGGTTTTATTTTATTCATTTTTCCTACCACTTTCATTTTTAGTAGTTTAATCCTTATTCTTTTTTAATCTCATTAATGATTAATTTCTCTACGTGTCGCTTTTTATGCTTCACAGGGTTTGTTTGTGATTTTATAGTCAGAATATACTCCTTTTTAAATAAGTGTTTTCTTTTTAAACACACTATTCCAGAGCTTAAACCATGAAATAAAACTTTTTTTTTTTTTATAACTTCAAAAAAGAGCTGATACCCTAAAACCCCAGGCATCTGCTCTAGCAAAGTAATAATTCAGCTGGCCTTTCTCTTATTTCTTTTTTGAAAATGAATCAGATAAATGTGTGGTTAGAGCAATTGTCCTTAAAATAAGCTTATTTGCAAAGAGCAGTCTATAAATCTCTTCCCAATTTTCAGAGAAGATTTAACTTAATAAATTAGATTTTTTTTTTCCAGTTACAGATTCCTGTCTGAATTTCTTTCATGCTTTTGGGCCTGTTCTTGCTCATTTGTTAGCAAGCAAGATACATATGCAAAACACAAACTATGGCTCTTCTTCATGAGAAACATATATTTAATTTGTCTGTTTTGGTATTCAGAGTAAGACTGGTCTTGGAGAAAGTCTTAGGTAGAGTCTTAGGAAGCAGTTTCTCCTCTGAATGTTTTGGAAGTGTAGACTTGCCACTGTTCCTTCCTTGAACATCTGGTATTGTTCAGTATTATAGTCATGTGTATCTGAAGTTGCCTTTGTGGAAGGTATTTAACTATGAATTCATATTATTTAGCAGACACAGGATACCTAGGTTGTCCCTTCCTTAAGGAAGCTGTGGAACTTTGTGTCTTTGCCCTATCATCCAAGTTGTCTGAACTTAGTGGCACAAAGCTGGACATCGTATTTACTGATCTTCTTTGTATTTGTAGAAATAACACTTGGTATACTTGGCATCTTTTCTTTTTTTCTTGATCCATCGAAGACTTGTAAATTATACTGATCTCCTCAAAGAACCAGCCTCTGGTTTCCCTGATTTTCTCTCCCTATTTTCTCTTTTCAGTGTCATTTACGCTCTTATACATATTACTTCCTTTTCTCTATTTTTAAATTTGTTCTTCTTTCCTAGTTAATTAATTTGGAAACTGGGATCAACTTGAGTCTAATCTTTTTGTCTAAAATAAACATTTCTTGTATGACCAGGGCCATGTGCATTCATCATATTTTATACACATATACATGGGGGTTTTCCAAAATTTTGATTAGAGATGCAGTTTTTTGTGCTTTTCTCTCTAATTCAACTAATATGAATCAACCAGTGTCTCACCTGTTCACTTTTACTTCTTACTTGTCTAGTAAAAGATTATTTAAGATGGGAATTGCTCTGTAAATTTTTTAAATACATACCAAAATAAAGTTTATAGAGTCAAAAAAAGTGAAAAAATAAAATAATCATTTCTGTGCTACGCATTTTCTTCTAAGTATTGCTTATCTGCAGTCCACACATTTTGAAGAGTTATACTTTGATTCAGTTTGAAATATTTCTCCTTTACTTTTGTATTTCTTCTTTTACCTAGGAAACATTTAGAGGTATGATACTTAGTTTCAAATAGTTGAAGATTTTCAAGGTATATTCCTGTTAGTGACTTTCTATTTAATTCCATTATAAGAGAAATAACTTTGTGATATTTAAATTATTTTGAATTCATTAAGCCATGTTATATGTCCCAGAATATGTCATTTAAAAATTATATGGGTGTACTCAAAAAAAAAAAATCATATATTATGCTGTTTTAAGAAGAGTTCAAAATGTCGTGTAAGTCAGACTGGATGATAGTGCTGCTCAAGTATTCTATTTACTTACTGATTTTTCTATTATTAATTAATTCCTGAAAGAGAGATATTGTAATCCTCAACTGTAATTGTGGATTTCTCTAGTTCTTCTTGCACTTCCAGTGGTTTTTACTTTCTGTGTTCTGAAGCTTTGTTATCTGAAGCATAGGTGTTCAGGGCATGAAGGTATCTGCAATTTCCTTTTTCTGGTATCAGTTTCATGACCCCAAATTTCTTATGATCTTGGAGTATACTCTTTTACATCCACATTGGGTTTTTTTGTTTGTTTGTTTGTTTTAGGGCCACAGTGGGGCATATGGATGGAAGTTCCAAGGCCAGGGTTTGAATCGGAGCTTCAGCTACTGGCCTGTGCCACAGCCATGGCAACAACAGATCTTTAACCCACTGAGCAGGGCCAGGGTTCAAACCCACCTCCTCATGGAAACTAGTTGGGTTCATTACTGCTGAGCCACAAAGGGAACGCCTCTTTTTTTTATTCACTTTTAACCTGTGTCTTTATAATAAAAATAGGTTTCTTATAGCAGCAAATAGTTGAATATCAGTGTCTATCCATCTGAAAATCTCTCTTTTAACCAAATGTCTATACCATTTATAAGCAATAAGACTGGATTTAAATCTATCATCTTGCTCTTTGTTTTCTATTTTCCATCTCTTCTTTTTTTTCTTCCTTTTTTATTTTTCTGGTTTGGAACTGAGTATTTGTCATGATTCTATTTTATTTCCTTTCCTGACTTATTAGAGACAACATGTTGTGGCCTGTTTTTAGGGGCTACTTAGGGAGTTTACAGTATACATTTTTAACGTAACGCAATTTAAGTCATTGTGACACCACTTCACACACAACATGAGAACCTTGCAAAAGTATATTTCCTTGTTCCCATCCTGAGCTTTGTGATGTTATCATAAAATTTACTTTTACATATTTTATAAACTATATAGTATACTGTTATGTGTATTTTATTAAAAATCAATAATTTTAAGTCATCATCTTAAAAAGATGATGACTTTCTCCCCCTATTGACCTGCAGAGTTACTATTTCCTGCTTTGTGTAGATCCGTATTTCCATCGGTGTCACTCTCCTTTCACTCACAGGAATTCCTTTAACATTTCTTTTGATGCAGGTGTGCTGGTGCTAACTTCTATTAGCTTTTTGTTTGCCTGAACAAACCTCTCTTTTGCCTTTGTTTTTGAAAGATATTTTCTTGGGTGTAGATAAGAAGTTGGCAGGTTTCTTTTTTTCCTTTCGGTTCTTTAAACTATGCAGCTTCACTGTATTCTGGATTGCACTGTTTTGGATGAGAAGTCTCCAGTCATTTTTATGTTTGTCCCTCTGTGTTATGTCTCTCTGGCTGACTTTGAAACTTTCTCTTCATCATCTTTGAAATGGGCTGAATGGTTGTGTCTCCCCCAAATCCATATGTTGAATCCTTAACTCTCCAAGGTGATGGTCTTGGAGGTGTGGCCTTTGTGAGGTGATTAGGTTTAGATGAAGTCATGAGGCCGGAGCCCCCATCATGGGATTAGGGTCCTTACAGGAAGAAATAGAAAGATCAGAGCTCTTTCCACCATATGAGGACACAGGGTAGGAAGAGGGCCTCTCCAGAAGGCACCCTGAACTTGGACTTCCAGCTGCCAACACCAGAAGAAATGCCTGTCATTGAAGCCACTCAGTCTGTGGCAGTTTGTTTGGGCAGCCTGAGCAGACTAAGCCACTGAGTATGAAGGATGGTTCTTGGTCAGTTTTCTTTATGCTCCTGGTGCCTTAGGTTCACTAAGCTTCTTGAAAATGTCCCTTTTAGTTGACATCAAATTTAGAAAACTACTGGCCTTTTTTATTCATATGTCTTTTTCCATCCCTTCTCTCTCTTATCTTTCAAAGACAATAGTTGCATGTTTAATTTTGTCCTATTATTGAGACAATACCCTTCTGACTACTCTTACTGATAATCCTTGAATTAAAACATTTTTCATGCCTGACCTATGATGAACTATTCCTGGGCCCACGTGGGCCCCAGTGACAATTCTCTTCTCGCAATGGTTCTTTTCTTGGTCTCCAGTAGGGTCTCCACATGTACGAGGAGATCAGCACTCAACTGAAGACTGAAGGGCAAGTTCTTCCGATCTTGAAGCCCCACCCCCATGCCTCTCTCCAGGCATTCCTCTCTCCTCTCTGATATTGTACCCTATGACTTTAGTTCCTGTTGCCTCTCCAGACTGCACTCAATCCAGGAGACTGCCAGCTGTACATACAACACAGGACCTGTCTCTGGGCAGTAAATTAAGGCAGTCCTTTGAGCAGTCAGGGCAATTGATGAGCCTATAGACTCAAGGGCTCACCATGTTTATTTCCCCTTTCTCAGAGATCACTGTGTATAAACAATGTGTAGTTTAATTAGAAATAAATTGAAAGGCAGATGCAATTATCTGTACAACGTTTCTTGAAAAGCATTATGAGTTCCAGGTTCTTCTTCCTTCAAATAATCTTGACAACTCTTGGGACATATATGGTCATTCTGAATAGCTATATGCTCTGAACTCTTCCGTACTCTTCTAAGTGATGCTTTATTTAAGTTTTACTCTGTATGAAGATTAACATAGATAATTTAATTCAGCAAGTGTACATTGCACAAGTGTTTAGCTGCTAATTGCTACAGACATAGAAATTAATAAATACAGCGCCTATACTGAAGAGAGTATATTCAAGAAGTAGAGACAGTTACAGAAGCAGATCATTTATTTCAGTGTAGTATTTTTTTCTATGAGATAGGTAAACAAAGGGTGTTACAGGACCACAGGGGAGAGGTTGTATCTAAGTTAGGTTCTAAGTGTTAAGCAGAAAATGCTGATGAAGACAGTGCATAGTGCTAGAGAACTGCAGAACAAACATACTGATAAGAATACAGGATTATCTACAACATTACACCATAAAATAATGTGGCATTTGGCAGATAAGTAGTGTCACAGTGAACAGGACACGTTAAGAGGTGGCATTAGATTTGCTGGAGATATCAGTAAGGGCTTGGCAATTCTACTAAACCATGGAAGGAAAAACCCTGAAGTTTTAGCACATCTGGTTAAGGAATTAACCCTTTGAGAAAAACTCTCAAGTTCATAGTAATATATAGATCACCACTATTAGTGGAACAAAACTGTAGAATTAAGTTGGTTATCTGTGATGCCAGAGTCAGTGCCATTGATTTTTTGAATTGTGGATAACATGAAATTATTTTAATAGCATCTCAGTTTCAACAGGAAGCACTGACTAGCAAAATCATTATGTAATAGAGGCATTTGGGGACTTTTTTGTTGGTTGGTTGTTTTGTTTTTTTAAGAGAACATAGGAAAAAATAAAAATCTAACATATTTACAGCTAAGTAGGCACAGATTTTTTTCTTCAAACCCTAGACAATATCAATGTGCAGAAATAGAAAACACTTAAGGAATTCTAAATAGGAATAAAATACAACCAAATGCTATTGTCTTAATTTTGTCTCAAACCTGAAAAAGTTATCTATATTGCCAATTATTGTGTCAAATTCAATATAATATGACTTGGAAAAGTTCAAATCTGTGATTAATAAAAATTAGAAGTAGATAAGTCACAGCCAAAACTAATAGGAAGAAAATGCAGGATTTTCAAGGACATAAAGGAAATATACAAAACTGAGAAGAATAATTTTAATGAGAAGCTCACAGTTACTAGATTGGTGACCAGAAATGTGTACTCTTATTATTCCTAGCCTTTTACTTGTACTGATTTTTATAACATCCATCTTAGTTTGTAAATATAAGATATATTTGAAAAAATTAATCTATGTCACTAAAAGCAATGCATGACAAGTCAACAGAGGTGTATGCTTTGTTTTACATATACCTGATGTAATTAGATATCAGCTGCTTTCTCTGAATACTCTGTACCCGTAAACTGTGGAAAATGTAATAGACATATTCAAACTAATATCACGAGGGAGCTTAATCTTTTTGAAAAACAAGAAATCTGTATTTTAAAGAAGGGTAACAACACATGAATGTCACATGAGAAAATGAATTTGTTGTGGACAACCATCAGCAGAAAGTAGCTAGTGGTTTTATTAAAATGACTAGGAAGTCTGACAAAACCAGCACAAAATAAAGATCTTAGGAGGATCAGGGAAGAATACCCTGGGACCCAAGTCTATAGTCTAGGGAGCTTAAGGCTGGGGCCATTTGCATGCATCACAGCAAAGGGGATTTTCTTACTTATACCTTTTTTTTGTTTATTGGTATAAATATGGCTCCTGTTCTCACTGGCTGCTTCATGGATGATTTATATCAGTCCAGAAAGTTGAGTTCAGTGTGGTCAGGATAATCAGCTTCAGGAAAGAGATAACACTGCACATTCTAACTTTATCCTGACAACATTCTACAAATTAAATCATCTTTTAATATTCTGCATTGTCAGTATTCACTACTTAAAGTAATTCTGCAGTAAAGTCTGTCAAAAGGGAAAAACTAACACTCTAAATGTTGATGAATGCTAATCAATTTTTATTTATTGAGTTGCTAGAAAGGAAAATAGATCATCATTCATAAGTAATAGTGCTTTAATTTGTGTCTCTACTTGTGATTGATCTGGAAGAAAGTGTAGTGAGATAGGCTTCATTCTGCAATCCTTGCCTAAAGAATCTGATTCTGTACTCCCCTTTGTTAGCACACAAAATATAATCTTTTACAAAAGAAACTGGTAAATCAAGAGCTGAGAAACCCTAACAAGAACTTAACCTTTGATGAGCCTTGGAGTAGGTATCTGAAATGGAAGAAGATGATAGGAGATACATACTTCTGTAGTATTCACGACTCTCATAAACACGAGGAAATCCCACACACGGGAAAACCAAGGCCGGCAGTGCTGAAAATAAGCCTACATCTAAGTAAACAGGCACACGAGGAATGAGAATTCTGCTCTGCATGGTGCATGGCTGCAGCCCAGAGGACTTAAAGATGTCAAAGTTTCCTTTATTTTAAGCAGCTGCTGTGTTTCTTTCCAAATTAAAAATGCCTGAGATGCACGTGATCGTATTTCATGTAACATCTCACAATAAATGAAATGCATAAAGAAAAACACATGTAGTATAGGAAAACTCCTGGCTTCTTTGTGATTGGTTGTTGCCTTCAGCCATTGATAATTTATTGCACTGCTTTTTTCAAAATGTTCTTCCGTTTGTGGAATCCAATATTCCTGCAAAGCTGATCCACGGTCACATGTTAATGCTCGCTTGGTTCCCTGTAGCACACCAGCAGACTCCCTGCTCTGGGGCCAGAGCATCCCTGTGGTGTATAATAACAGAGCAAGTTATTCAGGTGTGGGATTGAGGGGGATTAACGATGGCAAGTACAATTGGGTTTAAAATGAAAATGCTCTCATTGTGCTTTTTAGGATGTAATTGCCGCTAGGATGATGCCATCAATTGTATTTTTAGGTGCTGTCCTCTAGCGTGGCACAAGACATATGAGTTTTAATATCAGCAATACTTTGAAGTTAAGTAATGACCAGCTCCTTTGCCCTCGTCCAAGGTGTTCACGGAATTCAAAAACACATTTTTGCAGTTAGCCTCACAGTGACCCCACAAGGGAAAGAGCTATGGACACCTAGAAGAAAGTCATAAGACAGAGGGAGATGCAGGTTATGAAGAGCTGGTATTATTTTTCTTGACTTTCAGAAGCTTCAAGAGTAAAATCTGACTCAGTAAGAATGATGGTTACTATTATAATAAAAATTGTTAGCATGGAAGCATAAGCATACTCATGGATTGAATCATTATTAAAATATTTTCCATTGATAAATTAAAAAAAAACAATTTTAAATGCCAAATAACTATGCATAGAACATTGTAGAAGATATAGAAAATGTTTCAACTTTTGTTCTACTCTCAAAAAAGAGCAAAATATATTATTATGTTATATACAGCCAGAGAAATGGCACAAGTGTCGGCAAGAATCTGGAGAAAAGGAAACTCTTGTGCACTGTTGGTGGGAATGTAAATCAGTTCAGTCACTATAGAAAACAGTATGAGGTCTCCTCAAAAAATTAAAAACAGAACTATCATATATGATCCAGAAATCCCAGTTCTGGGTACATAGTAAAGAGAAATGTAAACAGGGTAGCAAAGGGACATCTCCACTCATGTTTGTTGTGGATTTTCCAAAGTAGCCAAGATATGGAAGCAATCTCAGTCTCCATCGTGAATGGAGAGAAAAATAATATGTGGTATATATGCATGCTAATATTAATTTCTATATTTGATGGAATATTATCCATGAGAAAGTAGGAAATCTTGCCATTTGTAACAATGCGGATGAACTTTGAGGACGTTATGCTAAGTGAAAAAAGTCAAATATTGCATGATATCACTCAGAAGTGGAATCTAAAGAAGTCAGACTTGTAGAAGCAGAGAGCGGAGTGGTCACCAGGAGCTGGCTGCAGATGTAGATCAAGGGTACGGACTCCCAGTCATATGACGACTGAGTTCTTGAGATCTGGTGCCCAGCGTGGTAATTACAGTTCACAGCACTGTGTTACACCCTTGAAAGTTTCTACGAGAGGAGATCTTAATGTACGTAAACATTTTCACCACAAAACCTATGTGAGGTGAAGGAGGTGTTAACTAATGCTAGAGCGGTAATGATTTTTCAGTAACAAGCATCATTTCAACACAGTGGATGTCACAGTTACATGTCAGTTTTATCTCAATAAAGCAGGGAAGGTAAATAACCAAAAATTCCATCTATTTCAATGTTGTCATTGTTTCCTTAGCTTGTATGTGTTTGCTTTCTAACCCTCTTTAATTTAGGCACATTTTATATATACTATCTCTATTATTTACAGTTTAATAGGGAAGCAAAAACACTAAGAATGATGTGGACGGTTAGATATATCATAGAGATTTAGTTTTAGAAAATTCTGGACACTGGTCAGGAAAGCAATGGAAAGCTGATGTCTTTGCATCTATAGCAGTCAAAAAGTTGCTGTGACTTTGTGCCTCTTCAGGGACAGTGGATGGGATCAAAGGTGGGCTGCATTTGGGGACAGCAAGAACAAACCGAAAAACATGCACCAGTGGAGCACCTGAGAACCAGTGAAACCTACAAAGATAAACTAAAACCCATGTCTGTCTCCTACCACCTCCAAACTCCAAAGATACAGATGCTCAGCAAAAGAAGCTACCTGTGCGCCTGCTCTGGGACTTCAGGAAGTGGAAAGAGACAGGTGAGCTGTAGATGAGTCCCAGGACACATGAATGTCATGGTACCCTCAGAGGATCAGGACTGCCACCTCACTTTTACCCTCCAGATCTCACTATTCTGGTAGCCAAACCTAAACCAGAACTGCACGGAGAAAGAAATTCTTGAAAATACAATTTTATCTTAGCTCTATCAACCAGTACAAAGTTGTATTATATCAACTAATACAAAGGGATATAGTGTATCGCTTGTCAAAATGTGCCCTTCCTTTCACGATGCTTAACTTCCTAATAAAAACAGAAAAATCAGGATTCTGCATAACATGTTCAGCTACCCTTCCTACACATGAAAACATGCTAACTCCCTCCACAAAATGATTTACAAACTCCCACATCTCACTGCACCCATCGAGTGATTTCTCTTATTCCTGAGTCATATACTCCTTAATGATATCCTGCAACGTAGATCCTGAGATATCCACATACCTCATGTTAGGAGACAGGGGTGTGGGTTGTTGAAACACAAAAAGAAACTAAAGAATATGTAGACAACTTTTATACAAAAACCAGGCAACGTTTGGAACCATTATTGTCCTCGTTTATGCAACTGTACCCAAGGTCATAGCTAGTTTTTAAATCTCCCTTCCTCTATTGGCCCCTGGCTTTCTGGAAGCATTCTCTTTTCAGCAATCCTTTCTTCTCCAGAGTAAGGATCAATGGCCCCAGTCATTAAAGCAATCCTATTCCACATCCTGTTCCAAGTACATGACACCATTACTGCGTCCCTTAGCAGTGTTCTTCCTCTGTTGGCAAGTAAGAGCTTCAGAATCTAAGAGTACAGGCTTTGGGAAATAGGACGCAAAAAAAAAAAAAAAGCATTAGTGGATTGCTGGGGCTAATGCAGAGGAAACATTTTCATGTTTAACTCTTGATTGCCAAGACCTAAAATTTGTTCCAACTATGCAAGATGCTGCCACTGAGATGGTACCATGGCTGGACCTTCAAAAGACCATTACACCATCCTGTCAGGGCAGTCATTTCAGAGTGATGAAGCAACTGGTGAGACATAAGTTCCACAAGCATCAGCTCACTGGCAGACAATTTAATTTACAGTAAAAGTTTTTACCTTCGTGCTAGGAGGACTATGATGATGGTGAATAAGGCATTGACAACTTATGGAAGATGGCTGAGAGAAATGTTCCTGACAGGAAAAGCAAATTTATATCTAGAGTAAGAGCATGTTCCAGGGAGAAAAAAAAAAATCCCCTTCCAGGATGGGGATGGTGTAAATAAACAGTGTCAATTGGCGATGGGTTGATTTTCCTGGAAAATGATGCCATATTAGGTCACAGAATGATCTCAGCCTTGAAGAGGGGGTTCTGTGTTGTGGAGTCTCTGCATATACTTCCACCCATGCTCCCGAGGTCCCTTCATGCCTTTGGTCATGGATCATGAACAATGGTGACTTGAAAGAAGTTGTCATAAACAGAATGGTTTTCTTGTCCCCTTGATGATTAAAATTTTATGCCTCTGAAAATTCACCTGGGACATTCACATGGGACCCACTCATTGCCTGTTCAGAGAAATCCATCCAACACTTCTTTCTAAGTTCTCCTGGTTATTTATCACTTCTCCAACTGTGTTTCTTCCAATCCCTGACCATCCAGCCAACCATAAACCACTGTCTGTGTAGCTCTAGGCCTCTGGTCACTCCTCCTTTTAGATAAAATGGGTAAAATGAATTTCAACGAGTACTTTTAGAAATTCAGCTGATTAGGGTAATTTTCCTTCTACACTCTGTTTCATGCTCATGCTGAACTGAGGCTAAAAAGTGGCCATGCATTTTCGGAAGGTACCAGTATTAGATGGAAAATCATCTGTAAACCAGGCCATGTTATTTCTTCCTCAGTCACTTGATCATCAAAAGCTCCCTGTAAGGACATAAGGTGCAGACTGAGAAGAGGGAATGCAGCAGAATAGGGGCTCTGGGCATCTGAGCCACTTACGTGTGAAAATTACTTATGCTTTCAGTACCCGACTGCACACATGCTACTTCCTTTCAATGATGGCGTGTTGATGTACTCACCCAAATTGACAATGATGGGTTTGACTGCTTACAGGAGGTTGCTTGTGACTGGCCTATCCTTGGTAAAGTTCTTTTTTTCCTGCCAGGTCTCTCATCTGGCTAATTTTGAGCTCTCTCTATGTTGGAAATCATAAAGACCAAAGAATCTAATTCATTCTGTGTTAACAGAGAGTAAATATGAAGGCTTATAAATCCTTTCCCTTCTACCCTCAAATACATAAGACCCTCCCATGTAAATTCCAAGGAAGACCTTCCTCTGGAATGCCACAGAATCAACTACAATGTCAGACTCTTCTCGGAAGGATACTTTGGTTTCTCTAGATTATAATTCAGTCTTAATCTGGAGGGAAACACTGGTTACTCGTGGAGGAATAGGGACAAAGGTTGATGAGGCTGAATCATCCCGCTGTTCATTTAGAACATGCTGATCAATAACATTGATTTCCATCACACCCCTCATTCCTGATGCTTGGTTTTTATACCTGAGAACTCCAGATTCACAGGCTCTCCACGGTTCCACCTTGTAGGAGAATGTCTCCTCCTTCAGCTGTAGCTTTTCTTGTGACGTTTCAAGATGTAGTTTCATCGCTATGGTTTCTAGTTCTTTGTACTTTTCATCACTATGGTCTAATTTACATTCTTATTTTCTAGACATTTTTCAGGATAGCTGTCTTACTGATACCTTTTTCTTCTTCTTCTTCTTTTTTTTCTTTATAGAGCTGCACCTGTGGCAGATGGAAGTTCCCAGGCTAGGGGTCAAATCAGAGCTGCAGCTGCAGGCCTACACCACAGTCACAGCACTGCAGGGTCCGAGCTGCACCTGCAACCTACACTGCAGCTTGCAGCAAAGCCGGATCCTTAACCTACTGAGTGAGGCCAGGGACTGAACCCATATTCTCATGGATACTAGTTGGGTTCTTAACCTACGGAGCCATGATGGGAATTCCCATTTTTATCCTTAACCATTACTTCTTGCTGTCATATTTAACTCCGTCATTAAGGCAGAAGGCATCCTTTTTTATGTATTGCCTGACTTCTCAGAAATGTGAGAACTGCTTTGCCTTCACCTGGAGACTGCAGGAATACACATTCTTTATATCTTAACATCAGCTTTCACTGAACCACTGGATGTGAGATTGTAAAAGAACAAACAAATGATGTCGTCAGGTGGTAAGCTGGTCTATCCCAATTTTAGCCTTTCCTCAGATGCCACCATTGCCACATAAGCACTGCCATGGTTTCAGGGCAAGAAAGGACTAACCTCTGAGTCATTCTTCTTCCTCCCTGGGCTATAGTTTGAATTAACATCAGAGCAAAATTCTTGGCTCTGTTTTCACAACCTCTTCCCTCATCCTCTTTGTTTAGGTGCAGTTAAATAGGAAATTTGATAACTGGGTATAAAAAAGGAGTATGGTGAAGTCAAAATTTAATAATCAAATTTCTATCTTAAGTTCAAATTTACTAGCCTCAGTCTCAGGAGTGAATACAGGAAACTGAGTCAGGATTAGGAATTGACAAGAAATTTCCCTTTTCTCAATATATAATTTCCCCTTATCCAGAAATTATAGGTCTGTAAGTTTAAATGATAAAATAATTATATGAAAACACTTAGATACCAGGTGTTTATTGCAGAGTTCTGTAAATAGTCAAAAATGTTTAAAATAAACAGTCTAAATCTCTAGTCATAAATGAGTAACATATATAGAATATATGTATTATATTATAAACATGTAACTATTGATAAGAAAAATTATCCTTTCTACAAATTTGCTTACTAAATTGGAACAAAAAAATAGACTGTACCTATTACGATCCTATTTATTGTAAAATTAGACACACATGAACACACACATATACACCAACAAACATATTTACATGTTTACAACAGACAAGGATATGCTACAAATTATTAAACTGGTTACCATTACATGGAATAAACTATGGGGTGATTATTATTATTATAATTTTTGCTTTTTAGGGCCACATCTGCAGCATATAAAAGTTCCCAGGCTAGGGGTCCAATCAGAGCTACAGCTGCTGGCCTACACCACAGCCACAGCAACGCTGTGGGACCCAAGCTGTGTCTGTGACCTACACCACAACTCACGGCAGCACTGGATTCTTTAACCCACTGAGCAAGGCCAGGGATCACACCCGCGTCCTCATGGATATTAGTTGGGTTCATTACTGCTGAGCCACGATAGGAACTCCAGTTCTTCCTTTTTTATATCTGCAATTAAACTACTACTTACAGCAATAATTGGTATAACATTGTAAATCAACTATATGTAAATAAAAAATAAAAATAAAAAATAAACTAAAAAATTACTACCAAGAACAATTTTTTTAAAACTCTGTTTTTGATATTTTATGTAGATTCTAATTACAAACAAAATCTAACATGCTTAGTGTCATGATGGCTTTTGATGGCATATTTTATGTTTATCTCCTATTCAGAATATGGTGTAAAATATATTTGCTCTACCTGAGATAATGTGTGGTGGCCACTAAGGTTGTCCATAAATGCTTCAAATGCTGCTCATTTGAAGTCGATGATGGGCATAATTTGCTTTGGCCAGTGGAATTCTACTTCTAAAATGCAGAAATAAGATAATCTTTTAAAATTCACTTATTCCCTTTCGCTTGCCGGGGAAACTTGTAATGTTTCAAATAGAAGAGTTTCCAGCAGCCTTGGTCTTAAAAAGAGGAGAGGTAGGTAGCCTGCTGCTGATTTTCACAATTTAAATATGTATTTTTAGGAGCCACTAATAAATCTGGGGGTTGATTATTACAGGAGCTCATATTAATATGTCATGTTTCAAGGATTCTATGCTGGAGACAAATATGCTGAGGGGCAAGCAGTGTGTTTAAGAATAAGGCAGACTTTAAAAATGCACAAAATTCTATAACAAATACTATAATAAAAAAAATCATTTTTGTATACTTATAATATCCAGGAATCATACTAAACCATTTATATGTATGTAGTAACTCATTTTAGCTACACAGCACTCACTATAATCTAAATTTTGTCTTTGAGGAAATTTAGACACACACATATTCAGGAACTGGACCAGGGCACTTACCTAGTAAGCGTAAATCAAGAACAAATAAAAATACAAAATGTTATGAAATTAATAGGAACGAATGCTTCCAACTTTAGTAAATACCAGCTCTATGCCATGTGCTGAACTACGTCTTTTTTTTATATAAACCTAATTTAATCCTCCCAACACATTTCTGAAGTAGGGGCAATAATCACTTTTGCAATGAAAGTGTGGTATAGGGACACCAACCAACTTGCTAATAAGATCATACAAATGATCAAGCATAGATGAAAGATGAAAATTTAGGTCCATTGCTAAATAAAGCCCATGCCCTTTGCACCATATTATGCTAAGTTCTGAACAAACATCGTCATGTTATGAAAGGAAGAAAAACAGGTTTTATAACAGATCAAATGACACCAATAAGAATGGAAGGAATAATTTTTAACCAGCTATACTTAAAATCGGATCAGCCGCATTCACTGAGCACAGTGAAATATTTAGGTGCTAACATTTGTTCACTCATTAAGGACAAGAAGACAATGTGACCTAAGCCATTTGAAATGGCAATTTTGTGTTGCTTTAATATTTTCTTTATAACCAATTATTACAAAACTTGTTTCTACTTATATCCAGCTTTGTCAAAGTCATGATGTAATTAGTCAGTTGTCATTAATAGTATCCTCTGTCCTAGACCTGATAAATGTAGTACTTCCGGTATTTTATTATCATGATTTATTCCTCTGCAGAAAAGATCATTGTGTTTTATTTAAAAATTATGACATATTTTTATAGTATACATTCAAACATGTATTCTTCAAAGTTTTGATTTCTGGTTACAAATTCTGCTGTTATATTTATACATTAGCAAATTCCAACACTTTTAAGAGGTCACTGATTAAATGTGGCCCCATTTAAGAGCTTAATTAATTATATGCCATTAACAATTAAATCTCATTTATAAATTTAATACAGTCACTTTCGTTTTAAAGTACTTCAGTGGTCTAAGTGGTAAAACTTCCCAAGTATTTAAGTAATTCTTTTGGTTCTGTGAAATTAAACTTATAATTATGGAGAATCGAATATATTAAATGTTCAGCAGTATATTTCAACTTAAGATTTTTTTCTTAAATTCACGAGTACAGATCAATTATTTTCTAACAATTTTAAATTCGAATCACAAGACTCCCTTTAAGTGTCCTAAATGATACAAGTAAATAAAACATCAAGTAGCACTTAGTTTTATATTAAAATATGCATTAACCATCTCGATTTAGTCCTAAATATTGCTATAGTGAATTATAAAATCTTCCTGGGGTCAAGGGACCCTAAATCCCTATGAGGACCATTTCTTCTCACTTAATAGGGGTTACTTATTAAGCAGAATTTTTGATAAGCTCTATGAATGAGGTGGCTTCCTTTTATTTAACATAACAGGGTATAATAAGCTGCAGTTGTAGTATACTGGAGGAACTTCATAACTCACAGAAGAAATTGCTCTTTGGGATTTTGAAACACATGGCCCAGGTTCCTGGTCTGGCCTTGTACATTCACAAGATATTCAGGCTACTACAGTACTTTAATTTCAGGATTTCCCTGGCAATCAAAATACTTAAATATTTAAAGATACCGGAACTTAGTGTAGTCTTGCATTTTTCCCCCCATATTCTTCATGACCAATAGGCGAACACAACTCCTACAGATATTAAGTGATCTTAAAAAATTCCAACACTCTGTGGATCTTTGATGGTTTCATTTCTAGACAAATTGTCTAACTCTAGCAATCTTGTACTTAGATAAAGTGTCAAGGAAGAGTTTAAGAGCTTTCACCTGAGATGTAGTAAGTTGGAGGGACTTTCACACCCAATATAAAACTAAGAATAAGCTAGGTAATTTAGAAAAGCATACATTTTCTTGAAGTAATCAAAGACTATCACAGGGCAACCAACTACTCTGAAATTGAAGAAAAGGCAGGTGTTGGCAAAGGGAAATGGAATATGCACACTGACTCCGTGAAAGAAAGCATATGAGAAAGGTGCAGCTCCTAGAAACTGGCAAGAACTTGCATTAAAAAAAAAAAAGATGATCTCGACACAAAGGTAATCTGCACCCCCTTACAGGAGCCTCCTCTTCAGAGAACTTGCCAAGTGCTACTGAAGAAAAAGTAGGCATATAAAATTAGACACAGAAGAAACTTTACTTGGTGGTCAGGCTTTGAAGAAGGAAGCAAACACTACTGTGGAAACAGCACAGCCACTGCCACTCCTATACCCTCCATGAAACAAAAGCCTTCATCTACTCACGAAGGGGCAGAAGTCCTGTGGTCCATGGAGCAGAGGTGAAGACCGATGGTGGTTAGGCAAAGAAAGAAGGAACAGGCACTATTCCTGGAAGACAAGCAGAAAATGTTCCTTGGCTCAGACCACTAGACTTCTCTAACGGCTGAGGGGATATCAAAATTGCTGAAAATGTTGGGAAAAAATAAGCAGCACAGAACATTGAAGAATTACAGAAAACATCAAATGGTCTAAGATTCCTATAATTGGAATCCAAGAAGGATACAAAGAATGGAGAAGAAACATACCTGAAGAGATAATAATGAAGAATTTTCAGAAAGTAATGGAGACATTCACCCCCCGATCTAAAAGCTCAAAGAACCATAACAGGGTAAACACACACACATATGCAGCTGGACACATCATATTCTAACTACGGAAAGCCAAAATTAAGAAGAAAATTTGAAGGTTCTCAGAAAGATGGGACTTTTTTCAGCAAACAAAAACTGATAGAATTCATTAATAGTAGAACCTTACTATAAGAAATGTTGAGAGAATTTCTTACCGCAGAAGGAATATATCAAACAGACACTTGGATCTACATGAAGAAATGGCTGTCCCTGGAAGTCCTTAAAATTCAAATATGACTTTTTTATAGTTTTTATTTAAAAAAAAAACCAAAACACTGTCCTGTCCAGAGCAAAAAGGAGTAACAGTATACCAGTGTACTGTTGATTAATGGCATGTTGAGAAGGGAAATGAATGATGACAAGGCCACAAGAGATGGAAGAATTAAGATTAAATGGCTATAAGGGTTTTAAACTGCATGGGAGGCAGTATAACATTATTTAAAGTCAAACCAGGAGTTCCCGTCATGGCGCAGCAGAAACAAATCCGACTAGGAACCATGAGGTTGCAGGTTCAATCCCTGGCCTTGCTCAGTGGGTTAAGGATATGGCGTTACCGTGAGCTGTGGTGTAGACTGCAGACGCAGCTCAGATCTGGCGTTGCTGTGGCTGTGGCGTAGGCCAGTGGCTACAGCTCCGATTAGATCCCTAGCCTGGGAACCTCCATATGCCGTAGGTGTGGCCCTAAAATGATAAAAATTAAAAAAAATTAAAGTCCAGCCATGCTTAATGAAAGCTGTATGTCACAGATCCCACAAAGGACTGTGAATGGACTTAGAGGTTAACAGAACTCTTCTGCATCTCAGTTGAAGTGACAGTTACCTGACTGTACATTTATAAAATTGTTATGACTATACATACAAAAGAGAGTATGTTTTACTGTATAGAAATAATACCTCAATAAATCTAAAATAAGTAAAACTGGGAGGAAGACTTCTAATTCTCATCCTCACAAAAATACTGTGGGGTTCAGGATCACTGGAGGGCACAGAGCCACTTTGATAAGATTCGCAGTCCTCATCCATCAAAGATTTCAGAGACAAGAACCCACTCCCTGGAACTGGGAGTCCACTCCCCCAAGCTCCTTGTCAGATGAGCTTTAACGGCAGAGGGAGTTGATGGAGGGCTTTGATAGAGTGGGGAAACCTAGAGGCCAAACCCTTACTAAGGCTCAGGAAGAAAAGGGTTCTCTTATTTGCATAATTTTAATAACTTTATGGGCCTACAAAGGAATGATGAAATTTTTATTCTTTTCCCATCTCCATAGTGATTCTCCTAACTCAGTGTTTGACACCGACAGAAGCCTCCTTTCAAAGACGTTTACAGGAATATGGAAGATCTGAAAGGCATGGGGGTGAGCAGAAGAAAAGAAGTTACTGAAAAGGGACAGATCTTCATTGTACTTGGACGTCTCTCACAAGCAGCGGGTCTGACTAGAGAACCAAGGCGGGGACCCTCGTGTTTAATTTCCTGACATTTCTCGGAATCAAACCTAACGGGTAAGGTTCAATTAACATAGTTTAGTAAGGACGTTGTTTCTCTGGGTCTTCTCTGACATGTAAGAGAGGCCAAACTAATACTAAAATCTAAGCAGGTCTTTTGTTAAAACAAATATTCTAAGCTGATCTTCCCGTCAAGAGCACAAACCCAACTACAGATCACTACGTAGACTGCCCTTCTGATTCTGTGTTGCCAGATGTCTGGCTAGGGCTGGACCCAAAGCTCCTCTCAATCAGAGGATGGGAGGCTACCATTTAGAGATGGGTGCCAACGATTGGTCCATCTTCACCTCATCCTTCATGCTTGGCTGTGAGGCTTTGGTGGACTGCTAGTAAAACACCTGCAGGAAGCAGGCGCCGGTTCTAAGTGGTATGCCAGGACTCAGACTACATTCAGCCCCCTTTAAATGTGTGTCTCCAGTTTCTAACAGTTGTATGGCAATGATCACAAATTGTTTTGAAGAACATATTTATCCCTACATAGAAATGTAAAGCCTTTCTCGACTCTTAAAGGGGTAGAGAGAAGGAGAGCTTGGCTTTGGAATCAGGCAGACTTAAATTCCAATCCCTCTGTTCCTTCCCAAGCCAATCCTCTCTGTTCCTTTGTTTTACCTATGGTCACCTATAAAATGGAACTGATAAAATCCACAAACCGATTGAAAAGATTAGAGGTAAATGATTTGGAGAATCTAAGCTAATTTAGTACTGAAACATGCCACATGCAAATTAATCTTTCAAGCAGTTACTTCAAGGTTTGTGTTCCAAATACACTCCTTGAGTGAAAAGGAAAGAGTGAATCTGTGTCTCCCTTCATGCTTTGTAGTCTGAAGCTGAGACTGGTCATGACCTGATGATTCTATTCAGCTATGGATACATACGTCCTGAATCTGGCCAGAGAAAATAAGAATGGAGAAGGTGAAACCATTTTTTGCTCCCTCTACAGGCAGTCGGCGTGTTGGGATCTGATCACCCTTTTTTACAGCTTTGGCATGAACAGCTATAAAAGGTAAGTGGCCATATAACTATCAAATTGTTTTTACAGTCTTTTCACTGAAGATAATCTTGAGTTGAAACCTCAATGAATGTTGAGTTGTTTCTTTTGTTGGTTGTTTTCAAAACATACCATGCTGTACATGAAAAAAAAAAAATGTATTGGGGAAATAAAAATAAGGGTAAGCCAAGACCAAAAGTAAAAAACAAACAAACAAACAAAAAAACTCCACTTATCCAGGAAAAGAATGGATCTATTCTTCCTTTGCCTTTTATAATGTAGTCATCACGATTGTTCTATTTATACAACATATGTACAGGTGATGCTTTTATATACATAAATATTTTTTCCAAAAGCAGCTAAATATAAGGAATATTTAATCAGATTTTTTCCATACTTCTGTGGGATAAGACTCAACCTCTCGAATTAAAAAAAAAAATGGCATCTGTTTAATAATTTTAGAGGTATCCTGTACTTTTGGTACTTTTTTGGATATAATATAGAGGTGATGGCAGATATTGTTGAAAGATGATGGAAACTAGTTTCTGCCATTCCTTGAATACCTTCCTATCGGTTTGGGTCAACAGAGTGTACGCCAGTAGGTTTTGAGTTGATTAGTCCCATTAGGTTTCAAGTGAATTAATTTAAATGCAGGGAGTTCCTGTTGTGGCACAGCAGAAACAAATTTGACTAGGAATCATGAGGTTGTGGGTTCGATCCCTGGCCTCCCTCAGTGAGTTAAGGATCTGGCGATGCCATGAGCTGTGGTGTAGGTTGCAGACGTGGCTCAGATCTGGCGTTGCTATGGCAGTGGTGTAGGCAATCAGCTGCAGCTCTGGTTAGACCCCTAGCCTGGGAACCTCCACATGCCACAGGTGCAGCCCTAAAAAGACAAAAAGACAAAATAATAATAATAATAATAAATTAAATCCAGATCAACCTCACAATAGAGATGATGGTCCAGACAAACTATTTAACAGAACTGTCTGTGATGATGGAAGGACTCTGCATCTGTGCTCTCCAATATGGTGGCCCTTAGCCACGTATGACTACTGACTTCTCAAAAAGAGAAACTGAATTTTTACTTTTTCTTATTTCAGTTAGTTAAAATTTAAATAGTCATTTGTGGCCAATTCTTTCATATCAAATAGCACAGTACTAGATTAACTTTTATTTCAACATTTATTTCTTTTTTATATAATTTTTTTTTCCATTATAGCTGGTTTACAGTGTTCTGTCAGTCTTCTACTGTACAGCATGGTGACCCAGTTACACATACATGTATACATTCTTTTTTCTCACATTATCATGCTCCATCATCTGTGACTAGATATAGTTCCTAGTGCTACACAGCAGGATCTCATTGCTTATCCATTCCAAAGACAAGAATTTGCATCTATTAAGCCTAAGTTCCCAATGCATCCCACTCCCTCCCCCTTCCCCTCAGCAATCATGAGTGTATTTCATCTCATATGACACCAAATGAGTATCCCAAGAGATGTCTTCCACTGAGCTTCACTATTCCCTCAAAGACAGAAGACTGGAAAAGTGATGATAATATAGATAACAATGCAATTTCTTTTGAGACACAGAGAGAAGGAAGCCCACTGTTAATAAAAACATATACTAAATGAGCATTTACTCTTTACCTACTTTGTGTCAGATAGTGTGCAAGAAAGTATGAAAACAAAGATAAGGTATAAGACCTGGAGTTCCCATCGTGGCTCAGTGGTTAACAAATCCGACTAGGAACCATGAGGTTGCAGGTTCGATCCCTGGCCTCACTCAGTAGGTTAAGGATCCGGCATTACCATGAGCTGTGGTGTACGTTGCACACACAGCTTGGATCCCGTGTTGCTGTGGCTCTGGCGTAGGCCAGTGGCTATAGCTCTGATGAGACCCCTAGCCTGGGAACCTCCATATGCCACGGGTATGGCCCTAGAAAAGACAAAAAGACAAAAAAAAAAAGGTATAAGCCCTGCCTAAGAAGCATATTGACTAGTAAAGAAATAGGCAAATAAAAATGATAATGCAGGTAATAATGTATTATAGCAGAACAACATACTCGTGGCCATGGGCATATAGGAATGAAATTAGAAATTAACTTTGGTTAAAGTGGAATTTGGTGAAAAAATGTTTAGGAGTAGAATATTCAGGACAGTATAAGATGCCTGTTTTAATCCACAGCTGGATTAAAGCATATATATATATATATTATATATCATATATCATAATATATATTATACATCATAATATATATTATATGTGATATATAATATATCATAATATATTATTATATATAATAATATATAATATATGATATATAATATATATTATATCATATATGAGATATGATATATGATAATATATAAAAAATATATGTATCACATATAATATATATCACATATCATATTATATATATTATTATATATAATTATATATATTTAATTATTTATATATAATATATATGTAATTATATATAATTACATATGTAATATATATATATACTCTAAAGCATATTATTAGTGCATTTTTCAGTGAGTTTTGGCCATTCAACTTCATATTCACTCTGTGAATGAAAGAAGTGAATACTATTTCGAGTAAACTTTTTCATTCTAGGTTTATATATTAATGTTACTTGTTCCCCCAGTAAGAAAATGTCACAGAAAACAAACTTACAGTTACCAAAGGGCAAGGGGGTTGGGGGGAGGGATAAATTAGTAGTTTGGGATTCGCACATACAAACTACTATATATAAAACATATAAACAACGAAGTCCTACTGTGTAGCACAGGGAATTATGTTCAATATCCTGTAATAAACCATAATGAAAAATACTATGCACATGAAACTGATCACTTTGCTAAACACCAGAAACTAATAAAACACTGTACATCAATTATACTTCAATTTGAAAAAGAATATCTCATCCAATATAAAAGGAATATTTTTAAACAAGTTCATTTGGAAAGACAAGCATTTAAATATAGTCACCCTCCAACCATGCAAATACATGAACTCCAACCATTGCCGGGTCACAATGCAGTGTCGTTTAGTAAATGTGTAGAGTTGTGAAACCATTACCACGACCCAGACTTAGAACTCTTCAAGGAGCCCACACATGTCCCTCGACCTGGTGCAGGTTCATCCCTAGCCTCACTGCCTCAGTCACTGATCTGGCCTCTCCGTGGAGCATTTTACATAAAAGGAACTTCGGGACTGTTTTGGAACTACACTTGCTATGTCACTGAAAACGCTGCCTTAGCTGATTCAAATAAATCTGAAATCACTAACATCCTCTAGAGGCCATGGGAGAAACACAGTGATTTGAGAAGAGTCTTGAGTTAGGAGCAGGGTTGCTGCATCCTGCCCTTCCTGCTTGCAGGAGGGCAGGATACTCCACTTTAGAGCTTGTCTTTGCTCCCTGTGCGTGTGTTGACTGACTGCTGCAGGAAGAGGGCTCCTGTTCAGTGGTGGCTGCTGCCCTTAGTCTCAGACAAATGCCTCTAAGATGCTGCCCTCCTCTTCTCTGCTGGCAGACTTAGCCATCTCATGACGCTGGATCAGTAAGTAGGAAGCAGGAGAAAAGGTGGGAAACAATAGTTTCCCGGAGGTTGTGCAGTTTCCTCAGAACGTACTTGCTTTCTGCGAGGGAGCACTTCCTTTGATGGAGTCTTTTAAAAAGCATTGATTACTTCCACCCCCATACGTGCACACACAGACGTAAAAAGTCAAGTGCCACTTATGTAAGAATGGGGACTTAAAGTTCACTTGGGATTAATTTTTCTTCTCTTTTTCTTCCCTTCTCTGCTAAGTAAAAGCAAGTGAGATAACGTCAAACCAATGTGTCCTACTGTGAGTTTCGCTGCATTATTTTTTAAAAATCTTTTTGGGCACGAGGAGAAAGCCATGATTAGTGATTTGTGATTTAGTTCCATTCTGATTAATGTGGATTTAAGCTGCAATTTCTGCCATTATGAATTAAATGTCACAGTTCATTAGAGTAGAGCCAATTCAGTCCATTCCAAGTTTATATTCATGTTTCTGATATTAAATCCTTTCCTCAGGATTTATTAACTTGGCATCAAGATGCCCCAAGTGTATCTTTTTTCAATTAAAGAAGAAAATATCAGAGCATAACTTTTTCAGTTGCATTAATGTTCAAGAGACAGGTGTGAGCAACAGAAGCGAAATGATCTCTTGGTTTAATTCTAATGTTTTTAGAAATAACTTGAAATACAAGATATAAAGAATTTGCACTTGTTTCCACTATTTACCCCTATGGTTAATTTCCACACAGCAATTAGAGTTATCTTTTAAAATTTTAAATGAGTTATTTTTTCTTTCTTTGTCCAAATCCCATCAATGGTTTACCATTAACCTCTATGGCAGAGCTTATCACACACTAAAGAAAGCAGTGGTTCTCAACTGGGGCAGGGGGACAATTTTGATCCCCACCTCCCTCCTAGGAGCATTTTGCAATGTCTGGAGACATCTTCCATTGTTCCAACTTGGAGATGGGATACTCGGGGCATCGAGTGGGTAGGGGCCAGAAAAGTGGCTAAATGTTAATTGTGCTGAAATTGGGAAATTCTGAGCTACAGAATCTGACTCCTCACTGACTCACAGCCTGTCGCTCTGTCCATGGTCGCCCTCCCTAGCCATGTTTTCAAACATGTCACACATATTCCTGTCAAAGGACTTTTGCACTTACTGTTCCTTCTGCTGCTGGGTTCTTAACCTAGACTTCGCATAGCTTCCCCTCTCACTTCATTCCATTTTCTGTAAAGTGCCACCTCTCCAGAAAAGCCTTCTCTGATGTCCTCATCTAAAATAACACCTTCCTGCATTTGTTTTATGCCTATTATGCATTAGTTTTATGCCTATTATTAACTTATCCTGCATTAGTTTTACGCCTATTATTATCTGATATTTTCTTTTTATTTGAGCATTTATCTCCACTATCATCCCCACTACCCCAGCTAAAATGTAAGTTCCATAATAAATAGCAAAATTTTTTTTTTTTTTGCTTTGCTCACCACTCTACCCTTAGTGTGGAGAACCTCAGAAAGACAAAGCTAAAAACCAAACAACAATGACCACAAAAATTTGTGAAATAAATTAATGAATTTGTCAGGCTAGCTAATATTCCCTAGCCAGAAGTCAATAGGGAGCTGTGTTTGGAATATGAGAGCCCAGGAGTTCCCATCATGGCACAGCAGAAATGAATCCGACTAGGAACCATGAGGTTGTGGGTTCCATCCCTGGCCTTGCTCAGTGGGTTAAGGATCCTGCGTTGCTATAAGCTGGGGTGTAGGTTGCAGATGCGGCTCAGATCTGTCGTTGCTGTGGTTGTGGTATAGGCCGGCAGCTGTAGCTCTGATTCGACCCCTAGCCTGGGAACTTCCATATGCTGTGGGTGTGGTTCTTAAAAAAAAAAAAAAAAAAAAAAGGAATATGAGAGCCCTGCTGTCAATATGTAAACCCCAGCAGAAGGCAAATGGGAGAACCAGAACTTTGTATGTGGCTGACAGGACCTCCCACCCTCCCTTCCCCGAAAAATGCCCAGACTCAGACAATTCTCCACCAAGAGGCCATTTGGACTAATTTCATCACAGGCACTCCAGGAAGCCAGGGTCTCCCGGACCGCCTCTCATCACTCTATATTAAAAAAATATATTCAACTTATGTTCAAACCCAGCTTTGAAGGTTAGGTCATCTAATCATACAATGCACAGTGCCACCTTGCTGCAGCAGTCTTTGAGGCTTTACGGAATTTCCTCTGTTAAGAATTTAGCTCCTGGTACACTGTCACTCTCTCCAAAATCATTCTTTTCATAATTCTTGATACTTTCAATCTTAATGTAGATTTTCCTTCCAATAACCCAAGCCTTTAGCTACTTAACCCACTTTCCTTCAATAATATTGTTCCCTATCCCAACTAGGGCACTCACTTCTGAGGTCTTTTGAAACCTCATTTTTAAGCATTCTACTCTCCTAACAGCTATTTTTGTCTCCACTCCAGTTTAATATTTCCAGTGATTGGCAAACAAACTCTGAGTTAATCTTGATTTTTTTTTACAATACCCTACCGTTTTATTCAGAATCCAACCACTTCTTACCACGTTCTACTGTAATCAATTGCTTACTTTTTACATAGCTTTACAATTATCATACATGAAAATAAAATCATTTAATTTGCAATGGGATAATTCAATGTTTTAATATTAATGAAGGGAAGATAGTTTTCAGGCTATTTTAACAATAATGGATATTTCCTTTTATATGATACATACATAAAAGACACAGGAAAAGGGATAGGGGGAATCTGTAGGTAGGTCCATGAGTCCATCATGAAATAAGCCTTGTGAATTAACAGAGTATGTTGAGGTTAGCATCAGAAGCTAAAACGAGTAATGTTTTTTGTGGTGAGAATTTGGGTAACTTTGAATGTAAGGGAAAGTGATAGGAATCACGTCTGAGGAGGGGGCTCATTTATGAAGGTGACTCTCATTGTGTAACAAAGCCGAACAAAGGCGTTTTTGGAGTTCGTTTCATTGTCGTGTACTAAATGTTTCTTTACGGTTAATTTAACAGAAACCCATGGACAGTCACAATCCTACATGACAAAGTTTTTCATTAACTAATGGATATAAATGATCAGAGGGTATAAATAATCTTCTGAGAGTTTTGCTTGAGGACAACTGGTTGTTCGTTTGCCAAAAAAAACCAAAACCAAAACAAACAAAAAAACACATTACTGATGTCTCCTAGTCAATAAAGTATAAGAAATGGTGAGCTTTTCTTCATTTAGCAGATCAAATTATTGGTTGTATATTGAGAGAAACTGACTGGGAGTATAGTTTTATATTAATCTTACTTGTCTCTATTTTAGAGTTTCAAAGCAATTATTAAAGGGTCAAAACATTTGAAAATCTGGTAATTTTAAAACCAGATGAGATGCTTGGCATCCCTTTCTTCATGGGTCTATAAGTTAATATCAGCAATTAAACTACATTTTTGTTCTGGCTTGTGTTAATGGGCGTTATCAGAATGATGAGGTATGAAAATGTAAGAATCCAATATGAGAACTTTACCTTCTATGTCTCCATAATCACTTTTCCACATTATTTTTAAATGCACAGCTCAATAAATTATCACTAAATAAATACATTTGAAATCAACATGTACATCAAGAAATAGAATCTCAGCAACTCCTTTCACACTTCTTCCCAATTATTTAACGCTCCCTGCCATTTAAAGATAACCACGACGTGAATAATTTGTTAAATCTTCCCACAGTCTTTACCATGTCAACTTACATGCCAAAATTCTAGAGTCTGGCTTTGCATGTTTAAAATTCACAGAAATTGAATTGCATAAAATGTAATCTATACTATGGCTTGATATTATATTTATGGTAATCATTTTTCTGTTCCTTTTAATTATTGTTTAGTATTCTGGTACATGATTACAATACAGTCTTTTTTTTTTTTAACTGATAATAGAGATTTGGATTTGTGGCAACCAAGACAGGCTGGGTTATTCCGAGGCGATAAAATTTCCCAAATATCAATGATCTAAATCAACAAAGGATTATTTCTCACCCATGCTTCATGTCCATTGCAGATTGGTAGGTGACTCACAATATGATTTGTCATCCTTACTCCAAGATTTGGTCTGACAGAGCAGGCACTATTTACAGTGCTGCCTGACGCAGCAGTGGTGAGGTGTGGGGAGGAAACAAGCAAAGATCACACCAGCTCTTAAAGCTTCTGCATGGAAATGACACCTGTCACTTCTAATGTCATTTCATTGACCGAAACATGTTACATAGCCTTGTGTGACTTCAAAGGGCAAGGAAAATGAAATCTCCCTGGAAACAGGTGAACTGGGTATAGGAGTAATACTGTCTACCAGATGCTGTCTTTGATTTCTGCAAATATTTGTTTTATTCAACTTCACATAATCAGAACACATTAATATTCACCTTAATGGAGAAAACCTAAAGGTTCCAAACAGTTCCTATTTTGAACTCAAAGATCAGGATCCCCATATCATGTTAGTTAATTCTTATATCAGGTCTGGATGTGGTTCTGCCTGACAGAGAGAACTAAAAAGAAGTAAAGAAGTATGTTCATCAAATAGATGCAGAATTCACCGTCTTTTTAAGTGCATATGGAAAATATTTCAGGATAGACCATATGATGGGTCAGAAAAATAGTCTTAACAATTTTAAAAAGTTTAAAATCATACCAATTATCTCTTCCAACTACAATGGTATAAAACTAGAAATGAATACCAGGAGGAAAACTGGAAAATTCACAAATATCTGGAAATTAAACAACACACTCCCGAACAACCAACAAATCAAAGAAGAAATCAAAAGGGAAATCAAAAATATCTTGAAACAAATGAAAATGAAAACACAACATAAAAAAAGAACTACAGGATGCAACTAGAGCAGTTTCAAGAGGGAAATGGACAGTAAAAATGCCATTAAAAAAAAAAGATTTCATATAAAAAGGATTCCTAACTTTTCACTTCAGGAAATTAGAAGAACAACAAACCAAATCCAAAGTTAGTAGATGGAGAAAAATAACAAAGATCATAGCAGAAATAAATGATACAGAAATCAGGAAGATAATATAAAAGATGAACAAAACCAAGAGGTTTTTTTTTTTTTTTTTTGGCTTTTTGCCATGTCTTGGGCCACTTCCATGGCATATGGAGATTCCCAGGCTAGGGGTCTAATCGGAGCTGTAGCCACCACCCCATGCCAGAGCTACAGCAACGTGGGATCTGAGCCACGTCCACAACCTACACCACGGCTCACAACAATGCCGGATCCTTAACCCACTGAGCAAGGCCAGGGATTGAACCCGCAACCTCATGGCTCCTAGTCAGATTTGTTAACCACTGCGCCACGACGGGAACTCCTTTATTTATTTATTTATTTATTTTTGTCTTTTTGCCTTTTCTAGGGGAAGAGTTTTTTTTTTTTTAAGAAAAGCAAAAATGACTAATATTTAGTTAGACTAAGGGATAAAAAAAGAAATTACAGGAATAAATAAAATGAGAAATGAAAAAGACATTACATCTGATTCTGCAGAGATACAAAGGATTATGAGATTACTATGAACAATTTATGCAAGGAAATAGAAAAAAACTAGAAGAACTAGATAAATTCCCAGAAAAAAATATAACCTACCAAGTCTGAAACATGAAGAAACAAAAAATCTGAACAGATAAATAATGAGAAAATAAATTGAATCAGCAATAAAACAACTACAACAAAAATCTCCCAAGAAACAAAAGTCCATGACCAAAAAGGTTTCCCTGGTGAATTCTATTCACTTAAATAAATATTAATGGCAATCTTTCTCAAAATATACAAGTACCTTACAACACAAACACACAAAAGTGATGGAGGGAACACACCCAAACTCATTTTATGCAGCCAGCTTTACTCTGATATCAAAGCTAGATAAAAACACTACTAAAGAGGCAAACTACAGGCCAATAACTTTGATAAATGTAGCTGCAAAAATTCTTAACAAAATCTTAAACTGAATTCAACAGCACATTAAAAGGATCACATACCATATCAAGTGGGATTTACCCCTGGCATGCCAGGAGAGTTCAATATACAGATGAATACATGTGATAAACCACATTAATAGAATAAAAGGCGAAAAAAGTACAGTTATCTCAAGATGTACAGAGACATTACTAAATAAAAATTATTTAACAAAATACATCATTTTATTATTGTTTCATTGATGAAAATCGTCGAATGAACTAGATAGAGAAGGAAATTAACTCGGTGTTAAGATCGTATGTTACAGACCCACGGCTGACATCACATGTGATGCTGAAATCTTGTTCTCTAAGATAAGGAGCCAGATAAGGACATCACTGCCGCCACTCCTACTCAGTAATGCACTTGCAGCCCTAACCAAAACATCAGGCAAGGAAAAAAATAAATAAATAAAAGACATCCAAATCAGAAAGAAAGAGAGAAAACTGTCTTTGCAGATAAATGAAAATCTTAAATACTCCACCAAAAAAAAAAAAAAATTCTAGAAATAAATCAATAAATTCAGTGAAGTTACAGGATATAAAATCAACACACAGAAATCAATTGTATGTCTATATACTAACAAAGAAATCTCTGAAAAAGACACTAAGAAAATAATTCCATTCACAATAACATAAAAATATTTAGGAATAAATGTAACCAATTAAGTGAAAACTATGTACACTGAAAAATATAACACTCTCATGAAATAAACTGAAAAAGACTCAAATTTTAAAATATCACAAGTTTATGGATTGGAAGATTAAATATTTCGACAATTACCATGCTACCCAAAGACATCTTTGCTTGGACTAAATGCAGTCCTTATCCAAATTTTAATGGCATTTTTTTCAATGAAATACAGAAAATCCTAAAATGTGTATTGAACCACAAAAGACCCCAACTAGCGAAAGTAGTCCTGAGAAAAAAGAACAAATCTGGAGGCATCACACTTTCTGGTTTCAAAATATACTACAAAGCTACAGATATCAAAACAGCATGGTTTTGCCATAAATATAAACACATATCAGTGGAAGATAATCAAGAGTCCAGAAATAAACCCATTAAACTAGTATTTGATGAAGGAGCCAAGTTATTCAATGGGGAAAGTATAGCATCTTCAATAAATGGTGTTGGGAAAGCTGGACAGCCATATGTAAAGAAATGAAACTGAACTGTTACCTTATAGCACATAAGAAAATCAATTCAAAATGAATTAAAGGATTTAAAGAACTGAAACTATAAAATTCCTTAAAGAAAACTTAGGGGTTACAAACCCTGACTCTGATCTTGGCAATTTTTTTTTTTAATTTGACACCAAAAGCAAAGATAAAAAAGTGGGACAACCACAAACAAAAATGCTTCTGCACCAAAAAAGAAACCAGCAACAAAATCAGAAAGGAACCTCTGGAATGGGAGAAAATATTTTTAAACCAGTATCCAAAACGTATAAAGAACTCATACAACTCAATAACAAAAATACACAATCTGATTAAAAATGGGCAGAGCATCTTAATAGATATTTTCTAAAGAAGACATATAACTGGCCAACAAGCACATGCAAAGATACTCTATATGAACATCACTGGGAAAAAGCAAATCAAAACCACAATGAGGTATCATCTCATACCTGCTGAATAGCTATCATGAAAACAATGGAGGATGGAGTTCCCACTGTGGCTCTGCTGTTAATGATCCCCACTAGCATCCACTAGCAATGTAGGTTCGATCCCTGGCCTTGCTCAGCAGGTTAAGGATCCAGCATTGCCGTGAGCTGTGGTGTAAGTTGCAGATGCGGCTCAGATCCAGTTGCTGTGGCTGTGGTATAGGCCAGCAACTACAGCTCTGATTTGACCCCTAGCCTGGGAACCTCCATATGCCATGGGTGTGACCCTAAAAAGAAAAAAAATTAAATTAAAAAAAACAATGGGGGAGAAGGGGGAGGAGCTGGGAAGGAGGGGGGAGAAGATATACATTGGTCAAACATGAATAAGATAATAGTATTAAATTCTGCATTTGTGTAAGACTGGGTGATAAATATCAGCATTGGTTCACAGAAGTTATTAAATCTTCCTAGACAGACACTGAAATTAGCCCCTACTTTTCACCTGGGGAAAGGGTAGTGTTCTTTGACAAGGCTGATTCTGATCCCTGGTTTCAGGTATCTACCCTATGAATCAACACAGACCTTAGGTCCATCCTCTTGAAGATATTTTTTTTCATAGTCCTTGACTTCATCTGAATAGAGCTTTGCAGAATATCCTTTAGCTGTTTGGTCCGTTACTTTGTTAGCCAACTTCCTGTATAAAAGTTTGGGGGTTGACTCAAATTTCAAACAACTATCTTTAGGCTGGAAATTCCATTAGCAATATGACTACCTCAAAACCCCAATCTTCTATACTTGATTTGTGTCAACTTCACATTTTAATAGCTAGATACAGTCTTTTTTAAGGCATACTTCAGAGACACTCTATAGTTTGCGCTTTTTCATCTGTATGCCTCTCTGTTTTAAATAATCAACTGGACTTCCAATGGGAAATCACATCTTTAAAATCTTTTCCCTAAGGTAGTCTTCGAATTAGAAAGATATATTTCCAGCATTTTGTTGTTTTATTAATCCGATTAATGATCATTAGCACTTGCTTTGATTTGACTCTTGCCAATAAAATAAGTTTTAATAGAGACTGAATTAAAACAACTTTGGATTTCTGACCTAAAACCACCTTGGTCAGGTATGATTCCTTTCACTTTTATCAACAGTGGCTTAAAGCCACAGTTATGTATTTAGGTTACAAAAATGTGCTGAGTAGTTCTGGATTTGGGATTGCACCAGACTTTTGAAAGTCTGCAGGTAGTTTTCAGTTTGGCTGGAGGCTGCAGGTTCCTGAATGACCTCCCAATTTGTGCAGTTGGATGGCTGTCAACGGAGGCAATAGAGGTGACTTGGCCATATGTAACTCATTAGCTCTCAGGTGCACACAGATTTATTCACATGACAGGAGGACTGTAAGAGTATCAAGCTGCACTGCTCAAGAGCTTTTTAAGCTTCTCCTTGCCTCATTATTTATTTATCAGTGTTTCTGTGGCCAAAGCAAGTTGCATGGTCAACAAAGTTTCACTGTGGGAAAATAAGCTCTCTGTCTTGCTGGAAGTTACTGTAAAGTATTGTTATCATGTTTGCAAACTACGTGTTATTGTATTTATATTCAGATTTAATTTGTATAATAATTGCTTCAGATTGTTGAGCATAGATTAATATAGGAGGTAGGCAGAGTTCCTGCCGTAGTACAGCGGAAATGACTCCAACTAGGAACCATGAGGTTGCATGTTCAATCCCTGGCCTTGCTCAGTGGGTTAAGGATCTGGCATTGCTGTGAGCTGTGGTGTAGGTTGCAGACGTGGCTCAGATCCTGCATTGCTGTGCTGTGGTGTAGGCCAGCAGCTACAGCTCCGATTCCACCCCTAGCCTGAGAAACCTCCATATGCCACGGGTGCGACCCTAAAAAAAAAAAATACAAAAGACAAAATATATATATATTATATATATATATGAAGTAGGCTTATATCACTTTATGAGTTGTGGAATGCTCCTGAATTTTCACTCCTTGAAAGTACATATTAGCATTATTTCCTCATTAGACATTTGAATATATTTATTTTGGTTATTGTTTGTATGTTATACCTCCTGCCACCTTTTAATATTCAACTTTATGTATTCTTTCCTTTTTGCTTTTTAGGGCCACACCTGCAGCATATGGAGGCTCCTAGGCTAGGGGTGGAATCTGACCGTAGCTGCCAGCCTACACCACAGCCCAACAACTCAGGATCTGAGCCGCATCTGTGACCTACGCCCCAGATCACATCAATGCCAGATGGTTAACCCACTGAGTGAGGCCAGGGATCTAACCTGCATCCTCACGGATACTGGTTGGGTTCATCACCACCAAGCCACAGTGGGACAGCCTCCCATTTACTTTTTAAATAGTTACTGATATACCATGCTTAAACTTTCTCTTCTCCTGTTTGTCTTGATTTGTCTTGTGGTTCTTGGTTATTTTTCTCTTATGTCTCATCTTCTGTTTAATTGGGCATTTTAATTTCTCATTTCTCCCTCCACTAATTTGGAAATGATATACTTTAACCATTTTATTGGTTACACAGAAGATTAAAAAACATGCATTTGTCATTTATTAGAGTCTAAATTTCATCTGTAAGTTATCTCATTCCTAGATAATGTAATAATTTAGAACACTATTCCATTTACCACCATTCCGTTCCTCACTTTCTGATTTTATACTTTGGTAGTGCGGTATTTTAAGTACCAATGAAATTAGTAGTATTTTCATTCATATTTATAAACATATATCTATGTATTTATTATTTTTGTTTCTCTCCATTTGTTCCATATCCCTGAAAGGCCAAGTAGGTCCATTTATTCTATATTTAAAAAACTCCTGGGCTCTAACTTTATCACATGTCTATTGATTATGAGTTCTCTAATTTTTGCCCAAAAATATCTATTTCATCTTGTTCTTACATAAATTATTACTGAGAATTATACTTTGTGAGCAATTTGCTTTATGTTAGTTACTATGCTTTTCATTATCTCTGCTGAGAAGTCAACTGATAACAAAAATTGTCACTCAGTTGAAAGTAATTCATCTTCTGGCTACTTGTAAGGTATTTTCCTTGTCATTTGCTTTGCACAATTTTACCAAGAAATGCTTAGTTGAAAAGGTTGTTCTTCCTTCTCTTTCGTTCTCCCTCCTTCTCTCCTTCCCTTCTTCCTTTTGTAACATTCTTGGTGATTATAGGCCATCTTCATTTTGTAATATAGTGTCTTTCATCAGTTTTGGAAAGTTGATAGTTTTTATCTTGGTAAATGTTATTTTTATCTCATATTTTCTTCATCTTTTTCTAGTTATTTTAAGTTTTTGCTTTCCCACTGGAAAAAAATTGTCATGTCTTTTATCCTTTGAATATTATACGGATAGCAATTTTGAAGTTCCCATCATGGTGCAGCAGAAATGAATATGACTAGGAATCATGAGGTTGCAGGTTCCATCCCTGGCCTTGCTCAGTGAGTTAAGGATCTGGCGTTGCCATGAGCTGTGGTGTAGGTTGCAGACGTGGCTTGGATCTGGCATTGATGTGGCTCTGGCATAGGCTGGCAGCAACAGCTCCAATTCGACCCCTAGCCTGGGAACCTCTATATGCTGTGGGTGTGGCCCTATAAAGACAAAAGACAAAAAAACCCAAAAAACAAATAATTTTAAGTCTAAGGCTTTAATTTCATTATTTAGAACTCAGATCTATTTCCATTTTGTATTGCTTTGCATTTTTTTGTCCATGTTGTTTGTCTTCTTGGGTGCCTGGTTCTATATAAAACTGTCACATATTATATTTTTAAACTCATATTTTTAACTACTTGAAAATGGGGGTGATTTTTATTTTACCACAGAGAGTAAATAAATTGGGTACTTTCAGGTCGTTGGGAGCTAAAGAAACAGAGGTAACTTCAGTTGTAATTTAGAGAGTGAAATGATGGACAGCAATGCTGCACTGACTCCAGTGTGTTAAGATTTACAACAGACATGGAATCAGGGGTGCAGGTGTGCTCAAACTCACAATGAGAGAGTGAGTGGTTGAGATTATCTGATAATTCACCCTCATCCCCAATAGAAGTGGAATTAATGACTACACATCTTAGTTCTTCATTCTGGTTCCAGTTCCCATTACTCTCAACAATATGGTTCTTTAAACACAACATCACAAAGTAAAAAACATTCATGGTGGGGGTCCAACAGGCATGCCTCTGTGAGACTGCCTTCTCCCTGCCCAAGATATTCACTGTTCCATTGGTTCCCTGTGAGGTTCATTTAACACTGTGGAAAAAAAAAAAAATCTCTTTACATCCAGGAAAAGATATGCACAGCCCTTGGCATATCCCTTCAATAGAAAGATTTATAATAGTTCAGGATTTGCAACTTAATGGGGTAAAACTTCTCCCACAATACCCTGACTGAGAACCAAGTCTACATCAGAAAGGTTTTCTTAAGGGGTTCTTCATATGTTAACAAGCCTCATTACTTCTGAAATTTGATTTAGGAAACCCGGAATAGCAAACAAAAGACCACAAGCTACCCTTGGCACTCCGCTAGTCAGATAAATGAAGGCCAATATCTGACTGAGGAATGTCCTTGTGACCAAAGACCAATTCATTATTGAGGATCCATTTTAAAGAATTATAAGTACTTCAGGACCCAGGAGAGCAACAGTCATTCCTGGTTTGTCTGTTTGGTGTCTCCAGCACCTGGTACATAGCAGATTCTCAACAAATTTCAACAACTGGCAGGAATGCCTTCTTGCTGTCTTCTATCCATCAGGCAGAAGAGCAGCCTTCCCATCTCAGAGACAAGGGTGTCCATCTGATTTTTGAAAGCCTCCAGGAAAGGCATGCCGCCACCACCTCTCGGAACCCTTTTGCATATCTCCCATAGTCCGGCTGGGCCTCTGAATTAAGTCTGTTTGCCAGTGCTGCTGCTTCCTACGGATCTGGCCTGAAATGCACTGACCACTTCCCATTTCAGTAAGCTCATGCCCTAATTATTTCTACAACAGCAAAGGGGGTGTTTAGAAACATCCTGAGCTCTACTGCAATATTTAAATGTGTCTAAGCCCAAGCATTGAAAAGGTTAAAAAACAAACTATCCATAAAATGACCCTTAAATAAATGTCATTTGATTTGCACAAATCTTTTCACAATGAATATAAGGAGATGAAAATAAGACCTTTGTTTAATGTCTACCAGGATGTCAGGTTTCACACTAGGATGAGATTATTTCTTTCTTCAGATTTACTTATCATGATTATATCCCTCAATGTTTTCTTCTATTAAGGCAGAAGTCGTCTGCGGCTTACATTTTAGGATTGAAATATATGCATTATTTTCAGTTATAATGTAGGTTCTTAAAACTATTATTTTGCTGCAGAAAACATGAGATCCTCTGTCTATAAATTCCGAAAGACAACTTGAGGGATTCCTACATAAATAAACAATGCATATGATATCTCAAAAGGAGAAGGAATGTTAAAACTGGGTTACAGATTTCACATCTGTGAAATTTCAGTTTTTATCAGTAATATAACTCCTTTGTTTTAAACCCCAAAGATGGTGAGAGATGAGGAAGTTTTACTTGGGAACAAAATAATGCACTTTAACAACATCTTTTTCAGCTTCTTTCCTTTCATCACAAGTTCTGTGAGTAGAGGGTCTCTGTTTTGTTGCTGATGTATCTACAACTCCTAGGACAATGCTGCACACACAGGCAGCACTGAATACATACAGAGTTCTGATCGTGTTTGTCCATTTATTTTTCAAAAAAGGTAGTTAATTGTTATTAGACCTTCAGAAGATAATTAGCAGGCTAAAGAAACCAAGAAATTTCCCTAAGATAAAGATCTAAGACATATATCTAAATTTAGTTTCATAGAGATCACACGTCTTAAAACATTCTTAACTGTTATACTGCCAGTAGCATGAGGACTTTTGGAGTGTGGGAATACCAAGCCCTATTGAAAAATGTGCTTTCAAAGGCATTTGGCCTATGAATTGGTGGTTCATCCATCAGTGAATACCCTCTTGTCTTAGACAATAAACTCTTAGTGGGAAAATACTATGTCTTTACAATTGGTATGTTGAGTGTATAACCTGTGGATTATGATGAACAAAATGTTAGTACCTTTTCCTCCTAATATGCCTTTCACATTTACACTGTGGCAGCAACTTCTTTTGCCTTGGAATGCAAAGGTGGGCAAATCCTTAGCTTTTCTGTTGGCTATTAAGTAGATACCATATGGCAATTCTATATCACAAAATATAAACTTGATCTACTATCTAGAGTAAGATCAATCAAGGCATTAATAAACACTTCAATCTTCATTCAAAGTTAAGACTCCTTCCTCTCCTGTCCCAGGACCACCTTTAGATCCAGATAAGAGAGCCCTCTGCCTTGCATCCCAGGCTTCACAGAGCACAAAAATAATAACTGAAACATTTATTAAAGAAAATATGAATCTGGAGTCTGGAACTCAGGGCTGGCAAAGCAGGATCCATAACCCTAAAATCCACTCTTATGGTTAATATCATCCAGGCTACAGTGAAACACTTAATCAAATCCCTTGTCCCATGTTCTTGAAACAAAAGAACACTGTGTATGAACACCAAGAAGATGTACGGGCTGTGCCACTGCTCATGTCAAAGGCAGACCCTGGATAGGGTGGCTGGAATATTTAAGCAGTAGAAATACTTGAATACATGAACTAATCGTATAGACTGGGATCATCCTGCTGAAAGCATTTCTTAGACAAGGGCTCCCCAACTAGCAAATGCTACTAGTGTTAGTATCTTGGCCAGAAGTCTATGACTATCATGTTTACTAGGGATTTTATTGGGCCACCTGCTTTCTCCACTGCCTAGCCCCCCTAAGCTCTGAAAATGAAAGAGAAATAAACTGGTTAAATGCCTAATCCTTTCTTTACCAGTAAGAAAAAGACTAAATTTGTCAAATCCTTCTCAAGAGAGCATTGGCACAACAGATTTTTATATAATGAGGTCCTTCCAGTAGTGCTAAATAGCCATTTTCTTGCCTTTATCTTCCAGTTGATGGTTCTGGAAGTATTCATCAATTAAAGCAGAATTTGCAATGGTTAGTTATACCTGGTCACTGAACAGAGCATTTCAACATTGTATTCTTCTGTGCCTCATGTGTTCACCGGCTCAGTTTACTTTGTTTTACTTTGCTAATGGCACAAACTGTTAACATATTTAAAACATTCTCAAGTGAACTAACTAATGCAACTTTCATGTAACAATGAAACCATTTCCCTCATAGGTAAGGGGGAATTTGGCATTTGCCATCCTATTTTGCATTTTAGAAACCTGTTAGAGTGAAAGCTTAGACTCTTTTGCTGTCTGCTAAACACATTATTCACCCTCTGTTTAAACACAACTTTTTTAGTCAGCTCTTGCCAATGATGATCAGCTCTGGTTAACGAATTATTCTTTCCTTTTTTGAGCCAAAGCGTTCCCCATCTAACTGATGGTTTCAAATACATCCTCTGCAGTAGCAAAAACTGCTTTTCCCTAGAGGAAGATTTTCAATTATTTGAGTAGAGCTTGCTTCTCATTTGTATTAACTTTTCCATGTGTTTATGTGAATGTGTGTAGTTTCTGAATGTGTTTAACAGCTTTAAGTTGGGTATAAAATGGCATTAAATGAAATTATTATCTATCCTGTTATAATTTATACAAATCTGCAATTAGGATAATTTCTTTCTTTTTCAATCGAGGCTAAAATGTGTCCCATACATCTCTCTTAAACAGTAGAAAAACCATCCATGAACAGTTGCTTGGGGCTTTTAAGAGGAATTCTAAATGAGGGAGTTACGTTACACATTGCACGCCTTCCCTCCAAACCTGCCCTTTGTGCTGCCTCCCTGAGATGCTGTTTCCTTGTGCTTCCCATACAGTCGTCACTACATAAGCAACCTCTTCATGCTTCCTAATTCACGAATTCTGTCCAAAGCTATCAGCATTGAGTTCTTCCCATTTTCCTACATACATTTAATCTCTTCTTCTTCAAAAACACCCACCCTCTTGGTTTCAGCTCATGGAAATTGTCTGAGTCATTTATATATTCTACAGATACTTAATGAGCACCTATGTCTCAGACACTGTTCAAGAATAAACAGAGGGTTTAGAAGTTCCCATCATGGCACAGCAGAAATGAATCCAGCTAGGAACCATGAGATTGCAGGTTCAATCCCTGGCCTTGCTCACTGGGTTAAGGATCCAGCATTGCCATGAGCTGTGCTGTAGGCTGCAGACACAACTTGGATCTGATGTTGCTGTGGCTGTGGTGTAGGCCAGCAGCTGTAGCTCCAATGGGACCCCTAGCCTGGGAGCCTCCATATGCAGTGAGTGCAGCCCTAAAATGTAAAAAAATAAAATAAATAAAAATAAACAGAGGGCTTATAATACAGTTTAATCCCCCAGCAGAAAGCACTCTGTTATTTCTGTTTAAATTTTAAGATTTTGAGGAGGTGATAGCTGACACACCTGCAAATAATATGCCTACATGTACTCTTTGTATCCATTAGTGATTATACTTGAATGCTAAGAATAAAACTCCAAAGTAACAGTAGCGTGAACAAATTAGGAGTGTGCACATACACTGTTATGGAATGGATTGTGTGCACACACTTCCAAATGTGTTTATGGAAGCCCTAACTCTCAGAGCCTCAGAATGTAACCATATTTGGAGACAGGGCCCCTACAGAGGTGATTAAGTTAAATGAGACTGTTAGGATGGACCCTAATTCAGTGTGATCTGTGTCCTTATAAGCAAAGATGAGGCGATACAGAGAGACACAAGGAAAGCATGCAGTCAGAAGACCCTGTGAAGAGGTAGCGAGGAAACCGTCATCTGCAAATAAAAGGAGAGACTTCAGGGAGAGAAAAACCTGCTGACAACCTGATCTTGGACTTCCAGCCTCCACAACCATGAGAAAATAAACCCCTATTGTTTAAGCCACTGTGGTATTGTTTATGGCAGCTATCTTAGTTTAGACTACCCATGCAAAAATACCATAGACTGGGTAGGATGAAGTAACAGACATTCATTTCTCACAGCTCTGGAGTCTGGAGGTCCAAGATCCAAGTGCTGGCCAATGTGGTGCCTGGTGAGAACTCATTTCTGGTCTGACAAACATCCTTGTTCTGTCCACATGGGGCGGGGGGGGGGGGGGGGGCGGCGAGAGGGGGAGAGGGAGGGAGAGAGGGAAAGAGAGAGAGAGAGGCAGATGGATCAAATCTGCAAGCTCTCTCCTGTCTGTTCTTCTAAGGGCACTAACCTCATCATAAGAGCACCACCCTCAGGATTTAATCACCACCCTGCAAAGGACTCACCTCCTAACACCATCACGAGGGTTTGAATTCCACATACGGATTTTGGTGGGACATAAACATTCAGTCCCAATTAGCAGTAATATAAAACTAATACACACACACACACACACACACACACACACACACACACACACACTCATTCTCTCCCACCTTCCCAACTTGAAGTCTAGAAGCTGACATGGTAATTTGGGGCTCCTATGGTTGTTCTGAGACCAGCTCTTTCTACTTTCTTGCTCCATCACCCACCATCTGCTCCACTTTTAAATTCAAAGTTGACTCAAGGTGGCTCTTGGAATTGCAGCCAACAAGCCACATTCCAGGCAGAGGGGGAAAAAAAAAAAAGAAAAAAAAACTTAATAACTTGACAATTATTATAAAACCTTCCTATCCATCTTTTTCTAGCTTGTAAGATAATTCTTCCCCTCATGTGTATCTTCTCTGTTCAAGTTAGAGAATGAAGTGATTTGGAAAGGGGACCAATTTAGTATATTCTATCTAGACACCCAATAAGTATTTTAAAAAGTTAGAATATTCCCATCACTTTAAGAATTATAGAATATAGCAATAAGGTCTAAGACTAGGCCTGGGGCAGTGCTTTTCAATTTCAGAAATAAAGCCACCTGGCATCTCCTTCAACACTGACATACTAAAACTCAAGGTGCAGTTACACTTCTCTTTCTTTTCTGGACCTAACTAAAGCCCTTGCAATGCCCCCCTTCAGTTCTCTTTCTCCTCTATAGCATCCTCAAGTCATTCTAGGACATCCTAGAGCCATTCTGGTACAAGTACTTCAAAAGCCTTGGGCTATTTTTCATCTTATTCATGAATTAAAAAATTTCATTGGTCCATGTTTCTTTGTTAGCCTCTCAGCGATACAGTTGCCTCCAATCATAATATCCGAAATGTTCCCTGAGGATAATAGAGAAGTGAATGGATAAAGAGAAGAAAAATCAAATATTTCTTGCAAAAAGGAAATAGTACATATGTCTGATTTACTAGGCACTACAGGGGGAAAACCATTAAAACATATCTTCCCTTAGCTTTCAGAAAATAAGTTCAGATATTCCGTACCACAAGAGAATTGCAAAATAACTTAAAAACAAATATCTGGAGTTCCCGTCGTGGCGCAGTGGTTAACGAATCCGACTAGGAACCATGAGGTTGCGGGTTCCGTCCCTGCCCTTGCTCAGTGGGTTAACGATCCGGCCTTGCTGTGAGCTCTGGTGTAGGTTGCAGACGCGGCTCGGATCCCGCGTTGCTGTGGCTCTGGCGTAGGCCGGTGACTACAGCTCCGATTCAACCCCTAGCCTGGGAACCTCCATAGGCCGCGGGAGCGGCCCAAGAAATAGCAACAACAACAACAATAATAACAACAACAACAAAAAAGACAAAAAAAAAACAAATATCTTACTAAAAGTATGGTACAATATCTCAATATTTTCTCCAAACAGCACCACATATTATTTAAATTTGTAGAAAAACTCTTAGAGATACTATTTTCATATTTGCAAGTTGTTTTAAATTATAGTTACGTAGATTGTCTGGGTTTTTTTTTTAAACCAAAGTCTTTATTTATTTATTTTTTATTTATTTATTTTTTGCTATTTCTTGGGCCGCTTCCGTGGCATATGGAGATTCCCAGGCTAGGGATCTAATCAGAGCCGTAGCCACCAGTCTAAGCCAGAGCCACAGCAACGCAGATCCGAGCCGCGTCTGCAACCTACACCACAGCTCACAGCACGCCGGATTGTTAACCCACTGAGCAAGGCCAGGGATCGAACCCGCAACCTCATGGTTCCTAGTCGGATTCGTTAACCACTGCTCCACGACGGGAACTCCTGTCTGAGATTTTTTTTGCTACTTAATCCTTACCATTCTGAAAGATGTATTTTAAAGATGGAAACGGGACTGTAGAAAGGCATGTTTGTTTTGAAACTGGCCTGTAGGGCATAAAATTAATGATCTAATCTATTTTTAATTCTTTGTGAATTCTGGGTATACACTATTTCTTCATGAAAAATAATAGCAATACTAACAGTTTTGTTTCTTACCTCCTTTTTTATCTGTGAAATGTGAAATGTGTTTGGTCATTTTTACTGCTAAAAAAAAAAGAACTTAATATTTCTAACATTTTAGATTATCACTAAAACATAAGAGAGACCAAATTATTCACACAGTTTGAATTAAAGCTTCAAGATACTGGCCAAAAAAGATAGCACGCATTGTGTATGTATATGTTCATATGTATAAACTTCATTGGATAATGAAAATAAGAAAACAGAGAAGGATGAAATATCATAAATTGTACTCAAATGTGCTTGAAATATGAAAAAAACTGGGCTATCTTTGAAACTGCACCTCCCTTATGAACTCTTAGATACATTCTTGATTTTTTTTTTCCTAATAGACATTGTACTTCTCTCAGTAGGCAGATAAACTAGACTTTTGGAAGTATCAGACTTTTATATCCGTATTCTCACTGCATCTCTAGAAAACTGGCCATCTATTATAATTTTACCAATAAAAATATATGTATATTAGCAACATACTAATAGAAAATAAACCCTTGAAAATATTACTAATTAGAATCGCATAGAGCAAAACTGCTTTTCAAATTAGAAAATGCATCGATAAAAATAAAATAAACAAGGTCCACTTGGCACATGAGAGGGAGCATCAGTATCTGTTTCCTTGCCTCAAATATACAGATTTCTTGATGTAAAGTACTACTTTCACATTGTGTTTATTCAAAAATTCATTGAATATGAATTTTTCTTTTATTTAATGACTATCTGATGTAAGCCTATCATTCTGCAGGCATGGTGCTTGGTCCTGGGAATGCAGTGATTAGCAGGGCGCTTAAAATCTACTGGATGACGCAGATGTGAATCCATTAATCAGAGATTGTATGTAGTGTGTGAGTTAGGTGCCGTGATGAAAGGGAATCTGATGAGTGGAGCTTAGACAACAAAAGAAACAAATCTAGACTAAGGATCAAGAAGGAAGAAAAAAAGTTCAACCTGAGCTCTGGAATATGAGCAATTGTTAAATAGAAAAAGAAAGATCACATTTCAGATAGAAGTAGAACAAGAACAAAGAGCCTGGGTTGGAGGTTGCACTGTGGATGTGAGAAATATCAGAAAGAAAGCATTAATGCTTGGGCACAGAGAACCATGGGAAAAAAGGAGAAAGGGGGCAGATTAAGGGAACGGGGCTGGGGGGTGCCATGCAGAGCCTGGTAACCATATGGAGGACTGGGTTCCATGCCTAGAGCGGAGAAGCCACCAAGTCAGACTTGGGCTTCAAAAGGGTCAGTAAATAGTCATCAAGCTTTTGTGTTCTTCCAGTGAGAAATGATGACAGCTTCAGCTATGGAGGTGGCTGGGAAGATGGCAAAGAAGGATACATTCAAAAAGGAGAAGGAAACATTGGAAAGACTTGTTGGATTGTAGCTAAGGATGTGACGAGGGAGAGGGAGAAAGTCAAGGGTGAGTCCTGGACCCATGCTTGCACAACTGAATGAGTGATGACACTGTTCCCTAAGATAAAGGATGCTGAAAGAGGGTTAGGCTTTTGAGGACAGATCATGCATTAGAAAGACTGGGATTGAAGGGCTTTAAGCATTGTGTTAGTTAAAGTCCATTCAGGAGACAGAAACCACACCAGTAGTTTTAAGAGGGAGAATTTAATACAAAGAAAGCTGAACTAGATACAAAAGAATTAACTAATGAAAGCATAAAGAAAAAATTGAGAGGTCACTGAGGTGTAAACTGCAGCAACAGCTACCATCCTTCTAGCTGAAGGAATAAAGGGAACACCGAGAAAAATGCAGGCTCTTAGAGGAGAGTCTTGGCAAATCTGAAAGTCAGATCTTCGAGGAGAAGGAGGAGCAGTTGTCCCATAACTCAAAGGTGGAGGCCTCTGGGCCCAGGACACAGCTCTGAGAAGCGTGCCCTGGCAGCTGCTTCTGGTTCCCGAGTTAAAACTCTTTCTGCAAGTGCTGGAAAACATGCAAACTGAATTCAGTTGCTGTTTCAGGAAAGAACTGCTGGAGATGCTGGAGTGAAAAAACCAGGGCACGGAGGGTGACCTCAAGGAAGAAGTAAGTCACTATCAAAAGCAAATACACACACACACCCAGAAAGATAAAAAGAACGAGACTCTCAGCCTTCAGTCATCCCCTCATACCTCTGTTGGCAGCAGCTACGAGAAATGCAGTTTTCAGAGTCCAAGTCAAAGTATCACAAAGTGGAGCAGGAAAGGGTTGAGCTCAGCGCTGAGGGGCAGTCACATAACACGTGACATAACATCCAAGGGGCAAGGACAGTCAGGCCAGTGGCTATATGACCCTGGGACTCAAGTGCTGGGGTGTCTGATGTATATGACAGAGTCTTCAGCATGAGGGACAATGATGACTGCCTGGAAGGGAGAAGAGTGCCTGGGGCAGAGTCCTGCGGAAATGAAAGTCTGAAGAGCTGAGGAAGGAGGTCCAGGGGAATCTGGGAGAGAAAAGTGTTCAGAGAAAAGGGAGCAGAAATTGTGTACACATTTTTAAATGATGAAAAAATACCGTTTGAAAACACAGGGAGTGTTCAACACTGTTAAATGCTGGTGAAAAATCAAGTTACACGATGAGTGTAAAACCACAGCCTTTAGGCCTGTGTGTGTGTGAAACCTTGAAACCTTGACTCTGCAGGGACAAACTGGTCTGAGGACGTGCCTGGGTGGTGTGGTAAGGTTTTTTGGTTTATGTACTTGTGAGTGGGTGGATGTATGTATGTGTTTGCATGTCTTTATTTTTGTAATTCTCCCTACTGCACACAGTGCACTAATCTGAGTGCCTTGCTCTTTCTGGAGAGCAGTGCCCAGCTTGGGGGGCCCAAGGTACCTTAAGACCTGTGGTACCTCTTTAGGATACCTTGGAGCTCTGAAGTAAAGCCCAGTTTTTTTCCCCTTGGGCTCAACTTGTGCTGTGGTCACTTCATTCAATGAGACAGACACCCTGGTGTAGTTGTGGAACCTCCTACTCCACCAGGGTTCAGGCGTCAAGCCCTTGTTTTGGAAGGTTGGTGTGTGCCAGTGAAATGTGGGTGCCTCGTGCACTGGAAAGACCAGATTCAGAAGCCTTTCTCCATGGTGTCTAGGACGGACTCTAATCAGTCCCCTGTGGGCTCTAGATATGCATGTCCCCAGGCGGTGGCAGAGCTGCCATGCCCTGCTCCTTTAGCTATGTGAGCTCCCAGCCAGCTGAGAGGGACGTGTCTGTGGTTTGTGTGGCCATAGCGGCAAGGGTACTCACGTCCGCAGGACGAGGAGGAGGAGGATGGCTGCGGACCTGGCAGGTGGAGAGGGCCACAGATGTTAGCACTTAATGGTATCAGGCGAGCTTCCATTCAGGCTCTCTGCAGGCACGACACTGCCTATTGCTGGACACCAGAATGGAATGGCTGGTTGGGGTTCTCTGGGGCCTTGGGCTACGGCAGACATCGGCCTGCGCAGCAGAAGCAGCAAAGCTGCAGCGGCCTTTCGGGATCCTGCCAGGCGGTAGTTTGAGGGCGGCACATGCGCAGTTCGCTGCTCCGTGCCGCCGTGGGGCGGTCCCTCCCCTGCTCACAGCCTTGTAGCCAGAGAGACTCCCCGGAGGCTGGCAGGAGCTCTGGGTGAAGGCACTGCTACATTTTGCCTCTGATTGTGGGCACAAGGAGTCTCTGAGCTCCGCGGATTGCAGAATAGGTGGTGTGAGCCAAACTGCTTGCCTTCGCACCAGGGCACCCACCTGTTTGTCATTTGAGGACTCCCGTGCCTGGTGCCCGTCACTCCCGAGTTCCCGCGAGATCTGGCTTCCTGGGTGGTGTGGTCTCGGTGGCAGTGCCTGCGGTGATTCTGCCTTTCTCTGCACATCCCCTCCGCGCCCGACGCTGGCAACTTTACAAAGAGCCCTCCGGGTCGTGGTGTGAACCACAGCTGACCGAAGTGGAGTGAGAGGTGAGTAGAGTTGAGGAAGCGAGAAGAGACAAAACTTGGGCTAACTCCCGCTGTGAACGAAGACGCCAAAGAGGTAACTAGCAAAAATAATGGACTCAAGAGAGGTTTCTTGGTTCGATTTTCAAGAGTTGGTAAATTCGAGCTAAGTTTATCCGTGCCATGAAATGGTCCCGGTGCGAAGCAGTTACATACAGCAGAAAAAGGAGAGGTAATTAGTGATGGAAGGTGCTTGAGAAGGCTGGTGGCCCTCAGCATGTGAAGAAGGAGGGGTTTTTTAAAATTACCAGTACCGATCTATTGCTATTATTAAACAATTGTTTGTTTTAAAAAAAAAATTCAGGAGCGAGAAGGCGAATATGCCCTAATCCTGTATTTTATAATCACGTAATTACCTTCACCTGTGCTCTGTGTTGCACTTGGGTTAGAACTGCCACCTGTGAGGTCACTTGCTTTCAGCCTGAGAACAGTCTCAGAAATTTTTATAAGGGATATCTGTAGCAACATTTTTCTCAATTTTGTTGATCTGGGAATGTCTTTATTTTGTCTTTACTTTTGAAAGATCGCTTTGATGGATATAGGATTCTTAGTTGACAGTTGTTTTCTCTGAACACTTTAAACATGCTTTTCAGCTGCCTTCTAGTCTGTATGGTGTTTGATGAGAGAAGTCAGCTGTTGAAATCAAATATTTTGAACCTTATTCAGACTCCATATCAACGTTCGTGTTAATTTTAAAATTGAAGCTGAAAATATAAAGCACTGTTTTTCTTTTTAAGTCTTATACAAATTGGGAGACAGGCAAAATAGTATTAATTGTTTAAAAACTATATATTTGCTAACATGTCTCCCATCACCCAAAGGACACAAATTCCTCTTACTAGACACTTCACACGTCATAATTTTCTTTGAGAAACAAAAGTATCCTCACAAAGTAATTGAAAATATTGTATAAAACTGCTGAAAACAGTTGAGCAATATGGACCTGCAAACGTGTCAATTGTATGTTTCCTAAAATTTGTTTCACGAAAGATGATTCGTGTAAGAAGCTCACTGAGAAAATTTCTGGCCAAATAAGTTTGGGAAATTCTATTCCTCTTTGAAATATTTCCATGTTAAGGGTTCTGCAAAGTATTACACTCATAATGTAACTGTGTCTACACTAGACATCTTAAAACTTATTCGGGCAAAGGACGTTTTATCTGTGGGTATATTAACAGCCTGTGAGCAAACGTTTTGTGGTCCACACTTTGGAAACTGTGACCTGAGAGAAGAGTCAGTTTACAAGCTATAGATTGGATATCCTAGCTATATTGACATCATCTGAAAAAATGACTTAAGAGGAATGTGCCAGATTTTGATTTTTTTTTTCTTACTAGATTGTATGCACATTTTTATCAACATCATTAAAATGAAAATCTCAAAATTTAGGTAAATTATTCTTTCAATGTGAGTCCCAGATATTTTACTTCTTTTTCTCCACCCTCCTTTTTCTCCCCACTGCTCTTTCACCTTAACGATTCCTAAGACAATATAAGTGAAAGTAATTCATTCAAAAATAAAACTGTGGTCTTCTGTATGTTACCTTGTTCTAGGGTTTCGGTATTGCACGAGCAGTATTCTTTCATGTAAAAGACCCCCCCCCCCCCCCCACACACTTCCCTTCAGTAAAGGCTGTAGATTTTACTTATACAGAATCGCAAGATGATTCCTCCCCTGCCATCCTAAAGTCCCAGTGGTCAGTGACAATATTTTGCCATCTTATTTGGGGTCCACGTGTACTAATGCTGGTCAGAGTGGTTCACTGTACTTGTTTCCATATGTTTAAGTTGCTGTCTTTTAAAGTCATCAATAATCTCAACAGTAACACAGATGACAAAAAAGTGCTGTGTTCGCGTTGACTTTAAATGGAAATATGCTGTAGACTTGCATGACGTGCAGTATTTCAGATACAGTGCTGCCTTCTTATTGGCAAAACGCAATTATACAACTAATTGGCTGTTATAGTTCCGTGTGACGCGGGTTGGGCCCACACCACTTCTCCTGCTGGCAGTGCAGGAGTGGGTTTACTTTGCACCCCCCTTCAGTATGTTTTATTATTTAAGCCAAGAGAATGGTCACTCAGTGGATGTTCCTGGCAACTCCAAGACACAGATGCTAGGCTCTCACGTTTATCTTTTTTTTCCAACAGGAGCAATATGGAAATAGTGCCTAATTTATTGGCTAGGAGCCAGTTAAGCTTTTTGCTAGGCCTACTTGGAGGATTTGTGACAGCCACAAATTCACCTTTTTGCTAGTTACCTGTTAGATGGCTGATTAGCACTTCTGAACATTTTTGATGATGTGCTTTTGGCAGAATGGTTTTAATTAAAAAGATTTATTTCATTGACTAATCCCAGCTCTTCATTGGTTTTATACTCTAGCCTATAATTTATGATGTTATGCCCCTATATTTCTGCCACCCTTATAATTAATTAAATACAAATTATAGAATGAAAATTTGAAAATTTTAGAAAATTTTATGTGTAACATACTAAAATGGATATTTGTAATTTATTCAAAGTTCATTGATGGTGTAGAAGAACAGCTACAGCTCTAATTCGATCCCCAGCCTGGGAACCTCCATATGCTGTGGGTTTGGCCCTAAAAAGACCAAAAAAAAAAAAAAAGAGGGGGGAGATACAGGAACACATTATTACCAAAAATGTCAAATTGCCATAGGTGATCCTGGTGTTAGAATAAATACATCAATAAAATCTGAAATGATGACTCAAGGAAGAAAAGCAATTAATTTGGAGGTTTTTCCAATTAAATGGTGAAAACAATATACCAGTTAGATAAAGTGCTGGAAACAGATTCACAGGGAGGAGGAAGTGAGGCAGGGGAGTTTCAGATGTTTTTTTGATAGGTTACCCAGGTCTGAAAGGGCTTGTGTGCCGTCCTGAGGAATTTGAACTTTATGATGATCTCGTAAACAATAGGAACCACTGAAAGTTGTGGCAAGAAAGTTCATGTATGTGTTTAAAAAAAAAAAAAACACTTTTGGGAGTATGGGAGACAGCTGGTTTTAGGTGAATACAAGCAGGAAATTAGTGAGAAATAATTTCAGCAGGCTAAGAACTAATAAGAGTTTCCGTTACAACCACAGCAGGGGAAGGGGTAATAATTAGCAGGGTTTCCAAAAGTATTTCTGGGGGAAAAAATCTGTATTAATGGGGGTAGCATCCTAAATGCATCTCATGGCAGCTTTTCCCTCTCAACGCCGTGCTGAAACTCCATGAGGAATAAAATAAAGCTAATGTGAGAACCAGGGCTAAATCAGAGAATTTCTTTTTTTTTTTTTTTTTCTCAGAGAATTTCTGAGGCTTTGAATTGTCTAGAGGGAAAAATGGGAAGTACATTTTGTTGTCTGGGATCCCTGTCAGAGAACAGGAAAGCTATTTGGGAAGGCTGGCACAAGTGTTCTCAGAGCAGAACACTGCCAGTTCCCTGAAAGAAGTCTGTCCTCCCCCCCAACCCCGCTTTATATCAGGAAGTCCTGCGACTAGGGAGCCAACCTGGGAGGGAGATTTCAATTTTGACAGCATCTTTCAGCTGGCTTACTAAAACAAACCTTGAAGTAATAGTAACCTTGTATGGCTTTAGCAGGTCCCCAAAGCCACTATCAGCTTTGCCTCCTAAATCATTCTTGTATCAAAATGAAAAAACAAACAAACAAAAAGATGCTCTACATTATTCATGACTTAACTCAGAACCTAAACCATATCAAAACACACAGTAAAGAAGTAAAGCTGTGTTAAAAAGAACTTTAGAGACATTATTTTATTATTAAAAACAAAGACTGACAATGATTTAAATGTATAACAGAACAACGTTATTATGTAAAGATGAGCCATACAGGGAAAACTGGTCAAGTATTACCAGATGACATAAAAGAGGATAAAGAAAAAGTAGTGAAAGAATAAATAAAAGCAAATTTTAGCTCTTTGAAAATAAGATATGAAAACACTTAAAGGGAGCTCCCTGGCAGGTTACTGCTGTGGTGTGGGTTTGATCTCTGGTCCTGGAACTTCCACATGCCACAGGTGCAGTCAAAAAAAAAAAAACAATTAAAAACACTTACTCTGATAAAGTCAAAATAAGAAACCAAAATAGGCAAGTTTAGGAATATAAATTGATATGCGATGATAGATACAGAAAGCATTAAAAACACCATACATTATTAAAATATAATAAAGGATATTGTATGCAACTTGATGGCAGAAAGTTTGAAAATCTAGAGGAAATTCATTTTTTGGCAAAAGGACCCAACAAGAGTGAAAAAAATTTAACAAATCAGTTGTAGAAATTGGGAAGATTAATGAAAATCTAATAAAAAAAATAGTAAGGTACAACACTCAGATTTGCAAGCTGATTTCTATTTTTAAATAAAAATATATCAATTTGTTTTATTCAAAGACTGACAAAAAATATGACAGCTTCCAACTGATTTTAAAACCCATACATCTCTAAATTCTAGCCAGGTTAAAGGTACACAAAATATTTAATTTCATTTGTAAATAAAAGAGTGAAACTTCTAAATAAAATTTGAACAAGTTCAATAAATAGAGCAATATGTCATGATCAGGTGGAGTATTGTAGAAATGAAAGATATTTCATTATTAAGAAACATAGCTTTATATGTTGGTTAATGTGTTATATTAAATAAATTATTGCAGTAAAAAAAAGTATAAGTTCAAAATACCTAGATATTTCCTAAAATTCAGCTGTCATTCTTAATCTATTTATCATGTAAATTACAAAGAGATTCCTCCCTAATCATAAGAATGGATAGGTTCCAGAAATGTCTGAAATACTATATAAGATTGCAAATGCTTGACTATTACTGTTCAAATCAGCGAAGAGAAAAAGAAACCTACGTATGATTGTAGACACAGAAAACTCGAGATACATAATTCAAAACTAGCAAGCAGTCATTTTTTAGAATTAGTAAGACTTTGATAAAGCACCTACATATACATAATAAATATGTAAAATTTCTATAGGCTTTCTATGTTCACAATAAACACTTTGAAATGGAAATGAGTATAAAAGGAGATCTTTGCTCAATAACATCAAAACCAAAAAATTATAATAAATGAAAGGAATGGAGCCTAATATGAAAATAATCACCAAACTTTATTGAAGAGTAAAAGAGGGCTGAGTGATTAGCAAGAAATATAGCTTAAAAATGCCAGTCATACACATATTAACAATTTCAGTCAGAATCCTAAATTGTGGTTTAGCTGAATGGAATGGCTTTAGAGTCCACATGGGAGAACATGAGTAAGAATTTCACAGAATAGGGGAGTTTCCGTCGTGGCACAGTGGTTAACGAATCCGACTAGGAACCATGAGGTTGCGGGTTCGGTCCCTGGCCTTGCTCAGTGGGTTAACGATCCGACGTTGCCGTGAGCTGTGGTGTAGGTTGCAGACGCAGCTCAGATCCTGCGTTGCTGTGGCTCTGGCGTAGGCCGGTGGCTACGGCTCTGATTCGACCCCTAGCCTGGGAACCTCCATATGCCGCAGGAGCGGCCCAAAGAAATAGCAAAAAGACAAAAAAAAAAAAAAAAAGAAAGAATTTCACAGAATAATTTTGACAAATGAATGGTAGTAAGATTCTCCTTGAGAGATTGTTAAAGGTATGAATTTTTGTCAGGTTTTGCAGTTACAACCACAATAGCCACTTCTCACAAATATAAGTGAGAAATTAATTCATTAATGATATGGGCAACACATAGGATCTTAGGCAAGAAGATAGATTTGGAGGCTCTGCAGCTAAGATCATTTCCCAAGACCACATAAATAGAGGCCCCTTGAAGAAACCTCTGCTACTGTAACAGAAAAGACAAACTACAGCCAACACAGAAATAGGGGAACAAACTAAAGGGAACAGTTGAAGGCCTACTTAGACAGAGACTGGGATACCAAAGGATAAATAATAAGAATAAAAATGCTCCAGAAATAGCCACACCCTTGAAAGAGATTGAAGCCTTTAAATCATCGTAGTCTTTAAATTGAATAAAGTTTATATAGAATAGCCAGTGTCCCCAAATTCGTCCCAGTAATATAAATATGTATTTCTCTATAGAGAAATATAGCTTCCTAGGACTCAAAATATTTTTTTCAGATACTTGTGTGTTATGTCTAATGACCAAAACTAATAATGTGCATGAAAGATAATATGACTGAAAAGTAAAAGAAACTAACAATAAGAATAATTTCACAAAGGGATAATGGTTTGAAATAACTCTGTGTTACATATTCAAGAAAGTAAGGCATAAAATTAAAATTTTGGCAGAGAACTGGAAACTGGAAAAAAAAAACAGAATGTGAATTTTGAAACATATGTAGAATCTAAAAAAGCCAAACCGATAGAAAAAAAGAGTAGAATAATGGTTGCCAGGGGCTGGGGGATGAAGGAAACAGGGAGATGTTGGTCACAGAACATAGACTGCTAGTTATAAGGTGAATGTGTTCTACAGTACAGTATGGAAATTATAGTTACTACTGTAATACGTACCTAAGGTTGTAAAAAAGTGTTGATCTTAAATGTTCTCACCACACAAAGAAATGGTAATTATGTGGTATGATGGGGGTATTAGCTATGTGTTAGTTACTATGGTAGTAATCATGTGTGTGTGTGTGTGTCTGTGTGTGTATATATAATCAACACATTGTACTCCTTAAACTTAGACAATGTTATGTGTCAATTATATCATGATAAAGCTAGAAAAATACAATAACCAAAATCAAGAATTTAAGGGGTCTATTTAGTATTATTTAGAAACAACTGAAGAGAAATGAAAGAAAAGTAAGAATAAAATATCCCCAAACAAGGAACAGTGAAAATTAGGGATTTAAAGCAAAGAAAGAAGGACAAAAGTTATAGGGGCACAGATTATCTAACAATTGTGTTATTGGAACTCCCAAAGGAAGAGGGAGAATGAGGTAATGTTTTCATTTTCCCCAAACTGACAAAAGATACCAAGTCACAGATTCAAGAAATACCTATGAATAGAAATTAAGGTTTTAAAAATTCTATGTATGCTACTTAAACCACTAAAAATGAGATGAAGGGACAGTCTTAGCACAGCCAGACATATAGTGACATGTTACCTTCAAGGATCGACATAAACACCAGTGACAAATTTTTCAAATTAGAAAGTGGACGTCAAAAGACAACAGAATAGTAACCTTGAAAGAAAATAACTACCTCAAAAAGAATTCTATGTAATTTTAAAATATCCAAAAATAATTTAAAATAAATATTTAGAAAAACCAAAACTGAATTTTCCTCCAGCAAACCTATACTAAAGAAAATACTGAAGAGTGTTTTTCAGAGAAAGAAATGCTCTCAAATAAAAGTTTAAAGATTTAAGAGGAAATCTTAAATCTTAAGAGCAAAATAACAACAAAATCTATATTAGATGTGAGTACATCTAAAAAATACCAACTCTCTAAAGCAATAATTGTAATGTTTTTAGAATATATTATAATATGGAATTAGTAAAAGAGTACACATAATATGTAGTTAAGGATTTCTAATATTCTTTAATTACTTGACAAAAGATGAATTTAGTCTATATTAAAATTTGATAATTCAAGGATGAAAATATATTCCTTTAGTTTAACCACTAAAAGAAAGTAAAATATAAGCCTATGACATAATCAGAAAAAATGAATATTCAAAAATATATGCTCAGTTGATCAACGGGAAGGAAAAAAAGAAAAGAACATAGAATAGAAATCAAATAGTGAGGTGGAGGATTTAAATCCAAACATATGAGCAAAGACATTAACTTTAAATGAGACATTGTCCTAAAATACAAGATAAATATTGTCACGCTGAGTAAAAACATCAAAATCCATCATGTGTTTCTTGGAACAAAAGCATATAAAACTAAAACCACAGAAATAATATACAAATATAGAAAATTATACTTTGTAAAGATTAACCAAGGCATTGGTTTAACTATATTAATACTAAATGAAGATTCAAGGAAAAAATTCTTACTTGAGATAAAGACAGACCTTTCATAATATGAAAGGTTCATTTCATATCAGAAAAATGAACCTTTTCTGATAAGGTATAAAAAATACAGCTTTTTATGTAACTAAAATATTGCATAAAACACATAAGGATTAATAACTATGAGAAACAGTTTAATTTACGTTAAAAATGAGAGGTTTTAGCACAGCTTCGCTCCATACAAACAGAATAGAGAAGTTAAATCAGTAGTTATATAGAAGCTTTAAACAACATGATAAGCTTTAAATAACACACTTAGAAATATATAAACCACTTGATCCTATAACCACATAATATATATTATATTCAAGTGCATGTAAGCATTTTTAATTGACCGTATGTTGAGTCACAAAGCAAATCTGAACACATATTAAATAACTTAAAACTTTTATTGTATATTTGTAACTGTTGCATAGTTAAGCTAGAATTTAAACACAAAAATATAGCTTTAAAAAAAACTCCATACATTTGGAAATTCAAAAATAAAATTATATTTCTAAGTTATCCATGGTTCAAGGAAGAAATAAAATAGAAATAATAAAATACTTCTAAATTAATGATAATGTAATCGATATTAAAATCTCCTTAGTGCAACTAAAGCTTTCCTATGAGGAAAATTTATAGCCTTAAATTTACACATTAATGTGGAACTTTAATTATCCAAAAATCTAGGTAAGAAGTTAGAGATGAGCAAATTAAAATCAAATTGTACAAGTAATATAGAAAAAGCATAAATGAATGAAACCAAACACACAAAGAGAAGATTAGCAAAGTTAAAATTGATTTATAGGAAAGTGTGATAAAACTCAATCTCTGAGAGACAAATTAAAATATGAAAGGTTATACAAAAGGGGAATAAAAAGTATTACTCACTAGATTATAGAGAAATTAAAACAATAAAAATGGATATGGTGAACAAATTTTGCCAATAAGCTTGAAAGCTAAATTATATAAGTTTTCTGAAAAATACAGCTTATTAAAATTGACAAAAGAATAGAAAATCTGGACACTGCTATAAGACTAAATAAGTTTGATTTCTAATAAAACTTTTCATAAAAGAAAGCTTCATCAGTAAATTCCTAAGGAAAATTACAAATGTAAAAACTCAATAGGTCATGAAATTATAGCTATGATATTAAAACCTAATAAGGACATAATGAGAAAAGAAAATTATAGTTCAATCTTAATATTAGATTAGATTTAAGTATTCTAAATAAAATATTACCAAATTAAGCCAAGAAATATATAAATATTATATAATTAGCATATTTACCCTAGAAGTAAAAATTTTATCTGAAATTATAAACTCAGTTAATATAACCTTCATTCACAAATTAGTAGGAAAAATAATGTGACCCTCAACTGGTGAAAAACATTTAATAAAATTCAATATTATTTCTTTATTAAAAAGAAAAAAGCAAACAACAATTACGTTTCCACAAAGAATATATAGAAAAACACTTAAAGCAAGCAACCTACTAGAGATAACCTATAATCACTACTCCACAAAATGACACCTGTCTTTTTCATTGTATATACAGTCTCTCGAAATACACACAAAGCCCACATTATTGATAACCTCTGGGTAGTAGATGAGGATGTTTGAGTGATAATACAAACAGCTTGACAAGAGGAATGAATTCATAAATTATTTCAGTGATTAAAAGCAGATTTTTAAACTATAACACTGCTTAATTGTATAGCTAGGGAAGAATTGCTCTCCCCAATTATGCCATGTCAATTGTTTGCCCCAACTTACTTATTGTGCATAAATTGTCTTTCTCAATGTGTGGCTGGCTCTGTAGTTCCTCCATTCTCTCTGCACGCATTTAAAATGATTTGTGTTCTGTATCTGTGCTCTACAACGTCTTCAAGTGAAAGCAGATTATGGTCTGCTCCTATTGATAGGATGAGAGGGATGTTTTCCATTTTCCCATCTTTTACTGGAAGAGTTAACTAAGCAAAATTATTTAAGCCAAAACCCTATCCTTGTAAAAGTAGTAAACATCAATTCTGGAAAGACAGGGACTGTGTACTAGGTAACCCTGTGATACTCAAGATACATGAGATGTAGCAAAGGCAGTAGTGTGTACTGGATAAGAACATGGGTTTGTAATATAATATCTAATTTTCAGATTAAAGGAAAAAATGTATAATCATCTCAATCAATACAAAGAATCACTGATAAAATCCAACACCTAGTAGTGATAAAAAGTAGGAATGAAAAGAAATTTCTTAAACTGTTAAGATATCTATCAAAATCCAAAATCTTGTAATAGTAAATTGAGGGCTTCATTCCTTTTCATATAAATAAAAAATAAAATAATACATCTATGCGATCCTTTACTAGCAACCTCAGAAAAATACAATAAGGAAAAGAAAAAGAAATACAGTCATTTTCCAGTATCCATGGGGGACTGGTTCTAGGACCTGCCATAAACACTGAAATCCACAGATCCTCAAGTCCCATAGTTAACCCTGTGTGTCTGCAGTTTCACATCTACAGATTTGACCAACCATGGATTCAACCAACTACACATCATGTAGTATTATAATACTTATTTTTAAAAAATTGCCTATAAGTGGACCCATGCAGTTCCAACCCATTTTGTATAAGGGTCAATGATAGTGCAGAGTTTGACAGGAAAAAATACATCTACTATTATTCAAAGATAATGTTGTGTACCTGGAAAACCCTAAATAATACACAGAAAACTTTAGGATTAATAACTTATTTTTTTAATTTTTATTTACTTTTATTTATTTATTTATTTATTGCCTTTTAGGGCCACATAGCATATGGAAGTTCCCAGACTAGGGGTCTAATTGGAACTGCACCTGCTGGCCTACACCACAGCCACAGCAATGTGGGATTCCAGCCATGTCTGCAACCTACACCCTAGCTCACAGCAATGCCAGATCCTTAACCTACTGAGTGGGGCCAGAGACTGAACCCGTGTCCTCATGGATACTAGCCAGGTTTATTACCGCTGAGCCACAATGGGAACTCCCAGGATTAATAACTTTAAAAAAAATGATTGTAGGAGTTCCCTTAGTGGCTCAGCAGTTAATGAACCCAACTAGGATCCATGAGGATGTGGGTTTGATCCCTGGCCTCACTCAGTGGGTTAAGGATTAATGTTGCTATGAACTGTGGTGTAGGTCAGAGTCACTGCTCAGATCTGGCATTGCTGTGGTGTATGCCAGCACCTGTAGCTCTGATTTGACCCCTAACCTGGGAACTTCCATATGCCAGAGGTGCAGCCCTAAAGAAAAATAAGAAAATTTAAAAAAGGAAAAAAATGGTTGGAATAAGATTAATATAAAAATTATATTGCCTTTCTATATCACAACTAACATAAAATCTATCTTAATAACCTTTATATATAATTTGAGATGTCAGGTAATACTAGATTGATTCCTGCAGAAAGAATTATTATTTCCTTTTGCCAGGACCAAGACTGGATGTTTTCTAAGTTATCCAAACAATTCTGAGAATACAGTCTGTGGAGCCTTTTGGGTGCCAGTACAGAGCCAGGGTTGCATGCTATAATCTTTTGGCTTTGGAGAGTGGCCAGTTCTAACACTGGTTTCTCCAGTATCTAATGTCCATCAAGTAGGTTTATCTTTTGAAAGTCTCCTAAAATGGACTGATGTTCCAGTGTAAAAACTGCAGCTCTAAGATAAATGAGGCAAACCAGTGTCATGTCTTATATTTAAGTCTTTAAGCCATTTTAAGTTTATTTTTGTGTATTGTGTGGGGGAGTGTTCTAACTTCATTGACTTATCTGTGGCTGTCCAGTTTACCCAGCACTACCTGCTGAAGAGACTGTTTTTTCTCTTTTGCATATTCTTTCCCCCTTTATTGTTGATCATTTGACCACAGACGTGTGGTTTATTTCTGGGCTCTCTATTACGCTCCATAGATCAATATGTCTATTTTTGTGCCAGTGTCATGCTTTTTTGATTACTGTAGTTTTATAGTATTATTTGAAGTCTGGGAGAGTTATGCTTTTGGTTGTTCTGTAGTATGTTATTTAATTCTCACATACTTATGATATTTACAATTTCCTTCTTGTAATTGATTGCTGGATTAACCCTTTTATCGTGATGTAATGACCTGTATCTTTTATTACAGTCATTGTTTTAAAGTCTATTTTGTCTGATAGAGCCCAGCTTTCTTTTGGTCTCCATTTGCATGAAACTTTTTTTTTTTTTATATCCCTTCATTCAGGCTGTGTGTGCCCTTATATCTGGAGTGAGTCTTTTGTAGGCAGTACATAGATGGGTGTTGTTTTTTTAAATCCATTCATCCACTCTGTGTCTTTTGATTGTAGCATTTAACCTATTTAATTTAATTATGTATAGCTACATACCTATTGCTGTTTTGTTGTTTTCTGGTTGTGTTTGGTAGTTACTTTCCCTTCATATGGATAATTTTGTCAATCAGAATGTTTTTGGTTGGAAGTGTTTTCCTTTCAGCACTTTGACTATGCCATGCAATGTCTTTCTTTATCTTTAACTTTTAACGTTTTAATTACAATGTTTCTTGGTGTAGGTCACTTTGGGTTCCCCTTGTCTGGAACTGTCTGGGACTCCTGGAATTTGGTGTCTATTTCCCTCTCCAAGTTATGGAAAATTTCAGACATTATTCTTTAAATATGTTTTCTGTACACACACCCCTTCTGGAACCCCCTATAATGTAAATATTAGTATTGTTGATGTTGTTACAGAGGTCCCTTGAGGTATCTTAACTTTTTAAAATTCTTTTTTTATTCTTTTTGATTGTTCTGTTTGGGTGAATTCCGTTGCCCTGTCTTCCAGATCATTGATTTTTTTCCTCCTGCTTCATCTAGTGTGCGGCAAAACTCCTCATGTGTATTGTTCAGTTCAGTTATTGTATTCTTCAACTCTTTGACTTCTGTTTTGTATTTTGTGTTTTCTACCTCTGTTGAGATTCTAGCTGTGTTCATAAATTCTTCTTCTGAGCTTTGTGAGTATCTTTATGAACATTGCTTTGAAATCTTTATCAGGTAGATTACTCATATCTATTTTAGTATCTTTTTTTGAGATTTTATCCTGTTCTTTTGTTTGGAACATATTCCTCTGTCTCCTCATTTTGCTTATCTCTGTGTTTGTTTCTGTATATTAAGTGAGATAGCAATCACTCTCAGTCTTGAAAACATGTTCTTATGAATGAGATAAACCTTACCATTTAACCTTGCCCCAACTCTTGGTTGTCCCCTGAGCCTTTGTGACTGTTTAAGCAGCCTGATTTTTTTTTTTTTTTCATTTTTGCTTTTTAGGGCCACACCCACGGCATGTGGAAATTCCCAAGATAGTCAAATGAGAGCTACAGCTGCTGGCCTGTGCCCCGGCCACAGCAATGTGGGATCCAAGCTGCACCTGCGACCTACACCATAGCTCATGGCAATGCCAGATCACTGACCTGCTGAGCAAGGCCAGGGAATGAAGCCGCATCCTCATGGATACTAGTCAGACTTGTTGCTGCTGCACCATGACAGGAATGCCCTGATTTTTTTCTTGATACAGCTCAGTTGTTGAGGGTGGCAGGAGCTGTCTCTCTGATGGATTCAGAACCATGGGGTACAGAAGTGCAGTCTTCCCTGACTTCCAGAGCCAGGCACTCAGTGAATGTTACCTGTGTAGATTGTGTATTCCCACTGGCTCTGTTGGAGCTGTGGGAGTGGCATGAGTGTGAGATGCTCAGCTGGCAGGCTCTGACAGGCTGCGGGAACAAGGCAGGGGTTGGGTGTGCCCCCAGCAGATTCAAGGGAGACTGAAAAAATGGTACTCACTAGTGCCAGCACTAGAAAGGTAGAGGGAGAACACAAATATTTCACCTACCAGCACCTCTATCCCTTGAGAGTTTCGACAGGTTCCTTCTCCTCCAGCAGATACTCCAAGCCTAAGTTATAAGTCTCCTTCAGCTGCTGCTCTTGTGCTGAGTCTTGGGGTGTCTGAATCTGCATTTGAACCCTTTATGACCAAAGTCTTCATTTCTTGCAGCCCTATGCTTCTCCTGGATACAAGACCCTTTGGTTTTCAAAGGCAGACTTTTGGGGGATGTCTCCCCATTTCAAGTTGCAAGGGTTGGAGTGCTCAATGTGAGGCTCAAACCCCTCCCTCCTCAGGGAGAAGCTCCATATTTGTGAGATTTGTTAGATCTCGCCAGCCTATGGGCTGCTGCACTGAGGGTGGGGTGTTTTGCAAGACTGCACAGCTGCCTCTTACCTGTCTCAGTGTGGCTCCTTTATCCTTCTTCCCAGAGGGAATTGTTCAGTATTCGGTATAGATTTGTTGTGTCCATGGGACAAAGTGAGTCCAGGATCTTCCTATGACACCATCTTCCTATGAACCACTTCCATGACCTGCTGTTAATGTGGAAAATCAGGCAGAAGTGACACTGTGTGCCTCTGAAGATTAGGGCATAGAAGGCACTCTGGATTCCACCTTGCTCTCTCTTTTTGGATGGTTTGTCCCACCTGCCCTTGAAAATGCATTTTCAAGGTGCACATGCCTCACTGGGGAGGATACTTTGTATCCATCATCTCCACACCATGAGAAAGAAGTTATCTAGAATTGGTTTCCTGGCCCCAGATGTCTGTTCTCACATATTAGAATTATGTATTTGTATTGCCCACTTACATTGTGCAAAGCACTGGGCAAAATCCTGTAGAGAAGAATAATGTTTAGACATGATTCCTATTCTTACATAGCTGCCTGAAATTTTCTTGTGCTCACTATGTAGTAAGTTCCTGTGTCTAATTAGTACTTTATACCTTAATATTAGTAACCTTTTTCATTAGTAATAAAGTTTTTTTTAGTGAGATGACTTCTTGCTTATGCTGTTGCATGAGCATATTTTTGTTCTATAAGGTAGCATCATATTTCATAGGAGTTTCTATATATGTACATATAATCTTTGTTATATACAACATCTCAAACTTGGTAATTCTGCATGTAGTTTTGTTTAAAATCACACACACACACACAGAACGCATAGTACACGGTGTGTCTATCTTTCTATATATATATATATATATATATATATATATATATGCTTAATCTTAATCGTATATTAAAGGCAAGAAATTAACCTCTATAGGAAGTGGTAACATATTCATTCAGTGTTACCACATTTTAGATTTTAAAAAGAAACAATCTTGGGAGTTCCCATCCTGGCTCAGTGGAAATGAACCTGACTAGTATCCATGAGGATGTGGGTTCCATCCCTGGCTTCGCTCAGTGGGTTAGGGATCCAGCATTGCTGTGAGCTGTGGTGTGGACATGGCTTGGATCCCAAGTTGCTGTGGCTGTGATGTAGGCCAGCAGCTGCAGCTCTGATTTGACCCCTAGCCTGGGAACTTTCATATGCCATGGGTGCGGCCCTAAAAAAATAAACAAGGAAACAATCTCACTGGAAAAGATGCCCATTATTGTTCTAATCTGTCTGAGCTAGGATTTCCAAAAACAAAACATGAAGGAGGTCACTTCAACCATTTATTTATAAATATGAAACTTCTATTTTGCTTCTTTTCCAGGTGTATTGAAATGATCTAGTTCAGACTCAAGTTGCTAATGAAAACGTAGGCTTTGCATCATCTGGTGGATTTTCTGACTCCCTGAGTAATCTGAATACAGTTGGGCACTGTAGGTATTGCCACTTAAACAGACTCTCCAGGTAAAAGCTGCATCCCTGTGGTAGAGGATATGTCACTTAGCATCTCTCCTTCTCCACTGTTCAGAAGTCTTAGAAATGGTGGACTTCCCAGGAACCACTTGTCACCAGGTGTAGGTCCTTAAATTACATTAAAACCTGTTGGTATCCTATCAAAGTTTGTTTCAGGAAAGCATCAAGGAGCAAGGCCTTGTCTCTGTAGAAAGTCTTTTGTTTTTGTTTTGGTTTTTGTTTGTTTGTTTGTTTGTTTTTGTCTTTTTGCCTTTTCTAGAGCTGCACCTGCGGCATATGGAGGTTCCTCGGCTAGGGGTCCAATTGGAGCTGTAGCCGCTGGCCTACGCCACAGCCAGAGCCATGCCAGATCTGAGCCTCATCTGTGACCTACACCACAGCTCTCAGCAACACCGAATCCTTAACCCTCTGAGAAAGGCCAGGGATCAAACCTGCAACCTCATGGTTTATAGTTGGATTCGTTAACCACTGAGCCACGATGGGAACTCATGTAGAAAGTCTTTTCAATCTATTAATACAGCCTTGGCTATAAATCTTGCTCTGAAGTTGTATATGGCATTTTTTTTAAATTTTTTTTTTAGCAGCAAAACTAAGTATAGGTTCAGATAATTTGGTTATATATATACTCTATTCATTTTTGAAGAAGAGGGGCAATAACAGAAAGGCAAATACATCAGCCCACATCAAAACAGCCCTGGTATTTTAACATTTGCAAAGACTTTGCTCTTGTTGGATATGTCTAAAAACAAATCAAAACAGGCCAAAAAATAAAATATCAAAGAAACACACAAAAAAAAACAAAATATTATTTCTTCCACATATCTCCACCTATGCTAGGCTTCATGCTTCCCTAATATATAGTCAGTACAGAAAATTCAACTATCATTCCTTGATTTTAAATAACCCAAGACAATAGTACCATGGGTCTAAGTTCATGAGAGATAATAGTTAAGCAGTTCTGATATATGCCTGCAGATACTCCTTCCACATTATCCTATGATTCCAATTAAAATGACAACCCTAAAAGAAAAATCACACAAATAGGATGGACACATCAAGAGTTTAACTGTCATATGGTAAAAGTATACAATAGAGTTTTTCTTGCTATTTTAAAGGGAATCATGTATAACTAATTTAAAAAAAATGGAGAATAGAGAGCTAAGAAGAGTTTCATCAATTTCTGCACTCAGAGATAATCTGTATTAACACTTGGTTTTATTTCCAGAATTTCCACTCTTTATAGTTCTCATAGCACTGGTATCTTCCACTTTTTGAAAGCTTGCCTTAGGCCACTTTTTTTTTTTTTTACAAGACCTCCATTGGTCCTTGCTTTGGCTAACCAAGAGAAATCCAAAGAGGAATTTCGCTTTTATGAAAAAAGAAGAGAAAATAATGTTTAGCATGTGTGATTTCTTTTTTGCTTCATACCGTTTTGGCTCCCCAAAGGTATTGTAGGAGGGCTCTGCTTATCAGTAGAGCCCCTGCTTTACCCCGGACCTCAAAATCCATTGGTCCATAGTAAGGCTGGATATAATGGTATTTTTATATTTCCAAACTTTATATTAAATTCTTGGTTTAGATTTAACTCTTATTTGGGAGCAGCGCATCTTCATTTTTTTTTTCATCATCATTACATGTACACTACATTTTGGTGCATTCCCTGGAGCCAGAATGTCTGGATTAAGTTCCAGTTCTTCTGTGCATCAGCTGCCTGCCCTTAGTTAATTTAGCTTTTCTTGAAATTCAGCTCATCTGTTAAATTAGAATAAAAATACACTCATTTCATAGATGTGTTGTAAGAATTAAATGTGTCAATACATATAAACCCTTAGGAACAGAGAGTAATGAACACTGAGTTCCATTTATGTATTAGTATTTTGTTTTTGTATTATTATGACTAAAAAATCTCATTATTTTAAGTTACTGTTAAATATAAATAACACCTTAACATAATATAAAATTCTTAGGTCATTATCCATGTTCCCCATTTTGAAACCAAGTCAGAGCCACTATATCTTTATATTTCTGAGAAGTTTGAGGTAGCTTCGTCTATATTTTTGTGATTTTTAGCAAGACAAGAACAATATATTTTTAGTTTTTAATTATTTGTGTGTGTACCTAATGCCTAGATGTACATTGCTTTATAATTCAAAGCTTTCCAGTATGCATGGCTATGTGTATCTTTTATTTTTCCATTGGCTTTTGCCAAACTCAGTAAATGGTTTTATTTGTTTATTAATCTTTCTCAACATCATAGGAGTGTATCCTTAACTGTTTATTTGATCATTGATTTTATTTCTATTGATTTTTAATTTTTGCTTTCCAAGTGTTCCTCAGAAACCATTATAATTTGCAGGTTGAATTTTTACTCTCTCAGTTTTCTCTCCCACTATGTGTCTTTGTTCTTTCTTGTCCACTTCAGCAATCCTGGTGATTTTCTTAAGTTTTTCTCCCCATATCAGAGTTCTTCTTGTCCACAGAATCCATTGAACTGTCTAATGCAACCGGAGTAATTTTGAGTTCTTTCATTGTATATCACAATGTCCTAAAACCACCTTTTATCCCAGATGTGACAAGGAAGGATCCAGGACCAGGGAGATGTCCCTTGAAAAGCAGCAGTTAGAGCAAACCTTAGGAGAACCTAAGATACCTCTTTGACTTCCAGTAGGTTCTCACCATATAAACAGTCCAGAAGGATCCAAGAGGTAATAGGGGCCAGAGTCTCTTTCCCCTTTCTCAGGTAGGAAGTGGTTTTGTAATTTTTCTCTTTTCTCTCTTGTGTGTATGTGTGTGTGTGTGTGTGTGTGTGCACGCACACACATACACATCAAGAGCTACCTCTCTTCATTACTCAGAAATCCTCAACTTAGAGCGAGAAGCAATCTCCTTTGTGGAAGACATGGGTGCATTTTATGAAACTAAAGTTACTTGTTTTATGGAGTATTTAGGAAGAAATACATGCGTTAAAATGTCAACAAAAGCATTGGGCTCTGGAAGACTCAACGGGTGTCCATTTACTCTGATTTTGCTAATGTATAGTTTTCATTTTGTAAGTCTCTCTCCTCTCAGTTCATATGATTCCATGCACCCAAGAAAAGCAGGTCTCTCAGACTTGATCAACCAGAGTCTCCTGGCCCCCAGGCCACAGTGATTGCTTCAGGGAAAGGCACACTGTTTCTTCAGAGACTGTAACATCATGAAAATTTTGCTGACTCTGCAGAGTGGCACATAACATCTCTGTCTGGACTTGAAGCCAAGAAACAGAACGGAGTGCTACTGCTCCCATCTTGCTGATGCCTGGAATCTGAAATCAACATAAAAGAAATCAAATCCTGAATGTCTGACCCATTCATCCATTGGCATTTGAATTCGCTCCACCCTGAGGCTACTCATTATGTGGAACAATCCATCACCTCTTTATCCAGCACATCTTCATTTTATTTACTCTCTTTTTATGTCAAAGAATCTTAAGATAGTCAGCTTAGACTATGGTAAGACTAATATAAAGTAAATTAATTAAAAGAAAAATACAAGTTTTCCAGATTGAGAATTATAGGAGCAAGTGTCCCTCACCTTGTGTAGAAGTCACCTCTTTGTAAATTAAGGTATGCTCTGTTACCCTTGACTGTCGCATGTGATTCCTGTTTAACCAGTTTAAGCCTTTTATGTAAGGAGTGTAAATACCAAGAATCCAGCAAGGACAGAACTTGGAGACAGTAGTGCTTAAGCAGTAGATAGAGGAGGAACATTCAGTGATGCAGATTTTGGGAGAGGGGAACAACTATAGCCTTACTGTAAGGGCCAAAAGATCTTCCAGAAAATATCCTTTTGATGTGAGAGAGATCTGGCTGAAATATGCATCATTCCATTAACACTGATCTAGATGGCAAAGCCGTTCCCTTCCTCTGCTTGTTTTCCATGTGGTCCCTTCTTAAAAACTGCACGCCTTCTTGAAGAGGATGGTCGTTTTAAGAGTATAATCTATGGACTGTTCATGGTCACCCTTTCTGACCTTACTTCCTTCTCCCTTAGAAAGAGACTTACATAAATCAGGGTTCTATTAAGTTCCTAAAATCAGACTGGTTATTAAGTTTCACTGCAGTAAGAATTATTATACATACAGCTGGAACATATTATATAGGGTTTTCTTTAATAGAAATAATAGGGAAAAAAATACACTGGTGAACAGAAGGGAAGAAACGTATTTGTATCTGTTGGCATTGGCTGCCATAACAAAATGCCATAGATCAGGCAGCTGGAACATCATACATTTATTTCCCAGTCTTCTGGAGGCTGGAAGTCCAAGATCAGGTACCAGACAATACGATTTTTGGTGAGAACTGGGCTTGCAAATGGCCAGCTTCTTCCTATGTTCTCACAGGGTTGGAAGAAGGCAAAAGAGGAAGTGGCCTTGATACCAAAAGATGATACCAGAATCCGGGTTCTTGTTCACAGCAGTCGAATGAACTCTGGGAACACACAGGCAGCAAGCAAGCAAAGTCTTTATTGAAGAAAAGCAGATAGCTCCCAGGACAGCTGGAAGAGGGGAGAAGAGCCCCCCTCCTCTCTTGTCTTTTGGGGTTTTTATTCCTTAAAGATGGGAGGTGCGTACCAGCGTGGGGTCCAGAAAGATGTGGTTTTCGCCCATTGGCTTTGCTCAGTTACCTGTATCAGTCCTTGTCCAATAGGGCTTTTCGGGTTGGAAATGTCCCCTGTAGGTTTTGTGGTTTCTTTGTCCTTTTCTTTCCTTAGATTAAGTCAGCATTCCTCTCATTCCCTTTTTATCAGTTGAGGAGTGGGCTGGAGATTTGCATTTCCTACAGTAAACAAAGCCTGTGGGAAGGAGCATTTCCTATAATACAATGAGGCCTGTGGAGGTGTTACTCCCTGGAGCCTTTAAGCCACAAAGGCTAATCAATACCCATATCAAAAGAATGTATCGGAGCCCAGGCTCCTACACTAACTACCTGAGTTAGTATTCTGTCTCACTCTGCTGCATCTCTTTATAAGAACACTAATCCCATCATAAAGGCCCTACTCCGTGGCCTCATCTAGCCCTAATTACTTTGCAAAGGCCTTGTCTCCAAATGCCATCACGTTGGGGGTTTGAATTTCAACATCTGTATTTGGGAAGGTACATAGACATTCAGTCCATAACAGTGTTTAAATGTTTAAATGTCGAGTCAGGCAGATATTCCTAGATATTTTGTCTAATGCCATCTGATTTGATCTCTTAGGCTATGATGAGATAAATCTCCAAATCGTCGTAGGTGTTTGAATGATTCTGATGCTTAATGGAATGAAATAGTTATCTTTGAGTCTGTGCCTGAGCTAGTGGGTTCCAGTCTCATTTGTTCAAAAGCTTATGGGCTTCTTTGTCACTCTCCAGTCCGCAAGAGTTCCAGAGAGTATATCTGGCTGGAAGCCTAATTTTCTCAGTACCTTCAGCCACACATGAGACAGGCTCCAAGCATGGATAAGGAAACTGGGAGGATCACTTTTCCCAAAACCTTTCAAATGTTTATCCCATGATTGGCTCTCATAATTATTCGTCAGTCACTTCAAAACACCCAGAAGTTTAAGGGAAATGGTACCCCTCTATTTCCTTTAGACATTCTTTGCATTTTGATTCCTAAAGCACTGTTTGAAGTCCAGGATGAGAGGAAGTTTTAGTATTTTATCAGCTTTTCAAATATGCTCTTTCTCACTCTCAAAAAATTGCAAATACTTTGTGATCGACACACACTAGCTCATCCCGCCCCCTTGAACAACCAGCCTGAACAGCTTGGCTTCGCGTAGTAGGTAAAGAGCACATTGAAATCCTGGAGGTCAATGAAGGGAAAAGGGGCAGAGAGGCTCTTCTCATTATATTATTCTCTATTTCTCATGCTTTTTTCCTATTAAATTTCAAGTAATTTAACATTTGCTAACATGTAGAAGAAACGAATTTTCAGTAACATGCAGTAGGAAGAAGAAAAACACGTTCATTTCTTTTTCTTTCCTAGTTGCATCAGTAAAAGGTCTGAGGATAAAATTTGCTTTTATCCAGACACTTTATTAAAAATTTTAACATAGGCTTCCACAGGTATTGAAAGAGTACCTGTCATTTTTAGATATCTTGGCATTTAACAGGTGTAAAATAACACAAAATATATTTTTCTTCCTGTTTTGAAAAAGTACAGTGTTCAGGAAGTATATTTCCTAATCAACATATGGGCTGTATTTTTCTGATTAAGGCTAATAGAATGTCTCAGGCTCAAGGCATGCCTGTTGAATCAAGAGTGCTAGAAAAACCTTGAGAAATTCAGGTTTCAAAAAAGGCTGCTTCTGCCTAATGTACTCTTTCACTGCAAAATCAAACTTTATAAAAATGTTTTGATCCTGAAAATTTGACCACATTTTCATGTAACAAGTTAAAGAAGGAAAAACATAAATGGGACATTTGAAAGAAAAGAATGGCAGAATTTGCTGTGTATGTAGGAAGGTATATTAATTCATCACATTTATATAAAATGTATTTTCAGCATATCATCAAAATTGTCTCACGTAGAAATAATTAGGCTTAAACTCCAGTCTATAATATATAAATGAATATCATATAGAATTATGTTTTATCTAAACATCCCCCCCAAATATCCCATTTGGAACTGTATGTTTGGGCTGGTTTCAGAAACTTCCACATAATGTATTTTTAAAATTGTAGATTTTCAGTAAAAAGGTGGATAGTCATCCATAGGTCATCAGGTAAAATTTACTGAAAATGTCATGACTAGCCTGAAATCTCTCAATGCTCAAGGCAAATGTATTGAAAGATTCTTAAAGTAATTTGATAAATATGACAAACTTCTATTTCAGTGAACATAAATACTATTCTTATCCTAAGTTAGGCTTATCTTTGGTAGCATCCTTATAAAAGATTATTCTTAAAATATTGAATCCTTATAATACCAATAGATACCAGTTAAAAATTGAAAAAAAAATAATGTAGCTGATGAATTCCTATCTACTAGAATAAAACCCAGGCTTTTTAATATAATAGAGTAGAGTAGATATATTGGTGATATAAACTACAATTTTGAGTTTAGTTTTGGGTTTATCATTCCTAAATGTAAGCAGTGATACTGAAAACAAATATCATGCTCTATTCTCTGACACAGATGTAAGGATGCTTTCTTGCCTATCAGTAAGAATCTTTATCAAGATAGTGAAAGCAACACCATATTGTCTTTATTGTACTCTTAGCATATCTGTGTGAGAGGATCAGTTCAACTTTTGACATGTAGGCTGATGGTTATACAAATGTGTGTGTGTGTGCATGTATGTATATATTACATACATACATGTAAACATATATAAATGCATGTGTATATGGCAATACATGCATCTGTATTTGTATCCCTGTGTTGGTGTATACATGTAAATATACAAACACACTGCATTAATTCTGGTCCTCTGTGAAACCTATGCCAAGGTGGAATTAATAGTGTAAGAAATTCATTGGGGTAAGTGTTTGTGAAGGATAAAGGAATGAAGGAGCTGGAGTGGACCGGGAGAACCTTCGAGAGACAGTGTTGGTCTGGCACCTGTGAGAGAAGAGAGGGAAGGATGGAAGATGGAGTAAGAAGAGCCTTGGACTTTAGCACAACTCAGAGAAATTCTTACCAGGGTGATGGTAGCTCCATGAGAAGGGCTCTGAATGGCTGACCCCAGGACTCCTGCCCAGCCTCATCGTTGGGTGGGAACAGCCTAGGACACTGGAGACCTTGCGGTATATCCTGAAGGGGCAGAGGCTCAGAGCTGTCATCAGCTCCTCCTCTTAGAGCAGACTCTCCCTCTAGGGACATGTGATTAGAGGAAGCCCAAGGCTGCTGCACACACATATATATGTTCATATATCTTAGATGAGTCACTCCTCAGTCTTTTTGAGCCTGTGATTGTGTATGACCTTTCCAACATTTTAGTCCTTCCCCAGGATTCTCTTGTGATTAAATGGAAACAGAGTGATACACATTTTGAAGGGAGAAGATCTGTATAGTCAAAAATATTTCACATCATTTAGCCATTTATATAGAACAGAGGTTATTTTATTTAAAATGTTGTGGAGTTCCCACTGTGGTGCAAGGGAATCAACAGTGTCTCTGTAGTGGCAGGGACATGGGTTCAGTCCTCGGCTTGGCACCCCAGATCGAGGATCTTTCATTGCTGCAGCTGTGGCATGGGTCGCAACTCTGGCTCAGATTTGATCCCTGGTCTGGGAACTCCATATGCCACAGGGCAGCCAAAAAAACTCTGTGTGTGTGTGTGTGTGTGTGTATAGTTATATAGTTATAGTTATGTTTCCAAGTTGGCTGATTATTCCATCATTTCCTTTGCCAGAAAGATGAATTATCCTTGGAAACTTATTCTGTATTGTCAAGTATCACTAAAAGTCCCTTAACCATGAGAAACACAAAGGGGTGTTGTGGATGCCTGTGGTCAGATATGCTTAGACTAGGGTTCGATTTCAAAAACCCAAGAGGCTTACTTGTAATTTAACCACCCCACCTTCAACTGCCTGGGTCCCAACAGAGGGAAAGGGTGGAGTACAGATGCAGCAGATAAATGTGGCTGGTGTCAGAACAAAACTATGCCAGTTCCCTGTGGGGGTGTGGGCGGGGGAGCAGCCCTGGAGGCAGAGGTGGGGTCAGAAGGAAGCAGAACAGAAACAGCCCTTGTTATGGACTGATGGCCAGTGCCTCCCGCCAAGTCACATGTGAAAACCCTAAGCCCTGATGTGAAGAGATCTGGATGGGGGGCCTTTATTTTAGGAGGGGATTAGGTTGGGATGAAGTCATGTGGTGGGGCCCCGTGTTGGGAATAGAGGTCCTTAAATGAAGAGGAAGGAAACAGGCTTTGTCTCTGCCAAGTGAGGGCGTACCAAGAAGGCAGCCATCTGCATGCTGAGAAGGGGGCTCTCATCAGAACACCACCATGCTGTCTCCTAGATCCTGGACTTCTGCCTCCAGGACTGGGAGAAACACATCTGTGTTATTTAAGCCACTCCATATGCAGTTGTGACAGCCAGAGCTAAGACAGCCCTGTACCAGAGAAGCGAGGGAGAGAGAGATGAATCAGCCAGTTCCGTTGTGGGTGACTCGTGTCAGCTGTGCAACACGGAGACACGGGAGCTTCCTGAGTCTGATGGGATGCTAGGAGGGGGACCAGAGCAGAACAGTGGACCTGAGGCCCCCCTCCTCCCCATTGACCAACAGCTCTGCCACTACCCACAGCCTGAAAGAGGAACAACCATTGTAGCCAGTGGGTGCAGCTCCCTGACATCTGCTCCAGCCAGGGAACTCAGGGGCTGTGTTCACCCCCATGCTGGGAGCCCAGGCAATGTGTGTGTAAGAATATCTTCCTTTTTCTCCCGCTCTCCTGCCAGAGAAGAACCTGAGAAGGAGTCGGGATTCCAGTAAGCCTGCTTGGGGAAGGAAACAGTTGGTATTTTCTTGCCCAGTTTGTTTCTCACAGCTCTTCCTCATTCTTCCCCTGGCAGGTACCGTGTTGTCTTTAAAGCTCAAACCTCCCAGAGCACTGAGATTCTTTCTCCTGTCAAAGTGAACAGCTCAGATTTCTCCTTGTGTATTGTCAGAATCCCCGGAAGTAAAAGACAAAATAATCATGTTCAATATTGTTAAAGGCAAAACAGGCCCGCTAGTAGGTAGTCATTTCACTTTGCAGACCCTTTATGGATTTTAAATGTGCTTCCTTATGTGTTTAAAGCTAAGTATACTCTTAGAAAAAAAATTAAGATATGATGGTATTTGGGGCTCTAAAGCCACCTTTTTGCTTTTGAATGGCAAATTTGCAAAAACACAAATATGAAAAGATGGTTCATTAAATACATATATCTGACAGCTGTTAAGATTTTAAAATGTATTATTTTGTAGGTGAATATGTTGATTGATACTATTTTCCTCAAAACAGACAGGAGTCTTTCTAAAACCTCATACCACAGTGCTTCAAGATCTTCAGGGGGAAAAAAATCCTAGCCTTGTATTGCAGACCTAAGAACTCTGGATTGTTCAGATACACTTTAGATAAAAATGTGAATGTCAAGTGCTGATTCCACAGAACCCACTGCCATTCACCAGTCTCTTCGGCGTGTGATGCAATGTGATGGATGCAGAGGGTGAATTTCTTTGAGCAAGTGAATAATTTCTTTGCACTCTGGTCTTTAGTGCTGATTAGTTCTTTCTTCTCTGCCTTGTTCATACAAAGGCGCCTTGACATAAAGATTGGAAATGTCTAGAAAAAAAAAAAAAAAAAAACAGAATTATACAGTTAGCCCAAAAAAAAAAAAAAAAGATTTTTCATTAGCACACTCTGTCTATACATAAATCCACATATAGTCCCAAGGAATGGATGGTATATTTAACCATGTGAGTTAGTTCATTTTAATTAAAGTGAATGTAGCCTTTTGATCTACGGAATAAACAATCTAACAATAGGAAAAATGCAATCTGTCGAGACATATTTGAGTTATTTTGCAGTAATTGGCTTGGCAGCAGCTTCAGTCACAGATTTCTGTTTCACAGATTGTCCCCAAATGAATAAAGGTTTGCTTTGAAATGTAATTAATATTGCGTTCAGCTGCAAGACATTCTCAGGTTGTCAAAGGAATTTGAGGGAGGTAGCTGCAGAAAGTGAACAAAATAAAAGTGAAACTGAAAAGTAAATTAAGTCAAATTAATGCACACGAAGTAAACTGGACCGATGCAAAATGTCAGTGTCATGAGCTGGATTTTCCCTTCAGCTCAATCTCCCATGAATATCAAAATTGTGAATATGGCCAGATAAATCACAGGATATATATCTGTGGACAATGATTGTCTCATTTTATCATTTAAACCTGAGCACCGAGGTTGGGGAATGTGAAAGCTATACTCTTCTCTAGTGAGATGACCAGTTCTGAAGGCATCAGGACTGCACTTGGGGAGTTGCCCCCCTACCCCTCACCCCCACGCATTCAACACTGCTCTGAGCGGTGTTACTTCCTTACTGTAATCATCAGTCATCTGATTGCTGCAGGGCTAAAGATAAGTATTGCGTTCTATTGGTGAAGGGCGTAAACACTATTTACATGTATTCAGTTACAAATGCTTTAATTAAAATTTTTCCCATTTTTCCATAAGTCCAGCTATTCTGTTTTTAATGTGGGATATGCATCTAGGCAAAACACCCAAAACAAATGGAAATGCAGTTGCAGCTGATCATCCTCAGAGATATCCTACTACCCAGTATGTTTCAAACACCAAGACCCATGAAACAGCAACAATGAAGCATAAGTGATACTAATTGCACACACTGGTGGAATCTTGAGTATATCTTTCCCCCTTTTGACTAGGGAATTTGCAGATACATTTGTATTTATTAGCTGTAAGAGTTGACCTTGGTAGTTAATATAAAGTTAGAAAAAAATGTTGCAATTTACAAATAAAAGCATGGTTTATGAAAGGGAAAGCAAAGTGTTTTGTTTTCTGATCTGGTCTACTGGGATTAGAGTTGCCTTGCAATATATCTTAAAAAGGTACAGCTGATTCACACATCAGCAGAAACTTGGTGTTTTTGCAGAGGAGAATTTGTATTGGAAAATTATTTTATTCTGTGTTCAAACTCTCAATTATTTCCTATTCACATTAGCCTAGTCTTCTGGTGACATATTGATCAGTATCATTGTGACCTATGGTTAGCTTTGACCTTTGATACTCGGAAAATCTGATAACACAAAGAAGTTTGGGAAGGACATTTTGAAAAGGAAAGGGGGGAGATTGGAAATGTGGCTTAGTAGATATCCTAACTCTGGCTGGAAGACCAGCTTTTGAACAAGCTGTTATTTTCCACATGGGAGTAGCATTGCTACACTAAAATGCCAGATTTCATCCATCATAATGTCATGGCTCATATTAAAATGTCTTCAGGGACTGCAGGAAGGGATGGGCAAAAGACATCAAATCAATTTTCAGGCAATTGCTATGGTTTTTAGAAACTAAGCCCTATGTGATAGTGTTATGGCTGCACAAAGAGAGGTTATAAATAAGGTCCATACATCAAGGGAGGAAGTAATTTAGAAAAAGAAAGCTGATTTGACTTTTGTGTGCATCTGAACATATGGTTAGGATACAGCTGGGCTACCCTGCTATACATTCTTACAAGAGAAAAGAACCAAATCAACACTTCAGAGAAATGAGCCCATCACCAGAGTCTTGAAACTGACAGCTCTGAAACCATGTATCCCTCTTGATCCGTTGATAACAACTTGGAAGTTATTTTGCATTTGTTATTTAATTACAAAGAAACCTAGTTAAGCATTATTATTTGGTGACCTTGTAAGCCAAGGAGAAACTTCTATATGGAGGTGTGTTTTCCTCGGAGGGCAGGGAGGAAGAATTGGCCCAGTTAAGAGACCTGCAACATAAATGACTTTTCATACATGAAGTTCCTTTTTCTTGATTGAGCAGTTCATTGTTAAATTTATAAGAGGTAAAGCAGCCTATATTTGGCAATACTGCCTCTATTCTGTAAATAGTCTGCCTTCCAAGAACTTAATCATCACTAAATAAGCCTTGTGTGGAGAAATTGAGAAAGAGTAGATAAGGGAGAATCTTTTGGTATTTCTCTACATCAGTATCACTGAAAAAAAAAATGTGCATAGCATCACATGATTTTCCCAGCAGAATAAAAATTAAAATCTAAAAGTTTATGATAGTCTCATCTTCTGTTGGGACTTTATGGCAATATAGACAATGTCTTCCTGATAAACTATAGAATCACAGTAAGTCAGCATGTGCAAAACCAATACTTTCATCAAGGTTCCTAATATATTTGCCATTGAATTTGAAGAAATAAATCTTTGTTACACTTTAAAATGCTCCATTCACCAAATTTTTGCATGTCGAAAGAAGCTGTGTTTTCATTTCCAGATCATGAACGTAAGTGAGTACACATCCCAACCTTCGTGAAGATGTTGTGTGACGTTGTACCAATGACATAGTAGTAGGGACACATGCAATAATAGAAGACAGTATAAAAGCACAGTAGACTCTTTAAAACTATATGTGCAGAGATGACTAATGAAGAGCCTAATTTAAGGGGATAACAAGCTACACAAAGACAGAAAATAAACTGCCTCAAAATTTTGCAATAAGCAGCTCGGTTGGAAATAAGTTCTGGTATGTGCTAGGAGGAAAAAAAGAAATAACATGTCTCTTTTGAATATTCCGATATGCTTTCTTCGCATCCAAATTGGGAATTTCGGAGATTCTGTGGGGTCAAAATCAGTCAAGAAGGCCCAAACAGTTTTAAGTCACGTAGATGTCTTGTTTAACTTGATATAAACAAGGTTCTATTATTTACCAAAAAATAAGTGCTTGATGCACCATTAACATTAAAGTAGTTTTGCTGTGTTTAACTATGTGGTCATTTGTGATTTGATGTTCAGTTTTAGTAGAAGGATACCATATAATTTGAGTCTTCTGTTCAATAGAGAATATTTGCTTAAAATACATATACTGTATAAGTTTATGAGCAAAACAACACACTGAGTTAGCTCAAGTTTAGGCTAGTCATTGATTTATGAAAAACAGGGATGGAAAAAAAGATCTATTTTGTAAGTCTTGATAAAATTCTCTGACCAGAGTGAAAGTAAATCAACCAATGACCTGGTTATTGGTAGATAATTTTATAAAAATATTCATTCTAACTTTTCCATAGGCAGCAGGAAACTCGTAGATTACAAGAGCTACCACCATCTTACATACTCATTTTATGCCTTAGTTTTAAAATAATGAAGAAAGACTCAAACCAAGAATCATTAGAGGGTAATTTCTTGTGTATACTCACTTTCCAAAAATGATGAAACATATTTTAATATTATTATTTATGAAATTAATAAAGTACTGCATATATAATAATATAACACATTCTCAAATCAAATGATTTATTCATGTAACAATTATTGAGGGTCTGCTATCCTGCAAGATGTTGTAATAAGTACTGGGGCTACCAGTAGGAATACTGAGAATTATTATAATTGGTGCTGATGTAGTTGTTGCTGTTATTATTGCTAAAACCTGTGGAGTACTTTACATGCCAAATTCAGTGATGGCTCATAAAAGCATGATGGGCTAGTAGCTATCATTATCCACATTTCCCAAATGGGGAAAGTGAGGCTTTGAGAGATGAAAAATACTTGTCTAAGAGAACAAAGATAGTAACTGGGCAGAGTTCCCTTTGGCTCAGTGGGTTAAGGATCTGGTGTTGCCACTGCTATGGCTCTGGTTACACCTGTGGGGTGGGTTTGATTCCTGGCCAGAGAACTTCTATGGGTGTGGCAAAAAAAAAAAAAAAAAAAAAAAAGAGAGAGAGAGAAAGAAAAGTTAGTAACTGGGAAAGTAAATCCAGGACTTCCTGACTGAATATTTGGCTGGCCCAGCTCTCAAGGAGCCATATGTAATGAGATAAGAGTTTTAAAAAGAATGTGTAATTCAAGTTGGAACATCCTATAGGACGGAGAAAAATAATCATGTTGAAGGTGGATCATGATCTTTTGAGGAAATTTTTACAACACTGCCACTGACATATTTTTGAGAATCCCCAATTCTTTCTATTTTCTCATCTGATAGATGGAAATGTGTCTTCCATCATTTCTTGAGAAGAATGTTGAATAGTTGACTGAATTTTCTCAAGTGCATTTCCTTATGATAAATAAAGAACAGCTGTAATTTCTGGAATAAGAACTACTCTCCTGTCATAATCCCACTCTAGCTTCAGGACTCGCCAATCTTTCCACCCAACAGACAGCAGGTTAAAGGTACCCACCTGTTTGGAGACATTCTGGGCCTCGCCTGAATTTGAACACAGGGTTTCCCTCTGGAAGTATAAAGTAGGATCTCCCAATCCCAAACATGGTTTGCTGCTGATGATTTGCTTTACTGTGTTCCAGTAATATAACCATTAGAATAAGGAACTTAGAATTGGGAATCAAAACCAAATGAAACTATAACCATTGCCCAAACCAATTGACTCTAACATTTTAGAACGTTAAGTGAATCTAGCATTTATTACTCTTTAATACAGGGAAGTGAAAGTAGGTAGGTGGGTTGTTTATATTAATGGTTTAGGTATGTGAGAGACTACAGCTGAGCAGCTAAGAAGGCAGAGAACAGGGAGTTAGAAATAAATGAGATAATGTATTAACTCCTTTAAATTAGTGTCTGAAACTCAGTTAACATTAAAAATAGGGGGAAAGTAGTATTATGGAGTAGCGGCTTAACGTGTCTGGACTTACTCAGCTGTGTGTACTAAAAAAGGATGGCTACAAAGATGAGAAGCAGGAAACACACACTGGGGCAGAAAGAATGGAGAGAATGAGTCAGGCAGCCATGTCCGATGGTTTGTGCCAGTGAGGAATTTGAAAAGTAAATGTGTTTCCCCTCAGGAAGATTTCTTTTTCTTTCCTTTTTATTTGATCTCTTTCTACATTTTTTTCTTCATTGGAGTTTCCTTCCCTTCTCTCATTCAGGTCTTATGTCTTGTTTCTCTTTTATGTGTGTTTCCATCTCTCCCGTGTCTTCGCTCCCTTCTTTTCCATCCTTTTTTTTTGCTGCTGCTTTTCTACTATTTCATATGACCACTCTACTCTCTTCTTTTATTGTCGTTCTCTATTTTTCCTTGTCACTTATTGCCTTTTTCTTTTTTGTTTTTCTTTTTCTCTTCTCTCCATTCTTGCTTTATTCCACTTTAAATCTCCTCCTTCCTCTGATCCATTTGACTAATTCCTTGTATTCACAAGTGAGGTCGCCCATAAGGAGAACCATGCTGCTCTGGGGGAAGGGTCATATTTTTAAAGTACTAATTGTGCATTAAATTTAGCTTGGCTTTTCATCCATTTGTACCTGAAGGGCTCCATCCCCTCTTGGGCAATGTGGAACAAGAGACCCACCCCCTCCAAAAAAGAGATAAATTTTGTATTTTTTAGGTTCAAAAACTTACATTTAGCAGTAAAAAAGGGAGACAGGAAAATATGTAGTCTTTAAGTTCTAGACAGAAAATTCCACACTGGGTAGAAGAGTAATAGAGAAGAAGTAAGAAAGTTGGAAGCTGGTGTGGGTGATAAAGGGAATTCTGGCATCCCCCATCTTTTTTAAGTTTAGGATGATAGCACTTCCTTAAAATATGCAGAGTCAAGAGGAGAAGAGCATACATTTGCTTTCCATTTGGAAATCTTAAAGGCAGCAGCTTTTCCCCTGTGCCTCCACATGAGTGCTAGTAGGGAATTAACCACTCCTGTGGATGCATAGACAGAAAGTCCTTGAGGGGTCCCATATATCAGTGTGTTGTGAGTGAGCAGCTAAATATTTCCATTGTCCAGGAGGACAAGGAAGATGGATGGATGGATAGATAGATAGCACAAGAGAACCATGGATCCAGATTGTTGTTTAATCTGTGAAGAGAAGATAGTAATGAGTAGGCTACCCATTCAGTGGGCATAGGGAATTTTGAGAATCTGGGAAACTGTGGATACTGCTGCTCATAACACAAGACCATACGGGAACAGTTAGGCATCTTGGTGAAAGCTAGTGCAGGATGAATGAAAGACAAGCAGTGTTGTTTTTCTCTGTGAGTATGTTCACACTGCATAAACCCCTGAGGTTAGAATTAATGTCAATGAGAAATAGACATAAGAGGAAGAGTGCTCAACCTGACAGAGCATACCTGGAAGTGCCTAGATTAAGTTTTAGCTGTAAAGTTGAAATGGACACTCTAAACAGAAATTATTGCAGTTGGAGACACACCAAGATTTATAACTTTAGACAAGCAAAACAGCTATACCACATTCTCCTATGCCTATATTTGTTCACACTATTGACCACATAAATATTGTAGTGGGTGTTTGCTATAGTCATCAGTTTAACATGGGCTGTGGAATCAGATAGACCTGTCTTCAATTTCTCTTCCTACTTCTTGCTACTTACATGACCTTGGGATAGTCACTTACTGCTTTCAGGTTTCACTTCCCTGCTTTATAAATTGGGGACAGTAGCACAGAGCTTAATGATATGCTGTGGGTGAGGCACAGCAGCTTACAGGTTGTGGCACTCAGTAAACACTAGCTCATACAAATAGTATAAACTGTAAATGGATGTTTTCCAGACTGACAAATGCAAATCGTAATTCTAATTTATCTTATAAAAATTTATCGCTATCCCAATGTTCAGTGTTACTTAGGTTGAATAACCTCATAATTTTTCATTCAACTCCCCTATTTGAGAAAGGGGAAGCAATTTTTAATTCTAGCAGGACTGGACCATTCCAGACACAGCAGGTTGTGTGTTCTTCCTATGTTTAGGAAAACTTACACCATAGAAAATGTATAGTGATGATTCAGACACAAAAAGAATGAGTTCTTAGCATCCAGGAATAAAAATCAAACTTACGATAGAAAATTTTAAAGTGTCTGAGTATTATTTGTATAAAAACAGTATTTATTTTTCCTGCAGTCTGCTTTTTATTTGAATTAAAATACTTCAAAGAAGTTAACTCAAATTGTAATAATGTTAAAATGTACTCTATTAAGGGAGGCATATTGTAGATTCAAAAAAACCTTTCTAATCCAAAATATTGTGCCCTTATTAATACAGAAATATATTTATTTAATTGTCCAAAATAAGCGCCTAATTTCCTGTACTTTGTTCTGGGTCATTTGTAGTTTTCAAGTAAAATTTTGTATTAAGTTTTTTTTTTTTTCTGTTAGAGATCTTTGAAATTCTTTAATGTTTTTAATCATAAATTTTTCTTAGGAGAAAAATTCATTTTTGCTTTAAATCAAATTACCAGTTGAAACTACTGGAAAACTAAAGCATTAATTCTTCTCTGTGTTAAGTAGAGTTTTAATTTACATAATTTTCATCTACACATTATAAAAATATCTTATTTTTAAGCTCTTGACTTATGTAATCCCCATCCATATCTATGTGTCAGTCACTGAAAAGATTGATTTCTGCAGCATTTGAATGCATTTTTCTTCATTATTAGCAAGATACCGGTTGCTGTGATAATAGGAAGTAGGGCGTTTGTCACTGAGAACATGACAGTTTTACTCACTGTACTGAGCACATAAATGTTTTACACTAAAACCTTCTTAATCTACAGAGAAACAAGAAAATGCATGTATCACTTCCATTCTCCCCAGGAAACTCAAGAGTCTCTTTTATATAGAAAATGCATGGATGACAGTTTCTAGGCATCATGTTAACATAAGCAGTGGTAGATCAAACATGGCTCTGAAAGAGAGGGTGATGGTTTCTTGTGGCCTCTGGTCATTGTCTTAAAAGCTGATATTTGTAGGTGGGAGCAAGTGTGAAGGGTTGAAATAGGATCACATTGGGAAAGCTCATTAGTACTTGCTTTTATAATTGTAGCCCCCTCTCAGCATCACACAAGGCCATTATGTTCTCTTCAGCTGATGGCTCTATATCCTAGCATCCTCTGTCCTGCCCAGCAGCACCTGCATCTTTGCCTGCTCCTTGCCAGCCCTTAGTTCTACCCTTGTTGTTATTAGGCAAAGTTATTTCAGTTTGTCTTTGATTGTACTGTTTCCTCTCTGCATGCTTCTTCCCACCTAATTTTCCATTTATTTACCCTTCAAAGCTTGCTTTATGCTCACTGGTTAAGCCTGTACTTGGCCATCGAGTTTGGGAAGATTTATTTTCCCCATCCTGTTATTGTGACTTACTGTGCCAGGCAGGGTATAGCACAGTGGCTTTTACCGTAGATCTCTTAAAAGCATGCATGTGGATTAAAATGGAGTAAATACACTTAAAAATGAATTGGCTTTCATATTTTTAACTTTGAGCAGCTGATCCTGTATCTCTTGGGATTCAAGGATTTTGTAGAGAATGGTTTCTTAGCCCATTGATTTTCTACCCCACCCCTGAACCTCCCAATCCTATGAAATTCTTTATTTCCATTAACCAAACCCTTTACTCTCTACCTCATTCTTTCCAATATCCTTCAAAGAAAGCTGTCAAATTGAACTTGGATGAATATTGATTTGAAGTTTAGCTCAAGAAACAAACTTTAGACCTAGTTTCTAAAAGCACTGTTATATGTTACAAGACTGTAAGTTTCCACTGGAATGTAAGTTGCATGAAGGTAGAGACTTTTGACCCATTATTCCCTGGTATATCCTCATTGTCTAGAATCCTGCCTAGCACATCATAGTTGTTCAGTAGAAGTTTTCAACAGATGGATCATTATTCGTCATAATCTGCCTAGCTGAAACTAAATAAATTTCACACAAAAAATGCATACATTTCGGTTTATTATATCCTTCAAAATAGCATTATCTATACAAAGCTGTGTTTTCAGGATAACAAAAATTAGACCTAGTTGTTTTCTGTTTACTGTTTGTTTACCATGTAATGTACAGTCACAGTAAGAATGAATTCAAAGTAGGGAACACTGAACAAAAAGAAGTACTTTACTGTTAACATGAAATTTGCAAAAGTCAAGGTACATTTCATAACTTGACATATGAAATATGCATCCATGCTTATGTCTACACAGGGAAAGTGTTCACTCATTCCCTGCTCTCTGCCTGAGACTCACTGAGCATGGATCCCAGGTATTTCATGTGGGGTAAAGGAACCTGAGAGCACAACCTCACTTCTTTGTACCACTCACAGTTGCTTTCAAGGCTTAACGAAAACTTGTGTACATACTTTTGCCGTCCCTGAATGCAAGTCCGTGGGGGCAAATGCAGTTCAGTACATGGAACTTGACCTTCTAAGCAAAATTTTCAGGACACATCCAAATGCGTTTGTTCGGCAGGGAAGGAGAAAGGGAGCTACCCAAGAAAACAGAAGAAGACGGCTCCGCAGCAGAATGAGAGTAATGGTGGGTGGACAGGTCCTGGTGGAAGCACCTTCTGCATGGCCATGAGGTGGCTGCAGTAGCTCTCAGCCACCTTGTTCATAACAGTAACAGGATTTGGATGGGGGGACCAGGCTTGTCTGAATTGCCTGAATGTTACCAGTGGAGATAATATTATTAATGTGATCTTATGCAAAGGCTGAGTCTTATAATTAGCCTTCCAGTTTGAACTTTGTGGAGTTTGGAGGCTGAATACATCTTTCCTCTACAACCCTGGTCTCTAATGGAGCCTCCAAACCTTGCTCAGAGGACCTTCAGGAAGCAGTTCATGACTCATTCTATCCTCAAATATTGCCAGGATCCTGAAGGAGGAGACAGAGAAGGAGAGAAATCTTTCAAATATACAGAGTTAATCTCATTGCATTTCCTGTTGTCAGTATATTGGGGTTTGTTATTTCCTTTTAACTGTGTCCTGAGTTTTAAATGCCGCAGGTTTGTTTGGCAAGAAGATACATTTATTTTTACACTACAGGTGTGTGTCTTTTTTGAAAAGGCATGGTTAAAGAGATGTTTTAGGTTGAATAATAATTGCAAAATAAAATTTGAAGTGAATCCTATTGTGAAGAAAAGACCGTGCATCATAAAAACAAACCCTCCTGAGCCACTTACTCAAATATAGATCCAAGAAGCATTTACTTGCCCAGTGGTTCTCAACCCAGCTGCAAGAAGCTTTTTAAAAAATATTTATTTCCAGGCTTCACCCCAGGCCAATTAAATGAGAATCTCTTGGTGTGGTGCCCTGGTAATAGTATGAATTTAAAAGCTTTCCGATAGTTCAAATATGCAGCCTGAGTTGTGAGAAATTGATCATACCCTTTTCTAATCTATCACTTTCAAAGCAATTGTATTCCAGAAGTTGGATAGCATTTGTTTGCATTTGGGAGAACATTTTCTCAAATGAACAATGTTATACATTGTGGTTAATTCCCCAGGCCTTTCCATAAAAGCCTAATTAAGTCCAATGTATCTGAAGCTTAGTACTCTGCTAATGGAATTATAGAATTTAATCACCGTGTGTAACAGTGTTCCTGCTAAAATAGTCTCCCAGATCTAATGGGGAGGGAGGAGAATAGAAAAGATCACTTCCTGCAGCCCCAACAAACAGGGGCCTCTCTCTGCTTACCCCCTGCCACCTCTCCCCCCACTTCCTGTCCTTGGGGTCCCCTGGGTGTCAGGAGGTTTGAGGGACCCAAAGAGTGCCTCTCAGGTCCCTGATTTTCCTCCATCAGGTAGAATTTAACCTGCCAGCTTCCCTTCTGCTGCCACAACAGTGCTTCTGGCCAGGAGTCGCTTCTTTCTCTGGATACACATGTGGCGCAGAGTCCCCTTGTGTTACGTGTGTGTGTGTGTGTGTGTGTGTGTGTGTGTGTTGTGCTTGATTGGTTGATTGTTTTTTCCTCTCCTACTCTTCCTTACTGCCTTTTTTAAGTGATGGAGTTTGTTTTTTTTTGTTTGTTTGTTTGTTTTTCTGCCAGCAAAGTGAACCAGACAAGAGATAGAATGATTTTTTTCTTATGCTGACTTGTCCCCAGCATATTTTTAGACTTAGACCTTGTAAGCATAGTACCCATATACTTTGTCTTCAAAAAGGGCACATTTGAAAGGAAAGAAAGGACATTAAATAGTTGTGCTGGACAACCCTAGGTGAAAAAGAATGCTCCCCCTAAAAGTGGCCCATTGGCAGCTCAAAAGATTGAGCTCACATTTATCTGCATTTCGCTGAGTGGTGGCAAGGGTTTAAAGCAAAGATTGGGAATGAGGCTGAGTAGGGAGTCTTCCTGTTATCAAAGGAGAGAGACTAGTAGGTAATAATCTCAGCCATATCTGTTTTTTCCCATTGCCACCCAAATCACCACACTGGTCCAGCCGCCCCGGTTTGGGGCAACATTCATCAGTCAGATGGGGTGAGTGGGTGGAAATCAAGGGAGTCAGAGAAGCCTCTGCTTATTAGTGGTCAGAGTGAAAGAAAAGAAGAAAATGTCCCAGGGGGTTAAAAGAGAGAAGAGAGTTGTTGTAGTCACTGAGCTGCTGACAAAAGTGTTGGCTCTTTTGTGAAGGAGAATAACAGGTTACACAAGTCACACGAGGACCATTCGTACAACCTGAATGTTAAATAGTGTGTAAGACAGAGTCCTAGGGACATGGGAACGTTTTATACCACCGTTCTTTGTTCAAAAAGACTAAGTGGTGCTCAGCTGAGCTGTGTCTGCTGCTCCTTATCCAGATGTCTTCCCCTGTGGCCCCTTCCAGTGGTGTGCATATGGTTGGCATCTAGTTAGTCGAACCAAGATGCCAGTGTCTGGTGCTCCCACCTCGCCTGGAAGGGAGTCCATCTCCACGTACGTGGACATCTGTCAGAGGACATTTCTCATCCTTTCTACTGGGCAAATACGGGGAAAAAGAGTTGGGGAAATCAGCATACGAAATGTCAACCTCATGGCACATTGATTTTTGGATTTAGTTATTTGTCCCTCTGGGAATCTCATTCATGCGGCACTTGGCACAATTACTCATCCAACCTTATGTACTGGGATTTTGAATGCCTTCAGTTTCTGAGCAGACAGACTGGCAATAAGATTGATCTTGTCATTATTTTCTTTCAATTTGAATTTATGATCTCATGATCAATTTGATATCTAGGGAACAGTTGAAATTAACTGGTTTAACCTCTTTTGTTTATTTATTTATTTTTCTAGTCTTATTTTCTTCATAAGACTCCCACTCTGTCAAAGACATCTGACAACAAAACCAAGTCTTTTGGCCCACATAAAAATGACTAATACTAGAATGACCAGATACTATTTTTTCATATGATTAGAAGTAGTCTGTCTTAAAACTCAAAAGCTTTTCATAGTATTACATCACTTTTTTAATATTTCTAATAAAAAATGTCAAATGAATACAACTATCCACACTGATAGGATGCATAACAATCATTTTAAAAGAGTATATGATTATTTAAAATAGTTATTAAGCATATATTATTTGCTAAGCACTTTCAACTTTCTAGATATTTTATTTGCTCTTCATAGTCGAGCCCTGAAGTAGCATTGCTTTGAGGAAGAGAAAACTGAAACTCAAAAATATTTGAGTATTCTAAGATTATGTAGCTTTAACTGGCTGAATCAAGAATTTGACAAATTTAATTTTCTGGGTTTTTTTTTCCCCTGACTTCAAAGCTTTGGTCTTACCCATTCTACTCCTCATCAGCTGCTAACATATTTTTCAGACTCTCTCTATATACATTGATCTTTTATATTAATTCTGTAGAGCACTGAACAAATGTTATAGTTTTCCTGTAGCTACAAGAGAGCTTTCTGTGACTGCTTGGAAATTAATCAATCCCTGTTTGTGCTGCAGAGGAGATCTTTCTCGAGCAAAATACCAATCATGTTATTTGATTTTTCCCATCATTACTACAGGATAGTCAGATTTCTTAGCAAGGCTTCTGGAGCGCCACAGAGTATACCCTCCAACCTGTACCGATTCATCTCCCGCCTCTCTCCTATACATGGAAATATTCCCAGAGCAGTCATGGAGTTCCTAGGACACTCTGCATTTCCCACATGTCTGCACTTTTGTACGTGGTCCCTCCTCTGCTGAGAATCTGTCCTTCATCAGCATCCTTTAATCCCTTGCCTGAGTACCTCCTATTCATCCTTCAGGTCTAGCCCCGAGTTCATCTGTCCACTGAGCATGACTCTTGCCCAGTTATTATACTATGAGATTATCCTGTTTTCTTGCCTCTCTTCTCTACCTATTGACTTAGATTCAAGGACCATGGTTCTACCCAGCCTTTAATCTCTGCATCCAGCACAGTTCCGGTATTTATCTCATGCTAATAAAGATGGAATGCATAAAACAAAGATAAATTTACTTATAAGTTGTATGGTTAGACACTGCTCTCAATAACTGAACATTGTTAGCCTGGATAGAATTTGAAACATCAGTATATCATCTAATACTGATCTTTTTCTTTCCTTTGATGTGTTAGAAGTGTTCAGTGAAATATTTCTGCTTCACTTTTGGAAGTTCCTGAAGATTAAACTCTTCATCCAGTCTCTTTGGCACTATTGATACTGCTTTGGATATAATATTAGGTAACCAGGGCATATAATGAAAAAGAAAATAGAAGAAAATGTTTGTAGTACAGGAATGAAAGAGAGTAGGCCTGAAATCTGAAGCAAAAAGAACAAAGATTTGGAGAGTTAGCTGGTAGGGCTCATAAAACTGGGAGCTAGTCCTGGAACAGCTTCCAAAAAGAGCCCTCACAGCAGTGTTTGCAATGCTGGTTCTCAGTGCATCAATAATGGTCTTTGAAAGTGATGAAATACAGATATTTTTGCTGCTAAAGTGCCATTATTTCAGACATACATAAGCAGTTCTTTCTCCATCATTGGCTCTCTTTCCTCAGCCTTCTAATCTCTTCTACTTCTCTATGTCCTGCTTCCCTGGTGTCCTTTTTTCAAGCTAATGAAAAACTAACTAACATTTTCTGAACTATTGTATTTCTATGCTAATTTATTCTGATCATCTCATTGCAAGCCAGTGAAAATTTCATGATGAACTGGCACCAGTTTACGCATTAGCCCTTGAGAACCATGGCTCGAAGCCTTTAGCTCAGTTCTCTGTTTATAAAGTTTCCTATGTAGATAGCTTCTGATGGATTTTAATCCTCACGTGTCTAAATATTTTTTTTATTCTCCAAGTTCAATGCATTCTGGTCCTTAAAATGTTAAATTGAAGTTTAAATGTATTCCTTAGTAGAAACCCCCAGACCGATGACTGCATTGTCCATTTATAAGTTATTTTTAGTGTCTCCCCTTGATAAGCCAACTGTTGTTTTCATTAGACCTGGAGAGCACTGGAAGGCAGGTTCTCATGACTGGGATCACCTGAAGGAGACCCTGGAGGACATTTCTTATCTGAAATAAATGAGGTTGATCTTCAGGGTATGGGGGAGTCCGCATTCCTGCTGCTTAATAGTTGAGAGCTCAGCAAAGGTAGCCCAGTGGAATAGAATGAGTGTGTGTGCATGCAGTGGGGAGTCCATAAGTGCCTGGGGGACCATTTCCTCCCAGGGTCTCTGCAGTAATTAGAGGATGGTGCAGAATATAGAGTCAGGAAAATCTGGACTGGAAAGATAGCTTGCGCATTTGCTACTGTCATGATCTTGGACAAATAACTTCTCTTTTCCTCTGAGTACAATTATATGTAGAACCACAAAGGATTACCAGAATGCTTTAAAAAAAAATCCACAAATTAGTTGTAGCAGTAACTACTGTGTAAACTTTCCTCCTTTTCTGAGTCTCATGTTTTTCTTATTCTTTCTCTGATTAGCCTTTTTTCTAGCCTTGGAAAATTATATCCAGATTTTTGATTGAGTGGAGGTTCAATGCTCCAGACCTCAAAGGTCAACTGTATTTGTTATGGGAGGTAAAGGCGGTATTAAGAATAGCGTTGGAATTCCTGCTGTGGCACAGTGGGTTAAGGATTTGACTGCAGGGGCTGTGGTTGGTGCAGAGCTTGGCCCTGTGCAATGGGTTAAGGATATGGTGGTGTAGCAGGTGTGGTGTAGGTTGAAGCTGTGGCTCAGATTTGATCCCTGGTGTGGGACCTTCCATACCCCATGAGATGGCCAAAAAAAAAAAAAAAAAAAGAATAGCATTAATGTTGTGTTTTGCCTAACTAAATGGTTAGCCATTTCATTTAGAGATAGGAATCTCTGACAGCGAATCCACTTGTGACTGGTTCAAAGTGGGTGATTCAGGGAGTCATAGTATCTCCTTGTAGGTATGTTGAGTTCAGAGTGCTTTTTAAATAACCAAGGATACCAAAAGTGCATTGTCAGGCATATAGACTAAGCCTAGATGAAGATTATAAATATGCAAATCATCTGTTAATGGATAATAATTAAAACCAAGGATGTGAAAGATAGCCCCAAAGATGGAGAATGAGACGAGATGAGAGGGCCCAGGACTGTGTCTGCAAGGATGTGAGTATTTCATCGTAGGAGGTAAAGATAAGGCTTGACAAAGGCATGAAGAATGAGTGGTCAGACTGGTAGGAGACACAGAGAGTGAACCGTACTGCAAACCATAGCTTCCAGGTGGTGATGATGTGTCTGTGCAGGTTCATCACCTGTAACCAGGGTGCCACTCCAGTGGGTGATGCTAAGAATTGGGGAGGCAACGTGTAGGGAGAACCACAGGGCTGCTGAAAACTCCATATCCTTCCTTCAGTTCTCCTGTGAACCTTAAACTGCTCCAAAATAAAGCTTTAATAATTTTTAAAATTGTAGGAGACGAGTTCCCATTCTGGCTCAATAGAAACAAATCCAACTAGGAACCATGAGATTGCGGGTTCGATCTCTGGCCTTGCTCAGTGGTTAAGGATCTGGCACTGCCATGAGCTGTGGTGTAGGTCTCAGATACTCAGATCCTGCGTTGCTGTGGCTGTGGTGTAGGCTGGCAGCTGCAGTTCCGATTCAGCCCCTAGCCTGGGAACATCCATATTCTGCAAGTGTGGCCCTAAAAAGCAAAAAAAAAAAATTGTAGGAGACTAAAAAAGGAAAGTGGGTTATATAGCCAACATAAAAGAGGGTTTTTTAAGAAAAAAAGAGTTCATAGTGTCGGCTGTGCCTGCGGCACATGGAAATTCCCAGGCTAAGGGTCGAATTGGAGCTGCAGCTACCAGCTTATACCACAGCTCACAGCAATGCTGGATCCTTAACCCACTGAGCAAGGCCAGGGATCGAACCTGCATCCTCATGGATACCAGTTGGGTTTGTTACCACCAAGCCACAAAGGGAACTTCCCATAGCGTCAGTTCTACTGAGGAACCATGTAAGCTGAGGATGATAGCCTGTTGAATGAAATGATATGATCCGAGGAGGAAAAACTGGGAAGGATGAAGAATGCAGGATTGTATATATATACTTCCTAAGTATCATGTATTCTTAAAGTTCTATAATATCCCATTTCATAATAGGCTTGTGAAGGTATTTCCATGTTGTTAATATTCTTCTAGCAAAGTGCTACTGTGGTTTATTCAATGCACTTCATGTTGTTGGTCATTTAGTTTGATTCTAACTTTTTGCCACTATAAACAATCCTATAATGAGCACCCGCGTAGCTATGTCTTTATGAATATAATTATGTCCTTGGGCTACATTTCCAGAAGTGTAATTGCTAGGTTAAAAGTCATTCTATTTTTTAAATATAGGGTTCCATAATCACTAGAATGCTATTACCAAACCACTCTGAGGCTAAGGCTGCATAGTCTCTTAATGTCTTTTCTCTGGGGAATGAAGTAAATCTAAGTGTTTTTTTCATTGATTATATTTTGATTGGTCTGTACATGTCTCTGAGACTCTAAGCTGAACCACAGTATAAAACATTACTTCCAACGATAATCAATTGTTACTTACTAGGTTTCAGGAAGCCTTCTAAGTTGATGGGCAGAGAAATAGATGATATAGAAAGAAAGATAGATACATGAATGGATGGATGGATAAATGGAGATCTAGAAATCAAGATAGAGGTGGGTGGGTTGGAAGACCATAGGTGGATACGTAACATACATCATGTTATAGATGGATGAATGGATACATGGCTGGCTGGCTGGCTGAGTATAGACATGATAGAGGTAGTTGGAAATAGGTAGGTAGATCGAGAGGTAGATAGATATACAGATTGGCATGTAATTCTGGTAAGATTCCCTTTTTTTCCTTTCATTATTTCTCTGTACATATCAAGCAGAAACAGTAGATTTAGACTGTTTCTGACTGTTGGTCAGCTGAGTGAATTCTCATGTTGAAGTGCAAGGACATACTCTAGAGGACACGCACCCAAGGAACGCTGACAACCCCATAATGATGGGACATGTTGGGGACAAGCAGCAGAAAGGCCTGTGTGCTCCTTGGAAATCCTCACTCAGGTCATTAAAATAAAGGTCCAAATGTTAGAGGATATTTTGTATAAAACGTATTTTAGATTGTGTTTGTAATGTCATATTCTTTCTAATCTCCAAAATCAACCGTTTGAAAACAGACATCATACTTTGCACTGAAAAGAAGGGGAGACGGAATCAGAGGGGGAGGAGGGGCGGGGGAGGAGATGAAGTCCAAGGGGAAGGGAGCTCGCTTTACTCACAGCACATTAATTGCAAAGTAAAAAGAGTAAAATAAAAATGAAGAAATCAATGGGGGAGGCTCTGAAGCAGCCTTTTTTCCAACCAGCAGAGTTCCTTTAGCGTATGACATCTTCCGAGAGAACAGAGCTGTTTTCCTGCATGGAGACCAAGTTGAAAAGGAAGCAGATGGCTGTCACTTCTGTACCTTCATCCACGCCCTTTCCACGTTGGAAATCACAACGGTAGTGAGAGAACAATGAGGAGAAGAGAGCACGTAAGATCTTTTGGAGGCAGTGGAAACAGGCCCTTGCTTTTTACCAACCCCTGAAGACATAGACGCTGTTTCTAACATTGCCTAACATGAAAAATGGGAGAATTTATTTTAAATGCCACCTTCCAAATGAGATGTTAAGACCTTTATGATTGGTGTAACCAGAAGGATCCTGGAGCGGAGCTGCTGGGAGATATGTCTGATTGATCGGGGTAAACTGCAGTGTTTGGGGCCATGCGTTTCATCTGGGGTGATGGCCGTTACCCGAGACACAGGCTCTCGTGGCCCTTCTTTACCCCTCGGGTTTCAACGTCAACCCGGAGTCCTTTATTTGTCCCACGTTTCTGTGTTGGTTCCTTAGTGCTTCCCAGAGTTGATTTCCTGACTCAGAGTTTACGCGTGGCACTCAAGGTCCATAATCAGGAAAGGAAACGACTCGTTGGGGCCTTTTTTAAACTTGTCTGTAAAATGAAGGGTTGGATTAGATACTTTCTAAGGTCCTCTCCAGCTCGAAAATAGGATTCTTATTTCCATCTCTTGACACTCGTTGTTTTTTAAAGTGCTGCTTTTACGCAGTTATGATATAAGTGTGGTAGATATTCCCCAGTGTCGAATTTCAGTGTGTCCACGCCGCATCCAGCGCGATTAAGGCTCGACTGGCTTGCGGTGGCGTGGTCTTGGTATTCCAGGAATAACTCACTCAGTAGCAGAAACTAGAATGGAGTTTCCGAATCTTAAGCATATGTGTGTATCTCATGCTGATACTAACGTCATGATGAAATGCGTGATTATCACACACGTCCCATAGCTCAAAATCAGCTTGGTTACTCCTCATGTTACTTATTTGTGTATTGGTAAAGTCATAAAGATATTTGACCAATATTTTGCCTTTCTTCCAAGGACAATTTTACTGTCATTGACATTGCCGTTCTCAGTGCGGAATAAAAATAAATTGCTTGTCTTTGATCTGTACATTCATCTCGTACACATTTCCCAGCAGAGAGGGACGTCTCAACATAGAGAATGGGCTTGGTTTGCTTCCAAACCATATCCTGTGAAACTGACTTGGGTTTCATAATTTCAAACAGAGCAAAAAATAGGATGCATCTTATCTTCGCTATTCAGAGAAAACTAAATTTGCTAATCCTCTGCGTAGCAGAGTTAAATGGAAAGATTTGGACTTGGAGAAATTCTGATTCTCGTGTCTTTTCAATCTCCTTCTCCACTGTGTCCCTGACATTTTAAGTGACCTGAAGGAAGTCACGTAAATGCATCGTTTCCCTTTAGCAAATGAGTGTTACTCCTGAGCCTCTCAGGGGGTTGCCTAAGTCGTTCATTTGTTAAAAGCCTTGTGCATAAAGAGGTCTCTGAAATTGCATTTATTTTATTATCAATTTTGAAAAAAAAAAATCAGACCTAGAATCCCAGGCCCTTTCACAGTGCTGTTTTATATATTCCATGAGCTTTTCTTTCTTCCCTCCGCCAGCAACTCCTAGCCCCTTCCCCCGCCCCCAAGAACGATGACCTGTGTTAGAGGAAAAGGCCAGTGTGGAAGTGCTATGAAAACTATAAGGCGTCCCACAAGACCAAGCCTGTCTTAGTATTACTAACCCCTGAGTACGGTATAATTTCTACATGAAAGGTAATAATGGCTTTTAGAAATAAAATTGGTCATCTTGGGCGAAGTTCTCCCTGGAAGGAAGTGTCTGGCCACAATATCTCCTTGGAAAACCATACCTTTGAATAAAATAGGGGGTATCAGTTTTAAAATAAATATCTAGCCCTTGTGATCAACTTTAGTAACGCTCAGGGGGCTTAGGATACAGCTTTACCATTCCTTAAACCTCAGTTCAGTGGCCCTGGAATCCACATTTTTCCAAGTCGAGTGGCAAGGACCTTTGAGAACCTCAGAAGTTACGGGAAGCATTAGCCAACCTCACAGCACCCTCTTGTCTGCACTGTGGAACCTGTAGGTTTGTGTACATGTGTCATCTGAAGAATAGCATCAAGTAGGGCCTGTGTGTGGTCACTACTCTGCCTGCCCACCGTGTCTTGCATCTTCAGGAAAAAGCCCTCTTGCTACAAAATCAAGGATTTCTTTTCCTTTCTGTGTCTCACTAACCTCTCAGGAGGGTTTGATGCTTGTAGTCACTGCCTGATCATAAAGCCTCACTTTCCTTGGCTTTGGTGACAAAATAGTCTCCTGTGAAGCTCCTCTGAACTTTACAAAACAGCTGCTTCTCAAGCTCCTTTTTCCCAAACTCCACCTATTCTTCCTCTGCCACCCCAGGACCACAGAATATGCTGCAGATCCCGTACCCCAGAGAGAGGCACCCTTCCAGCTGCCAGCCGCTTGGATCCCTTGCAGGCCCTCCAACCCAGGGTGCCCCCTGCACTAGTGCCATCTGCCCTCCACCCTTCACCAGCCAGGAATCTCAGATTCAGGATTCAAGGAACCCCCACCCTTGCTACCTGACAACACAGGCCCTCACCCGTGACCCGCCTCCTCCCTGAGTCTGACCCTCCTCTCCCAGTCTGTCACCGAGCTCCGCCAATTCTCTTGAAATTGTCTGCAAGGCAGATGAAAGACTGAACCAAGGCTCCCTGGATTCTAGCCCAGCTCTAGGCTTTTGGGAAGGGTCTGAGTGTGAGCTGATTTCTCTTTGAACTTGATTTCCTGATCTTTCAGTAGAAAAATGGCACCTATATTATAGGACTGGGTGGGGGGTTCAAATTCGAGAAGACAGTGCAAGCAAAGCGCTGAGTCGAACCTGTGGCACTCAAGACACTCTTCCCCTCTTGTCATTGGTCCCCTCTCTCCAGCCAAACCCCCAACCACAGGTGTTTCTCAGGGGGTCACTCCAGGCGCTTCTCCACTGAGCTCTGGTTCCATGCATGTCAGCTCCAGCATTCCGTCTGTTCTGCGCCCTGCAGTCAGAGATCTTGCTAAACCACAGAGATGCCTGCGCACTTCCCTGCTTCCTTAGTGTCCTCTGTTTACTTTCCCCCGCTGTTCAGATACAGTCCCACTCCTTCGCCCCGTGTGCGACCCCCCTCACCTGCTCCTCCAGCTTCATCTCAGGCCCCTTCCCGTTTGCACCCTCTGCTTCAGCTGCACTGAAATTCCAGCCCCTGGCATGCGCCATGCTCTTTCTTTCCTCACGAGCCCTCCTCGTGCCCTTCTCGGTGTCCAGCGTAGGAACATTCCTTTGTCTTTCTCCCTCACCTAGCAGATCCCGTGCGTCCTTCTTTGTCCTTCTCTGCAGTTTTGGTTTGTGCCCCTGCTGCAGGCTCTCATGGTGCCCGCATTCTAGAGCACAGGTCTTGTGGTTCTGGGAGTTTTAAAAACAATCTCTCTCCCGAGATTGTTTGGTCAGCTTCTCTTCCCTGCCCTAACCTTTGTTTTATACAGAGCAGCCTTATCTTCTGCAGAATAAACAGCCTCCTGGGGTGGGGAACATGTTGGCAGCCTTGGTCCCTTCTCTGGGGTCTCCTGGATGAAATTGCTAAAGATGGATCTCCCTGGTGTCCCCAGGGGCACAGGTGAGCCAGCTCCCAGGGACATAGATCCCCTGTGCCCCTGAAATTTAAGTAGCTTTTGTTATACCTGTCAAGTCTGATATTTTTGTCATTTTTTTCTCTCTTGCAAATGAGGGAAGTAAGGAGCAGAAACGTTAAGTGACTTCAAATCATTTATCTAAGGGGAAGACAGTTCTCTTGCCATTGGTTCATATCATTAGCAAGGAGTGGGGGAGGCTTCAATGAGTAAAGCAGGCTGGCAAATTTTGAGGAGCCTGGAACACCCCTGTTCTGAGGAGCAGGTTCAGACCTGAGCAACTTCTTTGGGGCCCAGGAGATGGGGAAACGGAAGAGGCAGAAATGCCAGAGCGTCCGGCACTGAAAATTAAAATGATGGCACCAAATGCAACAGCCTTTTCGAGAAGAAAACAGATTAGTCTTTTCAGCATTAGCAGCACATGTACAGAATAGTGCTGACACAAATATGTTGAAAGCACTAGTGTTTAAAAGGTGTTTTCCTCAAGAGAGTACCTTTATATGCTTTAAATAATGCTTAAGTGTAAAATAAAAGTGATGCTTGAACCTGCACATTGGGTATTTTGCTTAAAAACCCTCAAACTTGATTTGAGGACAAACTCTGCATTTTTTATTGCTTAACTAGAAGGGAATATTTTAGCTATTTTTCAGCTCTGTTAAACATCAGCTCTGACTAAAAAAGTGTCTGCCTAGGTGGGTGTTGATTAATGCTGCTAAGAACACTTTGTGTAGGATTTTATGCTAATTACCCTTTATACCCTAACCCGTGTCAGTTTTAACAATCTAAATTAGCATTTTCTCCCAGGACTCAGGAATGTGAGAATTGTGAAATTGGCTCAGTAAGCTGAGTTAGCAGTGAGAAAATTGAGATGTTCTGTATTTCTGTATTAACATCTGCTGCTTGTTCAAAGCGTGATCCTTTCAAAATGATGACGATATTGGGAAAAAAATAAGGAGAGATGGGAGAGTTGCCGCATACTTTATATTTTTTTAAAAAAATTGTAATATTTGACATTGTCATCTACAATTCACAGTAAGCATGGCCGGAATAATGGATTTTTTGATGTACAGTGTTTGAGAAGTTGATTGCATTATTATAGATACAGATATTTTAGCTTCTTTGTTATTTTGGCACCTGTATAATAGAACATACTCTAAAAGATGCTTGGTTATAGAAAAAACAACAGGTTAAGTCCCAGTAAAAATTAACTTTCATTTTGTTTATTTTTGAGGCAGCTTAAATAGGAAACACAGGCATTTCCAGATGGCTTTTCTTTAAAATAGAATACCACATCTCTCCAAGGAGGAAGGTTTATAATAAACTTCCAGCTCATAGAATGGGATATGGACCGAGATATGTAACAATCAGATGCGGGAGTTGTAAACTGCATGGGGGAGAATCTTTATCCATCACCTGAAAGATCTCTCCCAGGTTTGCGAAGAGACCCAGGTCCAGGTCGTTGTTGTTTTCATAATCTGTACCACCCAAGAGATAGGGTTAATATGACACCTTATTAGAAGGAAATCTTTTGGAGTTCCCATCGTGGGTCAGCCGAAATGAATCTGACTAGTATACGTGAGGATGCAAGTTCGGTCCCTGGCCTCACTCAGTGGGTTAAAGATCCAGCGTTGCCATGAGCTATGGTGTAGGTCACAGAGGTGGCTTAGATCTGGTGTCACTGTGGCTGTGGCGCAGACCAGTGGCTGCAGCTCTAATTCGACTCCTAGTCTGGGAACTTCCATATGCCTCGGCCCTAAAAAAAGAAGGAAAACTTTCCAGCCTCAGAGGAGTACATACTTACTCAGCTCCCTCAAGTTCAAGTCTGGTGGAGCCAAGTACTGGCTTTGTTGCACCCACCTTGTTGGGAAATCTGAACCATGGAGCCGTTCTCAGTTCACAGTTGAATGTGCCCCACATTCTTGACGTGTTTCCCAAATCTGAACTCTGTCCGTGCTGACAGTGAAGATTGAGCCCACAATGCAGATTGACTCGGATTAGGAGTTAAAGGGTTGTGGTCTCCCCAGCACTGAGGAGGATGCTTATGCTGGGAATGCTTGGGCTTGAGGCCTCCACGTTCCAGCAGCAGAAAGACACTCTGTGGAGGGAATGCCTTCCTCCCAAGACACTAGTCTAGGGGCCATGCAGGGAGGTGGCAGAGAGGCAGCTGCAGGCCACTGCTTCTTGGGATTTCCGTGAGAACTGACGACCCCGTGAGCATGGGGAAGGCAGGTCGTCTGACATAGGAGGCACAGGTGAGCCATGCTCAGATGCGCTACCTTCTGGCGCCCCTCATCCGCCTTCCCTTCCCAACAAAATCACACGCTGTCTCTTTGCAGTGTCCCTTATGGTCGGAACTTCTTTTCCCTTTCAGTCAGCTTCATAAACCCCAGCACGGCTGTGTTCTTAGCCCCTGGATTGTATTACAGGACAGTCACAATGCAAAAAAAAAAAAAAAATAGGTTCATGCAAAAAACACTTCATTTAAGACCAGCTTTAGAGAGTAAATGGGTTTAAGGGGAGGGAGAGAGTGGCTGGAGTATTTCAGCAGCATATTAATCCGTAACAGTCTCATAACTTTAGGATCATATTTCTGCTATGTTGTACTTGCCAATTTTTTTTTCATGATTTTTGCCTGGTTATGTAAAAATTTTTGAAAATGTAAAGCTTTACTTCCTCTAATATTGCCCATTTTCTCAAATTTATGTCTAATATTTCTTAGAGCACTTTATTAAATTAGCAGGGTATCATGGACATTGTTTAGCCATCTCCTTAGTGTTTTTATTGCATCTAATTTATGGTCCAGCCTTACTGATTCCCAGCTTGTTTTTCAGCACAAGCCTCATCGCTTAACTCATGTTTGGGAGACATTTTTATAGGACATTAAAAATATTTTAAATTACAATAACAGAATGTTCAAATAATAGCACAATAATCACCAAAATAACTCAGAAGTTTCGATGCTGTTAACAACAGGATTTTTTACAAGCCACTAACAAGGGATGTTAGTAAATTTGTTTACCAACTCAAGTGGGACCACAAAAAATGTAAGCACAGCTGACAGGCTTGAAATTATGGAGGTCTTGATTTTTAAATATTATGGAATTTGCATTTCAAAAGAGGCCATAAAGCGATTATATCAATATGTTATATAATATCATTTTGAATACTGGGAATGATCCTGAGAAACAGTCTACAGAACACCAAGCACTGTGCCCGGCACAGGCGAGGCAAGTCTGTTCTCTCATTTGAGTTTCTTTTTCCACTGCCTCACCGATCTTCTGTCCACACCATCAGCCCCTCCAACCAAGTGTTTGTTTCCCCTTATTTCATCTTCGTCTTTTTTTTTCCTACACTAGGTCTAATTTCTTGGCCACCTGTCTTTAAAGAGTTAACTGTGCCAATGATTCCTGAAACCGTGCCTCTGAACCAAATATTTGAGTCAGTCTTTTATTTCTGCAGCTTCCTGGACATCTTATCAGATTTCCTTCAGGCATCCCAAGCCCAAGTGTTTTCCTACAAATGGTGTTTAATTTTGTCTTGCTTTTCCCATCTATCTAATGAGACAGGAATCCTCTTGATCGCACCTCCTAAATATCGCTTGAATCCATCTCCCTGCCTTCACCACATCCCCTCTGCTGTGCTAGTGCAGACCCACATGTCCTCTAGGTCAGCCCAGCAACCTCTTAAAAGCTCTCGCTGACTTTCAGGCTTGCATGCTTGCACACCCCACGCCAGCCTCCAAACCGTTTTGTCATTAGATGGCTCTTTCCACAGGGAAAATATAACCATATAACTCCTCTGGCTTCGTTCATTTTTAAAATTCTTTAAAGAAATTTTTCATCATAGTTGATTTACAATGTTCTGTCAATTTCTACAGTACATTTCTGTAGCACACATTTTTTTTTCTTGTATTATCTTCTATCGTATTCTGTCACAAGAGACTGGATATAGTTCCCTATGCTATACAGCAAGACCTCATTGCTTATCCTTTCTAAATGTAATGGTTTGCATCTACCAACCCCAAACTTCCCTGTCCATCCCACTCCCTCCCCCACTCCTTGACAACCACAAGTCTGTTCTCTATGTCCATGAGTTTGTTTCTATTCTATAATAGATTCATTTGTGCCATATTTTTTTTTTTGGTCTTTTGTCTTTTTTGTTGTTGTTGTTGTTGCTATTTCTTGGGCCACTCCCGCGGCATATGGAGGTTCCCAGGCTAGGGGTTGAATCGGAGCTGTAGCCACCGGCCTACACCAGAGCCACAGCAACGCGGGATCCGAGCCGCGTCTGCAACCTACACCACAGCTCACAGCAACGCCGGATCGTCAACCCACTGAGCAAGGGCAGGGACCGAACCTGCAACCTCATGGTTCCTAGTCGGATTCGTTAACCACTGCGCCACGACGGGAGCTCCAATTTGTGCCATATTTTAGATTCCACATGTAAGTGATATCATATGGTATTTACCTTTCTCTTTCTGATTTCACTTAGTATGGGAATCTCTAGTTCCATCCATGTTGCTGCAAATGGCATTATTTTGGTTTCTTTTTCGTGGCTGAGTAATATTCCATTGTGTATATGTACCACATCTTCTTAATCCATTCATCTGTTACTGGACATTTACGTTGTTTCCATATCATAGCTATTGTGAATAGTGCTGCAGTGAACATATGGGTGCATATATCTTTCTGAATGAAAATTTTATCTGGCTATAATTCATTTTTTAAACTCTTTGCTAATTTTACAATAGAATTCAATTTACAGGACCCTTCATACTCATTCTAGATCTTGTGCTTTTGTGCATCCTTTTTCCTTTGCCTGGAACCTGTGTTCTCCCCTTCTCGGCCTTGTGAATTCCTGTAGATGTTGCAAGACTCAGGCCAGGTGCTCCAAAGAACTGTTCCTGATGCTCCAAAGGCAAAGCTGGGCCCCTTGGAATCCTATGCATTCCGTAATTCTAACACTTAGCCATTTGAGAGAGATGGGCTGCATGCTCATGGTGGCAATCAACCTGATGAGAGCACTTTGAGAGTAGTATCTGCTTCTTCACCCTTTTATTTCCCAGAGTCCATACATAGTAGGGATTGATTTCTGAATGAATGAATGAATGGATGAATGAGTGACAGTACGTGAAGGAAGTTGGCTCCTTTCTCTCTCGGTCTTGGCAAGCTCAGATGCATGTGTTAACTTCCTATTTTCACTTATGTGCTTGGGGGCTGCTAGGTATTCTAAAAGTAATGAGTTTGGACCCTGTCCATTCTTTCATTAAAAGAAAGCAGACTTGCTGAAAATCTGACTTTCATCTTAACAATCTCTGTCTTCAGAATAAACTTTTGCCCTCTCTCCTAGCCAGAAAAAAACTTCAATAATTTTGCTTTTACTTTGAGGAAGAACTGTGCTATCATTTTCTCATACATAAGATTTCAAAACCTCTGAGATCATATTACAAATTAGATCATAGACTCTAAAAGGGATTTTCCATCAAAATTACCCCCAAATAAATACCAGAATATCACTTAATGCAGTTATCCTAATTAAGCATCAGAAATTAATTTTTTGTTATACACAAGAGATTGATACCTGTACCGTGCCTAATGGCCTGAAAAATGCACTGAAACAGTGGAATTACTCAGTATGCCACATACATCTAATGAGAAGTTGCACATCTCCAAACTACATTTTTCATCATTTTTTGCCTAATTTAAACTATATTCAGCACTGTACAAAGTGTTGCCTTCATTTCTCTCATTGAAGCATTTACACGTCTGAAGTTGAAGCTATTTCTTGCAAACTTGATCTTTATTAAATATATCTGATTTACGTTCTGCAGGCTTGAGAAAGGTCAAATTAATTTCATCATAGTTTCACTTTCTGCTGGCGTCTGTTATGCAGCGTGGTACTGCTGTCATAAATAAGGCTTCCTCCTAAGTAGCAACATGGTGTCTTAAATTATATTCATTCAGCCCTAAGATTCCAAGTCCCATTCTAATCAGGCTCCATGTCTTTTGCATATCACATATGGCCCTTTTTGAAATTTGTTCTAATGTGTCTTTATATTTCAAAGAACTGTGTAACCAGGAGATAGAAGAAATTGCAAGGGTGACTTGGCTTTGAATACAAACATGCGTATTATAAATTATAATATATATTATAAATTTTGTGATTTTTTTTATAGAAATCTTTCCTTTCCAGCTTCCTGTGCCTGTATGTTGTAACCCCTCAGCTTTGCATAAAATCATTAAGACCTAGCAAAACCAAATAAAATGTCAAAACACTTTGTGGGTGGGCTTTGAACGAGGCAGATGCAAAGATCCTATGCTTTTGAGTATAATTAACAAAATCTTGAGTGAATATCAAACTAAGAAAAGCTGCCCATGAATAAACAGTGAAAAAGAAAGGAGAATTGGCTCCCACTGGATTCTGGAATTTTTTTGAACTCCAAATTAATTTTCCTTTTGTAATATGTACTTTTGTATTATATCTTTCCACTGGCTGTTGTCTTAATATAGACAAATTATTCTTTTTTATTTATCTTATAGTGATTTCATCATCTTTCAAAAACTTTTACACCTTTTAAATATCTTTCTGGAGATTTCCTTGCCTGTTCTTTGTATCAAGAAAAATCATTTAAAATAACGGCAATTCAGAGTTCCCGTCATGGCTCAGTGGTTAGCAAACCCTACTGGCATCCATGAGGACACAGGGTCAATCCCTGGCCTTGCTCAGTGGGTTAAGGATCTGGCATTGCCGTGAGCTGTGGTGTAGGTCACAGACACAGCTTGGATCTGGCGCTGTGGCTGTGGTGTAGGCTGTCAACTACAGCTCTGATTTGACCCCTGGCCTGGGAACCTCCATATGCTGTGGGTGCGGGCCTAAAAAGACAAAAGACAAAAAAAAAATGAAATAATGGCAAATTTACCCTTTTTCCTTCTGATCTTTAAAAAATTCAGTGCCTAAAACAACCAAAAAGTAAATGGTAGTATTAAATACTGATCTTTGGTTCTAGATCATAACTGTGAATAAAATGATTGTATCAGTAAATATATTCTATACTGATTGCTTTTGATAATCTTTTAAAGAACAGTTTTAAAGTCACTTCCTTTTATTTCTATATGCTACGTCCTCTTAAAATTAAGAATGTGAATTTTAACAAGTGCCTTTCAACAAGTATTGTAACAGCATATTATTTTTCCTTTGAAGATAATAGTGAACCATAGATGTGTAGGTATAAAAGCGAAAATAGCTTTACACAGCAGAGACAGAAACATGTATAGGCTGGAGAGGTCCACAGGAAGGTGATGCCTTTCCCTGAGAAGGAACAGGGGTTATCAGTGTTTAATTGGGTGCTTATTTCTTGATCAGCTATCTAACCCCTCAGTTTATAAGTAGCATAATGTTCATTGTAAAATGTGCATAAATGTGGATGGAACGGACAGTCAATCTTGTGAGATATGCTTGCTTCATCGAGAAAAAATTAGAAGTAAACAAAGGGGTGGGAAAACCCAGTGGACAAGTGACGTGCACTTGTTGGGGCCCAAGTAAAACATAAAGAGAACTTTTTACAACCTCTCCAGCAGCAGCAGCACCACCACCACCACCATCCACACCCCTCTCCCCAAACTAGCAATGTCACTTTTTAAAAAGACTCGTGATGGGAACCTAAAGTTCTTCAGCCTGAATGACGAAGAAAATTATTGACTTTTTAAGATTGGACGTGAATTGCAACATGAGCTAATTTGCCTGGATGTGTTCCCTGCTACTCCGGTTAGTTCTCAAATAGAGGAGGGGGAGATAAAAATAAAGCGGGGGGGGGGGGGATAATGAAACCTCTGTATAGAAAAAAATTGGCATCGATCTCAGAAATAAGAATGTCAGTGACACCAGAAAATATCCAGGATATCAAAACAGACTACTTATCTAACATCACGGCAATGCTACAGGCGCGAATGATGCTAAATGCAATGGATTCCTGCAGCACTGCATCCATGTATCAGGATGAGAATTGGATTGTGACCAGAAAAAAATAAATAAATAAAAGGCTCTTTGACACTATGATTTTGATGGAAAGTCGAATTAGTTTCCTAGAGAGAAACTTTGCCCTGCTATCGCGTACTTTTAGCCATTCCAAATTATTTTCATGCCCAACAGACACGGTAACCAGAGAAGGTAATTTTCACTGCCACTTGGCCAAAGCCTCACATAATTTGCTGCAACTGCCTAAGCCTTCATTTCCTCCTAATAATGGGGCCTTGATCCTCTCCTTCACAGGGACCGTGGAAGTTATTTAGGATACCTGAAGCACCACTTCAAAGAAGATTCTAGAGAAATAAAAAGCGTTGAAAAAGCACTTGCAGACCACTTACCTGATGGTGTAGGTTGTCTCTACCAAACGTCCCTGGATTTTGCAGTTTCTGGATTAGAGTGTTTTTCAATCAGGTTTTCGTTGCTATTCACCTCTGTCCTTCTATGGGTGTACATGCTGCAGCTGCCTGTTCTGTACCTACAGCAATGACAGAAATGTTGACACAAATGGTGGTAGGTGGAGAATGATAGCATGGATTTAATTTTGGAATCCCAAAGCTAATAATGCGAACGAATTAGAGCCAAAAATTCACTAGGAAACGATTGGAGTCTTAGTCCACACACTCAAGTCTTTAAAAAAAATAAATCACATTGTCATTTACTTTACGTCAGGTTTATTTGACTAGGATGTCCGATCCTTCCGGATTTCAAGGGCATTCTCTCTTAGTATCGTTGCAGCTTCCTCTCCCTACGAAAGGTCCGGCTCTAAGAAGCCAATATGGAACCTAAACACAGGCAATGGTTAAAATTTCCAGTTCATCGTGCTTTTGCTGACGTTCATTTTTCTACTCTTTCAGCAAATACTCTTAAAATGCATTAGCGTAGACCATAGAACCTGAAAGTGCAGAACCACTAAGGAACTACTAAAATGCTTCTTAATATAGTTACTGGTTCCAGATGAGCTGGCAGGAACAACTCTAGGCCTATCATCGTACTATATTTTCCATAGTTACTGATTTTTAAATACTCTCAGAAAATGATACCTTTTCATAGTAGTCCTATAAATAGACCCAGTGGAGTTCCCGTCATGGCTCACTGGTTAGTGAACCCAACTGGCATCCACGAAGATGCAGGTTTGATCACTGGCCTTGCTCAGTGGGGTGAGGATCCGGCATTGCTGTGAGCTGTGGTGTAGGTCGCAGATGTGGCTCAAATTTCGCATTGCTGTGGCTCTGGTGTAGGTTGGCAGCTACAGGTCTGATGGGACCCCTAGCCTGGGAACCTCCATATGCCATGGATGCGGCCCTAAAAAGACACACAGACCAAAAAAAAAAAAAATACAGTTAGCAATGTTATACTCTGTCTACTTTCTGTCTACTTCATTGTTTAGAAATGTTTTCTAGTATTTAAGTCAGATCATATAAAAACGTATTGGAGGAGAGGGACAGAGCAGTCCAACCATGTTTGTCATGGAGATTATTTTCGAAGAACAGCTCGTGTTGAGACCAGAAGGCTAGAGGTTGTACAGCACCAGTTTTTTAAATGATGGGCAAGGAAATTCTTAAGGCATTAAAGACAGATGAAAAGGCTAGCTTTTTGCCTTAAATTTGTACTTCTGCATTATAGGTTTGGGGTACCTTACATTTGCTTACTTTCATAGCTACATAAATATACCTAGATTTATATCCTTATAACGTCATGGCGTGCTCCCTATAATTGAATCCAGGCGCTGGTATTGTAGGTCATCCCTTAAGGAAGTAGGGACATTGTCAGCCCTCTTGTTATGATCCTTTCCCAGTTTGATATAGAACCTCCATTTCTTTGGTTGAAAACACCTGGGAACGTCCTCCTGCTGTCTTTTCTGAAAAATGTGGAGGTCAAAACAAGGCAGGGCATTTGAATAACCTCTGACTAGCATGTCCTCATATAAAAATGGATGCCCAGCCTCTAAGTTCCAAAGTGTCTACAAGAACTGTGTCCTATTCTTGCTCTACTCCCGAGATACCCAAGTGGAGCGTGGGCTACCCAGGAAGTGCACTAAATGATTCATATGGGTGTGGGACAATTTTTCAGGTTCTTTTTAAAAAGCATATTAGAGTCGAGGTATAATTTGCATCCATAGAAATGCACTCGGTGTTAAGTGTACAATTTGATTAGTTTTGACAGACACATCTACTTGTGAAACCCACACACCTAGCAAGGTGTTGAATATTTCCATCTCCCTGCAGAGTTCTCTCCTGCCCATTTCCAGTCAAATAGATCCCCTCCCAGGCCACCACTTTCTAACTTCTGTTACCATAGATTAGTTTGATCTGGTTTCAAGCCTCAAACAAATGGAACTGTGGACTCTGTGCTTTTTGTGTCTCTTGCATTTTTTTTTTTCCACACACCATCCTTCTTTGGAGATTCTTTACTCTGTTACTTACATATATCAAAAGCTGTTCCTTATATTGCTGAGCAGAATCCCAGAGCATCCCTCAATGGGTAATAGGTATGTACTCAAAATATCAGGGTTTGAAGTCTCTTGTTTGTTTTTGGTTAATGCCATCTGCTTTTTGTACCCCTGTTTTCTCTTCTCTGCCTCCCATGGGTAAAGTAATGTTTCATATTCTATGTTCTCTTTTGACTTTTAAAAAAATTGAAACAGTTTTGGATCTACAGGAAGTCGAGTAAACAATGAGTAGGTCCCATGGAACCATAACCCGATTTTCTCTAGAGGACAGATTTTGTCCAGAGGACATCTGGTAAAACTGGAGGACGGTATCTGCCGCGACCAGCTCAGCAGGATGGGGCTGAAGAACGGGTGCTGGGAAACTTAAGAAAAAGTTAACATAAAACAAGACACAGAGACATGTATCTTAATTAAAGGTGGGAACTGGGGGACTCAAGGTCTCAGGAACTCAAGCTGCCTCAAGAAACCATGCTGCTTTTATTGTGCTCTTTAGGATTACGTCAAGTGAGGAGGGGCTATAGGTGCAGGGTATAGTTCTTTCTATTATTTTAAAAGTCACGTAGCCGGTAGCTGGTTAAGCTTTCATTCTGACCTTTAGACATTTAACAATCATTAGCATTGAGGGAGCTTGGCCTCCTCTATCTATGCAGAGAATCACCATTGTGCTTCTATCTATGCATAGCATCTAGAGAATCACATTGTGTCTGTCTGTGCCTAGATTTGTGCCTTGGTTCTCCTTGCTGATGCATATCCTGCTAACGACCCCTCATAAACCCCTTGGGCCATGAGGCTCATCTTCCTCTTATTCTTAAGAGGACATATCATGCTGTGCAAATGGCGTGCCAATCTGCACAGGTCCAGCATACCTAGACCAACACATTATGTCCCCATTCAGCTGACCACATGAATAACTTATGCCTTTAGGTCTTTGTTCTTAAGCTTAAGTCATTTGCCAGCACTGTGACTGTGTTTCAGGCAGGAGGATGGGGTAAAGTAAAGCAGGACAAGATGGAGATTTCAGCACAGAAAATAGAAGCAGAGAGGCTGAGAAAAGATCAGAGAAACATGTCTCCCGACAAATATCAAATCCAGACTGTTAACATCAGTGTAGTCCGTAGACCTTCGTTAGATCTCCCTAGCTTTTCATTCACTCGTGGGGAGTGTGTGCATGTGTGCCGTCCTCTGCAACTTCCTCACACTCAGGTTACTTTAACCACATCCACATCCAAGATGCAGCTGTCCTGTTGCCACAAAGATCCCTTATGCTGCTTCTCTATAGTCTCCCACCTCCATCTCCCTGCATCCCTGACCCCTGGCAGCCAGTACTGTGTTCTTACTCTCTGTATGTGTGCTTTTTAGGGCCACACCCACAGCACATGGAGGTTCCCAGGCTAGGTGTTGAATCAGAGCTAGAGCTGCCGGCCTACACCACAGCCACAGCCACACCAGATCCAAGCCACATCTGTGACCTACACCACAGCTCATGCAATGCTGGATCCTTAACCCACTGAGCGAGGCCAGGGATTGAACCCGCAACCTCTGGCTCCTAGTCAGCTTTGTTTCCACTGTGCCACGACGGGAACTCCCTCCTCTATTGGTTACATATGTACAGATTCCTCTGCTGTCTTCATTTTGCTATCGCAGCCGGTAGCACATGCTAGACTTTTTGATATCATCCCATGCATCATGGATGATCTTTTCTGTGCTGAATACTTTCCTTCTCTTTGTGTCTAAGTTTGGACCACCTCTGTATCCTACTCAGTCTAAGAACCAGCAAATACCTGAAGAGTTTCCCACATTTCTTCTGCCAGTGCTCAGTAGGCCCTGAGGACCTGCACCTCAGGTGAGGGTGGGTCTCTCAGCTTTAAGCCTGTCCTCAAGCCTGATCGGAAGTATTGGATAAAGACCCGTGGAGAATAGTTGGCAGTTTGCTTCCAATTCTCTTGATCTGTGGGGGTCCAAAAATTGTAAACAATAAGCCAGCTCATCCTCCACTTTGAAATGTCATTAAAAGTTTGGCTCTTTTGTCCATACCTGCATCTCTGGTGGCTACTTGTTGCATCCACTGTTCTGTCAAGGATGATGGCAGCCAAAGTTGACTTCTCTCCTAAAGGGAACCTTTCATCTTTTAAATTTTGTATCATCAGTGTCTTTGCATCCTTACATCTCTGGCATATTAAAAAAAAAAAATACATGGTTTTGTAGATTAGCTACCTGATTATCACGGTTATATTGGGAGTGATAGTCTCTTGAGACTTTCTGTATCCTCTGTAGGGGAAAAGTCCTTTTTTCTTTTTTTTTTTAACTCTTCTTTTGTCTTTTACATTATATGAATTTTATAATGCACATACATTAGTTTTTATAAACAAAAATATTTATTTAGGTCTTTTCTTGATTGATAGATTGTATATTATCAAAGTTTGGATACTGTATTTGTCAGAATATACTAAACTATGTTTAGGTAAACAATAAGCTCTAAAATCTCAGTGACTTAACTAAATAGATGATTATTTGGGGTCACAAATATCATTTACAGGTTGGAGGATGGTTTTCACAATGACTCAGAATTCTGAGTTCCTTCTGTCATGCGTTACAGAAAGGCAAAGCTTTAGTATTAAACTATCCTTTTTTTTTTGTCTTATATATATATATATATATATAACAATAGAGTGGGCAGAGAAAAGTTTTGACAGAGCAGAGGTAGGGAAAGAGAGGCCTTTGCAATGGGGTGTGTTTCTGTTCATCATTTACGACATTCAGCAGTGACTCATCAGTGGAGAGGAAGTAAGTCCAAACATATTTATTTATTTATTTATTTATTTTGCTTTTTAGGGCCACTCCTGTGGCATATGGAAGTTCCCAGGCTAGAGGTTCCAGAGGAGCTGCAGCTACCGGCCTACACCACAGCCACAGCAATGTTGGATCTGAGCCACGTCTGTGACCTACAGCGCAGTTCACAGCAACGCCAGATCCTTAACCCACTGAGGGAGGCCGGGGATCAAACCCACATCCTCATGAATGCCACTCAGGTCTGTAACCTGAATCACAAAGGGAACGCCTATAAAAGTATTTTTATGTTTTTATTCTTTAAACCCTCAGTGAAAATAACCAAAGCATACAAATGCATCTTGTTGACTAAGAGAAAATAAGATTGTCTTTGACCGAACTACTGAACAGACTTTTCTCTTGAAACATGCATTGCTTTTAAGAAAGGAAAGAACACCCGAGAGGAGATTCATCCCCCAGTCAGATGAGTTGGAGACTTCTAGTGTCTTACTGGTGATGAGCTAATGCAATTAGGTGCCTGAAGCTTGTCGTTTCCTTCTTAATAGGCTTCTGGGTTTCCCTACAGCTTCCTTAGCTGAGGAAGACTGTAATCCACTTGACATCAATGGGTTATTTATAGAAAACTGGCTCAGGAACTGCAACTTATGTAAAGCTGGTCTCCTTTATTTCCTGCATGAAGACGTATTTGCTGAAAATCTGTGTGTGAATTGTGAAGCACGGGTTGACATGCAGCTTCCCTTTATATCAGGTTAATATTCCATGTTCACTAAGTTGTAAGACAAGTGTTGACTCTGAGTGAGCTCTCCCATAAGAGCTTATAATTGCTGGTTTTTCACTTTACCCTGTCACCTTTATCCTTGCTCTCGATCCTGTTTCATGTAGTTTTTTTTTTTTTTTTTTTCCCTTGCGAGGGCTAGCTTTTAATTTCACCTTTTTCTGAAATACAGAATTAGGTCTGGCTCTTAGTTAAAAGATTTCCTTAGTTGACACATAGCTGACATTTGTTCTTGAGTTACAAAAGCTAAACTGCTGTAATTTATAAAGTTAAGAATCCGTACCATTGTGCATTAGCTTATGCCTTCGCATTATCTCAAGATACATTTACAATTATCTATCTCGGGGCTTAAAAAGTACCCAGCTAGTGTGAAATAAAGACTCTTCCTTGAAACCGTAGGTTGAAATTTCTGTGTTGATTTTCCTATTTTAAAGTTGATGACACTCGTTAAAGTGAAGCATTTTTGCTCTGACTTTCAAAACATTGGTTATTCCAAAGTCAGATAATGTGCTCACACCTTCCTCATCGTAACATGAAACACACCTACCATCCATGGAAAATGTCTTTCATTTTTATTTAGCTTCTTATTAGAGAACTGCAAATATCAAGGCCCCAGGTCTACTTTGGACAGTGTAACAGGTTTATAGTCATTGTATTCCCAAATATAGATCTTAAAAGTGTGCAAATGCGAACACCCTCTCTCAGCCTAAATGTCCTTCTTACTAATTGAGGATAATGAAGGCACCTGTCCATGGCTTTGTGGTGATTAATGAGACAGTCCCAGTCATGATGCTTGCCTAGCTAGTGAGGACTCCTAAATGATCACTGTTTGTATTTTAGTCAACTTAATCTTCAAGTGAAAAAAAAAAAAGTTGGAATTCCACTCTTGCCACCATGATCCAGAATAATATTCACCATTAGATAGCCATGGTGAATATCTGTTACTGTCTCCCAGCTCCTGTGACCTTTGGCTTCCTTTATTTAAGAGCAACCCAGGGTTTCTCCTCCCCAAATCTGAACCTCCAGCTGCTCTGTTTCAATGCCATGGTCTGCCTCACTGTCTGTACCATCAGATCCTCTTCCCAGAGGAGCTGAAATGAATGACAGCAACAGGGTTTGGGTGTTCGCCTGCGTGTGAATGTGTAGCCTTTTAATTGATGGGTGGACTGCCCTGAGAAGTCTGCGTGGCAAAGAGAGATGAATGAGAGAGCCACACAAGGGGAGGCAAGACCAAGAAATGGAGAAGGTACAGGCTGTGTCGAGAATGCCTTTGCGAATTCCTAGTTCTGGATATTTCTGAGCCTCCTGGGTGCCCGAAAATGGACTGTCCTTCTTACAGATGCCCTCTCCTCTACCCTCAGTCTTCGTTTTTCTCATCTTCTCCTTCCTCCTCCTTTTTCACTAAAGCTAACTCACATCTGTTTGTGTTACTCGAACATGTGCCACAGCAAGGATTTAACATAGGTATTTCTTTCTTTTTTTTTTTTTCCTGTCTTTTTGCCTTTTTCTAGGGCCGCACCCACAGCATATGGAGGTTCCGAGGCCAGGGGTCTAATCAGAGCTGTAGCTGCCAAGCCTATGCCAGAGCCACAGCAATGCGCGATCCGAGCTGCGTCTGAGACCTACACCACAGCTCAGGGCAATGTCGGATCCTTAACCCACTGAGTGAGACCAGGGATTGAACACGCAACCTCATGGCTCCTAGTTGGATTCCTTAACCACTGAGCCACGACGGGAACTCCAACATAGGTATTTCTTGATTAACCAAGAAATAGTTTAAAAAATTGCAAGTAACTTTTTGGTGTGAGAGAAATCAGATCCAATTCAGATTTTACCCACACTAAGCGAATGCCTCATGTGTTTTAAAAGGTGGTGGATATAACCATCCCTATTTTCATGAGGAAATAGAAACTCAGAAAGGTTAAGGTTTTTTCCAAGATCACCTGTGGGATGTGTGTGATTCAGATTCTCGTGTCTGGATTTTTTGCCACTTAAGTCTCCCTTTCAGGACTCAAGAAGCCCAGAATCAGGATTTTATAAATATCTGTCTTAATTTCTCAATGGATAACACTCAGAAATGTTTATCATTCAAAGCAAGCATTGAGCCTGCCATTTACACTCACAGAATTATGAGACATAGCTAGGTATTTAACATTAAATCAGGGTCCGGCGTTGTTATGAAGCCATCAAATCTCTCCAGTTTGTCTTCCTCTCAGCCTTGGGATTAAGGCTGCCTTACCCAGATAGCCTTAAATGGTGATTCTGCTACTTGGCCTGTGACTGCCTGCCTGAGTTTCATGGCGCCCATGATGCAACAGGATCCACTCCGGGTCACGTGTTTATTTCTGTACTGCTGTTTTATAGCAATATCAGATTAATCAGTCCATCTGTTTTCATTCCCATTGACCATTTATTTGCCTTTTAAGTGTAGACAGTTAATAGGTAGGCTCTGTTTCCAACTTTTTTGTAAATCTTTAACCTCCTTTTGTTTTCTCATCAATTCTACTGAGGAAATGAAAATCTTCTCGGTAATGAAGCTGCAAGGTTCCTAATAACAAGGTGTCCAAGCAGACTAAGAGGAGCTAGAGCAGGCCACAGTGTGATCCAGCAAACAACTCACACACCCTATTTAAAACATCACAACTTGCTTACCCTTTGCAACTCTAGCCCTGCTTTAATCTTTGCACCTCAGGGACAAAAATCATTGCGGTCGCACGTGACTGAATTGCTCTGCTTCTCACCAGCACCCACTCTGGACAGGGCTTCGTTGCCCCCAACCCATCTTCAGAATGATCTAGCACAGGCCTAGACCCCGGGCCCCCATATGGAGCCCTTCCCGTGTCTCTCCTGCAGAAAGCCTCTTCAGGTTTTCCTAGAGTGTGTTCTCCTTGCCATGGCAACCAAATAAATCTCACTTTGATGTTCACACGGCTACGAACATGTCCCTGGTGGCCTCTGGTGGATGGGCTTTGACTCCTACCCGTAAACATGTGACATTCCTTGTCCCTTTGAGCTGATTGTCTGTGTTTACCTCTGGGTGGCTCATCCTCTTCATGGCAAATTTCTAAATCGCCCTGCGTGAGAAAGCGCCTCCACGTCTTAAAGCGCAAATCCCTGCACAAGTTCGTGCTCCCTCAGGACCTGGCCGGTAGCAGACGGCCCCTCTGCTTCTCCTGACCTGTTGTGATGGACGCCCATCGGCCTGTGAACAGATGGGAAAGGGGGGCTGTAGGGGCTCAAGGGAGGAATCCAGCGACCACAGAATTGGGGCCTCAGCCATTTGCTCTCTTATTCCAAGGGTTTTATGGTGTCTTGCCTTACGTTTAAGTCTTAAAGCCATTTTGAGTTTTATTATTGTGTATGGCGTGAGGGTGTGTTCTCGTTTCATTGATTTGCATGCAGCTGTCCAGCCAGATAGGCACACATTTTGCACAGAAGCACCTCCAGATATACAGGGTGATATTTTAGTTTCATTTTCTCTCCCCCTACTAGTCCATGCCCTTTGCTTCCTTTTATTTATTTTGTTTTATTTTTGTTTTTTTAGGGCCACATCCGAGGCATATGGAAGTTCCCAGGCTAGGGGTTGAATCAGAGCTGCAGCCGCCAGCCTACACTCAGCCACAGTCAACCTCAAATCCGAGCAGCGTCTGCGACCTATACCACAGCTCACAGCAACCCAGGATTCTTAACCCACCGAGCGAGGCCAGGGACTGAACCCATGTCCTCCTGGATACTAGTCAGGTTCCTTTCTGCTGAGCCACAACGGGAACTCCCTTTTTACTTTTCATTTTCTGTGAAAACCCAAGACTTAATATTGGTTCCCACTGGAGTTTCTAGCTATTTTTTCTTTTTTAAGTTTCCCTTCACAAGTCCCTCCACCCACTCCTCCTCCGGGAGGGACATCCTGATGGGAATTTTCTTGTTCTTCTGCCACATTACACTCTGTAAAATTTAGCACGTTGAAAATTATCTGGAGAATTGCTTATCAAATTGAAGACTTCACTTGCAGAGCCTATTCTGTAACTTTTCTTTGTAAATTTATAAGACTTTTATGAATCAAGGCAATATCTTATGACTTGGTACTCATTCTTCATACAAATGGACACTAACCATTCGAATATTTTTTGGCCTTTTTCCCCTATGAGCTTGCATTTTGTTTTGTTTTGCATTTTTTAATCATTATAAACCACAAACTCTAAATACCTGAGGATGGGACGACAGGAGAGAAAAATGAGAAAAACCTCATACCAAAACCAAAGCAAACCAAAACAACATCATGGCAACGGGATTCTGTTTCCTTATAATGGGGAGAACAAACATCCTATATTGAAGACATTTACATGCTGGTATCCAGCAGTGATTCCATATTGCATCGTCACATATGAGAGATGGAAAAACATGAATCGTTGGTCGGTGGTTTGGGTTTCATTTCTCATTTTCTTAAACTAGACAAAACATTTGATTTATTAAAGTTCTGTTATTGTGCAATTACATCTTTAACCAGTGCACCTGTGGGGTTTATTTTATGTTTCAAGGTACCCCCTAAAAGCCCTTTGAAGAATTGTCTCACCAGTTTCATATTTCCAGGGTCATGGCTAGAAATCATTGGCATATTTACCTTCAGGATCTATTGCTGTCCCTGGGGCTGAGTTCACATCAGTGCCCTGGGGGGGGGGGAATGGGGGTAGAATCTGAGAAGAAATTTGAGGCTTCTTCCAGGTGTCCTTGAAGTTTGAGTTTGTGAGATTCTTAGAAGTGACAGACTCTTGAGGCCAGTCCTCTGAAAGGAAGCGCTCTCACTCTGCACCAGGAAGTTGTACGAAAGAAACCAAAAGCAACATGTGTTCACAGTTCAGAAGGACCATATTTTGTCATCTCTAAAATGCTAACCATTACGTAAGAAAGTGTAATTTTTTGGTAAAACTAAGAAAAAAAATCCTTTGCTGCTAAACCATGGAACAAATCTTTATCACCACTTAGAATCTTTATTTTAGGCTGAATCGTAAAGCTACTTTAGACATAGGTTGATGATTAATATTGTATCATTTTATATGCATTAAATTGAAAAGATAGGAACATGCATCAATTAAGAGGTTCCTAAAACTTCTTCACATTCAAAATTAACACTTCTAAGTCAATTTAGGACCCAGAGGCATCGATATTAGTGTTTTTTTTCATTCCCATGCAGTGTAATTCTCTGTGCCTTTAAGATTATCAGTGCAACGTTTCTCAAATGAGTCTGCACTATTATCTCTAATTTCCAGGCTGACGCTTGTTCTGCTGGAATTTTTTTTGTATCTTGCCTAAATGCATTGATAATACTGCATACGTCCTGACTACCATTTAGGTAACAGAGATTGTAAAATGTGTACCGATTTCAGAAATGTTACATTATTTTTAAAGGGTGCATTTTTAGAATCACCAAAACACTGATATCCTTCCATAAGGTAGTGTGGTTCAAAGAAAGGCATTTCAGACTGATGCTCCCACAAGTACATGTGTTTATTAGTTTATTAACATACAAGCAGAGGAAAGACAAGGAAAATGAAGCTCATTTAGGTAGTGTGAAATTCAGCTAAATTTCCAGGGACAAAAATCCTCCAATAATTTTCTATTCACAGGCCACAGAAGAAAAGAATTACAATGTGGGCCTCCATGTCAATGGTTAGAAAATAGGAATCACTCACCTTCGTATACACTATTCAGCCTAGGGTGGTAGTGTCCCTGCCGCATTTCTCTCCAAACCACATATCCGTACATCACTAAATTCTAGCAATAAAAAATTATTTCTAATATCCAGCATTAATGGAAATACTACTGCTGCCTTGGCATGTGTATATCCAATTAGAATGCAAATGTTAACTAAATTCGACTAGGTTATAATTTAAAGACAAATTGCCTGCTATTGATGTGGAAAATTGAAAAAAATTATGGACAATACGAAAGAGGTATAATTCGATCTGTCTTGTCTTTAACAACATGGAGATGCATGGCTGGTAAATACGCCTCCCCTCTGTATGTAGCCTTTTTTCTCTAATTCCTAAATACCAGCAAACATTGAGCAAAAGGTTTAAAAATGTTTCTCTTTGACTCTTAAAGCCGTAGTCAATATTTCAGGAGAATAAATTGGCCCTCTTTGGTACAAAGGAGTTATTTTTAGCAGAAACGTAAATGTAGAAAATATTTTGTATGAGTACCTACAATGTAAAAATGTATAAAAACAAATGTGGTTAGCATAAATAAATACTAAATAAAATGGCCTCATATCATGGATGGCTTAGTAAGATCTTAAATCAAGAATTGAAGTCACTGGCGTTCCTGTTGTGGCTCAGGGGGTTACAAACCCACCTAGTACCTGTGAGATTGCAGGTGTGATCCCTGGCCTCTCTCAGTGGGTTAAGGATCTGGTGTTGCCATGAGCTGTGGTGTAGGTCGCAGATGCTGCTATATATATACTATACACCATATATCTACACACACACTCACAGGGAGAAAGAAACCAGCAGAGTAACTCAGTCCTGGAGACCCCCTGACCCAGATTTAGAGATGGCATAACTTTACAGATGTCTAGAAAGAAGTGTCTTATAAGCCATTGTCTCCAGACATTTACTGCTGAGAGCGAAGCACGTGACCTCAAGCAGAGGAAAACAGGCGTGTTCTTGCCTTTTCCTGCTGAGTAAGCGCCTTTATAAAAAGTGGCCCTTGTTTTAATTACAAAGAAACCAAAGCTTATTCATACATTCCCCGTCCTCAAAGTGGGAATATCCTACTTTGCTTCAGCTTCTTGGTCAGTCATTCTCGCTGTGGTTTTTGCCTCTGAGCTAGTCTCTCATTGCTTCTGGCCCCTTTTCTAATAGCATTCCACTATTTACATCTGGTTTTTCTCCACATGTGATGCTTGTTAAAATCTACATTCCCGGGCCTCTTTTTATACCAGATGAATTGGAACTGCCATAAATTAGACTTCATAACAGGTTGCCCTAATGATACATCTTCCCACAAGGGTTTGAAACTGCTTTCCAATCCACTTTCAATCCATCAGGTTCTATGTATTCTACCACCAAAATACACCCTTATCTCACTCCCTCTTCTTCTGCTCATCTCTCATCTGGGTGACTGAAATAGCCGTTTAATCTAATTTCATTCTCTGTGTTCATTTTTGACCTTGCTCGTTCCAACCCTGTGTTACACTGTGGTCTTGAACCAGAAATAATTTGCCTCCAGGAGACACGTGATCATGCTTGGAGATGCTCTTGGTTATCATGCTCCAGAACATAGGGTACAACTGGCATTTAGAGGGTAGAAGCCTGGGATCCTGCTAAACATCCTACAGTGCGCAGGAGAAGCCAAAAAGAATTACGCAACCCAAAATGTCAACAGGGCTGAGGTCCTGAGGTTGAGGAACCTTTGCTCTGAACCGACACGCTTCCACCCTTTCCCTGTTCTAACCCACTAGGTCAGTTTCTTTCAGTGGGTCTGCCATCTTGCCCTGATTACCTCTGTTATATACCTTTTTTATTTGTCATGTGATGTTTGAAAAAATGTATCTCATGCTCTGCCTTCCTCTCAAGAATGTAAACATTGGATGCCCCCCATCTAGCATAATAATTTGTATATTGTTGCTGCTGATTAAATTTTAACTAGACTAAGTAGGCCATGCTTTTTTGTATATATTGTGTGTTTGCCTATATGGGTGATGAAAAGGGAGCAATATATGTAAAAATGACTCAAGCATTAAATCAGTAGCTTTGCAAATATTAATTATGATCCTCTAGAGGGCCTCACAAAAAAAGCTGGAAAAAATCCTCAAAAATACTTTTTTGGATTACAGTGAATTGCACAGAATGAACCACCATGGGTCATAAGAACATGATCTATCTATGACTTTGTATGTTTGGGCACAGTTCATCTGCATTGTAGATTAAGAACGATATTTCAAACTATTTTAGATCATTTCCAGCCAAGTGAAGCAGACCTGCCATAGGTCTGGAAAGGGAATCAGAATTACCGAAAAGTAGGTCATAGAGTTAGAAAGAGCCCATCCATCCCAGCCCCTTGGGCACAGGGAAGTCAGGTATTATTATTCCTCTTTTTGAAATGAGATGTCTGAGTCCATGAGCATTCACATGTTTGGCCTAAATTCACAATGGTGATGCATTTCTGAGGCAGAATTTAAATCCCAAACCCTCATTTTATTTTTATAGACGATCAGGATTAATGGTTAAAAAATTTAAAAACTAGGTAAGTTTATTCCTTCCTCTCCAGCCTACCCCTCTGCACTTTACTTTTTCTTTTTCGCATCGTTGGGATGTGTCCTGATACAGGTGAAAAGAGCACCAACTTTGGCATCAGAAACCCCTGCATTTGAAAGCAGTTCCGAGTGACCTAGAGCAAGGATCCGCATTTTTTTTTTTTTTCCTGTAGAGAACTAGATAGTAAATATTTTTTGCTTTGTGCTGCATGTGGTCTCTACAACAAATAGTTCTTCCACTGTCTAGAGAAAGCACCCAGAGACAATATGGAAATGAATGGGCGTGGCTATGTGCCAGTACAACTTTCATGACAAAAACCTGTGGTGGGCACCTCTGGATCACAGGCCGTAGTTTGTCTACCCTCTGATGAAGAGCAAATTACTGTCCCTTTTCATCTATACGTGGAAGCACCAGACCTTAGATCATAGGTTCGGTATCACTCAGAGTAACTGAGCTAATGCAAGTCACACAGCTCTGAGAGGATGTAGCCTGTTACAGATATTAGGTGTAGCTATTGCTATGATAGAGGCAAGCAAATTAATGTTTAAGCTTGCTCATGCTGTATCCTTTAGGCAAGTCCATGAGAGAGAGTTAATTATTTAAGTAACAAAAGACAGAGATTATAAGGTTACTTCAGCTTTAATGATAGCCATGTCAAAAGTTCTCTATTCAATGCACTGTATCTTGAAGCTTGAGTATAATTTCTTTTCCCCTACACGAACAGAAAATTTTAAATTATTCTTTTAAGAAAACATTACAAGAAGAAATTGGATTCTCTAAATCTAAGTAAGCTACATCATTACAAAACAGGAAAAAAAATGTAAGTTTACTTTATAAATTGTTCTCACCGCTAGTAATTACTAAATGCCTCTTTAATGGTTGATAATGAATTCCATGTATTTCCTAAGAATTATTTGGCTCCCAGAATTATGTGGATTAATTTATGTATATTTAATTTAAAAATTAGCATCACTTTGGGGATTTATCTGTGTCCCCTCAACATTTCATGAATAAATCAGCTAGCTGAAGCTTTTTGAAAATGCATAAATATATACTCTTTAGCACATTTGCTTTTGAAAATAAACAATGTTCACAAATAATTGAACTTTTATTGACTTCAGTTAGCCAAAATTTTTGGAGAAAATGAAATGCAATTGTGAGCAGACTATATGTCTAATACTTTGTTCTCTACTTTATATATTGTTTAGTGTGAATATACATCTACCTCAAAATTTAAAATAGTTTGTATTACATCACTTTCACTAAATCAGTGGATACTTTCCGAGGTAGATACCCCCTGAAGTTATTTTTAAGAAAGAGAGAGACTACACCTATTTTAAAGCACCTTGCTTTAAGAATTAAATTATATGTCCCACATCTAAATACTCTATAGATTACTAATTGTTTACAAATATCCATTTCCAAAATGCCTTACAATCATCCACTAGTTCAGTCAAATTACACTTACTGGGGAGATGTGCCAGCATTTCAATTCTTGTTTGAAGGATGAGGAATTGCTTTTTCAGGAAATGTAATCTTTCATTAGAGTTTCTATTCATTCACATGGGAAAAACATAGAAAATAGATGAATAGATGATTTTAGGTATAGATGTAGAGATAGATGCATGTACCTTTATGTATATATGTATAGTATTTTATAATAAAATAATGTGTATACCATTACACATTACCAAGGATCCTTCCACAATCCTGTATGTGTCTGAATAGTTCGCTAAAATTCTAGGCTCATGATTTCAAGATGAAGGACTTATTTCCATGAGGACCAGTTTCATTCATTCTATGCTGTGGAAATGGACTGTACCCCCCATATTACTCATATCTTAACATTGACAGGAAAACAAGGACAGGACAGCATAAAATCCTTGACCGTCACTGTTGTTCAAAACTCAGTGAACCTAAATGAAACAAAAACCCCACAAAGTGTGAGTGGTAGGACATTGATTTTGTGCCTGTGTAATTGATCTACTTGATCTCTTGTCCTCACATTTTTTTTTTCATTTTTTTTATTACTCAAATGAATTTATCACATCTGTAGTTGTATAATGATCATAACAATCTGATTTCACAGGATTTCCATCCCACAGCCCAAGCACATCTTGTATTTCTCACATCTTTTAGACTCGAAACTACATGCAAATAGAACAACTCTATTCTATCCTTTATGCATTATCCCGAGTTGAATCAAATAGAGCAGAAGGACCTCCAGATGGCCCTTAACTATCCAACATCATCCTTCCTGTAGTTCTTTTCAGAGTATCTGGTTCTCACATGGGTGAGCCACAGAGAGTCACTGCTGTCTTTATGGTTGCTTCTGTATAAGCAAAGAAGGTTTTAGAGAGGTATACTTATCAGAGGTTGTTTAGAATGCGTAGAATTTGATAGTCTTTCTTAAAGCAAGCAAATAAGTATATGCTGTGGGATATTGGAAATTTTTTTTTTAGTGCCTAAGAATATCTTTCCTAAGATTTAGGAAGTCTGTCCCCTATAGACTTGACCTTCATCATGTATGTGTCTTAGGGATTATCAGTCTTAACTCTTTCTCTAATCAATAATCTCTTAAAGAAATATATTTTACTCAAGTAGAGCAGGCAGAGTCTTCTTTGACTTTCATTCACACTAAAATCAAACCCCTCTAAATTACTAATGCATGTAGAATAAGACTTTGTAAAAATAATAATTTACACATTATCTTCAGCAGTTCCTTGATTTGAGCCCTCCAGAAGTTAAGAGGAATTTATTATGTCTCAATAATTATTGGCATCTTTCTTGCCAAGAAGTTCTAGAAGGCTTTATCTGTACTGCTGATACCTACTTCAAAGAAGAATTTAGGATAGCAGTTCATCCAAAGAAACTTCATTAAAGCGTAAATTAAATAATCTAATTATTTTCTCAATTACCTTTTTAATTCAAAGCTTACTTTGAATAACCTCTTCCAGTGGTCCCAACAGAATGTTTTCTTTGAAGAACTTAAAGTTTGATTGTAGAGTCTTTCAAAGCCCATCAAATGTTTTTATTTTCTTTCTTTCTTTCTTTCTTTCTTTCTTTCTTTCTTTCTTTCTTTCTTTCTTTCTTTCTTTCTTTCTTTCTTTCTTTCTTTCTTTCTTTCTTTCTCTCTCTCTCTCTCTCTCTCTCTCTCCCCTTCCTTCCTCCCTTCCTTCCTTCCTTCCTTCCTTCCTTCCTTTCCTGAGCCCACTTCTTTATTAGTCTGTACCAGCCATGACTTGTGGACTTTTGTTCCAGTTATATATCACTGCCCAACAAACCATCCTAAAACTGAGTATTTTATTTATTTTGCTCACAAATTTTCAGTGTGGCCAAGTTTGATGGGAAAGACTCAGATATGCTTAAGACAGGGCCAGCTCAGGGCTGGAGAGTCTGCTTTCAGTTTGGTCCATTCAGCCTCAGATTGTTGCTTACCAGCTGTTGTCCAGAGGGCCAGATAGGGCCAGATAGGGCTGAGGGTCGGGGGCCTCTGTTCCACCTGACATGAGACTCCATGGGGCCTGCAGTGCTTCTGGCATGCGTTCCAAAGGCGAGTGTCCCAAGGCAGAGCCAGGTGGAAAGCTGTATTGCCTCTTATGACCCGGCCTCCAAAGTTGTGTAGTGCTAGCTTCCCCTAATCTGTCAGTGGAGCAGTCAGTCGTCTATCCCCTTTCAAGGGGGAGGAGGACACTTAGACATCACCCCTTGGGGGAGGCGTGGCAAGGTTCTAGAAGAGCGTGTGGGTGGTAGTAGATATTATTATGGCCTTTAAGGGAAAAAAAAAAAAAAACCACAATCTGACACACGTGACCTGTTATCACTGAGGCAGGTGTTACCCATGAGGACACTTTAGATGCTTTGTTAAAGTTGTCACCACTTCCTATACTCCGAACAGCCCACTCTTTCCTCTCCCCCAGCTCTGGCCACCTAACACGCCTTTTAAATATCTTTTGCACTCTTAATCAGAGATGTAGTACTCAGAATATTTGTATGATCTTATCCTATATTCCAAAGAAAGGTGAGGTGACTAGGTGGTGGTGCTCCTGATGCTAACGGTGACGGGAAGTTACCTACAGGCAAACCCTCTGTAAAGAGAAGAAAGAACACACTTTTCTTCTCTCTCTGTGTGTGTCTTCTCTTACAGTGTCAAACACACTCAGTTCAAGGGATTAAATACTTTTTTAAAATTGAAATATAGTTGACTTACAGTGTTTCAGGTGTACAGCAAAATGATTCCATTGTAAACACACACATTGTTTTTCAGATTCTTTTCCATTATAGGTTATTCCAAGAGACCGAATACAATTCCCTGGTATACAGTAGGTGCTTGTGGTTTATACATTTTATGTATAGTAGCTTGTAACTGCTAATCTCCTACTCCCAATTCATCCTTCCTCCCCTCCACACTTTCACCTTGGATATCTGTAACTTTGTTTTCTGTGTCTATGGGTCCATTTCTCTTTTGTAAAAAATAAGCTCATTTGTATCTTTTTTCTTTTTTTTTTTAGATTCCACATGTAAGTGGTATCATATGAAATACCTTTTTTTTTTTTTTTAAACAATTTCCAAGCTGCTCCAAAGCACTTCAGAATCTTGAGTTTAGGCCTTTGTGCAACGTTTCACCTCTTGGCTTCGGATACCAGGGAAGGAAGCTGGGTGAGAGTGGGGGATGATGGGGAGGTTGTGGTGGAGATAACACTGGTTATCAGGAGATGAGCATTCTTCTATCAGGATACAAATTTACCATGACATTAGACAAAGCAGCTTTTAAATTTCTAATCCATTTGAGCAAACTGACTAATACCAAGAAAATAGCAAAGCATATTTACAAAATGAGCACACTATGCCCAGCTGTGCAAGCAACAGAATATCTGTCTAAAGTGATTAGCTCCCTTTTGTCTCTGGATTCAGAGTGCATGTGATTTCTCCTCTGGCTTGGTTTGCTTCTTTAGGGCAAAACAACTTGATAATTCAGTGTAGGGATTTCTAACGCCATGGTCAAGTGCCTCCTATGGAACACTGTGTTTGAGGTGGGGTCTTCATAAAATAAAAGCACCATCAGAAGAATTAAACAGCAAATAGATCAAGATTTTATCAGAACTTAGCGTTATAAATGTTGGCAGATTCTGGATGTAGGATGAGGGCAGAAACCCCCTAAAGACACAAAAATTTAAATGTCATCTATCAAAAAATCCACCAACCTCCTTTGAAGATTACTCTTCCAGGTTGATCAAAACATCTTTCTTGTGGTAGTTTCAACAGCTCTCCAAAGTAATTCATTCTAAGACAAAAAGAACACAACAAAAAACCCTACAACAGTAAGTATATTACATTTTGAGAATATATCTTTGTATTTGCTTTGTAAAGAAAAGACATACTTCGTTTAAAATATAATTATCATTGTTTTATTCTGACCTCTATGCACATGTCAAATGGGTACAGTATAAAAGATACTAATCAAGAAATACACGTGCATGCGTTGTGTCTGGCTGAGTAAATAGAACATGGTTGATATTGTTGAAAATCCCCTGTAGGCAACTTTTGGATCTGATCCCAGTCTTTCCTCCCTGGAAGTTATTACTGTCTTGATTTTATGTTAATAATTCTCTATAAAAATTAATTTGATGACTTTTTTGTTTTGTTTTGCTTATTTGCAACATAAAAATGGAATTATAACATGTATATATAATCATTATATAGTATATAATACATGTGTGTATGCATATATACAGATATAATATTCATTCTCTTGTGACTTTTTTTCCCTTTACTATCATAAAACATATAGCTATAGTGTATATTTACTCTCGTATCATATTCCCTTGTATGAGTGCCAGTTATGCTACTGATAGCATTTAAATTGTTTTCACCTTTTGGTACAATATTCAGTGTGTCTCTTGATAGAAGTGAACATAGGTTCCTTTAGAGTAGTCACCAAACAGTTAAATTACTGGTAATAAATTATATCTATTTATCTTTACTTCTAATACTCAATTGCTTTCTGAAAGATATATGATTTACAGTTCTATCAGCAAAATATATGTGTTGGATATCCTGTTCCACACTCATTATTATCAACTTTTTATATTTACCCATCTAGTATACATGAAATTGTAATGTATTATTATTGTAATTTGCACTTTGCTGACTCTTTGATCAGGTGGACACTTTTTTCACACACGTTTTACATCCATTTCCTCTCCAGCAAAATGCCTATTCAAGATTTTTGCTGATTTCTTCTTGACTTTTTCTTCTCTTTCTTGTTGATTCATTTAGGTTCTTTTTAATTTTAATAATGATTTCTTCCTAAAGTGCAACCAGTTTTTTTTATTTTCTTACCTTCTTTATAATGATGAATGAAATTTGATGATACGAAGACATGGTTTTAAATTTTCAAAGAACATTTAAAGTTTTGTTTTTCACCTTCAAATCCTTCATCTATTAGGGACTGGTTTGAAAATGTAGTTTAAAAGAGAGATTCAGTTTCATGTATTTCCATGTAGGTAACCCATATTTCTGTAGTACCTAATGTAAATTCATATTTTTCCCTCTTTGACTTAAAATGTAGATTTTTGCCAAATACTGAATGCAGTAACTCTATCTTGTATAACATTACTGCCTTTTAGACTAAATAAAGAACACTTAATTATTAGCCTTAATGTTTGAGAGGATAAATTTCTCCAGCTTTTACTTTTAGAAGATCTTGGCTACCATTAGAATTTTAACATTTCTATGTAAATTTTAGAATCAGCTTATCAAATTCTAGAGAAAATGGTGACCCTGTTTAGATTAAAATTGTCCTGAGTCTAGATCAGTTTCAGGGGGACTGACATGGAGTAAGTATTTAATCTTCCTGTTAATAAAAGTGTTATGGTTCATCATAACTTGGGATTTTAATCTATTTCTCGAGGCTTGTTTTTTTTCTTTACAAAATTATTTCTGTGTGTGTGCGTGTTTGCATCTAATGTGCTGCTGTTTATTTTTTTATTTTTTGGCTGTGCCTGCAGCACATGGAGGTTCCTGGGCCAGAGATAGAACCTTCGCCCACTGCAATAACCAAAGCCCCAGCAGTGACAGTGCCAGATGCTTAACCTGCTGCACCACCAGGGAACGCCATGTAATGTGCTACTGTGAGCTACATTTTATTAAAATCATATTTTTTGTTTCTATAAATGCAGATTACTTTCAGGTCAGATCTAATAGGCTCCACCACTGCAAGACTTGCTTCCCATTTCTAACTACTGGCCTTGTAGAATCTTTGAGTGCCATAGACTATTGAAGTTTGTAGAATTCTATGCAGTCACATCATCTGCAGTTGAAGTCTTTCTAGTCATTACACTTCATTTCTTTTAGCCTCAACTTGGGGAGTTGACTAGAAGCTCTTGCACAGTGCTCAACAGAAGTAATGATAGGAATCATTCTTATTTGATTTCTGATTTTAAATAACACTCCAAAAATTTTACTCCTAAGTATAATATTTCATATGGAATTGTTGTGGACACCTTTTATTGAGTTAAGGAAATTACTGTTTATTACTTTAGCTAAAAGTTGTTTTACACTTTGAATGCATAGGTTTTATTGATATTGCTTTTTTGGTCTTGTTTTTTTATATCTCTTGAAAGAATCCTATGTTTTATTTTGCTCTAATCTGTTGATGTGGTGAATTACATCAATAAATGTTCTAAAATTGAACCACTTTTCATTAATAGGGCAAACCCAACTTAGTTAAAATGTAATATCTTTTGTCTGTTTAGATTTTTTTTTTTTACTCTTGTATCGATGCGAGATAGGCATATCATTTTATTTTTGGCACCATACCCATGTTAATCTGTTACAAATTCAATAGCATCATAAACAGAGTTGAGGATGACACATAAAATGTTTTTAACATTAGAGTTATATGAATTTCTATTATCATTGATGTTTTCGTTATTGCAGATGTTGTTTTAATGTTTTAATAGGATCCCTTAATTTGTGGAAAATATTTGAAAACAGATTCACTTTACTAGATGACTACAAAACCAAATGGTTATTGTTTTGTTTAATTGTGAGCACAGGTCTCTTGTGGTTTTTCCCTAGGAATTCACCTAAGCTCTGAATCATGTTTTTCTCATCTAATATTTTGTCATACACAGTAAAATGTAAAGTCAGTTCTGAATATCCTGTATAGGTATTTGTGGGAAAAAAAGCATAATTATATACACAAATAATGTATTAATATATATATAAATAAATAAAAGAATAAGTATAATAAACTGTACAAATAAATATGCTAGTATGGTTATTTTTCTAGATATTCAAGTAATGCCAAACTAGCTGTATTCTGATGGATATTCAGTGAAACCATAGGTTATCGGTCCTGTTATCCCTTTTTTACCTCCTTCCATGTCTCCAGTTCTTCTTCTGTAAATCTCCGTGCCCCTCAGCCATCCAACTGGGCAGTAGACATTCTATTTCATTTTACCGCTTACAGCTCTGTTTATTGTTATTATTTTATTATTAGTGGAACCATTGTCACTTCCATTTCAGCAATCTGGAGATCTGGGTTATACGGACAACTTCATTTTTTATATTTTTATGTATTTTTGAATAGTTGCCAAGAAAGACACCTTTTCTCAAATTATTATATAAATTTAATGCAATTCTAATTAGAATACTTTTCTTTTGCTGAATCAAGAACATATTTAATATTTGTGCTATAATAAATTTATTTACTTGTCCAATTTAAATAAATTTAGCCAAGAAGAACCCAAGAAAAATATTTAAAAGAACAGCAGTGAGTATATTGAGGGAAATTATCCTTCTCAGATAAAAAAGAAAAAAGCCCACTGTATATCAAATAAATGTATTTTTGAATAGTAATTGACAAACACTGGAAAAGAATAGAAATATGAGACATAGGTTCAATGATAACTACAGTTTAAACATAAAATATAGGTAATAGTATAATGCAGTTATTATAAGATGACTGATTTAATAGATGATATTAAAATAGATACCCATGTGAATATTCATAAGACATACTATCCAAAATGTATTAAAGTCCTAAATATAAATATTAAAAAATATACATCTATAAACTCTATGTGCTGTCTAGGGCATGAGAGATTTCCTATAAAGAGGAGAAATAAAAAACTCATGAAGAAATGATAGATTATGTACGGGTCTGATGGGTCTAATTTCACAATGAAATGCCAAAAAAACTCCCTTTTAGGTTTCAGAGAGAGGGAGGAAAAACGACAATTTAAAAGCCCCCCCACCCCATCTCTGCAAGAGTACCCTCCATAACAGGTCTACCTTCAAAGGGAAATGACTTCATGACTTCACCAGGACTTATCTCCCTGGGGAAATGGTAATTAGCCACACACTAGCCTTTCTGTCTCACCAAAGTAAAGTGAAAAGGCTAACTCACAAATCTGAAGATCACAGCCCAGGAACTTAGGTCTACTAAAACGATTATAGACTATTTCCCTCCTCAGACCTTTCCTCCTCATCAGCAAAGCTACAGTGTCCTAACATGGATTAAAACTGAAAGAGCTAGAAGTCACAGATTCTGTGTAGGAAAGAGGTCTTACACAATCTCAAAGACAAGGAAGGAAAAGTCAAGCTGTGTGTTCTCATGGAAAAAGACAACCTAAGACGGCCCTTCTAAAACCATTGCCAAATGAGGATGACTCTGAGCCCTGGAGTCAGGGGTGGATGGTGTATGTTTGTGTCCAAGGAACTAGTACTCAGAATTGCTAGAAAACGTTACCTAAAATGTTTATTTCCAACAAATGTTATGAGGCAAGAAAGCGTGATCTGTATGTTGGGGGAAAAAAGAAGACAACAAAAACTACTGGTGTGAATAACCAGATGTCAGATTTAACAAGACTTCGATGTTACTGTTATAAATATGTTAAAAGAAATAAAAGAAATCACGATTAAAGGTGTAAAGAAGAGGAGTTCCCGTCGTGGCACAATGGTTAACAAATCCGACTAGGAACCATGAGGTTGCGGGTTCAGTCCCTGGCCTTGCTCAGTGGGTTGAGGATCCGGCTTTGCCATGAGCTGTGGTGTAGGTCGTAGACGTGGCTCGGATCCTGTGTTGCTGTCTGTGGCTCTGGAGTAGGCCTGCGCCTATAGCTCCGATTAAACCCCTAGCCTGGGAACCTCCATATGCCACAGGAGCGGCCCCAGAAAAGACAAAAAGACCAAAAAAAAAAAAAAGATGTAAAGAAGAATAGGATTGCAATGTCACATCAACAAGAGGCTATCAATAAAGAAAAGTTCTTTTTAAAAGAACCAAATAGATATGATGAACTTGATATGTGCAATGAACTTGAAATTGTGAATTGAAATGAAAATTTAATTAGAGATGCTGATCACTAGATGTGAACTGGTGTGAAGGAAGATTAGCAAATATTAGGAGAGATCAATGGAGATTATACAGCCACCAAAAAAAAAAAAAAAAAAAGTGAAAAAAAAATGAAGAGAAAAGGAACAGAATCTCAGAGAAATATGAGACTGTTAAGTACACCAATATACCAATATATGCATAATTGTAAATAAGAAGAGGAGATCGAGAAAAGAGAAGAAAAAAAAGTACTTTAAAAAATAATGGCTACAAGCTACCCAAAGTTTTGTTTTGTTTTGTTTTAATTTAATATTAATCTACACATCCAGTAGTCTCAACGAGCTCCAGAAAGAATAAACAGATATCCACAATGCTAAAAATGTTGAAGCCAAATACAAGATGAAAATCTTGAAATCTTGACTCATCATTTATAAGGGGGAGGCCAATATGTTAACAGATAACTTCTTAGCAGAAATAGTAGAGGCCAAAGACATTAGAATTACATATAAAAGTGCACTGAAAGAAGACGAAGAATTGTCAACCAAGTGTCTTACATCCAGCACAACTATCTTTTAGAAATGAAGGCAAAATAAAGACATTCAAGATAAACAGAAAATGAGAAGACATTTTTACTTACACACCTGATTTAAAGTAAGTGCCAAAGATGTTCTTCAGGCTGAAAACAAGTGATGTTGGATGAAAAATTCAGTCACACACAGAAACAAGAGTAAAGATAATTATGCAATTATAAAAACAGTGTAAATGCACATTTCTTATTTCTCAATTGTTAAGCAGCTGTATAAAACAAATAAGTATTGTTGGGTTTATAACATATAAAAATGTCATATATTTGAAAATAATGGCACAAAGGACGTGCATGGAAGGAAACCTGTGTTGAGGTAAGGAAATGATTCCAGACTTAAATAGAATCTGCAGAAACAAATGAAGAGAACAAGAAATGGTTAATGAGAAGGAAACTATAGCAAACTTTGTTGCAGTGTCACATCAACAAGAGGCTATCAATAAAAAGAAAGAAGTTCTTTTTTAAAAACCCAATTAGAAATGTTGAACTTGAGGGAGTGGGAGGGATTGGGAGCTTCAGGTTAACAAGGGATGCAAACTATTGTTTTTGGAATGGATTAACAGTAAGATCCTGCTGTGCAGCACTGAGAATTATATCTAGATACACTGCAGCACGACAATGGGAGAAAAAATTTATGTATACTTGTATATGTAACTGGGTTCCCATGCTGTACAGTGGGAAAAAAAAAGTGTGTTGGGGGAAATAACGATAAAAAATAAATTTAAAAAAGTGAAATGTATAGCAACTGAAATGGAAATTTCATTAGAGGTGCTGATGATTAGATGCGAATTAGCAGAAGGAAGCTTAGCAAATATGAGGAGAGATCTCATAGAAATAGAGATTTCTCTCTTTAGAATCTGCAGAATTGTTCTCTTCATTTAAGAGAACAAGAAATGGCCGTTCCCATCGTGGCTCAGTGGTTAACGAATCCGACTAGCAACCACGAGGGTGCAGGTTCAATCCCTGGCCTTGCTCAGTGGGTTAAGGATCTGGCGTTGCCGTGAGCTGTGGTGTAGGTCACAGATGTGGCTTGGATCATGCATTGCTGTGGCTCTGGCATAGGCCTTCAGCTACAGCTCCAATTTGACCCTAGCCTGGGGACCTCCATGTGCTGTGGGTGAGGACCTAGAAAAGGCAAAAAGACAAAAAAAAAAAAGAGAGAGAGAGAACAAGAAATGGTTAATAAGAAGGAAACTGTAGCAAACTCTATAAACATACCTGCATTCCATTCTTTCTCACCATCTTTAATAACATTATATAAGGTGATATTAGGTTATATGTATATACATATATGTGTATATAACTATACATACACAAATATGTAATGGACTATATATATAATATAATATGTATATATGAAATATATGTCTAAATAGAACAAATTGGGGAAGGGGCTATAGAGCTATAGAGAAGTAATATTTCTATATATCATCAGAGTTAGTATAATTCTGAAGTAGTTTTTGATGTGTATGGTAAGTGCTAGAACAACTACTAAGAAAAATAACTTAAAAAAATTACTGAAAAAAAAAAGAAAAAATCCTTAAAGGAATTTGTGTTACACTAGAAAATATGTGCTTAATATTTTAGAAGACTTAAGATAGAAATACGCCTCCAAATTGATGTGCAGATTCACCATAGTTCCCATAAATATCCAGGTGTCTTCTTTGTATAAATTGACAAGCTAGTTCTAAAACTCGTAAGGAATATTAAGGGACCTAGAATAGCCAACACAACCTTATAAAAGGGGCCTTAAGTTGGAGGAGTCATACATCCCATTTTCAAATCTTGCTACAGAGCTGCAGTAATCAAAACAATGCATTTTCTGCATAAGAGCTGACTACAGATTGGCATAACGGAATTGACAGTTAATTCCAGAAATAAACTCATATTTAGAGTCAACTGATTTTTGAAAAGCATACCAGGATAATGGAGAATATTTTTTTAAACAAATAGATCAGGGACAACTGGATATCCACACACAAAAGAATATATTTAGACCACCGTCTCATACCATATGCAAAAATTATGTAGATCAAAGACCTAAAGGTAGGCACTAAGACTGTAAAACTCCTTCAAGAAAACAGTTTAGATCTTTCTGACTTAGGATTAATTAGGCAGTGGTTTCTTAACTATGACATCAAGTCACTGCCAACAAAAGAAAAGATAAGTTGGACATCATCAAAACGAAAAATGTTGATGATACAGTGGATGTCATTTGGACAGCTCCAGAAAGGGAGAAGATATTTTCAACTTAAATATTTCATAAGGGACTTAATCCCTAGTATAAAGAACACTTAAAATTCATTAATAAAAAGACAGGTCACCCAAAACCTGGGCAAAGTATCTGAATTGATGCTTTGCTAAAGTTATATTTGACAAAATCCAATGAAAAGATGCTTAACGTTATGATGCACAAAGGGAAGGCAAATCAAAACCAAGACGAGATACCGCTTTTGAAACCACTAAGATGGTTAGAATAAAAAAGACAGAAAATAACAAATGGCAATAAGAATAGGAAATTAGAACACCTAAATGTTGCTGGTAGAAATGCAAAATGGCATGTAAACAACGTGGCAGCTCCTCCACGATTAAACACAGAACTATCCTATGACCCAGCAGCACATCTCCATGTATGTACTTCAGAGAAGGGTAAAAAGGTCCATGGAAAACTTGCCCATAAATGTTCATAGAAGCATTATTCATCAGAGCACGTAAAATGGAAAACAACAAAATGTCTGTTAACTTCTGACCAAATAAAATGTGGTATAGCCCTAGAATGGAATATGACTCAGCCATAAAAGGGACTTAGGTACTAATACACACTGCAATAGAAATAAACCTCAAAAACATGCTAAGTGAAAGACACCAGACACAAAGGATCACATATTGTGTAGTTCCATTCAAGTAAACCTCCCATAACAGGCAGACCTACAGAGGTGAAAAGTAGATGAGTAGGTATCTAGGACTCAGGAGGGTCAAGGAATTAAGAGTAAGAGTTGCAGGGTTTCTTTTGCTATGATGAAAATAATCTTAAATTGACTATAGTGCTGTTTGCACAACCTGTTCATACACTGAAAGTTATTACATTTGTACAATTGAAATGAGTGTTTTATATGCAAATTGAGTCTCAGTAAACTTGCTAGAAGTGTGTCCTCGTCACCATTTTTAAATAGCTAGCAGTTATTGGAAACTGTAGTCTTCCAAGCATAACTCTAAGATGCCGTATGTATGCACTAACTCATTTACTGTAGAAAAAAATTTATGGAATTGGCTTTACTATTCTGCTCCTTTTACACGTGGAAAAACATGGGCACAAAATAGTTGACTTGTTTGTGCAGTTATACAAGTACCCGGTACACAGGAAGGCCCCTGTCTCTTAGCCTTCATGCTATACCACCCCTTTTAAAGCTCTGGAAAGAAAAGTTAATACCAAATATGAAAATTATTTGCAGTACTAACAACAGCCAATTTGTATAATTAATGTCAAGACCTCCTATGTTGAAAAAAAAGTAAGATAATATCCCAGATTCAGTTGTACCCTAGGAAGTTAAAATGCTTCCCAAAAAAGCAACTAAAGAAAAAAATAGTGAAAAAAATGTGTGACTGTATATTTACTTTAAAATATAATCAAAGTAACTCAAGTTAAAAATACTATGCTATTTCACATAAAAATCGATAGACATTGGACAAAAATATTTTTTATCAGACTGTGTTAAAATGGACTCCTGGTGAGAATGTAATTGCCACAAACCTTCTGAATATGACTTTGTAAACAGGCATGAGAAGATTTAAATAAAGCTTAACTTTTAACTAAGTGTTTAAATTCTAATAAGGAATTATTCAGAACTGTAGTCAAGGCTACATGTTAAAAAATCTTCTAGATAGTATTTATCTTTATTAAAGATCCCTACACAGCTTATTCAGTCCCACGTATCTGAATTATTAAATAAAATGGTAGTGTGCTCACAAGATAACTCCATGTGAAAAAAAAAAAGATTTAAAAATGTATATAAATGTTGGTCTTAATGTTGTATGTTCAGAGGAAAAAAGAAATTGATCAGTCACATCACAAAGAATAGAGTGGAGTTAAAAGCGTTTTTTTCCTTATGCTTTTCTTCATTTCAGAAATTTTCTAAAATCAGGGTGTGTCTTGGTTTCATTGAGCAACATGACAATTATTGAAAAGCTACCAAGGCAGCAGTAGTTTTATGCACATTACTGTTTAATTTGTGCCTACAACATGTTTGTAAATATAATCTCAAAGCAAATGTAACTCCCAACTACCTATTCTAATGCTTTGTTAAAAATTATTTGAAAAGATGACAAGAAGTGAAAAAGTAGCTCATTCTTCAAGTATCTTTTGGAATTGACGTTGTACTGTGTATGGTGGTATATCTTAAGTCAAAGTGGTTTTGTGAACTAGTTGTAAAAGTAAGATTCCACAAAGAGGAGTTCCCGTTGTGGCGCAGTGGTTAACGAATCTGACTAGGAACCACAAGGTTGTGGGTTCGATCCCTGCCCTTGCTCAGTGGATGAAGGATCCGGCGTTGCCGTGAGCTGTGGTGTAGGTCGCAGAAGAGGCTTGGATCCCGCGTTGTTGTGGCTCTGGCGTAGGCGGGGCGGTTGCAGCTCAGATTGGACCCCTAGCCTGGGAACCTCCCTATGAAGGGGCTGAAGAAATGGCAAAAAGACCAAAAAAAAAAAAAAAAAAAATTCCACAAAGAAAGCAGCTAAAAAACTAATGATGACATAGATTTAAATGTCAAGGTGGGCGGTTGGTGTTAGAAGCTTGGTAATCACTCTGAGACGAAGAGAGTTATTAGAGGCCGGAATTCTGGAACTTTTGCCAGAGGTGTGCGTCATTGGGGTGAGGGGAGATGATGCAAATAGCGGAATATGTAGGCTGTAGTAAAGTGGAAGCATAATGATTAAAATGTTAAAACTTATAAAAATGGTAGCAATGTAGTGTGTGGGGAACAGAAAGGAAATGGAACAGATGTTGAATTTGTTCCAGGCTTATTCAAAGTTTTTTATTTAAAGTTATAGAGAATTGAGTGTCAGAATTGAGACTTTTTTTCGATAAGTTTTTGTTTCTTGAAAATAACCGATGTTATGCGGTTAAATTGATTGTTACATATGCTGGGGATGCTTCTACTTCCTGGTTTGGGATGAACTTGAAAGAGGAATAAATTTGGGGAAAGAAATACAATTCTTCCCTGAATAATGAAATATAATCATAAGATGGAAGATATTTTGTAACCATTATCTAAACTGTCATCAAAATTAATAAAACTAGGAAAGATTGAGTTATATAAAGTTAAACATATCTTTAGAAAGGATTTGAGATGTAGACGATACTATTTATAGCCCCAACCAAGAAAACAAATGCCTTCTTTCTTTCTTTCTTCTGCTTTTCCTAGAGACCAACCCAAGAGTATGTATACAGGTTGTCTCTAAAGTTAGGGTTGCCAGGTAAAATAAAAGATACCCGGATAATTTTTAATGTTATATCATACATATTTTAATTCTAAGTATGTTCCAAATATTCTGAGATATACTAAATATATGTATCCATATTTGTAGTTGATTGCAAGTCCAAAATTAACTGGGAATCCTGTGTTCTAGTTGCTGAATCTGGTGACGAAACGCTACAGGCAGATACTTCTAGGATTAATTTTCATGGCCACAGTTAGGGCAGAAAAGGGTCCACCTTCCCTTTGGGAGGCAGGGTAAGAAAGCTCTTCATGTCTAATCAACTATCTGACCAATGCATATACTCAGACATCTGGGCCAAGCACTGATTGCCATCATAGTTGTGATGGTAAGAAATTAAATTTGATGTGTTCATAGGACAAGCAAGGGAAGCTGTCCAGAGAATGTAGACAAGTAGTGCTTGGATTTCATCATAAAGATCTAGTTAGGAAATGTTGGAGATGTGTTTATTTAATGCAAGGTGTTGGATAAGACTGTCCAAAAAGAGTAAATCTAGAAGAGAACATAGTTCCTTAAGACTCTGATATCATTGGTCAGGTACATAGAGTCAGGTACATAACCCTAACCCAAAAGTGGCCAGTTATTAGCCAATAAGAAATTACCTGTTTGGTACATAAATGCACAGTAAATTTGACTGAAGGAAAACTACGGAAGAGTTTTTTTTTTTCTCCCCTGCAATTTTAGAAAATGGATGTTATTGATATTAATTTGTATTAGAATGTATTTATATACGTATTTGTAAATATATACTAAAATTTTAGTATGTAGGATATACATGTGCATATATGTGGATCTCCCCCAAGTTCCTTGTGAAAAAAATGTAACTCAATATCCATTAAGGCATAAATAATTCTCATTTACTGATATGAACTTCAAAGGTTCGTTTTCTCCATAAGGATGGTTACACAAATTGTTAAAAATGCCCCCCCAAAATTTCACTATTTATGTCTCCTAACTTAAATTTTAGACCACTCTCCCATGCTATCAGGTCTCCTAACTTAAATACAGTGCAACATTAAAAGTAGTATATAGCCAATATTTAGGCTTCCATCAACAGCTCTCTGTAGAACTTTTAATAACATATCCATTTTCCTTATCACACATGTATGTTACCACACAAAGACCTTTGACAACCATCAAAGCCTGGGAAGATAGAATGAGAATTTATACATTCTTTGTGGAGCCTAGAAAACCTTTTACCTGTATATTATTGAATTGTTTTAGTATGTCAGAGTAGTGCAGCATGTTGTAATCACTGCCAGGTTCTCTGTAGACCAAAAAGGCATCAACACACACTTCTCAAAACACATTCTATAATTTCCACTAGAATGAAGATATCCAGGCGATAGTTAAATTATCCTGGATTGACCATTTAAACATGTCTCCAAACATGGTTCCATTTCCTGTCTTTTCATTAAATGAGGTGACATAAATTTTTATTGAGATTTTACTTCATAGAGATTATATCCATAAAATTCAATATGGCATTCATTGGAATTTTTCATTTCTGAGAGCCTTTTGAACAAGACATGTCAAAAGCAATAAAATAAATGCTAACTTCAATATTTGGCCTAGGCTCACCATATTAAAAATGCTATAACCCTAACCGTTTTATTTTCAATAAAATACAGTAATGATTTCTTTCAGTATCTTATCCAGCAAAGGTAGAGGAAACCAAAGTATCTCTAAACTGTATTTGTACAGCCCTAAACATCACTGCAGAAAAGCATTTTTCTTGTTTGTAATACAGCTTTATGGCACCAATTTAACCGAAAGAATGTATATGTATATATCTTTTATGGCACTTGCACTCTGGAGAATTAAATATGACTTGTTTATGTAATGTTGAGTAGAGTAGAGAGATTCCCTCCCCCCCCCCCCCCCCCCCCCCCGGTAGTAAAGCTTGCTATTAAGAGTGTTTAATCTTAGAGGAAGGCATGGATTCTGAACGTAACCAGAGTCACATCTCACAAAAGGCAATATTGGACTTGAAAAGGTAGCGGGAACACTTGTGAAATGTGGGGCCAATTTCACAGTCACATTATGAGAAGAGGAGGATGTAGGAATCATTCATCACCAAAGACTCTGTCAGCCACACAACAAATACTCAGATATGGGGATAACTGCTAGTCAGTCTCCCACCCCATTTTGTCCTTGCTTTTATGTTGTATTATGGCTATATATAAAAAAGAAAAAAATCTGCCTTCTCGGTATGGTTAGGCAAGGACTGCAGGAGAAGATGCCAAACCCTTGGTAGTGTCTTAGTGGAACATGGAGCTTTCATTTTGAATTTAGACTCTTTTGTGGTTGCTTGAAAGCAAGCAGAGTTTTAGAACTTGTTCTCTGGGAGGTCTGTCACTATGTTTCATTGTATTTATTTTTTTGTTCTGCGCCGTCTTTACCCATTTCCCCCATTTAAGCATGTGACTCTTACCTAAAACCTCGCCAAAGGAAAAGGACAAGAAGAGGGGTCCTCTGGGTTCCTTAGCACCTTGCATGTGTCTCTAGCATCATTTTCATTTTACTCTATATCCCTTCAACAGAACTCCTGACAGAAAGCCTTGTTTATCAGTGTCCAAACTTTCCCAAGTATATGGCGGACCACTGGCTCCCTCAGAATGTTGAGACTTCAAATAAAAGTTGGAGTTCCAGGGTCAACTCCATCTGGAAAATACTTGAAAAGTTAAAACAGGAGTATTTTTTAAATTTTACATTTATTATTATTACTATTATTACTATTATTATTATTATTATTATTATTATTATTATTTTGGCTGTGGCAAGGCATGCAGAAGTTTCCTGGGCCAGGGATGGAACCCATACCTCAGTAGTAACCAGAGCCACAAGTAGTGGCAGTGCCAGATCCTTAACCAGCTAAGCCACCAGAATATTCTTGGAACTCCAAGAATATTTTTTAAATGCAAGAACTTCTCAATTCTGCAATTTTTGCATTTTATATTTTACATGAATTTATGTTTTTACATGCTTTAAAACACATTTGAATACACTAAAATAAAGTGTGATTTTTCCAGGTGGGAGACCCAGTAAGCAAAGTTTGCACATATGTTCGCAGAAATATTTTTTGAGGTGAGCATGTGTGGAACCAACAGTCCACCAAAACCACTTTAAGGAATATGAACCTGGACCAGAAGCTTCCATACTTCTGTTACTTGGATCATTAAAAAGATTTATGCTTTTAAAGAAAGAGCAGATGTGCTAATGAAAAGCCAGCAAACTGGCTGACTCCATTGCTCATGGATTCCTTTATTCATTCCATGGACACTTGGTGAACTTTTATATTATTTGTCTTACAAACCTAACTTCTGGGAAGACCTCAGTGAGCAAGACAGATGAGACCTGCCTGTGAGTCATTTACACTCTGAGATGAGAGGGGTGAGAGGAAAAAAAAAAGTAAACACACCAGCCTCTTTGTTGTTTCTTGAATGCATCATGTAGCCAACTGTCTTAAGGCCTTTGGACTCACAATTCCCTCTGCCTAAAATATTCTTCCATAGATATTCCTCTCACTAGCTGGGTCACAGACCAAGTATATGTTCAGCTGTTTTAGTAGGGACTGCCAAACAGTTTTCCAAATCACAGAAGTAATTTAACTTCTCACCTGAAAGTATGTCAGACCCATATCTTCTCCAAACTCTGTATTTTTTTTTTTTTGGTCTATTTGAATATCTTCTGTTCAAGTCCCTGACCCATTTTTCTATTAAGTTTTCCTTCTTAATCTATAAAGGGTTCTTTTGGATAGGCTAGCATTTCTAATTTTAATTTCTTCCCAATCAGTCATATTTTCTTGGTCAAGACAACTGTGATTACCTCAAAACCATGAAGATTTCTCCCATGACACTTTGTAGAAGATCCATTTTTTTCTCTCTTATTTAGATTACTATCCACCCGGAACTGATTTCTGTGTACAGTGTGAAATATAAGTGAAAATACATTTTTCCATGTGCTATCCAATCACCATTTATTGGGCATACTATCATTTCTATTTAGCTGCATTCACACTCTTGTGAGACTCTCTGTTGACCACCTATTTCATTGATCTATTTCTCTGTGTATCCTTGTGGATCTTTATAATGACTTCTTTATTTGGTAGTCATCCATTTTTCCTTTTTTTTTTCTTTTTGTCTTTTTATAGGGCTGCCCCCACAACATATGGAGGTTCCCAGGCTAGGGGTCAAGTCGGAGCTGTAGCCACTGGCCTACACCACAGCCACAGCCACCTCAGATCTGAGCCATGTCTGTGACCTACACGGCCATACCAGATCCTTAACCCACTGAGCAAGGCCAGGGATCGAACCCACATCTTCATGAATACAAGTCAGACTCATTTCCGCCAAGCCAGGACGGAAACGTATGTGTATGTGTGTGTGTGTATATATATATATATATATATATATATATATATATATTCTGTTGGTTCTGTTTCTCTGAAGAATCCTGACTGATATACCATAAATCACATGGTAAGGACAAACTTATCTGGTCAAAAGTGTGTGGCATAGCCCAAAGTATCAGGAATGCAAACATACTCTTATCAAGCAGAATATCACAAGACTTTCAGAGCTCCTTTCCCAGGAGCACGCAGGCACCAGTTCTGAAGACAAGGCTTTGGAACGTGTAGAGTTTGAGCAACTTTGGTTTAATGAGTGAACCCTTCCCTGCAGAGGTGACAACATTTTCTGATGGTTTGGCTGTAGAAGTGAAGAGGGAACGTTATCAGAATGCATGTTTAGGAACAATGTTAGGTTTTAAGTGTGAGGTTTGTTGAATTTGAAGGGCTAAACATCCAATAGATGTTAATTAGGCAGCCAGATATACAAGTCTGTGGTCTGGTGTAGAGTTTTAAGCAAAAGATATAATTTTGAGGGAGTTCCCATTGTGGCTCAGTGTAAATAAGCCCAATTAGTATCCATGAGGATGTAGGTCCAATCCCTGGCCCTACTCAGTGGGTTAAGGGCCTGCTGTTGCCATGAGCTATGGTATAGGTTGCAGAGGTGGCTTGGATCTGGGGTGGCTGTGGCTGTTAGCTGTGGCTCCAGTTCAACTCCTAGCCTGGGAATTTCCATATGCTGCAAGTGTGGCCCTGAAAAAAAAACAAAAAAAATTAATTTTGAGATCACAATCATATAGCTGGGACAGTCTGTGTCTTCATGGGAGCCCTGGATCTAAATAATCAGTAGGAGAAGGCCAAAGACTGAGAACCCAATCTATTCTAAGATTGGAGGCCTTAGAACCAGCAAAGGAGATTGAGAAGAAATGTCCTATAGAACTAGTTTTCCTTTTCATTGCTTTTTTTTTTCTATTAGCTTAGGGCCTTCCCAGAAGGAAAGAAACTCTCAGTACTTCTGGTTCTCTGTGTATTTAGCTAAAGTGATTTTCTTAGGCTAATGGCAGTCATCAGAGGCAGTATAGTTAAGAGCTTTTATAATCAATAAGATACCAACGTGGAAAAAAGAAGCATAAAGAAATAGTAAATGGAATCTGAAGAAAAATGGGCAGAGCATTAGCAACATCCATTATATAATATATGTAAAAATTATAAAGCATAATAATAAAACTTACTGGTAAACCCACCATGGAATTTGATAAATAAGTCAGTACCCAGGCCAATGTAACTATTAGTGTATTTTCTTCTGATTCCTTGCAATTTCTTAAGGAAACCACCATTGCGAATTAACAGTACACAACTTAAAATATGTAAAATTGATTCTGCTCTTGTCACTTTTATAAAATTGATATCATATCATCATAGCCTTCTGACTTTATTTTTCTTAATTCAATATTGTTTGAATTACTTTTCCAAGATTTATTTGTCATTCTACATATGAATATTTGCTCATTCACTTTTCTACTGTATAAAATTATATAAAATTTAAACATTTTTATTATATATTTTTGGATGTTCCTAGATTTTGGCTATTTTCAATAATATTCCTACATTCATTTTTGTACACATGTAAAAGAATTTAGCAGTTTAAGGAATGTTGTTGTTTTCAGAAAGGTATATATATGCATGTTCATCTTTAAGGGCCATTGCTTACGAAGAGATCTATTTGCGTATTCATAATACAAACTTATTTTTAAATTAAAAAACACTTTATTGAAGTATACTTGATGTAAAATATTATATGTTACAGGTATACCATATAGTGATTCACAATTTTTAGAAGTTATACTCTATTTATAGTCGTTATAAAATATTGGCTGTATGCTCTTGTATAATATATCCTTATAACTTGTTTTACACATAACAGTTTGTACCTCTTAACCCTCTACTCCTGTTTTGCCTATCCCTAGTTCCCTCTCCCCACTGATAACTGCTGGTTTGTTCTCTATACCTGTAAGTCTGCTTCTTTTTGTTATACGTACTAATTTCTTGTAATTTTTAGATTCCACATATATGTGATGTCATTGCAGTATTTGCCTTTCTCTGTCTAACTTATTTCACTTAACATTATAGCCTATAAGTCCATTCATGTTGTTGCAAATGACAAAATTTCATTCTTTTCCGTGGCTGAGTAGTACTTCATTGTACATATATATTATACAAAAAGAGAGATAAAAAAGAGTGATAAAATGAAAACTATCTCCGTGAATTGACAACTGAAAAAAATGTATGGAAAGATTATATAAATTCTGCTAAATTTTTTTTAGAAAATATGGAATTTTCTAAATGGATATTTTTGGATATTGCGAAACAAAACAAAACAAAATAGGAACTAACAACAAACCAGAAACTAGTAAGAATGGTAACGTATGGTGAACAATTAGACAAGGAGTGGAAGAAGAGGAGTGAGAGTGATACTTCTGAAAATTTACATTTTTATATTGTTTTGAATTTTAAAAGAACTACTACTGATCATGTTCAATTAACTGGTATCTCTTGCCCTAGACAACTGCTTATGGACCCACAGCTAATACTCAACTAAGAAAATCTGAAAGCCTTCCTGCTAAAATCTGGAACAAGACAAGAATGCCTACTCTCACCACTTCTATTCAACATAGTATTGGAAGTCATGGCCACAGCAGTCAGACAAACAAAAGAAATAAAAGGTATCCAAATTTGAAAAGAAGAGGTAAAACTATCACTATATGCAGATGACAAGATACTATTATGGAAGATATATAGAAGCTATATAGAAAACACTAAGGACTAAACATAGAAACCACTTGAACTGATAAATTAATTCAGCATAGTAGGACGATACAAGATTAACATTCAGAAATTGGTTGCATTTCTGTATACTAACAGTGAAATATTAGAAAAGGAATATAAAAAACAACACCTTTTAAAACTACACCTCCCTAATTAAATATCTAGGGATAAAGCTGACCAAGGAGGTGAAAGACCTGAGAGCTATAAAACATTAATCAAATAAATTAAAGAGGATTCAAAGAAATGTAAAGATATCCATGTTCCTGCATTAGAAGAATTAATTTTGTTAAAGTGGCCATACTACCAAAAGCAATAAACAGATTTACCATGATCCCTATATATTACCCAATGTATTTTTACAGAACTGGAAACAATAATCCAAAAATTTATGTAGAACCATAAAATACTCAGCATTGACAAAGCAATCCTCGCGGGGGGATGGGAAGCAGGTGGTATAACTCTCCCAAACTTCAGACAATATTACAAAGCTGTAGTAATCAAGACAGGGTGGTGCGAGAACAAAAATGGGCATACAGATTATTGGAATGGAATAAAGGGCCCAGAAATAAATCCAGACACCTATGGTTAATTAATCTTTGACAAAGGAGGCAAGAACATAAAATGGGAAAAATTATCTTCAGCAAGTGGTGCTGAGAAAACTGGAAAGCTGTATGTAAATCAGTGAAAGTAGAACACACCCTCACATCATGCACAAAAACAAACTCAAATGGCTTAAATACCTAAGACACCATAAAACTACCAGAAGAGAATATAGGCAAAATATTCTCTGACATCAACTGTACAAATGTTTTCTTATCTCAGTCTCCCAAGGCAATGGAAATAAACCAATGGGACCTAATCAAACTTACAAACTTTCATATAGCAAAGGCAGTCATAAAAAAAAAAAAAAACCTACAGAATGGGAGAAAATAGTTACAAATGATGCCGCTGACAATGGCTCAATCTCCAAAATGTACATACAACTCGTATAACTCAGCAACACCACCACCAACAAAAAAACAGTTGACAAATGGGCAGCAGACATTTATCCAAAGAAAACATATGGATGTCCAACAAGCACATGAGAAAAATGCTCAACATCACTGAATATGCAAATCAAAATGCAACTCAAAACTGCAATGAGGTACCACCTCACACCAATCAGAATGCCCATCATTAATAAGTCTACAAATAACAAATGCTGGAGAGGGTGTGGAAAAAAAGGGAACCCTCTTACATTGTTTGTGGGAATGTAAGTTAGTGACAACCACTATGGAAACAACATGGAGGTTTCTCAGAAAACTAAATACAGAACTGCTGTATGATCAAGAAATCTCACTCCTGGGTATGTATCTGGACATACAATTCAAAAAGATACATGCACCCCTAAGTTCATAGCAGCACTATTCCCAATAGCCAAGATATGGAAACAACCTAAATGTCCGTTGACAGATGAATGGATTAAGTAGATATATATATATACACAATAGAATACTGTTCCATCATAAAAAAGAACAAAATAATAAATGTCATTTGCAGAAGAATGGATGCAACGAGATAGTCTCATGTTAAGTGAAGTCAAAAAGTAAGGCAAATACCGTATGATAGCAGTTATATACAGAATCTAAAATATGACACAAATGAACCTAGCTAAAAAACAGAAATAGACTCACAGACATTGAAAACAGTTTTGTGGTTGCCAAGGGGTGTGGGGAGGGAGTGGGATAGGCCAGAAGTTTGGGGTTAGTAGGTGTAACCTATTACATTTGGAATAGATGGGAAATGAAGTCTTACTGCAGAGCACAGGGAACGGAGTCCAGTCTCTTGGGATGGAACATGCTGGAGGACATCATCAAGGGAAGACAGCAACATACCACTGCTCAAAAAGGTAATGTGTAATAATCAGCATTGAAAAATGAAAATGGATTGACCAGAAAAAAGCAGGAAAGTGTAACTTAACATGGAGAAATCAATCAATAGTGAATGACACAGATATCAAGAGATAATGGAAACAACAGCTAAGAACTTCTAAATTGCAACTATAAACATGTTCAAGGATTTAAAGAAAAACATGAACATAATGAGAAGAAAATTGGCTATATCCCAAAAATTCACCGAATGGGACTAAAAGGAAAGGTGCTGTGAGTTACATTATTATCTGCAGCTTTAATTTTAGTGGGGATGTACAGTACAGTGGACATGATAAAGTGTTCCTGAAATAAATTACACAGGTAGAAAGAAATGTCAAAAAATTTTCAAAGAAATGCCACAAAATCATGATCTGCATTGTGTTTGTTCCTATTTAAAGGAATACTACCAAGCTTTACTAAAGTAAAGCTATATTCCTGGGTGTACACCTACATTAACTCTCCAGAGAAATTGCACATGGTGGTCTACCACCAATGGGTACAGTCATGGAAAACTCATCTTCATGAGCCGGTGATGGTGATTTTAAAATAGTTTAACTTAAAACCATCTCCTGAGAGCTTATGGTAGTCATTTCTGTCTTGAGAAACTTGAAAAGTAAAAAGGAATTCATTGCCCTTCGTTGAGGAGGTCACCAAGCCAATGAGCAGAGAGGCTCCAGAGGCCACGACTTCCAGTCCAGTTAGAATGGCTCTGTCAGCAAGACCTTGTCACTGAAGCAGCACCAGGCATTACCAGTATAACTAACTGCAGCAACGTTTCTCTAACAGTATGTGAAAAAAAGAATGTTTTTCAATGAAATTTTAAGGATCAGGAAAAGGATTTTGAAGTCAATGCCGTTGTGTGGGTAAAATTTTCTTTTATTTAACGCCTCAGCTTAATGAGTCAACACGAATCGGATTCATTCAACCATAAGGAACACCTCACCCTTTAGAAAAAGGATAAATCAGGCACTTTTATGAAATAACATAACAGCCAGCCATCTTTGGTAGCATTTTGCAAGAGTGCAGGTGTGTGCGTGTGCACGCGCGTGTGTGTTAACTGCTTGCATTTTACCATCTGGCCTTCTAAAAAGGAGGAAGCTTTTCACTGAAAAGTGGGGTATGTATTTAGGATAAGATATCCCAAGAGAAGGAAAAACTTTCCATTATATGTCCTGAAATCTTGGCTGTTTTTTTTTTTTTTCTTTTGGAAAAAAATAAGAAATCACATTTAATCCATGCTTCAACAATAAATTATTGCTACTACATTTGTCTGCTAGTTCCTTATATTTTGATAGCAATACAAGAGCATAACCTATTGCTTGAGGCATTAAGCTTGCTTTCTCTGTGACATATTTCTTAAATGAAGAAAATCTTTCTGAGGGTTTTATGAAAAACTAGGTCCTTACCTTTTGATATCTTCTGATGTTTTTATCATTCTATTGTCAAATCCCTTCCTGAGTCTGGACCTTTCTAGCTAAATGCTTTACTAAAGACAAAGTAAGAATGTGTTTATGTTTGATTGCAGAAAAAGACACTAAGAAATTAGAACTCAAATGTCATTTTGATGCATACTGGCAAGTCTGTGTGCATGGCTGTGTTAGGGTATTAAGATGTAAGTATGCAAACTATTATGTCCTTAAACCTATTTCCTGAGGCAGCCATACTGGAAGAGAAAAATTAGCAATGGTCAGAAGGATAAAAATAGCATATAGGTATTGACTAGTTGTCCTTTATACCTTTTAAAAGAACAAGATGCTTTTGCCATCAACAGAGATTTAATTACTAGGACTCATTTCCTATCTAATATAGGCTATAGTTTTATGTTCTCCTATGTATTATTCACTGACCATTTTATGGAACTTAAATTCAAGTTCTGATATTTAATATCTATGAAATATTTTGAAATCAGTTTGGGTTTTTTCTCATGAGTAATGTGTTGTTTCTATAATACCATGCAATTCTGCAAGGGGAAAAAAAAAAAAAAAACCCTACAAAAAAGACCGAGACAGTTTTATTTCCCTTTTATTTCCAAGAAAATATGCCAAAAGAGACCAGTTTTAATGCAGTTAAATTGAAAACCATGTCTTTTCCGGTATGGCTCTGCTTTGAGAAACACCATGGAATTTATGTTGGCACCCTTGTATTGTAGATATTTGCATAATCTCTATTTAAATTTGTACCATAGGCGTTGACGATGGGCTAAAAGGCTGTTGCAGAAAGCAAAGAATTGCTTGTTATTATATAAATACATTTCTGACATGAACACTAGGTCCCATGTTTCTCTGCTTGGCAAGAACGAATGTTTACTTGAAGGGCTGGAGAAAATATGGAGTGCCCTGTGCCTCCGACAGTTTCACTCACCAGTAGCTAGCCTTGTAGAGAGCACAATGGAGAAAAGAGCCGAAGAGCAGGAGCTGCTTAAACTGAAGACAGGTCAATGGAAACGGGTCCCTAGGTATTGCTGGGACTCTGTAAGAGGGACGTCAGTGTTTCTGCTTTCAGTCATTCAGTCATTTCAAAATTCTTGCATTTTTTAAAATGGAAGTATTGTTTATTCCCATATTTTTGCTCTACTTAATGCTGTTGTTTTGGCTGAGAATTCCCTTCTGTTGCATTATCAAAAGGAATAATGCCTTAGCTTTGTTATTCTTCTTCCTAAAATAATCCTTGGAGTCCAGGAAGTTGTAAAGAAATACATAGGGGGGGTCCCATGAATAGATGAAGCTATTGGGCGTCTCCGTGTTGTGAGTCTTTGATATGAGTTTTACTGTGTAAAACTGTGAACTCTCTTGTTTCTAAATGCCAGTTGTCAGGATGCAAATCATCAGAGAAAGGAATCAGAAAGGTATTTGGGCTTCTGAACATTCTTTTTAGTCCTCAAGCTCAAATTTGTATTTCAAGCTGATGTAGGTAGCTCCCCCATTCTCTTGTTTCATACCCATCTCTGTGACAGCATGCACCATGCTTACATCCACACAGTCATCTAGATTTAATTATTTGTTGCCTCCTCTTGGATGCATTCATTTTCACAAGTATTTCTCAAGTGACCATGTTATGCCAGACACATAATAACCTATTGAACAAGAGCCATACTGCCTGGTTCAAATCGTCTCTCCAAAAAATTCTGTCTCTGTGACTTTGTGCAAGTTAATATATCTCTTTGTGTCTCAATTTCTTCATCTTTAAATGGGGATAATAATAGTACCTATCTTATAGGGTTTGGGCCACTGTTCAATTATATATTTTTGTCAGTATTATTTATTTAAAATTCTTTAGTATCTGCGAATCAATCAGTGGGAGATACCACATTAACAAACTGAAGAATAAAAACCATATGACCATCTCAAAAGATGCAGGAAAAGCTTTTGACAAAATTCAATACCCATTTTTGATTACCAAAAAAACTTCAGAAAGTGGGCATAGAGGGAAGCTACTTCAACATAATAAAGGCCATATATGACAAACCCACAGCTAACATCATTCTCAACAGTGAAAAGCTGAAAGCATTTCTGGTAAGATCAGGAGCAAAACAAGGATGCCTGCTCTCTCCACTTATATATAAAGAGGGTTAATTGCCAATTTTTTGATTTTTGACCTAACAAGAAATGATTATGTCTTTGGTAAGAAAGGATCATATCTTTGGTAGGAAAATTACTGGTTCAGCACATAGGCACTTTTTAAAGAAGTATGTTGACTTGTTTACAAAGACAAAGGAATAATGGGATTTAGCAAGTCCTTGGGGCTGAAACCACTGACAGTACCTATAGTAACAGGTGGTGTTATGGATATCTTCCCCGTCTGATGTTGGTTCCAGTGGTCCTGTCTTGCAGCCATGTTACCTAGGTTTCAGGTTATAAATGTGTGATGGTTTTAACATGTGGTGGTGTGGTTTTGAATGTGGAGCCAGGGTTTGTGGGGATATGTGCTGGGGACTGAGTGTAGGTGACCCCCCCCCTCCAAAAAAATATATATGGTGATACCACTGGCTCCAGCGTGATGGTATTTGGAGACAGAGTCTTTGGGAAGTCATTAGGTCATGAGGGTGAAGCCTTCTGCTGAGATGAGAGCTCATATGTGAAGCGTCAGGAGAGAGCTCGCTTCTTCTCTCCCTCTTGCCATCATATGAGGATGAAAGGAGGAGATAGGCATCTGCAAACCAAGGAGAATGCTCTTGCCAGACAGTGAATCTGCACCGCCTTGACCTTGGACTTCTCAACCGCCAGAACTATGGCATATTTGAGCCACAGTCTATAGTGTTCTTGTTATAATAGCCTGAACTTATTGCAGGATCTAAATTACTCACAAAAAGAGGTATTCATTGATACCCTGAAAGTGTTATTTGAGGAGGAGCGCTCTATTAATTGACAAACATATAACAGTGCTGCCAATATCAACTTCCTGAAAGTGTCTTTGGAGAAACTGGGCCCACAAGGGAAGGCCTGCAGCCTTTCCAGTACTGTTGTCTCTCTTTATCCCGTGGTTTCCCTTTCTGGAGTTTCAGTTACCGGTGGTCAACTATGGTCTGAAAATATTAAATGGAAAGTTCCAGAAATAAACAACTCATAGGTTTTAAATTATACACTGTTCTGAGAAGCCTGATGAAATTTCATGAATACCTCAGCGCTCCTGTTATGGCTCAGCGGGTTAAGAAACTGACTAGTACTCCTGAGAATGCAAGTCCGATCCCTCCCTGGCCTTGCTCAGTAGGTTTAAGGATCTGGCATGGCTGAAAGCTGTTGTGGAGGTTGCAGATATAGCTCAGATCTGTTGTCTCTGTGGCTGTGGCATAGGCTGGCAGCTACAGCTCTGATTCAAATCCTTGCCTGGAAACTTCCATATGCCATGTATGTGGCCTTAAAAAGAAAAAAACAAACAAATAAACAAAAAACAGAAAATGAATCTTGCAAATACTGAAAAATATGAAATCTGTGATACTGTGCTCGTGTTCAAATAACCCTTATTTTACCTAATGATTGATGGCCCCAAAGCACAAGTGGAGTGATGCTGGAAATTTCTAGTTTCTTACTCTGCCTGATTTATAAGCTAAGATTTATCATAGATATGTATATATAGAAAAAAAAAACATAATGTATATAGGGTTTGGTACTATCTGTGGTTTCAGGCATCTGCTGAGGGTCTTGGAACAAAGGGGGGCAATGAATTCCCATCTAAGAAGTTAGGAGGGGCCTCACATCAACCATAGCTTAGGGATTAAGAAGAAAATAGAGCCATGAATTATATATTCAGTGTCCAGGACCACTGTGAGCTTTCCTTTTGCTGTCTCATTCTGTCCCCCTCATTCTATTTCAAAGTCTCATGGTTGATGGGATTATTTCTATTTTGTAGCCTAACAAAGCAAAAAACACCAAACTGAGAATCAGAGCGGTTACATATTTTTCCTAAGATAAGAGAGTTAAGTGGAAGAGCCAAGATTCAAAACCATAGTTTTCCAAATCTAAACCTCATTGTCCTCAGCCATCTCCACTGCCACATCCTCACTTTCTGGGTTGAGTTCTAGATTTATCTTGAGTTCTAGATTATCCTTCTTCATATAGGATCTACCAGTGTATGTGTCAGGCTGCGATCTAAGGGCTTTCCATCTACACATCCTTCCCACCATCCTCTGTGACACATTCTGTTAGTCTCTTCCTCTTACAGATACAAAGACCGTACGGAAAGGAAACCGGGCTAAGGTCACACACTTAGTATACGGTGGAGCCCTTCTCTGTGTCCTGGGCCCCTAACCATATACATTAGTAACAGCATTTGGTATACCATCTATTTTTCACGTATTTATTGTGTTTATTGTCTGTTTCCACCCTGACTACAGTGTAAACTCCATGAGACCAGATTTTTGTTTTTGTTTTCTTTGACTCACTGCCTTTTTCCAAGCTTAGCATGTTGGGGACTCAACATTTATTGAATAAATCATGCTGCCTCTTGTGGGGTATAGGAAACTGACATTAGAGATCTCAGCTATCAAGAGGTTGGGAGTTCCTGTCCTGGCTGAGTGGTTAACGAATCCGACTAGGAACCATGAGGTTGCGGATTTGATCCATGGCCTTGCTCAGTGGGTTAAGGATCCGGCCTTGCCGTGAGCTCTGGTGTAGGTTGCAGACGCGGCTCGGATCCCGCGTTGCTGTGGCTGTGGTGTAGGCCAGCGGCTACAGCTCCGATTAGACCCCTGGCCTAGGAACCTCCATATGCCATAGGTGGGGCCCTAGAAAAGGCAAAAAGACAAAAAAAAAAAAGGATTTGGCCCCACATAGCTCAACGTAGGATGTTGGGTGGGAGACATTTCCAAATTGCATTGGTGGCGGGCCCTCGGTTACTTCCTGGCTGACCCAGCAGGAGAATCCCTGGGTGAGGAAGCTCTGTCGTTCATCCTCTGAGGGTCACCTCTTCTGGTCTCATCCTCTAACTGAAAGTAGCCCAACATCGCCAATTGCAGATTTGGGTGGGGCACTCCTGGACCTTCCCTCATGTGGGTCTCAGATCCAAAGTAACACGCTGTGAAGAATATGACAACTTGCATTAAATCCAAACCTGATAATTCAAACATTGGTGACCTATGGGATGTTTCTTAGCATCTCTAAGCTTCACTTTTATTCTCTTTAAGTCAGGCCTAAAAATATTGAGCTCACAATAGTCAGGTCATTATCTGGTCCACAGTATGAATGCACATTTAGTTTTGCTCTGGAATATGGAGGTTGTATCTTTTATCTCTGACTCCACCTCTTGTTGAAAGTTAGAGTTGAAAGAGCCGAATTCTTTGGCATATTAAACAATGGAAGGCTTCTTAGGTGTTAGGTCTGCAGTTTAATTAAGATTGCTTCATGTCTTCATCCCTGAAATAAAGGTATCAGGACAAAGGTCAAGTTCATCTGACCAAGTACAATGTCATCATTCCTAAGAGTGGGAACAACTCTAGAGAAAGATTGAGGATGAAACCCAATTGATGCTATTAGAATGGAGGAACATGAGGTCAAATTTAGAAAAGCAGGAAATACTTTCAAAATAAATGGTTCTCGCCTAACACCCTGTCAGGCTGATCAGGAAAAAGATACATTTAGAGCAGCGATTCTTGCACCTTTTTCAATTATCATTCCCCTGGTAACCTTTTAAAATACCTTTCCCATAGTTAACTCCATAGTTCTATGAAAGCTTAACACTGTGGATATGCTGTATATCTGTGTATTAATTTTCTGGGGCTGCCATGAAAAATTACCACAAACTATGTAGCTGAAAGCAACAGAAATTTGTTGTTTCTCAATTCTGGAGACAAGAAGTCTGATATCAAGATGCTGGCAGGGCTGTGCTCACTGCAGAGGTTCCAGGGGTGACACGTCCTTGCCTCTTGCTTGTTCCTGGTTGTTGCTGGCAGTCGCAGTCTTTCTGATCTTTGGGTGGTGAAAGCATCGCCCCAACAGTGTGGCCGGCCGTTTTCTTGCCTGTCTTCACACTGTCTTTCCCCCGTGCCTGTCCCTGTGGCCAGACCTCCCTCTTCTTATAAAGACACCAATCATTGGATCAGGACACACCCCTAAATCCAGTATGACCCCATCTTAACTTGATTATACCTGCAAAGGTACTAGTTCTAGATAAAGTCACATTCTGAGCATGTGAGAAAACGTAAATTTTCAGAGACATGATTCAATCCATAACAGCCTGGTTTTGTACTGTATGTATATCTGTGCTTCGTACAGACAATAAGATTTTTTTTTTTTTTTTTGCTACCCTCTCCCAAGATCTAATTTGCAAATTCTTAGGGGTGACATCACCCCTGAGGAAAATTGCATGCTCTAAGACAGGGGAAGCAAGGTGTGTTCTGGAGGATCAAAGCCAGCCTATCACTTACTTTTGTAAAGAGTTGTGTACATAGCCACACCCAGTCATCTGCATATGCTTATGCCTGCTTCTTGGGTTGAGTAGTTGTCACAGAGCCAGTTGGTCTGGCCCAGAAAGCCTAAAATATTTACCATCTGGCCCTTTACAGAAAAGATTTGTCATGCCCAGCTTTGAAGCACCAGGGCTGAGAATTAGATGTAGGGGAAGTATTTTAGTTCCCAGAGTGACAAGTTATCAAATAATATCTTGGCTTTATGATTTCATAATATTCATAGGGCCTAGGCTGTTGTCCTACTGGGGTGTTCATTTCAGTGGAACAAAGGAGAGTCAGCAGAGGTCAAGCTAATTCCAGGAGGCTATTTAGGTGGAAGGGCGTTTTTAGATATTATGAGCTTAGATGGAATTGATCAGGTCAAGGGTTTTAAAGAATATTAGGAGAAGCAAGCCAGTACCACAAAGCAGGGAGATTGAAAATAAAGTCTGGTATTTGCTTAGAAAAGAAATGGGAAAACTTTGGTTTCAACAAAAGAAAACAAAACAAACCAGGCAGAAACCATGAATCAAAGATAATATTAATAAAATGATAACTGCCAAAAATATATACTATCATATGAAATTATTTTTTCCTTTGCTATTGTTCTAAAAACACTCAATGAATTCAGTCATTAAATCCCCAAAGAGCTGAATATCAGTATAATGATAACAGTATTACAAATAATACCAGCAGAGGTATTTAGCATTTATTGGCCATCTGCTCTGTAACAAAACTGAACTTCAAAAATCACTCCTCAGGACAGGCAGTTTCTTTCCATTTTGCAAATGGGGAAATTGATGCCTAGAGAAGAACCTTGCATGAAATCACAGAGGTATGCCCAGTACATGGCAAGAGTTCGAACCCAGTTTTTTCTGATGCTAAAGTGGCTTTTGTTCTACCTTTCTTCAGATGTACACCAGGAATATAGACAAGTAGACTCCAAAGTTCAGGAAGTCAATAAAGATAAATGGGCAAAAAGAATGGCAAGAGGAAAAAATTTCATGATTTCTTTTTCCAAAGCAAGTATCGTTTCTTTCCATCTTGCCATGACCTTCCATGCTCTGCTTGGGCTTCCAGACTCTCATAGGTATGTGTTTGTATTTACTGACAAGTTCCAATTAAAATGACAGGCAAAAGACATAAGCTTCATGATGGTTCCTAAGAGTAGTCACAGTTTGTTGTTTTTTTTTTTTTTTCAGTTTGATTAAATGGCATCTCTTGATAGGATTTTGTAGACTGATAAGAATTTTAACAAGTAGAAATACGCAACTCTGCCTCAGCATCCTAGTCTTATCAAGGAAAAAAACAGAACATTAGTGTTCCATTCAATTTCTTTAACACGTATCAAATATCTGTACTGTACCTGATATCTGATCCTCCCATCCCTGTTAGACCCAGGCCAGGAAAATGCAGTCTCTGCTGGGCTCATCCACAGGGGGTGGCAGAGTGGGAACAAGAGTGTCCTTACCTGTATCTGATAAGAGGACCTACCTAATACTCTTTCAAAGAGATTTACGTCCGCCAATGCATTAGAAAAATTATTTAGAGGAGTACTCAGCACAGCATAGGTTCTCAAAAACTAGAACCCCCAGATGGCTGCAGCAGATTCCTCTGCATGGGGGTCTAGTCAAAGTCCTAAAAGGGAAAAACCCACACCCCAGCAAGAATGTAATTTAGAATAGAAGGAGAGAGAGAATTTCTCAGCTAAGCCTAAAGAATTCAGCAATACTAAACCTGCCCTAAAAGAAATATTGAAAGGTCTGCTCTAAATAGAAAAAAAGCAAGGATCCTTAGAAAAATCACAATAGGAAAAGCAAATAAAAGGATTGACTATCACTTCAAATAAGCCAGTACATAGATTTAAAAAAAAAGTTTTGTTTTTTTTTGTTTTTTGTTTTTTTTTTTAGATGAACAAGAGCTAAAGAAAAAGCTGGAAAGGCACCTTGGTCAGGGAAGCCAAAGTCAAGGGGATTGTGTGGCACCTGGAGAGATTCAAGTGATGTGTTTCTGTTGAGTCCTATTGTTCAGAGTCCAACCAACTGTTTCTGAATGTTCTGTGACCACAGATTATCTTTTACCGTAAATGCTATCTGGTCTATGCAGTGGTAAAGAGTGTAACACAACCGTGCAAACACTGAGGAAAACGCAGCGAACTCTTTCCAGAACATGGAGAAATGGAAATTCAGGTTTAATACTTCTCTTGGGATGTTTGTTCTTTCAGTCAGGTTGACTTGAGTGCCGCGGATTACAGATTTTCTGCTTTTGAGCTCGTCTTTGTGCAAAGCACTCTGTAGCAGGCATCTGAGGGCCTCCAGAGGTGTTCATGCTTTAATGCCACGCGCATCTTACCTCACGGGCCAAAAAGGATGCATAGATGTGACTTTGTTAAGAATCTTGGGAGATTGTTCTGGATTATCGTTTGGGATTCCATGTAATCACTGGTCCTTATAAAAGAAAGAAGGAGGCGGGAGAATCGGAGTCAGAGAAAGACGTAGACAAGAGCAGGGAACCCAAGTGGTGCAGCCTGAGCAGGCCCCGACCAGCCACCCCTGGATCTGGAGGGATGGAGCCATGACCTGGGGAATGCGGGCAGGCTGTCAAAGCCAGAAAAGCCAAGCAAATGAGTGATTCCCTAGAGACTGCAGGGAGGCCTGATGCCAAACCTGACATTAGCTGAAAAAAACCATTTTTCACTTCTGGCCTCAAGATTGTAAGAGGTGGAGTTTGTGTTTGTTTAAGCCACTAAGTTCATGGTCTACAGCAAGAGGAAACTAATGCAAGCGACCTCCCGATTCCAGGGCATGTAGTGTCTCCTCAGCCTTCTTTACTGACACTTAGAGGTCTCTTGATGCACCTGCTAACATCTAGGAGGTGGGCAGTTGTTCCTCCCAACCCTATATACAAGCAGGAAGTCACTGAATGTGATAGTTTTGAGCAGAATGCAAGTCGGCTAAGGTTTGGATGGCCAAATTCTTTACCAAAGAGGCAGCCTCATGTTCTTCTTGGTGCAGATGCAATGTATGGCAGATTGAGAAGCATGCCTTGCTTCTGGAGCCCACCCTGTAGGTCTGCTGCTATCGTTAGTGTTTCGCCTGGTGGTATGCATGTCTCAGGTGCAGAGTGCTCTCACCCCCTCCCACCTTCCCTTCCAGTCCTGCAGCCAGTGCCGGTGAAGAAGGCCTGAGATTATGGATGTAAGGCAAGTGGAGTAGGTGGAGATGAGATGTAGAAAGGAGACATACTTCTGGCCATTTCACAGTTTGCTTCTCACATCATGGAGATGGACAGAAGTGGCGTGGCAATTCTCGGATTTCGGTTCCATGTACCCACTGTGCTCAAAAATTGTGCCAAACCATAAAAGAAAGCCAGAGGCTTATTGACTTCATTCCTCGTCAGCCAGGATCCTCTATCGCAGATGCTGCTGCTTTCGATCTCAATCCAGCCCCAATTAGCAGAAATCCTTTCAGATGTTACCGTGAGGTCTCTCGTTAGCCTTTGTTCCTAGCACTCTCGTACCCGGCATTTTTATCCTTTTAAAAAATGTGTTCCTTCGTAAAAAGCTGAAAGGAATTTATTTTTATTCCAGTATTTTGCTGAATTTATTTTTTAAATCAAGAGAAATACTTCCATCCATGGCAGAAATGTGTGTGAAGAAAGATCTATGAAATAGTTTAGGGTTTGGGCCGTTGTGTTTCCTTATGTCATTCCGCAAAGTCTGCAGCCACTCTCACCTGGGAAACTTATGATCACATTCTTATGCTTACAGCAGAGTTAGGGGTACGGAGAGTTCATTTGGGGCCACTTCCATAAGTTTTCATTTCTATAGAAAAACGTCTGTATCATCCACAGACAGTTTAGAATTCTCAGGATTTCTTTGTCCTGCTTGTGTTGTGCCTGCCTGTGGTGCTCCATTTCTCTGTGACAGACTCTCTCAATCCCAGCACAGTTGACATTTGAGAGAGAGGGATGGAGGACTGAGCTGTCCTCTGCCTTGTAGAATATTTTAGCAGCATCTGTGGCCTCTCCCCACCAAGTGCTACTAGCACCTGCTTAGTTGTAACAACTGAAAGTGTTTCCAGACAGTGCCTCCTGGGAGGCAAAGTTATCACTAGGTGTACAGCAGTGCTGCATGACCTCATCAAAAGGAAGTGATGGTTCTAGTCTGGATTTCATTGTGACATGTCCATGGAAAATGTATGTTCCAAAAGAAGGTATATAGATGGTGTGTGTGTGAGAGAGAGACAGAGAGAGAGAGACTGGGTTACTTTGCTGTACAATAGAAATTGGCAGAACACTGTAAACCAGCTATGATGGAAAAAATAAAAATCATTAAAAAAAAGGAAATGTATGTTCTAGCCACAGAGAGAAAAGTTTATGGGTGAAGTGAGAAAGCCGTTTATTACACTCTGCTCTATCCTGGAAACCAAACAAGATTCCCCTTGGAATCTTAGAGTCCTCACGACACAGGGCAAGAATCCATTTTTCTTTTACTTCGCCACAGACTGAGCACTGGCACTTCCAGTGGACACAGTGGTTAGCGGAGGTGAATGGTCAGGACAGCAGAAGTGAGGGGTGGATCAGGGCAGACCCTGGACCAGCTACAGCGGTGGTGACCAGCAGCAGTGAGTCAGAGCTGCAGAAGCAAACACTGACGGTGACACGGGGACACAGCAATGAACACACAGATGTAAAGACCTCAGGCACTGAAATTTAAGGTTCTGTGGCACTTAGACATAATAGTGTCTGGACAGATCTTCAAATGACCAAAGTGAAATGTGCTTCCAGAGAAGGGTTGATTTGTAGCAGAAGCGAATGGAGGTGGGGGGCGGGGATAAGGAGCTGCAATTCCCACTGATAGTGAGGGCAGGTGATTCAGCTCAGAAATAGCCCAGCAATATGTGAATGAGTGGGAGGAGTTAGCTTGAAGAGGGCCTCAGTCCTGAGGAGGTAAGTGGGAAAATAAAACAGCAGTATTGGGGTATTAAAATTGAAACAGGCTCCTTTGACGCTTAGGCTGGTGAGAACTAGGAAAAATAGGGTTATTTGCAAATTAGTGAACTATCATTTACAATGAATATGCTCATCGCCTTGTGTGCTACAAATACGTGAATTCAATGGTTCAATAGTTCTAAATAGTTTAGAAAAAGTTTTGAGTGATACTACACTCCTGCATGACTACCAAGAAAAATCTTAAATTGATTCTTGGGTCATGTTTTTTTCTTTCCTCATTTTAATAAATTAACTCTTAGGTGAACATATGGGCCTGTCCTATCAGTGTCTAGATTTGAAGTTGAATTAGTTCTTTGAAGGTAAAGTGTGATTTTTTGCCAGTGATTACATTATGTGATTCATGAGGCTTGGCATGCATAGTTTAATATATGATTAAAGTACAATGGTTTCAAGCATGGCATTTTATTCTATACACTGAGGTGTTCAGATAAGAGGAAAATCACAGCTCATCAACCTCGCTTAGCATAGAGTATCAACTATTTAGTGGCCCAATAGGAATCTTTAATAGCTACTGCAAATCTTATAGATGCAAATAGCAGCAAGGTGAGACTTTTTAATATGGCATACTGACTATATGTATTTATTTTATCCCCTCTAAATTTCATTAAAATGATGGTGAGATAATAATAAGGGCACAGATTCACAAGTCGAAGAGAATAGAAGAGATAACAGCAGACAAGTGCTTGGAATAATTTTCAAGATGTAAATAAGATGGAAGAGCAATCACTTGCTTGATTGGAGGAAGAAGTTAGAACTTAGGTTACTATAGAGTTTTATACCAATAAGAGGCACGTCTGCTTTTCCCTCTAGAATCCCCAGATGCTTAGGAATCAGAGACCAAATTTGTCTCAGGAGCGGTAGGTCAGGTGCTGAATTAAATCATGGGGATTGGTTGAAAATGTTAATATGGAATGATTAGACAACTAGACCTTCTGTTAGTCAGAAAAACCTGAACAAATAGGCCTTGGGACTTTCGTGATATGGCAGACAGGACAGTGAAGAAATACGGGGGAAAACATGAGGAAGAAGAAGTGCTGAAAATAAAGATTAAGTGAAAATCTAAATAGGCAGGCACCCAGCTCTTTCACTCTATCCACTTCTAGAATAGAATTGGCTGGAATCATAGCTCATCTGAACAAGGGTCCAGCATCTGAGGACCAGAGACCACCTCAGAGGAAGGGACTTCTGTAATTAATAATTGTGTTTTATCCACATTTTTAAAAAGCCACCTTATCACACATTTCACACTGTAATGAACCCAACAGTCAATATGCTTTGACCACTCACACAGAAATTCCAATCAAATTTATAATGTCTTACTCTTAAAAAAGGATTCCCCTTATTGAACTCCTAGAAGAAAACCTGTCTTACCGTAGTAAGACATAGTATCAAAAACAAAGTCTGTGAAAGAAATAATTGATAGGCTAGATTTATTTTAAAAAGAAACCCCCCCAAAAATATTTCTGCACCATAACAGGCAATGTCAAGAGAATTAGAAGGAAATATTTGCAAAAGACACATCTGATAAAGCACAATTATTCAAAATCTACGAAGAACTCTTAGGGAGTTCCCCTCATGGCGCAGCGGAGATGAATCCGACTAGGAACCATGAGGTTGCATGTTCGATCCCTGGCCTCCCTCAGTGGGTTAAGGATCTGGCATTGCCATGAGCTATGGTGTAGGTCACAGATGCGTCTTGGATCTTGTGTTGCTGTGGCTGTGATGTAGGCCAGCAGCTGTGGCTCCGATTAGACCCCTAGCCTGGGAACCTCCATATGCTGCAGGTGTGGCCCTATAAAGCCAAAATAATAAATAAATAAAAGATAAACGTAACTGTTGGGGAAAAAAAAAAAAAGAACTCTTAAAACTCAACAATAAGAGAACAAGCAATTCAACTAACAAAATGACCAAAGACCTTGCAAACACTTCACCCAAGAATGTATGCATACAGATGGCAAATAATGAAAAGATGATCCATGGCATATGTGATCAGGAGAGGCAAATTAAAATATTAGATACAACTACACACCTGTTAGGTCACAATCCGGAAACACTGACAACACCAAATGCCAGTGAGAATGTGGAGCAGTGAGAATTTTTTTTTGAAGACAATTTCTTCAAAACTAACCGTACTCTCCCCACATGATCTAGCAGTAGTGCTCCTTGGTGCTTACCGGAAGGAGCTGAAAGCTATTATTCATACAAAAACCTGAACGCAAATGTTTATAGCAACTTTATTTATAATTGCCAAGACTTGGAAGCAACCAATATGTCCATTAGTAGCTAAATGAATAAATAAACTGCAGTGCATCCGGACAAAAGAATGTTATTCATACTAAAAATAAATGAGTTTTCAAGCTATGAAAAGACATGGAGGAACCTAAAATGCATATTACTGCGTGAAGGAATCCAGCTGAAAAGGCTACATACTGTATGATTCCATTTATGTGACATTTTGAAAAAGGCAAATCTGTGGTGAAACTAAATCAGTTTCCAGAGCTTAGGGGAGTGGGGGGAGTTTGAAGAGGCGGATCACAGAAGGTTTTTAGGGCAGCAAAGATGCTCAGTATGGTAATGATGAAAATATGCCATGATACATTTGTCCAAACCCATGAAATGTGCACCCAAAGTGAACCCTAATGTAAATTTAGATTTTGAGTGATTGTGATGCCAATATAGGTTTATATTGGTAACAATGCACCACACTGGTGAGTGACATTGATAATGGGGCAGGTTATGCATGTGTGGGGATAGGGGATTTATGGGAAATCTTTGTACCTTTCTCTCAAATTTTTGTGAATATAAAGCTTCTCTAAAAAGTAAGTATTTTTCTTGAATGAAGAACTCTGTAGGCTCTAAAATATTCATAGGAATAGGCATGGAACAAGGAGAAGAATTGGTATTAAAATATAATTATGAAATGGAAATAAAATTCAATTTTTCCATGTAGAAACATGGAAAATGCTTATGACATAATGTGAAAAAAAAACAAAACAAAGGATTATCGGGTTTTTTTAACATATAGAACAACAAAGATTAAAGAAACTAGAATAAATAGAATAAATGGTGGAAATAAGGAAAAACTACCAAAAATAACGATAATTGTGGTCATAAGAGAGGCAAAATATGAGATAAGATGTTCTGAATAAAAGAAACAATCAGAGAACAGAAATGAACTGGATAATTAGAAACAGAATTTTTGAGTGTTCTGCTTTCAGGATGATACAGTTAGATGAACTTTTTCTTTTTCCTCCCACTCAGCACAGCTAATTACCCCGGACATTGTATATTAAACAAGTGAAAGAAGACTCTGAAAGGTGGGGAAAGAAGGCAGACTGGAACCCAAGGAATAACACAGTGATGAGACTTTCTGTTTTATTTTGTATTGAATGCCCGAGACGAGGTGTTAGAGAAATAGGCAAAAGAAAAAAACTACCACTCTAGCCAAAGGATGGAAAAGAGGGTGCATAGCACAATAGAAAACCTTTACATGAAAACTACCCTACTCCAGACAAACACCAAGAAAATTAATGTCCTAATCCCACTCCTGCCAGCAAGGGCCACATGGAGCCTGGATGTCTACCTGTGTGGAGACCAGACCTCCATAGTGTCAGTGGGATCACAGGGAGACTGGGTCTCCACCCCCTGAAATCAATGGTAATGTAAGGCCCTTCCCTTTCCTGCTGTGGGAGACTAGATGAGGGGTAATGGAGATAGGGCTTTCCCCCCTCCCAGCAGGAGCAAGACAAAGAAGAGCTTTAAAACTGATTGAAAGGGAATTCCCATTGTGGCTCAGCTATAACCTGACTGGTGTCCATTGGGATGCAGATTCAGTCCCTGGCCTGGCTCAGTGGGCTCAGGATCCAGCATTGCCAAGAACTGTGGTGTAGGTGCAGACATGACTCAGATTTGGTGTTGCTGTGGCATAGGATGGCAGCTATAGCTCTGATTGGACCCCTAGCCTGGAAACTATATGCTGCAGGTGCTGCCCCCCCCCCCAAAAAACAATGTGAAGAAAATCCAATACTAAGAAGACAAAGATATTAGGAAGATGATATTAGAATTATTTGACAGAGTTTTTAAAAAGCAACCATAATGAAAATGCTTTCAGTGAATATTTACAGACATAACTGGGCAAATGAAAAAATAGGAAGTCTCAGTAAAAAACCCAAAGCAAACAAAACAAGAAGCAAAGCGTCAGAAAAAAAGATAAAGATATAAAAAAGCTATAAATATGTAAAATATAAAGATAAAGATATAAAAAGCAACCAAATGGGAATTCCCACTGTGGCACAGCAGGTTTGGGATGTGACATTGTTTCAGTGGTGGCTTGGGTCACTGCTGAGGCAAGGGTTCAATCCCCAGCCCGGCATAGTGGGTAAAGGATCCAGCATTGCTGTATCTGTGGCTTGGATTCAATCCCTGGCCCAGTAACTTCCATATGCCACAGGTGCAACCAAAAAAGAAAAAAGAAAAAAAGCTACCAAGTGGAAATTTAAAAATATAAATAATTAAATTTTTAAAAATTACTTAATTGATGAACTCAATAGCAGAATGGGGAGAAAAGAAAGACTATGTGACCTAAAAGCAGAACATAGAAATTACCAATCCAAACAGCACAGAAACTTAGACCAAACCAAACCAAACAAAAATTACCTCAGGAAACTGTGGGACCGTAACAAAAGATTTATTTATGTCACTGGAATCCCAGAAGGAGAAGATAAAATAAATGAGACTGAAAAAAATATTTAAAGAAATGATGATGTAAGAGTTCCCAAATTTGGCAGGAAGTATAAACCTACAGAGTCAAGAAGCTGAGTAATCTGCAGACAGAATAAACTCAAACTATGCCAAAGCACTTTTGAATGAAATTCCTGAAAACTGAAAACAAGGAAAAACTCTTTTAAAAAAGCCAGAGAAAGGCTGCTTTACCTATGGGAAAGATCATTCCAATGGCAAGACTTCCAGAAGGAAGCACCACAATATTTTTCAAGAGCTGAACAAAAAGAGCCATCCACCAAGAATTCAATATTTGGTGAAATCTTCCTTTGAGAACGAAGGGCAAATCAAGACATTCTCAGATGAAGGAAAACTAAGAATTTTTGGCCAATAATTCTTCCCTAAAAGAATGGCAAAGAAGGTTCTCTAAACAAAAAATGTAAATGGTAAAACTAGAAATCTTAGAATATCAGGAAGAGAAATTAAATACAGAAAGAGCAAAAATATGGAAAGATACAACAGATTTTCCTTATTCTCTTGAGTTTTCTAAATTATATTTGATGGTTGAAACAAATATTTTAGCTGTCAAATGTGGTTCTCAAAATATGTAGAGGTGATATTTCAGAAAACTATTTTATATGTGGGGAAGGTTAAAGAGGTAAGGTTTCCATGCTTCATTTAAATGGACAAAACATCAACACCAGAAGAACTTGATAGGTTATTAATATGTGGTATATCTAGAATAACTATTATAAAGCTACACAAATAAATATTCTCAAAGACATCAGAAATATATCAACATGGAGTTCTTTTTAATGTTCAAGTAATTAACTAGAAGGCAGGGAAAAGAAAACCAAAAAATCAGAGTGAACAGAAAACAGACTTAAGCCTTAATATATCAACAATTACATTAAGTATAAATAGTCTAAATTTGCTAATTAAAATACTTTGCAGAACAGATTAAAAAGCAGCTATATATTGTCAATACTTCAATATACTGATGTATGTATATAAAGGGTAAAAAGTTGGAAAAATTCTACAAAAAAAACAGTTATAGAAAAATTGAATATTGACGTCAATCAACAGAATCTCATCAGCATTTATAGAACACTCTGCCCAACAATAGGAAATAGCAGGTTTTTTTTTTTTTTTTTAAAGTGACCATGGGACATATGCCAATGTAGACCATACCCTGGATCATTAAACATTAGCCAATAAAAACATTGAAAGCATACAGAGTATGCTCTCTAACTATAAGAAAGTCAAACTAGGGAGTTCCCGTCGTGGTGCAGTGGTTAACGAATCTGACTAGGAACCAGGAGGTTGTGGGTTCGGTCCCTGCCCTTGCTCAGTGGGTTAAGGATCTGGCATTGCTGTGAGCTGTGGTGTAGGTTGCAGACGCAGCTTGGATCCCGCGTTGCTGTGGCTCTGGCGTAGGCCGGTGGCTACAGCTCCAATTCAACCCCTAGCCTGGGAACCTCCATATGCTGTGGGAGCGGCCCAAGAAATAGCAGCAACAACAACAACAACAACAACAAAAAAGACAAAGAAAAAAAAAAAGAAAGTCAAACTAGAAATCAACAACCACAAGATAACAGGAACATTCCAAACTAAACACAACACTTCTAAATCATCCATAGGTCAGAGAAAAAGTACCAAAGAAAATAAAGAATATATAATGACCTGGATTAAAATAAACATACACAAAAAATCTTTACAAGATGAAGCCAAAATGGTGCTTTTAGGGAAATTTATAGCAATTTAATACTTGCATTGCAAAATAGGAAAAGCATTGAATCAGTATGTAAGCTCCCAAGTGAAGGAACTAGGGGAAAAATTGAAACCAAGCAGAAGGAAGAAAATAACAAAGATTTTAGCAGAAATAAATGAAATTGAAAAATAGGAGTTACCATTGTGGTTCAGTGGAAACAAATCTGACTAGTATCAATGAGGTTGCAGGTTCAACCCCTGGCCTTGTTCAGTGGGTTGAGGATCCAGCATTGTATGAGCTGTGGTGTAGGTCACAGACACTACTTGGATCTAGCATTGCTGTGGCTGCAGTGTAGGCCAACAACTGTAGCTCCGATTAGACCCCTAGCCTGGGAACTTCCATATGCCATGGGTGTGGCCCTAAAAAGAAAAAAATAATAAAGCAAAAATATAGTTCTTGGAAAATATCAACAAAATTGCTAAACTTATGGCAAGATGGACATAGAAAAAAGAAAATACAAATTACTAGTACTAGGAATGAAAAAGGAGATATCACCACAGACCCTGAAAATATCAAAAAATAGTAAGGGAATACTGCATACAATTCTATACACTTTATAACTTAGATGATATGGACCAATTCCTCAAAAAAGCAAAGATTATCACAACTCACTGATATAAAATAGTTAATTTTAATGCCCTAGTCACTATTAAGAAAATTGAATTGGTGGTTAAAAGTCTCCAAAAACAGGTATCTTTAGCAATATATTATTTTAATGGAGAATTCTACCAAACATTTAAAAATATGTAACACCAATTTTATACAATCTCTTCCAGGAAATAGAATGAAAGTAAATACATTTCCAATGAATGTATGAAGCTGAAATTACTCTCATACCAATATTCCTTACGAATATAGATGAACAAGTTATTAACAAAATATGAGAAAGTAGAATTCAGAAAGGTATTCAAAGAAGGATACATCAAAATTAAGTGGGATGAATAGTCAAAAAGCAATCAATGCAATATACCACATTTACTGGTTAAGGCAAATCACATGACAGCATCAACTGATGCAGAAAAATAATTTCATGAAATTCAACCTGCATTTATGATTAAAAACAGAAAAATAGAAACTGAAGAAAACGTCTTTAACTTGATAAAGGGTATTTACAAAATACTGATAGTTAACATTTAATGGTTAAAAAAAAATGAATGCTCTCCTTGTAAGATGAGGAACAATTATGTTTACTCTCACCTCTACTCTGCAAGATAGTACTCGAAGCAATAGCCAGCACAATAATATCAGAAAGGGATAAATAAAACTCTCTCTATTTACATATAACGTATAATAGTCTACATAGAAACCCCTATGAAAAAACATATATGTATTTCTTACATGTATGTATGTATGTAAAAACCTCCTAGGTCAATAAATGAATGCAGCAAGGTAACAGGATATGAGGTGTTCATATAAAAATAAATTTCTATGTACTATCAATGCACATGTAGAAACTAATTTTTAAATGACATTTGAAAATCACTGAAAAATGAAATACTTAGCAATAAATATCACGAAACATCTACAGGTCTCATGTTGAAAGCTAAAAGCTAATAAAAGATATAAAAGAAAATTTAAATAAGTAGGCATACCATGTTCATGGATTGGAAAACTCAGCATATTAAAGATGACAATCTTAAAGCTGATATTCAGGCTTAATGCAATTCCTGTTAAAAAAAAAAATCCCAGAAATAGTTTCTGATAGAATATCTATAATAATTCTGAAAAAAGTAACCAATTCGAAGACTTACTCCATAACTACAGTAAACAATTCTTTGCTATTGGTGGAACAGAATAAAGAATCCCTAATTAATAGACCACTTATTTTTGACAAAGGAGCAAAAGCAATTCAATGGAGTAAGAATAGTTTTTTTTTCAATAAGTGGTCCTTGAGCAATTGGACATCCATAGATAATAAAAATGAACTGCAACAACAGCCTCACACCTTATACAGAAATTAACTAAAAATGGTTTTAGATTTAAATGTAAAATTATAAAACTTTTAAATGATAACAGAAAAAATCTTTGGGACTTAGAAATTTCACCAAAACATAGACCATAAAAGAACAAAATCAATAACTTGTAATCCATCAAGATTGTAATTTTTTCTCTATAGAATATCTATTAAAAGAATGAAAACACAAATTCCAGGTTGAGGTAAAATATTTGTAAACCACAAATCCGACAAAGGTCTTATATCTAGAATATATTCAGAACAGTTATCCCAACTGCCCTCACATACTTTCAGCCTAATTAGAAAATGGGCAAAAGAAATGAGGAGACCTTTCACATACATAAAAGGATATAAAGGTGACACATAAGTATGTGAAAAAATATTCAACATCAGTAATTATTAGGGCATGCCAATTAAGACCATGAGCTAATATACAATATTAGAACAGCTAAAATGAAAAGTAATGACAATATAAAATCTTGGTTTCATCATGTATTGCCGGTAAAAATGTAAAATGATACAGCCACTCTGGAAAATAGTTTGGTGATTTCTTAAGAAACTAAGCATAGTCTTAACACATAACCCCACGGTTTCACTCTTGAACTATTCCAAAGAAATGAAAACATGTGCACACAAATACCTGTATAAAATTGTTCCTAGTGGCTTTATTTACAATAGCAAAAATACTGAAATGATTAAAATGTCTTTTAATAGGAGCAGGGTTAAACAAATGGTGTTAAACCATCAAAAACTATTCAATAATTTTAAAAATAAATAAATTATGTACACTCAACAGCTTAGATGGTTATCATGCTGAGCAAAAAATGCCAATCTCAAAATGTTACATACTTGATGAATATATTTGTGTAACATTCTGTAAATCGTACAGATGAAAAACAGATTAATGGTTGCCAGTTACAGGGATGGTGAGGGGAAGGGCATGAGGATATGTGTTGAGGGGTGTAGGGGGGTGGGTGGTTAAGTATACCTATAATTGGATAGCACAAGAGGAATCTCTGTGGTGGTGGAATAATTCTGTATCTTGATTATTGTGGCAGTTACATAAGTAGTCAGGTGATATAGGACTATATGCACACATGTGTCAATGATAAATTCCTAATTTTTATATTGTACCTTAATGAGGTAAGATGCACCCATTGGGAGAAGCAGAGTGAATTGTATCTACTCTGCTATCTTTGCAACTTCTGTGAATGTATAAATATTGCAAAATAAAGTTAAGAAAAATAACCTCAAAGTTCCCGTTGTGGCTCAGTGGTAACGAACCCAACTAGTATACATAAGGGTGCGGGTTTGACCCCTGGACTTGCTCAGTAGGTTAAGGATCTGGTGTTGCCATGAGCTGTGGTGTAGGTTGCAGATAGAGCTCAGATCCGGTGTAGGCCTGCATCTGTGGCTCTGATTCCACTGCTACCCTGGGTGCTTCCCTATGCCACAGGTGTGGCCTTAAAAGAAAAAAACCTCACTTTTAAGAAAAGAATATTAAATCTAAGGAGAATTCTTGGAAATGAAGAGAGACAAAGACAAAATTTTAAAAAGGCTAAAAAGTCATGGATTATGGCTGAGTAGTATTCCATTGTGTATATATACCACATCTTCTTAATCAAATCATCTTTCAGTGGACATTTAGGTTGTTTCCATGTCTTGGCTGTTGTGAATAGTGCTGCACTGAACATGCAGGTGCATGTGTCTTTTTCAAGGAAAGTTTTGTCTGGATATATGCCCAAGAGACTCTCATACTAACTGAAGTCAGAAAGAGAAAGACAAATACAATATGATATCACTTATATCTGGAATCTAATATATGGCACAAATGAACCCTTCCACAGAAAAGAGAATCATGGACATGGAGAACAGACTTGTGGTTGCCCGTGGGGATGAGGAAGGAATGGGACAGGTTGGGTATTTGGGGTTAATAGATGCAAACTATTGCCTTTGGAATGGATAAGCAATGAGATCCTGCTGTATAGCACTGGGAACTTATCTAGTCACTTATGATGGAGCAGGATCATGTGAGAAAAAAGAATGTATACAGATATGTGTAACTGGGTCACCTTGCTGTACAATAGAAAATTGACAGAACAGTGTAAACCAGCTATAATGGAAAAAATAAAAATTACTATAAAATAAAATAAAAAGACAAAAAGTCATGGATTAAATAATGAGATAAGCATTCCATTAATAGGAATCATAGGTAGGACATGGAAAACAAATGAGAAGAAATCCTTAAAGAAATAACAACCTCCAAGTTTCTAGAACTCATAGGTAAGTACCCCTAGGTTCCAAAGTTATACTGAGTATTCATTATCAAATATGAAAAAGTATGCAAATCATGTTATATTATTAAAAACAAGCTGGACATCTGTTAACAAAATATAAAGAGAATCGTCTTGCATGAGACTTGAAATTCAAGTTTGCCTTGCTTTGCTTGACACTCTGGAGCAATTAAAAAGTTGCAGATTATGTTTTCAGAACACATAGATGGCAAATTAAGTCAAAACTGAGTTTCTGTATTGTTCTCCTTTTTCAAATAATGGATGAGGGTGAGATCTATTGCAGAAGCCACAGATTTGTGAACAATAATGCTTCATACTTTGTGTTCAATAAATTTAACAATAGGCCATCTTCCAGTTCAGGAATATCTTCTGTGCTTTTTTAGACTAGATCATATATAATTCAGGAGCAGATACTTTTGTTTATAGAGTAGGTCATCATTCCTCTTTATTTTGGGGGTCTCTGGTCACACCATTTCTATTTTTTACATAATTCATTAACATTTATATGAATCACTAGTGATCTGGGTAAGTTCTGAGAGCAACATCCCACATGGAAAAGTGGAATTGAGAAGAGAAGGCAAAAAGAAAAGGTAATAAAAAATTAAGCAAGCCTACTGCTTAAGTAAAGGAGTAAAAATAGAAATCAAAAAGGATGAGTAGGGAGTTCCTGTCATGGCTCAGTGGTTAACGAATCTGACTAGCATCCGTGAGGACGCAGGTTCAGTGGGTTAAGGATCTGGCATTGCTGTGAGCTGTGGTGTAGTTTGCAGATGCAGCTTGTGGGTTAAGGATCTGGCATTGCCATGAGCTGTGGTGTAGTTTGCAGATGCAGCTTGGACCCTGCGTTGTTGCTGCGACTGTGGTGTAGGTCTGCAGTTACAGCTTGGATTTGACCCCTGGCCTGGGAACCTCCAAATACCGCAGGTGCAGCCCTAACAAAAAAAAAGAAAAAAAGAATGAGTAAACAAGTGCTGACCATGTAGCAGAACCATAAGTATAAAAATATTTCATTGCAAAACAAAAATATGGCATATGAATATTTAAAAAACAGAATTGTGTATCTGCAAATAAAAAGCTTCTAAATTTCAGAATTAAAATCTGAATCTTTACATAAAGAGCAAAATTTATGTCCAACAGTTAACTGCCTGGTTCTGGTAATAATATGATCCATACAATATATATGCATATAAAATCTGAATATATAAGATTTATAGCACAGAATGTTATTATGCCACATAAGATTTCAGTATTTATGAAGCCAATAAGACCAGTTTAAAGCCTTGGTAAATACATTTATGGACACAATCATGTTGCAGTCTGTATTGCAAATAGCAATTCAGTATGAAATAACCAATAAACTTTAAATGTGTGCACATAATCTTACTTTCCATTATAATAATAGTTTAAATAGCAGATTGAGGGAGGTTTTTTAAAAAAAACATGAACGTATCACAGAGGATTTTGCTTTTTAAAATGTGTGCAGTGGATTTTTAAATAATTCCAGAGGCCATTAAATTCCATTACAATAATGTGGATTTTAAAGATTCTTTTATGCCAAAAGGCAGCAAAAAAAACAAGAAAAAAAAAACTGGGACTGTAAGTCATGTGAATTCCAGAGCTGACTTAAGGATAAAGAACTGTCATGAGAAACTTCAGCAACTGTCCTAAGATGATATGACAAATTTCTGTCAGTCGGTAGTAGAAACCAAAGCTCCTCTTATCAAGAACATGTTTAAGTGAAATGGTTCCGTCATTATTTATAATGTGTGTGTGGCGGCAGAGACAATCGAATGTGATTTTCACCTTTATTCCCTTTACCTCTTGGGTACTCAGCAAGACTCTGTTTCCCTACCTCCCCTGTGATGAGGTGGGACGGATGTCTGAATTTTGAGAAATGAAATCTAGATCGATGATGCGTGCTACTTAATAGGCTATTAACCAACCCTGCCCAGATAGCCCTCCATGCGGGCCATATGCCTTTCTGCAGAAAGGGTGGGAGAGCCAGTAACAGAAATGAGGTTGTCTGGGTGGTTGAAACCCTATTTCCTCCTCACCTTGCCACTCCCCCACCCACATGACACTCTGATACAAATGAGAAATCAACCTTATTTTAAGCCAAAGTTCTTTTGGGGGTTCTTACAGACATTAATCAAACCATACCAGTAACTATCTCATTCACTTTTTGACCACCCCCCCCAAAAAAAGTTTTAAAATGCAAAATGCATCATGTACCCACTAGGATAGTTTTTAGCCAACAACAGGTAATAACAAGTATTGGCAAGGATGTGGAGACATTTGAACCCTCGTGCACTGCCGGCGGGAGTGTAAGCTGATGCAGCTGCTGTGGAAGAGAGCCTGGCAGTTCTTCAAAAATGTCAGTGGAGGGTTTCCACATGATTCACCAGTCGCAGTGTTAGTAAAGGAATAAAAACACCCTGTGAAAAAGACAACTTGTCCATACAAATACCTATGTGTACGTAGCAGCATCATTCGTACTAGCCAAGTTTCTGGAACCAGCAATTCCACTCCTGAGTATTTACCCAGAGAATTGGAATCATGTTCTTACAAAAATTTGCAAGTGAATGTTCACACGAGTATTACTTGTACTAGGCAAAACGTGAGTATAACCCAAATGTGCATCAGTTAATCAATGGATAAATAAAATACTAGGTACCTATGCAGTAGAATTACTCTTTAGCAATAAAAAGACCTCAAGCACTCAGTTATGCTACGATGTGGATGAAGGTCAAAAATATGCTGAGAAAAGCTATCCCATACTCTATGACCCCCCCCCCCCCCATTTTTTAGCAGCTCCCTGCAGCATGCAGAAGTTCTCAGGCCAGGGAGTGAACCCACGCCACAGCACTGACCCAAGCCACAGCAGTGACGACACAGGATCCTTAACTACGAGGTTGCCAGAGAAATCCTCTATGATCCATTTTTTAAAAATATCTAGAATGGTCAAATCTTTCTATGAAGGGACTAGATGAGTGGTTGCTCGGAGTTGAGGAGAGGGGACTGGGGAGGGAGGAGGGGAGGGAATCCTAGTGGGTATAGGGTTTCTTTAGGGAGAGGAAAAGAAAATGTTTTACAGTGAGGTGGTTCTGATGGCCATGTAACACAGCGAATACACTAAAATCATTGTATTTTTATAACGCCATTTTCTTTGGAAAGGAGGCAAGGAGAGAGGGAACAGTGTCAGTTGGCTACTTGGGAGCTGCTGCCTGGAACACATCATAAGCTAATGTTTTATTTCCCGTCTTAGCCTGAAGAGAGGATTTCAAATCTTTTTCTGACCCTTCTGTTCTTTATGGCTACTTGCACATTGCCTCCGAAGCAGATAAAACCTGCCCCAGTGGACCTGACCTTACACTTGCTCTTCTGATTTTGGCCTTCCTAAACCTCCCCCACGTACCACTGGCCAGCACCAGGCTTCTGGCCCCTCCGGGAAGACATTCCCTGAGCCTAGAAACTGAAAAACCAGCTCCTCAACCCTCCTCCCTAACTCATCATGGGAAACAGGGGAGAGGCGCTCATCTTTTAAGAAAGACCAGCTAGCTGTTCCAGAAAGAATGTGTGCTTTGAAATCAGAAGGACCTCGGTTTAAATCTTTTCTTGTTTCTGCAAAGATACATGCACTGGTCAATTCATATGGCCAGAATTAAATTCCCACAGTTTCCTCATTTATAAAAGAGGGGTACTATGAGGTTTGGGTTTTGTTTGTTTGTTTATTTTTGTTGTTGTTGTTGTTTGCATTTTAGGACCACACCTGTGGCACATGAAAGTTCCAAAATAGGGGTTGAATCGGAGCCACAGCTGCCGGCCTACGTCATAGCCACAGCAACACCAGATCCAAGCCGTGTCTGCAACCTACACCACAGCTCCTGGCAACACTGGGTCCTTAACCTGCTGAATGGGGCCAGGAATTGAACCTGCATCTTCATGGATACTAGTCAGCTTCATTTCCACTGAGCCACAATGGGAGCTCTTATGAAGTTTATGATTAATAAAGATTATAACTAATATGAAATTAAGTAGTTCTTTTGGCTTCTGGATTATACACAAATTCATATATCATGCACCCTGAACGCAAACATTGCTACGCAAATGTACTTGAGTCCTAGAAGAGAACACTCACCCGTAACCCAGCATTAACTAGTTTCCAGCTCAGTGGTCCTAAAGTTGTGGCAAATGTGTGCCTACAGGCCACTCCCTCTCCAAACCTGGACAGCTGAGAGTGAGACTGGACATTTGTCGTCTGAGAATTCAGTATGCTTCTCTCTACTTCATCCCAACTTGAGATCTTTTCTGGTCCTTTGATCCACATGACCCCGTGCATATGTTTTTTATGAGGAGGAAAATGTTGGCCATTTGAAACAAGTGTGAAAAGGCAGCTACTGTGAAAAAGGAATAATTTACTTCTGGAATAAATGATTCTTATTTCAGAAAACCCAGTGATGGACTTCTTCCTTTGAAAAATGTAAGAGACCCTCAACAAACATTGATTAAAAAGAAAAGAGTAAATTGACTTGTTAAAAAAGATCATGGCATTCCTGTTGTGGCTCAGCAGAAACCAATCCAACTAGGAACCATAAGGTTATGGGTTCAATCCCTGGCCTTGCTCAGTGGATTAAGGATCTGGAGTTGCCATGAGCTGTGATGTAGGTCACAGATGCAGCTTGAATCCCATGTGGCTGTGACTGTGGCTGTGGTGTAGGCCAGCAGCTGTAGCTCCAAGTCGCCCCTTAGCCTGGGAACCTCCATGTGCCATGAGTACGGCCCTAAAAAGAAAAAAAAAAAAAAAAAGACCATTAGCCCTACAACATTTTCCTCTTTGTAGAGGACTAGTAATGATTTTTTAAATTTTTATTATGAAAAGAGAGAATAGCAGGACTTAGGTTTTACAGATTCATTATAGGTAGTAAACCTGAAAAAAAAGGAAAAAGCAGGGCAGGGTCTCTGTGAAGAAAAAGTATGTTCACTGATAATGTGTCTAGAAGTTAGGGCTAAAAATGGGACATGTCCAGTGAGGAATATCTTACAGCAACAGATAACAGGTTTATTTGTAGCATCAGTAAGGTTGGCATTTAATTACCACTACATGTATTAATGGTACTTTGCAAGAATGAGGGGAGAATGGCAGGAATTTGAGTTGGTGACCAATGGTTACATAAAAAGTTTCTTGACAGAACCAAAGCTATCATTGAAATGAGGACAGTAGGGCTTGAAGTTGGACTGACTCAGAGGGAACATGAGACAACTTCTTTTGTAAGAAATGGGCTGTTAAAATGGAAGGATAGTCCTTTACGTAGTACACCTTACATATACGGGAGCGTTTGTGTGTGTGTGTATACATATAAACTACTCAGGCCTATGGAACTATTTAGATGCAGAAAATGTGCTATCTTGGGCCATCCTGTTGGCTTTCAAAGGTAGTCTGTTTCTTTTACAGGGTGAATTAACAGAGATTTAGTCTCTTAGTTGAGAAGTCATGAAACTAGTGTCTTGTACACGGAATTTACATGGCCCGGAAATGTGACCAGCGTTGCCGCTGTGCCTTGCGTTTGGTGGCATGGCAGCTTCTGCTCTTGCATTCTTTGGTGAAGCGGGCTGCCCTGATCTAAAGGAGCTTGACTTAGACTGCTAAGCTATGGGACAGGAAGCAGACAGAGGAAGGCCCCACATGGAGCAGCACTGAGGCTTCACACAGATGAATAAAGCCCCGTCGGGTCTTCCAGCCTAGATCAACCAGCAGATAAGTGCAGCTGATGAGGTGCCCTCCCTCGGCCAGTGCTGAGTGAAGCTCAGGAAACACCCACCAGATGCTGCATGATTTCCTCACTCAAAGATTCATGAGAAATGACAAACCACTCTTGGGTTATTTAAACCACTGAGTTTGAGGGCTGTTTGTCACCCCAAATTAGGTAACAAACAGAAATGGGCACCAGAAATAGGTGTCACCATAACAACATCCTAAAATACGGTGCTAATGACATTGAAGGAAGGTGGGTAGAAGCTTGAGGACCAGTGAGAAGCGCATTCATGGAGCCTTGGAATACAGTCAGGAAACTGCTCTTGGAGGTTAGAGAAAGGCCATACCCTGCAGGGACATAGAAGATCAAAACTAAAGCAAGTGTCCCTAAGAGACGTGAGATTAAAGAGATCACAGCTACCTCCAGGTGGGGTATAAGTAATGCCCACTCGAGCCCCACCAAATTCCTAACCCACAGGACCATCAGAAAAAATTAGACCATTGGTATTTTAAGCCACTGATCTCGGGGGTTATGTGTTACATACCAATAGGTAACTGATACAGACCCCTCACAAATCCCAACCAGAGGAATATTTTCAGGACGCTGGTCTCCAAGAGCGGTCTTCCAAAGCCAGTGAAGAGCATAATCGCATACCTTCTAAGCTGCAACACCGTCAAGTACTAATAAGTTGCAAATCAACAAAAAAACAACATAAAACCTTATAAGGCGGAAAGAAATAGTGCTTTGGGATGGTTTATGCCTATATTCATGGTCCTTAGGTGACTTACTTATAACAAAATCTCTCCCATTTCCTCCAGTTTGAAGAATTGAGAGAGAGGAAAAAAAAAAAAAATATATATATATATGTATATATCCTGGGCACACTTTAAGCCTCAGAAACGTTCTGAGGCCTTTTGGGACAGTCTGACCCTGCTTCTTTAATTTCTTGAGAAAATCTCTTTGATTGTCTATGTTTTTCTTTTATCGGAGCATAAAGTGTTCATAGTAGGCACTCCAGACCTTTCTTTCTCAGGCAAAATATGTGCCAAGGAGCCGCTTCCTGCAGTTATGTTATCTAAATGAGTGTCCTCGATAATAATCATAATTTTCTCCATGATTGCTCTCACTAAAAGGGAAAACCAGAAGTTAAAGGATTGCTCTAGTCTCCTCTAACTTATAATTTATCCTGAAAGTCGAAATAAAAGCATGTCCCAGATGACACAGCGGTAACCCCCTTCCATCAGATGTGCCTGTATTTTCTCAGCTGTAGAACCTAAAGTAACCACATTATTTTGGAGAAAAGAATTGAGTCAGTGTTAGCATATGTCACCATAAACTCATTTCTGATTCTCAAATTGTTTTGAAAAGTTGTGTTGTTTTGTTTTGGTTTTGGCCGCATTCACAGTATGTGGAAGTTCCAGGGTTCAAACCCGCACCACAGCAGCCACCAAAACCACTGCAGTGACGATACAGATCCTTCACCTACTGCACCACCAGAGAACGCCATGGTTGTTTTGCTTTTTAACGAATACAGGGAAGAAAGAAGAATAGGAAAAGAGAACACTGAGAGGAAAAGATCCAGTGCTCTGCTTATTCTTTTTTTGTTGGTGATTGCATTGAAATGAAAATTGGGTTTGGTGTTCCACTCCCTTGTCTAAATACTGTTGGAAAATTTAAAAAAAAAAAAAAATCTTGCATCTTCTCAGACAGGTCTGATACTATGAGAAGCAGAGAAAGGCCAGGTTGTACTCTTGGTTCCTCTTTTCTTCTTGTTAACAGGCCTGGAATATAAAATATATTTTCAAAAACATAAAGTGAATAAAAGTCTTAACATGGGGAGTTCCCCCTGTGGCTCAGCAGGTTAAGAACCCAACATAGTGTAGGTGCAGGTACAGGGATACAGGTTTGATTCTTGGACTCACTCATTGTGTTAAGGATCCACAGATGTGGCTTGGATCAGGCGTAGCCAAGATTGTGGCATAGGCCTACGGCTGCAGCTCCCATTCAACCCCTAGCCAGGGAACTTCCATGTGCAGCATGTGCAGCCGTAAAAGAAAAAAGAAAGTCTTAATATGGTGTATAAGTTGTCCTTACTCAAATATATAAATACTATTTTAGCATTTAGTAAATATGTATTTTAGGAGATGCATTTTTGGAAAATATAGTGTCTCTGACAAAGATAGCAAATACATTTTTAATGTACATGCCAGTCTCTTGACTGTATCACGGCTTCAGCAAGGTTGCTTTGTAGACCTATCTTTGCTTGTGTGAAAGAGCATCATAATTACATCTACAAACGATACAAAAGGAATAACTGTGCTGAGAGCTTGTCAATTGCTGTTCTGTAAGAGTAACGCCTGAGTTAGAGAACAGACGTCCTCAAATGCACGAAGTTAATGGGGTCAACCAACACGAAGAGCGACTATTCTAACGGGAACATGCTTGCTTAGTGGAGCATCAGGGATGTTAATTATTTTCATCTGGCAAAGAAGAGCTTTGCAAAGTGTGATAGTCTTTAGTTGAATTCGAAGAGTAGCATACATTCACTTATGGCCAAGTCCATATCACAAAACACTTGACCAGAGGCCAAACATCTATTTCTATGATCTCCGTCATAAACACAGCTATATAAGATGCAATGTTCTATGTCGCTATTTGTTCCCTAAACGTGAGAATGTGAGGCTAACACCTTGAGAAATATCTCCTTATATGAATATGTTTACATTCTTCTTAAACCAGAAAACAACAGAGACAATACAGATTTGCCAGGCAAGTTGAAAACAGGATGCATAGGGAAGAAACTTGCGTGCTAAATGTGGTCTGAGGACGAGGAAGCAGAAGTAGAAACATAGTTGGGGGGTGGAAGCCAGGCAAAGGCACGGAAGGTGGTATCTGCAGTCCTTTTCAGCACAGTTGCACTGAGAAAAGGGTAGCAGGAATTCCCGTCATGGCTCATTGGTTAACGAACCTGACTAGTGTCCTTGGGGACACAGGTTTGATCCCTGTCCTTGCTCAGTGGGTCGAGGATCTGGCGCGCTGTGAGCTGTGGTGTAGGTTGCAGACATGGCTCAGGTCTGGTGTTGCTGTGGCTGTGGGGTAGGCTGGCAGCTGTAGCTCCAACTCGACCCCTAGGCTGGGAACCTCCATATGCCATGGGCGTGGCCCTAAAAAGACAAAGAAGAGAAAAGGGTAACACAATGTGTGCATGTGTGCGCGTGCACACACACACACACACATGAATTCACTCCATATCAAATAGGTACATGTGGTGAACAGCAGTGATTGGTGAGCAAAACACAGCTGATGGGTATTCAGGGACATAGAGGAATGTAAGGCATAGAAAATACACTGACCTAAATGGAACCAATAGTCTCAGCCTCTTGGCCATGCCTATCCAGCCGGGAAAGAAACGTTCAAATCCAGCAGTGATGAAAGAGCCCATCTTCAACCTGTGGCAGGTGTCTTGGAGAACAACAAAAGGGCCATTGCTGTGCGGCCACTGACGGGTGGAAAAGCAAAGACCAGGAACATGCAAACCAGAGAAGAGAGAGGAGAACGAGGTCAACTGATGAGGAAAAGCCTGGCAGCCCCATCCTGAGGAGCTGGGAGAACCTTTGTTGGAGGTTTAGAAGAGCCTCAAGGGGTTTGTTCCGATGCTATCAAAGCCTCAGACGAAGGCTGTACCTACTTCAAGCTGCACTTTTCCTTGTGGTTTGTTCTCATAGCAAAGTGAAACTCAGTTGCCCCCAGTATGCATATAAAGTTTTCCCTGCCTGCAGTTCTCTTAAGAGCAGCCCATTGGAGGCCTTTGAATTCTTTCAGCTTGTGCAGAGACCTTTTATAATAAATTGTGTTTTTCATGTTAAAAAGGAAACTTCAAAAGAAGGTGTTAACATAATTGAGGCATGATAAGTTTGACAGTAAGTGTCATTATCAGAGTTCCACTGACGGCTTTTTGAAGTTAAAAAAAAAAAAAAGTCTTTCCACATAGGCACAAAACTCTTGCGGTGTTTAAACAATTTCACCAAATATATTAATATTCTGCAACGGCCCCTTCATTCTGAAGGTTACCCAAGTGAAATGGTTTTCATGATATTTAGGTTTTTTAATCTATTGAACAAAGAGGTGGTACTCTCTGGTATTCCATATAGAGAAAATACAGAAGTTTAAAGGATGCGATGAAAGGTAAAGATACGGAAAGGTGTTCTCATGTTTGCCTTCTGCACACCAGTGGCTCACCTCGTACGCACACTGGGAACACCCTCCACTCTGAGTGTCTTCATTGCAATAGGCGGAAAAGATGGATACATAAGAAGTCAGGTGTATCTGGATCATTGGAAGCTTTGCCTCCATTTAGCATAAAACCAAGATGTGTTTTCTAAATGAATTGTTCCTATTTTTAGCATTCCCCCAAAATACGGTATCCCTTAATTGAGAAATTCATCACCTCTGTATATAAGAGGCCACCTCTCCTATAGTAAAATTTAAAATTCTTTCTTCTTAGAGCTTTCTGGATTTCTGAGTTGTTTTTTCATGAAGTTGAAATAGCGCAAGTGTCCAATAAGACAACCAAGAACACTTAAAAAGAATTAAGGAGGGATGTGTTGGCAAGTAAATCTCAGAAGGAAGAATGTGCAATTAAAGAAAAAAAAAGTAAGAGACAAGAGTTGAATAGAAAACCACACCAAATGAAATAATGAAAAAACAAAACAAAGCTGTGATTAAATAAAGCTTGATTTTTTTTTTAACACAGTACACATTCTTTTGAAGTGCCTGGGGGAAAGGAGTTAAAATGCACCAAGAAAAGAAAGTTAAGGAAGAATTTTGTGACAAAATTTTGATTCAGATTTTTTTTTTTCGCAGTTAAGTTTTAATCTTACAAAGGGCAAAAACTAGTGAAAGTTGAATGTTTAAAATTATTCTTATATATTTTTAAAATTAGATATACCATTATGAATATTAAACTTAGAGTTTGCAGCTCTGAACACACAAGCCCAAAGCAGGTGCTGAAAGTAGTGCAGAAAAAAACAAGTAGACGCATCTGTGATGAGGTGTAGTTTGTGTTGCTAGAGTGATCCACTGAGCTCAAGAAACCAACCAATCGTTTTAAAATCACTGGGCAGAATTTCAGAACATGTAATCTGGTCTTAACAGTTTATTCATTTTCCCATCCTTCATAAAACCTGTGGGAATAAATATTCCATGATAACTTGTCATTTCCTAAATCAAGAGATTAAGGTAAGTTGATTTAATTATTGCCCCTCCTGGCCAGTTCTCCCTCTTGCCTCACTCCCCTCCCTGATCTCTCAGTGTTAGTAAATATAGGTGGGGAAACTATCAAAAAAGCCCAGAATAATTCTTGAAAATAATGATCCCATATTCATATTATATCCTTTATATTTATTACTCTATTCACCAAATATTTATTGGCATGGTTGTGTATCTGTCATTTGACTAGATGTTATTTTTGTACATTACGAGTCTCACGATGGGCACACCATAAAAACTGAGTCAATAAATAACCAATAAGATGTTGAATAAAGATATGCAATACTGTGACTATAATTTAGAAAACTGAGAGAAGTCTAGGGGTAAGGTTGTGCATATACCACTAAAAGAAGAAGCAGCTAAAGTTGTGGGAATAAGTTGAGTTTAGACAAAAGCACACAAAATAAGTATCTGGAATCTAGGTCTGAGTCACGGCCCTGCCACTTACCCCTGGGTGGCCTCAAGCAAGTAACTTAAAAAATTCTGAATTTCAGTTTTGACTGACTATGCTGGAGAGAGAGAAAAAAAAAAAAAAGACTTCCCAAGCTTTTTCTACAAAGTAAATAATGATTTCTACCTCCTATCATGGTGGGCTTTCATCTGGAATGATTCTCCCACTAAAGAAACCTAGGAAATGTTTTCCAAGACAAGGTCTAGGAGATGGTTGAGTCCAAAGAAGTGAGTCTGATGTTTGGGGATGATTTTTCTCCTGGGAACATTTGCCAGTCTGCAAAAGACCAATGGGTTTCTGAACCCCTAGGAAGTATTTTGGACTTATTCCCAGTGTTATTGAGGGTGAAAGTTTAAATACAAAGCTAGCCATCGTGTGGGTTATAATAAACCCCATGAGCTTTTGTGTTAGGATCCTAAAAATTACACCACAGGGAAAAAGGAAAGAATAAACCAGATACAATTGTAAGGACTGCAACCAATTTTAAAAATGTTCAATCTGAAAAGGGGAGAAAGTAACTCCTAATCGTTGAGGTCCATGAGAGTCTGACAGAAATAAATCTAAATATACCAGTCTTACTTTTAAATTCTCTTGAGGCGAATGTTTCAATTATAGAGTTCTGTCAAAATAAGAGAAATAACAGTACATATAAAAGTGAGAAAAGTGAACTGCGAATTAGAAATAACGCACGCACACCAATACAGGTCCAGATTTTGTAGTTATCAGACATAATCATTCATCAAGAACATGTCTCCTATACTTGAGGGGCACAAAAAAAAAGTAGAGAATCTCAGAAAAACTTGACATTATAAAAAAAGGACATGAATGTTTCCTAAAAACAAATAAATTTGTACCAAAAAAATGAAGTAACCCAATTTAGATTTTCAAAGAAAAGCTGTAACATTGGATTGAACATATTGAACAGAGAATTCTTGATCTGGAAGATAAGTCAGAAGAATATAACTACAGTGAAATATATGAGACAAAGGAAAATGGAGAATAGATGATAAGGGACATAAAAATACAGCAAAAATATGAGAGATGCAAAATACGGCAAAAAAAGTATAATTTAAACAGGGTTCTCCCTAGGCTGTGTTTGTGAAGCCCTGTTTGTATAAGCAATTTCATTAAAATTTTAATAAGGAATTCCTGAGTCCATAGTGAGTTCCTGATAAATATTTGGAATACTTGGTAGAGAAAAGACCCTTTGGTACTTGTTTATTATCCAATCAGCATATGCGAAGTTGTTTTACAGCAACCAGGACTATCTCTTCCTATTCAGATCTGGGAACTATCTCTTAATGAGACAATACAGATTTTTTTGCCTCTGAAGTTCTCCAGTACCAATTATTAAAGTCAGGTTGCATCCTTACTCAAGCTGCTGCTCATCCATAAAACCTCCCACAAATGTTTTTTTCAGTGTCTTCTCATAATTTATTGCTGTGCTTCATTGATGATGACCCACAAATACAAGTCTTATCCAAAATATGAAGGAAATGTTAGCCATCATTGGTTTTATGCTGTATTAAATTTACTGTTCAGGATTTCATAATGTAAACCTAGAGAAACACATCTAATCATGTCTTTTTAAAAATTCCTTAGGTCACACTCAAGAAACTCCTTCCCTAAGGGTTGGCTGCTCCCCTGTCTTCCATGTGCTACCCCTATGGAGAGACAGTAGGCAGGGGCACAGGCACAGGGCAGGAAAAGTCCCCTCATTTACAACGAACATTCCAGAATGGCTTAAGCAGAGATCAAGGAAAGTCCATATCACTATCAGAGGTGGCAAGAGAGAGCAATGATCGGAAGGGCCCATTGGTTTTGTGCAGCAAAGGTCTTCCAACCCTCAGAGAAGAGAGAAACGGCCATCCCCAGAAGTCTGCCTGGCCGTGCCGCAGCCTGCAGAGCAGGTGGGTGGCCTCTGTGGATGTGATGCACACACAGCCTGCCGGCTGCCCCTCCCTCTGTCCTCAGGTGCTGAGGATCAGAAGTAACAGCAACCCAGTTAGAACCTGGGTAGATGGAAGCCGATGCCCTCGTCCACATACACAGGCCATGGACCAGTGGTAGCTCAGAACCCTGAGTTTGTATGTGTCCAATTAGGTCAGCGCCATTCTGGCTGATCCCATAAAAGAAATGCTGCGCTGGCCAGAAAGAGCAGTCTGTTCACTGGGCTGCCCTCCTGAAATTGAGGTCCGAGCACAGGGTCCCAGAACACCTCCATAAACAAAAGTTCTGGAGCTGCTTGGGGATCTGACTGACCCACGTGTGGTGTAAAGGGTCAGAGAGGGTGCCAAATGGAGGACACAGGGCCCAGGTCCATGCAGGTCTCCGTTCAGGCCAAGGGCACTCTGCCCAGTGGGCACTGTGGGAAAGGAGGACTTAGAATTCTGTTTTACAGAAGGCATTCCAAAGCCCAGGGCTCTCAGAGGCATGGGACTTAGACCACAAGCTTTGCTTTTCCAAGTATAAATACAGCAATAAACAAACATATAATCGATGTCAGAAAGAGAATAGAGAAAGAATAAAGTAGAAGCAAAATTTGAAGCAATCTGATAAAAGCAAATATAAACCACAAAGACATGGCACAAAACTGGCAAAAATTGAGACATTAATAATATCATGTTTTAGAGAAGGCATGGGTCAGTGTGAACTCATACACATCAGGTCAAGATTAAAATTGGCCCAGCCACTTGTGAAAATAAATTGGCATTATCCTATACATTTGGACAATCATTACTCCCTGAGTAATTCCACCCCTGTGTGTATCCTAGAGACGTGCTTATATGTGTACATCAGGAGACACGCCCAAGAGTGAGGGCTCATACCAGCATCAATCATAATTTCAGAAAACTAGAAATGACCTGAAGGTCCAAACAAGCATGGAACAATGGCACAGTAAGCCAGAAGTGGTCCATAGAATTGCATAAGATGCATGTTGCAGAAGGATATGTGAAGTTTGATTCCATTTTCATTAAGCGCAAAAAATGTCAAGACCAAAGATCTCATTATTTAAGCATAGATTCATGATGCTGAAACTAAGAACATGAAACTGAAAATAAGAACAAAGGAATGACTTTTTACAAAAGTCAGGATATTGTTTCTCTCTGGGACAAGAGCAGGTTACGAGATGACAGAAGCAAGGAAGGAAAAACAAGATATTGGTAATACTCTAATTATTGAGCTGTGTGATAAGTTTATGGGTGCTCATTTTATTGATATGCTTTTATGACTTCCACATATTCCTTTGTATGTACAAATATTTTATTAAAGCCAATATTTTAATAAGGAATATGAATATGAACTAAGGTATTTATACTGAGAATGAATAGGAAGACTACGATATGTCTTGAAATGTACTAGACTCTTAATGAGGATTTTGTAGAGTAGTGAAATGTATTGAATCAATAAAAAGGGGCCGGAATACGTGAGCTTTACAGAAACGTGAAGGTTCTAGAAAATAACTATGACATTCAGGAAATTATGATAAATGTCATTAGGAATGTGCCCAATAGCATTTACATTTAAATTGTGAGAGATTTCAGTCTTTTGGAAAAGTCCGGTAAGGTTTTATAGGAAACATGGTATTAGAGATTGGCCTTAAAGGAAGATTCAACAGCTCGGCTCGATGCTGTGGCACGGCTTCAATCGGATTCCTGGCCTGGGAACTTCCACCTGCCGTGGGTGCGGCCAAAAAAGGGGAAGATTCATTTTGACCATCAGAGGGGATCTGCGCGGCTCTTCCAAAAGCAAAAGACACATGGAGGGTGTAAGTAAAAAGTCAATTGATGTCATTTTCAGGGACCAGACTGAGGAACCTGAGGAGACCTTGGTTTTGCAATGAGTTGAAAGGTCCTCGGAGAGGGAAAATAGGGATTTGGGATCTTGAAAATTAAGCTTGCACATTCGTGTAGGGCAGATGTGGCTTGTGAATGACCACGGAGGAGGACGTCTATTGGAAAAGTCCTGCGTCTTTTCAGGTCGGAGTAAAGGCTCCGACTGGAATGGTGATGATGGCAGCTGAGTTCTTCACGGCATGACAGTTGGAAAAAAAAAATTCCCAAGTAGATTTGCAGCTCGGAGTTTAACAAGTAGAAACTAAAAGTGGTGATTTTCTCATGGAGAGGTTAGAAAAAGTGGCCCATCTATATAGTAATTCTCCAAGCACAGATTTCAATGACAACCAAGAAACCAGTCTGACTGGATTTAAGCCCCGATCCGATGTTTCTAGGGTCATATAAGCATAGTTCTGCCCTAGTTTTTCTCAACAGGAGGTATATTCCTGGGTTTACTCGTGCCCATTATAGTTTTGAAAATGATTCCAACCTACAACATTAGTTTAATTCCTGTAGCTCATACAAAAGAAATCTTGGATTTCTGCCTAGAGGCCGTAAAAGTTGATGTGTCTAAAAAAAGGCTAAATGCGAGGGCATCTCTGCCCCAGACGTCTCAGAGTTGTAGCAAGAAGACAGCAGAGATTTTCCTTCTCTATGGGAACTTTTCAGATGTGTACATGCTGTCTTTTCTGATGGTGTCTTTGTCAAAGTTACTGAGAATTTCAGTCTAAGAAATAATTACACTGCCCTGACACTACTGGAAATAATTAAATGGTGAACCATAAGGGGTCTTGGTTTTAAGAATAGAGATTTTAAGATATTTTTTCAAATGCTGGCAAATGTGTTTGTGTATGTTTGTGCTTATGGATATATACATGTATATATACGTGTAGATATTCAGATTAGCTATTTATTTTCTCTATATACACATTTCTAGAGTTAATGTATTTTATTAAGTATTAAGTATTACTCAAATTCATTGTTTGCACTTGTAAAATTAGACCCTGGAAGACTAAAATTACTATTTAAAATCCTATTGAGTGTTGAAAAGATATTTCACTTTGTTATTCATCAGAGAAACACTAATTAAAACTATGTTACCACTAACTGTAACAATGGCCAAAATTTAAAAATTGGAAAATACAAATGTTGGCAAAGATGTGGAGTAGCCAGGACTCCAGGTGCTGGTGAGCCTTGCGTGCAAATCGGTACAATTGTTTTGCCAAACTCTTTGATGGGGTCTAGCAAGCTAAGCCTGTACACATTCTGCAGTTTCAATCCTAGAGATACGCACAGCAGAAATAAGTGGGTATATTCATCAAAATACATATGCAGTGTTCAAGGAAACACCAGGTTTCATAGGTCCTAACTGGAAGCTCCCCAAATGCCTGACAATAGTATAGTTGATAAACAAATCCTGTTGATTCATACAATGGAATGTTATTTGGCATCAAAAGTGAATGGCCAAGAGTTCCCATTGTGGTTCAGTGGAAACGAACCTGACTAGTATCCATGAGGACACAAGTTCAATCCCTGGCCTTGCTCAATGGGTTAAGATCCAGCATTGCCATGAGCTGCAGTGTATGTCGCAGGCACAGCTTGGATCCTGCATTGCTCTGGCTGAGGCATAAGCTGGCTCCCATTTGACCCCTAGCCTGGGGACTTCCATATGCTTCAGGTGCCAAAAAAGAAAAGAGACAAAGTGAATGGCCTAAAGTTACCTGAAACTATATGAATGAATCTAACAAACATCTATTTAAGCTAGATGCTAAAGGGTATTTAATGTTTGGTTCTTTTTATCGAAAGTATACAAATTATGGGAAACCAGTCTACACTGTTACAAATCAAGGACGGTGGTTACCGTCAATGAGTACTAACTAGAAGTAGCATGAAGCAGTCTTCTCTGGTGCTGGTAACAGTTTGTTCTTTTAGGTCAGTGCAGTTATAATGTATGTGTGTGTGTGGATATATGTAATATATATATATCCTTAATTATATATACACACATATATATGTCATTGTACATAATATATAATCCAGATTATATATTCTTAATTATATGCATATATGTATAAATACATAAATAAAGTTTTACAAAGTTTTATTTGGTCATTTAGCTTTGAAGGGCCACTGGCAAGATGGTACTTCAGATGAACCATATGTGGTTGGTCATCATTTCATAAAAATTAAATTCATAGCAGGGGGTAGTTATTAGGGCTTTCTGAAGAATAGACCCAAGGGGATATGTACAGCATAGAATGAGATTGATCCTGAGGATGGGCTCACGTGATTCCTAAGAAAGAGAAACCCCACAGTCTGCTGTCCACAGGCTGGAGGCAGGGAAGCTGATGGTGCTGAGGGGAGGGGATGGCGGCTCAGCTCAGGGTCAGGCCAAGAGTGGATCTGACCTGCCCAGCCTTTCTGTTCTTCTCAAGCCCAGCAGGGGCTTCCCACCTGCCTTGGGGATGATCCTCTGCTTTACCCAGTTCACCAATTCAGATGCTCATCCCTTCTGGAGACACCCTTGCAGACACACCCAGAAATAAGGCACTTTAACCAGGTAGCTGGGCATCCTAGGGAAATAGACACATAACATGAACCAGCACGGCGGGGACCACTTCCTGTTAAAAATGGGCATTCTCTTTATAGCTAGAAATTAAGCGAGGGCCTAAATTATGTAAACAGTTAACGTAGAGTTATGATGTATTATTTTCTTTTTTTCCCCTTGACTAGATCTGTTTCTGTTTCTTGTTGACACTTACGCTCACTTAAGATAACAAATACAGAGAGATATAGAAAAGACAATAATTCAGTCACCTGGAGAATAATACTAGGAACGTTTAATTCCATAGGCCTGTCCATCATCCGTCAATATACTCACTGGTATTCATTCATGTCAAATATCTGTTGATATTTCAGTTTGTGTCGAGTGATGTGTCTAATGCTTCAGGTACAAGGATCAGCATTAGCAGACGCTCTCAGGCCAGAGTTAGCTTCCATTCTATGGAGAGGCTGAAAATAGTCACACAATCACCTGAAAATGTGCCTATTAAAATAGTCATGAGTGTTATGAAAAAGAGGTAAATACTCTAAAAGAATGAAAAGGGGGCATTCGATGGTGAGGAAGGATGAATGTACGGGCATCTGGAAGAACGGGAGATTGCCAGTTTAAAGGGCAGAGACTGACAGAAGAATGTCAGGCGGCAGAAAGAGCACGTGCAAAAGCCTGGGGGTAGCAGGGAGCGTGGCCAAATCTAGGAGAAAGAAAGGCCACTGTGGATGGAACCCAGGCCTCTGAAGTAGTGGCTTTCATGCCTTAGAATTGTGCGGAGGGCTTGTTTAAGCCAACACACTGTTGGTCCTCCCCTGCCCCTCCGCCAGAGTTTCGGATTGAGTAGGTTCAGAATGGGGCTGCATCATTCGCATTTCTACAAGTTTCCAAGTGACGGCGATGCTAGAAATCGTCCTTCGGAAACCACTAATCTAGAGAACATGACGTGGCACGAGGCGTAATAGAAGCCCAACCACTTACAGCTTCAGAGGACGTGTTAGAAAATCAGTTCTTTATTTTAAAAGCAGTGGGAAGTACTAAGATGTTTTTCGCTGGGGATTGACCTGATGTGTATGTTTTGATAACATCATTCTATCCTGGCATGGCGCATGAATGAAAGCACTAGAAATCAAGAGGCTTTTGAAACCACTGTAGGTAAGGGCTGACGGTAGCTGGGTCTGTGATCATAATGAAGAAGATAGAAAGGTGTGTCTGAGAGCGAGTTTGTGACTCATCCTTTAAACCTCAGGATTTTGTGCTGGATTGGATATGGAAGGTGGAAGAGGACAGAAAACAAGGATGAGTCTTGTGTCTCCTGCTTGCATAACTGAATGGTTGGCAGTATCATGCACTAAAATAGATAATGGGGGAGTTTTGTTTTGATCAAGTGAGGTTGAAATATCGTTTGAGATGTTCAGATACAGATGTGAAGCATGCGGTTTTGATTTGCCCGTCCAGAGATGGAACGTGTTCATTTAGGAGTCACCTGGAATTTGGTTGCCATGAAACAGAATTGGCCTAGAGAGAGAGAATTTAAAGGACAAAGAGAAAAAGAACTCAGGGGTGAGTCTAAATGAATTCCCACAGTTAGCAGCTAAGAAACGGTGATGAGCCAACGAAAGAGAGTGGGCGCATTGCCAGAGATGTGGGGAAAAGACAGGAGTGGGTGGTACCTGAAAAGTCAAGGGAGGAAAAATGCCCAGGAGGATGGAGACTTTTCAAGAAATATATGAAAGGATGGCGAGAATAGAGTAAAGTAGTAGCAGGAGAGGAGCATTCATTCATTCATTCATTCATTCATAAATAAGCACGCTGACCCTACTCAGAGATAAAGACAATTGACCTGTGAGATTTTAAATTCTCTCTCTTTCTCTTATACACACACACACACACACACACACACACACACACACACCCCTTAATTCTGATGATGCAAAAAGCTACCTTGATTAAAATTGCATTTTATTACTCACTTAATTGAGTCTCGTTAATAATACTCATTACCAATTTGCATTGCTTTTTTGGGATATGAGCTGCTTGCTAATGTCCTCTAGTGTATTTTTTTTCTATTGGAATACTCATTTTTTTTCTTACTGTTTTATGACAATTATATATAAAAATACTTGTTTATATTTACTCATATTTTATTTACTTTCACTTATTCTTTATACTGTATGAATCAAAAATGTCATTTAATCGAGGCCAGTCCATTCTGGCCTTTTTAGTCTCCAACTTTGGTGCCAAGCTAAGAAACACTCTTCCTACATCAAAATTCTGTCAATATTCACATGTATTTTATCCTCATCACTTTAATACTTGATTTTTGTCTTTTGAAATTTGAGTCCAGCTTGCATTTACTCTTCCAAAGTGTGGGGTACAAATCTTACTTACATTATTTTCCCTTAAATGCTTCACCCGTTTTCAGGCACAGAGTATTTTTGAACTTCTGTTTGAAATGTCGGAAAGGTAATGCTCATGGCTGAGTTGACTTTGTCGCTTTGGATTTTTCTCTGTTCAAGCGGAGAAGGTGCTTATGCTTTTGGAAGTTCCCACTCAAGGAAAATTGACTCTTAATGCATAGCCTTCATATTCCTTCACATTCTTTTTCTTTTAGCCCCCCAAATGTACTGAAATTACTTCACTTAAAAAAAAAAACCAACAACAACAAAAAAAAACGCCTAGAGGGTTGACCTAGATTGTAGTTGCCCATCTGTTTAAATAAATGTACGACTTGGGCTATTCTCTTTCTGTTCTGGTTGTCTGTTAGCCATTTAGAATGTATACAAGGGCATCAAAAACTCATTCTATTTTGAATCTTCATCCTCTCAGAGATTACTCTCCTCCTGTAGAACATCTTTTTAGTAGCCAAATCATAACAGAAAGAGAACATGTCTTTTTTAGAATATTTCCCCTGTCGTGGGGTAAGAAGATATTTTCCTTTCAAGGGCACAGTGCAAATCACATTTTTAGCACTCCCTCGAAAGACACATTGCATTCACAGGTTCCTTTGTTCCCCTCTTCAAAAGGTAGGATATTTAAAATCACACAGTAACGAATGGCTGTCCGTATAAAACTCAAGAATCACGACTGTGCCTAGAGTAGAATGTGAAAGGCCGTGCTCCCGGCCCCTCCCCTCTTCTTCACTGTATGTGTAACTGGAAGGTTCTTCATGACTCACCTGTAGACAAACACACCCGTTTTCCCATTTTTGTTTTGTTTTACATAAATGAGATCAATTTTTCACTCAATAATACAGCTTGAGGATTTTGACTTAAGTTTCCCTCCTTCTTTTTAATGGCTGCATACTAGCCCATAGAATTGTAATTTGGCTAAATCTGTAAGGCAATATTGATGACGTTAGGTGTTTGGATTTCCTTTCTCTACTACAGCGTATGCAAAGATGCTGTGCACTCTGACTGGTCTCCCCAAGACTTCTCTCTCCCCCACCCCCGACACCCCCCCGCCTCCTTAATGCAGTTGGCAGGTGACCCTTCCAGAACCGTATCTGAGCGTGGATGTCCCTTGTCACTCAGATGGTGGCACGCAGCCCCTGCACTGTCTGCACTTTCATTGCCTCTGTGACCTTATCTCGTTTTCTTCTCCTCACTCGGCTGCACCAGTGTTTTAGACCCTCACTCAACACTGCAGGCAGATTCCAGCCTCAGCATCTTTACCCTAAGGCACTCTGTCTGGAATATGCAGTCATCTGGTACCTCAATGGCTTGTTTTCTCTTCTGGAAGCTCTTCTCGAATGGCATGGTGGAGAGGCCTTCTTTGGCCATCATCTTATCTAAAATTGCGACGCATGTCCCCCAGTCATTCGTAATCTCAATCCCTGCATCCTTAGTTTTTCTTTAGCACTTACTACCTTACATGTCCTGTGTGGTGTCTGTCTTATTGGCCTTGTTTGTTGTCTGTTCCGTGTAGGCAGGAACAGAGGCCTGTGTCTGTTTAATTTCTGCTACCTCTCTTCTGCCTCCATATCCTCTAGAAGCACACCTAGCACATAGTTTCCGTTCATAAATATGTCTTTAATGCTCAGATTTTGTTTGTATGTGTCCATTTGTCTGTAAAATTGAGTTCCTAGGAGTGGAATTATGATTAGGAGACGTATGGGCATTTTGCATTCCGATGGCTCTCTAGTTCACCATCAATTGCATTGGCATTGAGGGTTGATTTCTTCACAACCTTGCCAATCATGGTTATAGTTAATTGTTTTAATGTTTCTTTAGTTAATATAAGTGATTTGTTAAAATAAATTTTTAATATTTTTGAGGAAATAATTTCTAATTTGTATTAATTCTTTCCTCTATATTACATTAATTGTTTATTTCTTTACCATTTTAAAAATTTAAAGGTAGTTGTATTTCTTTTGATTTACTAGAACTGCTTACTTACCTTGGGGTATAGTTTGTACCCAACATCTGTAACTATTTTCTTCCATAATAATGCTTGACTTTAGGTTTATGATGGCTTTTTTCTTCATAAAGAAATTTCTGGTTTTTATTTATCCAGATTTTCCTTCATGGATTCAATGTTGTATCTTTCTTAGGAAAGCATCGTCGGCTGCAGATTTATATTTTCTTTTAATGCTTTTATGCGTTTGCTTTTTCTCCCATCTTGTTCTCACATATGCCTGGATGTTGTTATTTGAGGGGGAAGCGACTATATGAATAGTATAATATGGCTTCTCTGCTAAAACTTTAAATGGTTCAAAGATCACTCTCTAGACAGCATTTTGGTTTTTCTCCGTATGCTTAAAGAATTAGTTCCCAGTGTTTTTGGAAAGATGAGCAGATTCCTATTTAACAAATTTGAATATTTTGAGGCACTGATATTATATGTATTGTGGTAGAATACAGACATTGTAGTTCATATGCATTTATGTATTCTCTCTTGCTGGATAGCATGCTTTCGACAGCTGAACAGACCTTCCCAGAGCCCGGCTGGCCATTAGCACTTTCATTTTCGCAATGCCTTTCTTTACTTAATAGACCTGAAGTATTGATTAACATTTACAGATTCGATTCTGTGGGCTTGCCAGAGGTTGGCGTGGGGGGAGCCCAGAGTGAGCTGCCCGTGCCACTCAGATTCAAAGGTGTAATGAAATTCCCCACCGCGCCTGTCAGCTTCTCTGCCGTGCAGGTCATTTCCCACATGGTCTCTGGTGTTGAGAGAAGCCGTTTCCACTGCACATACTTCATAGACAATGGGAAAAAATGATACGGCACGAATGTTGTCTTCTTTGCCCTGCTGCGGAGAATTGAATAGTCTCCATTCCACCGTAACGCTCTTTTGAACAGAGGCCTTGTCTGCCTTGAAGGGTTCACGAGCAACTCCCAGGACAGCCATGCATTCAGGTGGGCTGTCTTGGGCATTTCAGCTGGGCTGCCTTGGGCCTTCACCAGGGTGTGTTTTCTTCCTCCTTTTCCTGTGTTGGGCACTGGGGAGTCACGATTGACTGAGTGCGAAAGTCTCAAGGGCTCTCTTCAATCCAACGCGCCTCTGCTCTTCCTCACCCGGTCGTGTGGGGCACCGCACTCTCCTACCTGCCTTTCCATCAGTCGTTTTTCAAAATCATCCCCTTGCCGCTTGTAAAGATTGCAGCCATCTCTGCGATTGCTCCACCATTAAGAAGAACAAAATCACGTCATTTGCGCCAACGTGGATGGACCTAGAGATGGTCATGCTAAGTGGAGTAGGTCAAAGACAGATCTTGTAGGAGATGGCTAATGTGTGGCATCTAATGAGACCGATACAGAAGAAATTATTCACAAAACCGAAACCGTCTCAAAGATCTCATAACCAAAGTAATGGTTACCGAAGGAAAAACGTTGTGGGGAGGGATGGATTGGGAGGTTGGGGTTGGGTGAGCATGTGCACACTGCCGTACGCAAAAGCGTAAGTAACAGGGAAATGTACTCGGTACTCTGTAATAACCTAGATGGGCAAATAATATGAAAAGGAATGCATGTATGTATAACACATTTACTTTGCTGTACACCTGAAACTAACACAATATTGTAAGTCAACTATACTCTAATTAAAAAAAAAGAAAGAAAATTCCAACTCAAAGATTTTGGAAACAAATTCAGAGCTGTTTACTGCCATTCTTAAGATCACTCTAATTTCCCTGATATAGAAACCACTAGCTAATTTCTTTCTCCTTAACACACTGTGTAACTGAGAATTTCACTTTTCAGATATTTTCTTATTATCTCTCTCTCTCTTTTTTTCCCCCCTCTTTTTAGGGCCACACCCACAGCATATGGAAGTTCCCAGGCTAGAGGTTGAATCAGAGCTGCAACTGCTGGCCTAAACCATAGCAATGCCAAATCTGAGCCATGTCTGTGACCTACACCATAGCTTGTGGCAAGCCAGATCCTTAACCTGCCGAGCGAGGTCAGAGATCAAACCCTCATCTTCATAGATACTAGTCAGGTTCATTACCACTCTGCACAATGGGAACTCTTCTTATTGTTTTCTTCCTACATGATATAAAAATGTACATGAAAAAAAAAAAAGAATTAAAAAAAAAAAAAAGAGTTCCCATCGTGGCCCAGTGGTTAACAATTCTGACTAGGAACCATGAGGTTGTGGGTTCCATCCCTGGCCTCGCTCAGTGGGTTAAGGATCCAGCGTTGTCGTGAGCTGTGGTGTAGGTCGCAGACATGGCTTGGATCTGGCGTTGTTGTGTCTGTGGTATAGGCCGGCAGCTACAGCTCCAATTAAACCCCTAGCCTGGGAACCTCCATATGCCGTGGGTGTGGCCTTAAAAGGACAAAAAGACAAAAAAAAAAAATTTAAAAATGTACATGGGATTAACTCATGTGGCCATGGTAGAAATTCTGGAACTCATCCAGAGAGTAAACTCTTTAAGACATGGATCACTGTTTGAGAAACCTATAAATAGACAAGCAGAAGGTCTATATAAGGGGGCTAATTCATGTCATACAGTTTGCAAGTAAATAGCACTACTTCTTTAAAAGAGAAGAGGTATGTTAAAAACCCATCAAAAAAAACGGAATTTTTTTATTGGAAATATCCTAGAAGTGCCTTTTTACTTCATCATGCTGAATCAAATTGACTCCGTTTTTTTTATAAAGGGTCGTACACATTTGTATGTGAGTGCCGCATCTATTTTCTTAAAAAAAAAAAAAAAAACTGTTTGGAAAGGCTTGGAACAGCTCTAAAACTGGTTCCGTGCATGTTCCCTCTTGCTCAAAACTCTACTCAATGCCAGACACTCTGCAATGATTTCCAAGTACTCAGGTTTATCATTTTGTTGTGGTGGTGTTTTTCTTGGCCCTCCTGGACCTGGAGGCTGGGCTGGGTTCTTTTATTTATTTATTTATCCTTTTTTCTTTTCTAGGGCCACACCTGCAGCATATGGAGGTTCCCAGGCTAGGGGTCTAATCAGAGCTGTAGCCCTGGCTTACACCACAGCCACAGCAACACCAGATCTGAGCCACGTCTGCGACCTACACCACAACTCACGGCAACGCCGGATCCTTAACCCACTGAGCAAGGCCAGGGATGGAACCTGCATCCTCATGGTTCCTAGTCGGATTTGTTAACCACTGGGCCATGATGGGAACTCCATGGGCTGGATTCGTCAGTCCAAGGTGACCTGTGAGCTTCCTGCTGCCATTGCCGAACAAAAGTGTCTGTGTTCATTGACTGCAGGTGTTCCCTGGACCTAAGTCATCAGAGTTAGTAATAATCCGGGAAAGCCAGAAACTCCAGGCACGAGCTCCTGAGTCCAGCCTCACCGAGGCAAATCCCAAGAGAACAATGGCAGATGTTGCCTGAGGGGCATGGGCTAAGGGGTCAGGTCGATAGTCCCTTTGAGCAAACGACCACTGTTAACCCAGCCAAAGCTACTCCCGCCTAGGACTGGGGCAGGAAAGCCGGAGAGGTGGCCTTGTGAATTTCCTGAGAAGCGACTGCTTCCGAGACAGCTCTGGGGTAAGAAGAGAGATCGCGATGCCTTGGGGCAAATTGATGTGAGATGTCAGCGCCTCGGAATGTCTGCTGCTGTGCTTCAGGGGAAGAGAATTGTACTGCCCGGATGCTCCCCACCTCTCCTGTCTCATTCTGACCCCTCCGTGTTACTTCGTGGGGAGGGTCTCCGGCTTGAGCTCGGGCAACCCTTCATAGAGGTGTTTGCCAGCTTATTTACACTAATGAAAAAACAAAACAAAACCATGTGCCAGATGACTTTTGGTTATTCAGAGGATGTTGGAAATAATCAGTTTCCCTCGCAAGGAAGGAAAAGGCGTCTCCCAATACCGAGTCTCCTTAAGTGCCAATCTCTGGAAAGTACAGATTTCTTGTACCATCTTACCATCAAATAGGAGTTCCTGTTGTAGCTCAGTAGGTTAAGAACCCGACTAGTATCCATGAGGATGAGGGTTTGATCCCTGGCCTCGTTCAGTGGACTAAGGATCCGGCGTTGCCGTGAGCTGTGGTGTAGGTCACAGAGGTGGCTCAGATTTGGTGTGGCTCTGGCTGTGGCTGTGGTGTAGGCCGGCAGCTGTCGTGCCGATTAGACCCCTAGCCTGGGAACCTCCATATACTGCAGGTGCAACCATAAAAAGGAAACAAAGAAAGAAACAAATAAACATTAACACATGTGAAGCAACAAAGAAATAAAAAATGTCAACCATTCTTCAGAACCGTTTTTTTCTTCTGGTGTTTTGTCTGTGTGGTGTTTGGACTTGCCTGTAGTACAGTCAGTGCGATTTTAAGTATGTTGACATGATCAGCACCCAATTCACCGCTGGCTAGAGTTATGTTCTGAGCATGAAATCCAACTCTCTGGCTATAGGCAGAGTTCTTAAGTAGGCTACGCTTAGATGATGGGACATTGGTATATAAGTCACCTGGAGTAAATGCAAGTTGGCAGTGTCCAGTGTATCTAGCCAGGGATAGAATAAGGTGGAAAGGGTAGGGTTTTCTTTGTTATTTTTAATTTTTTTTTTTCCTTTGAGCTTTGTTTTGCTCTTAACTAGTTTCAGAGAGAAGGGGGCCCCCTCACCTTACGGGGTGGTCGCGAAACCAGTGATGATTGCTCTGGGGAACTAGATTTCAAGATGTATAATCTTCTCTAACCATTTAGTCCCTACTTACTTCTCTGGCCTGGGGCCATTGTCTTTTCCCTCCATATCTAAGTCTTTTCATGCCCATAATCATCAAAGGAGAGAAGGAGACACAGGTCACATTCTGGGAACCAGGGAGGCACAGGGAAAACAAAAATACCGCGAGAGATGCTATCAGGAAGGAAAGCAAAAAGGCTGGTCTTTCCACGTTATCAGCACTGCAGCATAGACATGTTTGCGATTGTGAAGTCATCAATCCAGCGCTGAGTTTGACGTAAATAAGCAGATAAGGGGCATTTCTAGTTGAAGGGAGTTGGTCATGTGAGGCCGTGTTTTTGTTATCCAGCTGGCAGTTTTAATATGTGTGAAAATAATAGGCTCGGTTTAAAGCGGTCTGTTAAGTTATCCCTGTCAGTCAGATTTATACTTCATTATAAGCCAGAGCTTCATCGCGATGGGGCAGGGGGTTTCTAGTTGTAAGATACATATCGGTGACTCCGGTTAAGCAAACAAAAACATGTTTCTGTAGGATGACTCAGACCTTTGAGCTCACCCTCTCTCCAAGAGGAGGTGTATCAGAAAACATTTCCAAAATGGACTGGGTCATGGAACATTCTTTCTCACAGCACCTCTATTAATATTTCAAGATGCATTTTTGTTCTAGAGAACAAAGTTTAGAAAATGTTAAAAGGATTCACTCCACACAGCTGTTTGATTTCCCCTGTGCCTTGCAAGACATCAGAAGTCAAAAGATTTAGGACCCCAGGTAGAAATTGGAACCACTGCCGTTACAATTAGTTTCTTCTCGTCTTTGTCTTCATCAATTTTTTTGAGGGGGGGGAGAGTCATTCTTAAGTTATTTTCATTTTGTTTGGATCAAAGCGTTCCTTAACTTGTTTCCTTAATTCAAGAAGAAATCAGTTATTTGGGATTAATACCTTTGACTATTACGGAGACCTAAAGGGATTATGTATGGAAATACAAGGTGTATTGCTTATCAGTGATCATCCTGAAGTAAAATCCAAAGAGAAAAGCAAATGTTAACCCCAAGAATGTCCTTTAAGTGAAACCCAGAAGTATGATAGGACACTGGATCCAGTGATTCCTCTGGTCCTACGTATTTCATCTCTTCTACGTCCTGTATATGCGATATAATTGCTGGATGAAGACTTCCATTGAGCTTCCTGTTTACAGCGTGGGGGAGGTGGTTCTTAAGAAAAGTTCACCATAACAATCCATTCCTCTTCTGTGCAGGATCAAAAGGGGAAATACAAGACTAAGAAAACCAAAGGATATTTTACTAAAATTTCATGAGGAGTGGTTTCCTGAATGTTGGAGCAAATATAAATAGCTTTACTTCAGCAGAAATCTCTCTTAACCAAGAAGCCACTGGGTGCCCCTGGGAGTCCCTTATGTGTGTTGCAGTAACCTGTCCACACTCAAGGCAGAGCCGAATGTTGCCTTTCAGTTCAGCAGAAGACAGCTGTGCTGGGCCCAGGTAGCCGTGCGATACTGTGATGGGCTGGGCTGGGCTGTACGGCGCTGGGCGGAGCCGTTCCAGGGAGAGTGTTGAGGGCGGGGTGCTTCTTGGCCTCATGCATTTGGGTGTCAATATGGACATTTTCTCTTGTCCATAGTGGCTTCATTTTATCAGAGACTTAGTACCATTATGGCAGGATCCCTAAATAGAAACTGTCTGGGCTCCTCTCAAGTCATTTGAGAAACAGGAAATGCAGATGACATGATGGCTTCCGCAATGCCAAACCTTGTTGGCATCATCACAGGGACAGGCAGCAGTTGGGCTCCACGGACCTTCTTCCCAGAGCTGGGCGAGGGCCCATTGCTGACTGTCAGATGTCAAGGCGTCATCTGTGCTCGAGGTCCAGAATGGCCCTGAAATAGAACCTTCTTTGCTAATTTGAGAATTACCCGTAGTTCTTGTTTTTGTTGTGCTTTCTAATCCAAGGATCGCAACATAATTTTTCAAAATCTCTAAGTTACTTAAATCAGACAGGTGGCCAAAAGTGAAACTCAGGAGGGAAAATAAAAGTGACCGGAAAAATCCAGAAATAGTTTGAACACAGTGATGGAGCCTCCTAACGCATCGTTCTGCAAGCGAAAGAAAGGAAATGGCGTTTCATCAGTGTCCCTGAGGCATTTTTATCAGACAAAGCTCAGTTTCTAGTTTTGTTGAAAGTCAAGATCACTTTTCAAAACATTGAATGAAAGGTAGCATTGGTTTTATATTTTTTAAAAATAAAATAGCACACCTAGCACTTTTCTTAGTTCAACATATAAGAAAAAAATTTTTTTGTCTTTTTTAGGGAGCCCCCCCCCATGGCACATGGAGGTTCCTAGGCTAGGGATCCAATAGGAGCTATTGCTGCCGGCATACCCACAGCCACAGCAACGCTGGATCCTTAACCCACTGAGCAAGGCCAGGGATCAAACCCGCAACCTCATGGTTCCTAGTCAGATTCGTTTCGGCTGAGCCACAACAGGAACTCCCAACATGTAAGAAATTAATAGAGGGTAATAGAACATTGCATGCTTTCTGTCTGATTTCATCAGCGATGCTATGTCCATTTGAACATCCCACGCGTTAAATACAGTTCCTGAAGCAGGAAGAGAAGTGAGGAGTTAGAAACTGAGAGATGAGTGCGTAGGACAAATCCTTCGAAGAAATGGGAGGTCAAAGGGCAAGATGGTGGCAGTGGGGGTGCTGGGGCGGGGGTCGGGTGGTGGGGGATGTGTCGTAGTCTGCTGTGACCCACATATCCTGTCTCCCTACTCTGTATGCACATGTATTTCTTTAGTTATTTTAACTACTTCTTCCATTCTTTTTAAAATAACATTTTTATACATCTGTAAATTCTTTGCTTTGTAGATTGGATCTGTTTTTTTCCCCCATGTCTCTCACATTTTTCTTTATCTTTTCCCTGTGAGTTCTTGCTATCATCTATATCATAAGCATTGCCTCTCTCCATCTTTCGCCTGCGGCTGTATCCTTCCCGATTTATAATTTGGCAGTCCTGTTTGTCTTCCCTTCCAAATCTTAAATATTTTGTCCTTTCAGCTGGCAAAGTCGTTGAATTGATGTATTTTCTCAAGTTTCTTTAGAACTCTCTTCTCTGAGTTAATCTATATTTTCTGCCCTCTTCGCTATGTCTCCTTCAGAGAGTTGAATTCATCTTGTTTAGCAAGATGGCCCCTTCCTTTTGGCCCAGTTACCTTTTTGTGGTCATAGAAGTTATGTCGCTTTATTGGTCATTATGGTTTTTCCATCTCATGGGAAGCACAGCTGGGCTAGTTTTTGTTCAATGTAGACACTGCCCAGAAAAACAAACAAGCAAACAAAAAGCAAAAAAAGAATTCTCTCTACTCTGTTCTCTCATTGCTGACCTTTGTGTCAAATTCAAAGGTGAGACGTGGTCCTGGGGTCATCCTTCAGACCCCCTACCTGCGTTGTCACCTCCCATACCACGCATCCTGCCCGTGGCCGTGCTTTCTGTCTGTTGCGTGGTGATGCTGGAAGCTTGGCCAGTTCTTCCACCAGCACATCCTCACACAGCTTTTCTTCGCTCCCTTATCTCATTATCTCTCATTCTTCCAGAGCAGTGGTGTTTGAACCATGTAAAGACTTTGTCTCTGCCCCCTTTGCCTTATTTTTTTCCAGTGGACCCCCTGTGCCTCTTTCATTATATTCCCATTGTTACTCCAGCTAAAAGGCATTTCCATTTCTGGCGTGCTATAGCTTCCCTTTGTTATGGCCATTCCCACGTTTCCTCTGGGGCTGTCAGTTTCCAGGATGGTTGGGGGCTGAAGCGGGTTGGCTGACTCCTGCCGGGAAGTATTTCCTCCCTTGAAATCAGAGAGTATCCCATTCATTTCCCCTCTTGGTTCTCCAGTTGCTCTGTTATGGACTGACTGTTTGCGTCCCCACCGAATTCATATGTTCAAGCCTTAACCCCCGTGGGATGGCATTTGCAGGTTGGGCCTTGGGAAGAAACTGGCTTTACAGGAGGTCATGAGAGTGGGGTTTGTGTCCTTGTAAGAGGAGATATGAGAAGAGTTCCCTGGTGGCCCAGTGGGTTAAGGATCCAGCATTGTCACTGCTGTGGCTCCGGTCACTACTGTGGTATAGGTTGGATCCCTGGACTTGGAACTTGCACATGCTGTGGGTGCTGCCAAAAATAAATGAGGAGATAGGAGAGCACTTCTCCCCCTCCCTGTCCCCCTGTCACATCAGGGCACCACAAGAGGACAGTCATCTGCAAGCCAGGCTGAGTTGTCACCACAGCCCCTCGATGCCGGCACCTGCATCTGAGGCTTCCAGCCCTCAGAACTGAGAAAATACATTTCCTCAGGTTTTTCTGCTGCCCAGTCTTAGTCTTTGTTCTGGCAGCCACAGCTGACTAGACCATGCTCCTTCCTGTGCTTTCCCATTCACTTAACAAGGATCTGTTGAGCCTCAAGTCCTGTGCTAGGCAGTGGACAAAGCAAAAAGCAAACCCAAATCCTTGCCCTCATGGGAGTAAAGAGTAGAGAGATGCTCCAGAAAGTAAGCTAGACGGTGACACATTCTACGGAACAAACATAGCAAAGAAGGCAGGTGGGAATCCGTGGGGGTGGGGGTGGGGGGTGTTAGAGTCAGAAAGGGAGGCTTGATTAACAAAGTGGCATTTGCACAGAGAAGTAAAAGATGGGCAGGAATAAGGAGGAAGTCATGTGGATCTCCTGGAAGAAGGGACAGCAAGTGCAAAGCCCCAGAGGTAGAAGCATGCTTGGTGGGTCCATGGAACAGCAGCGAGCCTTGTGGAGGGACGTGGCATGAGAGCAGGTGGTAAGAGATGAGCTCCAGGAGGCAGTTGGCACCAACCTTGTCCACCCAAAGCCTAGTCTATAGCGTTGCTGTACCTCTGCTCAAAACCTTCAGTGGGGAGTTCCCATTGTGGCTCCGTGGTTTAAGAACCCATGGTTATCTCTGTGAGCATGCAGGCTTGATCCCTGGCCTTGCTCAGTGAGTTAAGGATCCAGTGTACCTGCAAGATGCAGCATAAGTTGCAGATGCAGCTTGGATCCCATGTTACTGTGGCTGTGGCTGTGACTCAGGCGTCAGAGGCAGTTCTGATTTGACCCCTAGCCTGGGAACTTCCATATGCTACAGGTGCAGGAAGAAACAAACAAACAAACAAACAAAAAACCTTCGATGGATTAAAATTGCTTGAAGGAGACATTTCATCCTTTCACGTGGCTTAAATGTCTCGTGCAGACTGGACTTCCCAATATCTTTAGTCTCACTTCTTCACTCTGCTTAGTTCCTCACTCTGGCTACATTTACCATTTCCCCGGACAAATCCGTGCACATTCCTAGCCCTTGGTGGCTTTGCCAGAACTCTGACCTACCAAAGATTGTTTCATCCTTAAAGATTCAGCTCCAAATCTACTGGCTATGGACCCTTTCCTCCAGTGGTACCTGGGTAAATTTAATCACTCCTACCTCTGTTCTTCCATAGCATTTCAATGTTATTTATATTGGAATGTATATTTAATTATTACCTCTACTTTAAATTCATAGCTAGTTACATGGTTGTTTTTCCTACTAAATGATAAGCTTCCCGGGGCCAAGGTCACCGTGCCTCTAATATATTCACTTTGTTAGTTATTAAAAGAGCATTAACTCAGAACTGATTATTTTTGTAATCTTTCCAAAAGAAAATGGACATTTGTCCCAGATTCTTTAAATATTATTTTCATAACTCTGTAACCAGATGATATCGCAAGGTTCCTTCCATTATTCCAGAGCTGCATTCCCACCAACAGTTTCAGAGATGTGAAGCTTAGGTGACTCTAGATTTTTTTTTGTCTTTGACTATCAAGGTCATCCACACTGGGTTTACACACTGAAGTTCCACTGTCGAGAAGAGTAGTCACAGCCCTCTCTCTCTCTTAGGGGCCCAAATGTTAAAATCCATCACATCACAAACCCTATGAAGTCCTCCTGTGGGCTGCTTTTAAAAAAGTTTGTATAAGAAAGGCAGCTTCAGGAATTAGCATCTGAATCACTGTAACTGCAGGTAACCTCAAAGGAGTGTTAGTCACAGCTGCCAGATAACTAAGGATGCCCGTAGTTTAGATGGACTGAAAATAATTGGCAACTTGAAGGAAGTACTTAAGGTACTGGAAGAAACACCTGCCACTGTTCCAGGCGAAGTGTGTCTGCTGAAGAATTCCTGCTGCCTGCCATTCTCACATCTCCGGGTATTCACCTAGAGTGACAAGGTTTATATTTCTCTCTCTGTCACAATGGGGATACAGCCAAGTTTTGAGGATTGGTCAGTGAGAATAACAAAAACCAGAGCAATAAAACCAAACCAGCATTCACGGTTTCAAACTTTTTCCTTGAAATCCCACATCTTCCAAGACCAGTTCCATGGAATTCCTTCTCAGTCACCTGGAACAGGACGCCTGGGAGCCTGCCCCCTCTCGGAATCTTGGTTTTCAGGTAGGTGATGGTCATGAGACCTGTGTGTGCCTGCAGTTTGGGTTTGTGTTTTATAAGTGCTCCATTGTCCACTGTCACGTGAGTCGAGCTCGGATTTGGTTTGCAAACGCAAGCAAAGAACTAGTACTGTCTTGGAAAAATGGAAATGGTGTTGACATAATATCTGTCAAGAATAGTCAGCTGCAAAATGAAAATGAAGCCACACAAGACACAGCGTTGTTGCCTCCCTGTGGCTCCTGTACACATCTCTTACAGCACAAACACACACACAGTCTCACACACACACACAGAATGACTCAGAGATGTCACAAAAATATACTTGAAATGCAACACTGGCGGAGAAGAATGTGTTGTCTCAGAGTTTTATTCAGAAAGGTATTAGCTTTTTTTTCAATACTGAAATCGTGCAGGCTGCTGACCAAAAAACCAAACTTGTAAATCTTATTCCAGCAGACCCAACAAATTCAACTGTTTTGGTCTCTAATCAATACTCAACGATTGTCCAATTCATATAAAAATGAAGACCTTACCTTCAAAAATTAAAGATGATCATTATAAACTTGAGAGTTTGATCCTTAATTTGGTGCTTAGCACAGGGGAGTCCTAGTCCTTTTTTAAAGCCTCGCATAATGTTTTATGCAACCAGTATAAATTAAGGAGAACTTTGCAGGGATACAGTTCACTGAAAACATTAAAAGCTATGAGGTAGGGTAATGCCCTGAAAGCACCTCGGAACTAGAAATCAGGCATCCCGGGTTGTGACAACAGTTATGCTCTTTAACCTTTCTGTTTCCCCTGAAAGGAGGTATTTGAACTAGGTATACTCCACAGTCTTCTCAGCTCTGGAATTTTATTTTTATATAATACGGAGTAGTGCGGGAGACAGACGTGGTCTGAGTAATAACCTCCGGAGGCGGAGGCATCAGGATGACCGGGCTCTTGTTAGAAATGCACATTCCCTGGCCCCGCCCAGACACACAGACTCAGACTTAGGGATGGGGCCCAGCACTGAATTTTAAGAAGCCCTCCTGGAATTCTTCTTGTGGCTCAGGGGCTTATTGAACCTGAGGATGAGGGTTCAATCCCTGGCCTCACTCAGTGGGTTAAGGATCCATTGTTGCCATGAGCTGTAGTGTAGGTTGCAGATGCAGCTCAGATCTGGCATTGCCTTGGCTGTGGCATAGACTTGCAGCTGCACCTCCGGTTTGACCCCTAGCCTGGGAACCTCCATATGCCACAGGTGCAACCCTAAAAAGGGAAAAAAAAAGGAAAGAAAGAAACAGCCCTCCTATTTGCAGCAACATGGATGCAACTTGAGATTCTCACACTAAGTGAAGGAAGTCAGAAATAGACAAATACCATATGCTATCACTTATATGTGGAATCTAAAACATGGCATGAGTGAACTTTCCATGAGTCTGAACAGAAACAGACTCCTGGATCTGGGGAACAGACTTGTGGTTGCTGAGGGGGAGGGAGGGGGAGCAACAAGGATTTGGGGGTCAGGAGTTGAAAACTATTACGTTTAGAATGGATAATCCATGAAGTCCTCATGTACTGCACAGGGAACGATATCCAATCTCTTGGTTAGACCATGATGGAAAATGGCATGAGAAAAAGCATGTACATATATGTATGTATATATATGTATGACGGGGTCCCTCTTCTATACAGCAGAAATTGACACAACACTAGCAATCAACTTTACTCTAATTGAGAAAAAAAAAAAAAAGCCATAAAAAAGAAAGAAGCCCTCCAGGCACCTGCCCCAGGTGAGATCCACCCACCTGAGGAGTGTGCTTCGACCTTTAGATCTCACACTGTTGATGCCACCATGGTGGTAGGTAAATGAGGAGTTTTGTATTCATTCCGGGATGAGAAAGGGGCATCAGAGGTGGATGGGAAGGGGGTGAACCCTCAGCCCCCGGGCCAGAAGTTGAGGCTGTGGAAAGGTTAGACATATTTGGCTACGGGACTTATGCTCTCCTCGCCATGGACACTATTTTTGGTATCAGGAAGAGATGTTTAAACATGGTATGAAAAGATTAGTTTCCCAAGTGCAGCCTGAGCATCTCTTCGTCTCTCTTAGTTTGGTCTTCAGGCAGAGGTCACCTTACCTTCACATCTAGTCATCAGTAGTTATTCACATGGTCTCGTAACTAACAGCCCCAGTCCTGCTGGGCTCTCCCCTGAACCGGGAATTTCCTGCAAAAGGGAGGCTGGGGCTGGGAGCAGACGGTCGGGTGGCCCAGCCATTACACATGTCACAGCACCCTATCATTTTAAAGTTGTGCTTCTTAGGATGCTGGGAGGGTGTGGGTCTGAAGGAGAAGTGTTCAGTGGTACTTGATGGGCTCCCCGCTTTGGGTTGAGGTCAGAGAGTGATGCCGATTCACCTTGTTTGTTGCGACTCCGACACTGCTCAACTCAAGCAGTGTCCGCCTGTTGACCATACTGCTGCAGCGGAGGAGGCCCCTTTGATCTGCTGAGCTGCTGTCGCTCCGACACAGTCACTTAGCTGCTCTCCCGAGTCCCCTCGGTGCCCGTCCGGTGCCTGCCGACCCCTGTGTCTCATCAGCCTGCCCATGGGTCCAGCCTCCCGCTCACTCACTGGGTCACGGTTTTGTTCCTGGTGTCTGATGATTTTGTCAATGGCACAGATTGAGTTCTGCAGCCTCCTCCAGGAGTGTTTTGTTTTTAAATCTATGCCATTTTAATTTACCTTGGGAAGAGCTGTCTGCACCTCCAATATGTTCTTTCATATTTCAAGTCACATTTGGTTATTCGGGGCAAAACATGTTAATGTGTAGTTGTTCTGGGATAAGAAAATAAAACATGATTCCTTCATCTTTTAGCTCCAGCAGCCAAACTTGATGAGTATAAGTGCGTGAGTTTCCCTTTATCTTCTGAGAACCAGCTAATATTAAGGCAATTCCAGACAAAGTTTTTTTTTTTTTTTCGGGGCTGGGGGGAAGCAAAAGAGAAGAAAAGTGTAATATCTTTTGTGAGCTACATTTACCCCAAGGCATTTATCATAAAATGCACTTTATTTCTGATTACATCACTCCGGCACCTGGGATAGGAAAGCAGTCACATTGGAAGATTGTCACACACTCACACTCTCAGAAGCTCCTTTGGCTTCTATCAGTTTTATCTTTTTTTTTTTCTTCTGGCCAGAAATTTCTTGGTTCAATTCCATTTGAATGTCAACAATCAAAAAAATAAAAACATAGCAAAGCCTTCATGAGCAAATGTTCAGACTTCAGGGGAAAATAATCAAAAGACCAATGATTCCTGTGTACTTGCCTAAAGATACCTAACGGTGTTTGATGTCCACATACAATTTAATATGACCTTCTACAGAGCTCAAATGATCAGAACAGGAAAACGCACCATTTGAAATCTTTGGGAAGAAAGTTTTATATCATCCTTTTTCATGTGAAACTTTTCAGAACAATGGCATTCCTGGAAAATACAGAAATAGCACAGCTCACATTTTGGTAGAAATCTATGTTTGGAAATGTCTTCCCAACCACATTCATGTCATAACGTGAAAGAAAAAAAGACAATAAGAGCTATTGGTCTGGTTTCCTGAAACACACTCCTCAATGTAATTTAAGGAAAATAAATCTGACAGCCCGAGGTCATCAATCATTTCTAATGATCACTCATTTTAACAATGAGGGAACGGAGCACAGGTGGGTAGCAAGTCAGAGATGACCTCGTAAGTCGGTTGCACCAGACGAAATAAAATCCCAGAGGCCTCTTCTTTCTGTACTTCAGCTGCTGGCTCATGCGAGCTTTTTATTTCAGTTGTGTCTTGGCTATACATTTTTAAAGCATCTAATGGCATGCAACCCAGCAGGGTTTGAATGTGATTAGACCCAAGTGAAGCACCATTAAAAACAGGAGACATGTTCGAATGACATGACATTTTGAATGAGTGCCCAATATGGACCCCAGTGTGTTGGCTTTGTGTTTGTACTTGTTTCTTTGATTCTTAAACCAATTTCTTTTCAGAAGAAAATGTGCTTTCCTGAAACAGCTAATAGGATGCTTCATAGGTCACATGCTATTTTCAGGACCAGAGAAGAACAGCGTGTGTTATGGATGAAGTGAAAAACATCATTGCTGAGTTTCCCAGCCTCTATAAGCTCAGGTCAAGGCACTACTTTTGATTTTACTTTTCAGTTGTTATTAATTTTTCTCTCTTGTTCTTCTTTGTTGACTAACTTGCAGCTTCACTCCATCAATCAACCTTAACGCAGTCCCAATCTCTCTTTGAACATTAAAGGTGTAATGAGCTCATCAACCCAAAGTTTCTACTGCCTGTTGGGCAAGGTCACGCTTCTGTGATTTCAATTGATCTCAGCCAATTCAGTGCAATAGGTATTTATGTTTGGAGACCATTTTTTTCTTTTCTTTTTCCATTTCTTTCTTTCTTTCTTTTTTTTTTTTTTTTGCCTCCTGGAAGCATATGGAGCCAGGGATCAGATCTGAGCCACAGTATATACAACCTGCGCTGCAACTGGGGCAAAGCCAGATCCTCAACCTACTGTTCCAGGCCAGGATCAAACCTGCGTCCCAGCATTGCAGAGATCCCACTGATCCCATTGTGCCGCAGTGGGAACTCTGAAGACCATTTTTAAACTCTCTGTCTAGTCTGTGACTTGTTCAAAAGCTCACCCATTATGTGTCCTCATAACATAAACGAGTGTTTGGACAGGTTTTGGGGTGGTTTTCTTTCTATTTTACAGTATTTAATAATTGACCTGAAGTGTTTGGGGGTTGCATCATGGAAACTATGGATTAGACCATCTACCCTGGAGTTCCTGACACGGTTATAGGGACGAAATGACAGTTTGCCCATATCATGACCTGGCTTTAGATAATGCGATCATTTCCCTAATAGCAAAAACATTATATTCAAAATTGTTTCTGTGAAAGACATCAGGTAAGCAGTGAAGGCAAAGAGGTGATTCTTATATTTACTGTGAAGTTGCTGCTCACGTGCATTGGAGTAGAGTTGACCAAAACACAACATTTGCGTGTGACCAATAGCTCTAAAATCATAGCCCAAGATTATCATTGGAGAAGGGCACCTAGAGTTTCTTGAGTACCTCTTTTGGTCCACATGTCTCTAGGTGACTTCCTTTTAGAGTTCTCATGTCACACACCCACACTTTAGAGATATTGATAGTGGAGACAAGAGCATTAATTCAGTCAGGAGTACAATGCCCTGACTCTAATCCCTGTCCTTGTGCTCTGTTCTCCACTACATGCAACTTCTCATCATCTCTGTGGTAGATCAGCCTGGTGGGATCCTTAGCTTGAAATTGTCTTTTATGAGTTTTCTCATTCACTCCATCTCCAATAGAAGATTTGTTGCTTCTGGAAATCACAGATTTTTATCATTTGCTTGTTTTATTCCAAATAAATCAAAATGACTTCATTTTGACCTTCTCATGACGATCCAAAGCCTTATAATTTAGACCATAACATCACAGCTAAACCTGGTTAGAACGTCATGGGAATTAGAGAACTCGGAGGAAAATCTGCCTATGTTACGGCGATAAGGATCACGCTTGTGCCTGCTTGTGGCACGTAGAATGCGTCTGGCTAAGTGTAAAGCGCTGCGTCTGTACGGAGAACTTGTCAGCTGAAAATGCTTGGGGCTTTGGTCTGTATTTCAACAGGATGTGCATGAGCAGATGTTTGTTTCAACACATCCTCGGCTGAGCCATCACTGGATGTTGCATAGAGAGGATGATGGCCATGGCTGAAATAGATGAAGGAGTGGACACTGAAATATTCAGCATCGGGCAGATAGCTAGAAGGAAGTGGAGAAAGCTACTCTATCTAGAAAAATATTGAGCACTTTACAGGCTAATTTATCAGAAAAGATACCAACCTTAAACTTCCTCTAGACGTGTGCAGTGCCTGCCAGCTCAGTAAACCCCTCAGATGCATGTCAGCTCTGTTCACAGTGCCTCATAAGGGAGACTCTTCTTGAGAGAGAGCACGTGCCAGAGGGTCCAAATTATGTGCTGGTCTCCTTTTCAGGAGCCTCTGATGGTGAAATAACCGATGGCTTATCTAACCTGATGTTTTCCTCATTGTTCTTTTTTCTGTTCACTCCTCAGAATACTCCTTTGATTTGCATGTCTTTCTTTGTCTCCATCAATATTGGCATTTTCTGTATTCCCAACCTCGAACTTCTCTATTTTGTATTCTACTCACTGTCCTCCCTTGGGGGGCTACTGTCCTTTCCTAATAGGAGGTGGCCCCCAACTCTTCCAAACCTTCATTTCATGCCTTGATCATATTCATGGCTCACACTTTCACACCCGCCACCAGCTCACTGCCCCTCCTGCATCACCTACTGTAGCCCTGTATCACATGGTCATCCTTGACCCATCTGCTTCCTGTCCATCAGGAATTGCTCTTCTTTCCCGCCCCTCTCAATGTCTACATGCAAACCTCCATGTCTTTACTGTCCGAGTCTCATACAATCCCTGTCATCGCTAGCTTGGAAAAAGACCATAGTCTTGCAATGCCTCTTATTGTCTCCACTCTTGCTCAGCCCAGTCCATCTTCCACCCTGCTACAGGAAAGCACAGAAACAATTAGGTCACACCCCGCTCTTCTTCCCACTTTCCTAACATTTAACATTCAAAAGTGACTCCCAGAGGTGACTTTGTTTCGGTTAGCTTCTTTTAATTCACTGGGAGAAAAATCAGCTTTAACATGAAAAGCTCTGGATGATATTTCTGAATGAGCAAGGAAATACGAATAGTTGAAGAGCATTTGTCAGATTAAAAATGCATCTTAGCAATAGCACAAAGAAAACTTCTTGCCTATAAAGGAAATTTATGAGTCTAAAAAAAAAAAATTAAATGAGGAACCTATTGCAGAGCTCAATAGCAGATCTAGGTTAAAAAAATATATCAGGGCAGCACCTCCTAAATTAAATTGAATTGAACTAGATGAGTCTGAATTAAAATTGATTAGGCCAAGCCTGACATCATTATGAATTTTAATAATAATAATTAATAATGTTTATTGAACACGTAGTTGATATAGGGTAAGGCACAGTCCCTTCCCCTGAGTTAATAATCTAAATTAGAAAAGGAGACTAAGAGTCTGCTGAAAACATAAAAGGGAGAAATAGACCTCAGGGAAATGAGTTCTAATAGCACTGACTCCATCAAGAGAGAGTAGCTTAATGTTGTAATGAAAGTAAGTAACTGCACAGAATGTTGGAGTCTTCGTAATTATTTAAGGGAGGGACAAGGTCCAGAAACTTTATTCTATGCAGCAGTTACTGGTGAGATGAAAGTGTCAGTTTTAGTGAAAAAAAAAAAATTAAGTGAATAAGATACCGGGTGTGATGAACCAGGAGGGAAGAATAGCATATGTCATTTCTTTCGGTAGGGAAGAAGACTTGATAAACCTATTAGTGGCACTTTTTAATGTGTATTTGCAATAATTGGACCTATTTAAGGATGAATCATGTTGTATGGTTGCACATGGATCCTTTTAACAATTTTTTTTTAAATAGACTTTATTTTTTAAAGGCAGTATAAAGTTCACAGCCAAATTGAGTGGGAAGTCAGAAATTTTCCATCTGCCTCTTGGCCCATACTTTCCTAATGTTCCCCCTTATCAGCATCCCCACCAGATGGTCTATTTGTTAAAACTGAGGAACCCGCGCTGACAAATCATCATGACCCAGAGTCCATGGTTGACATGACAGTTCACTCTTGCTGTTGTACCTTCAGAGATTCTTTGATTCTTTTTTGAATCTGAGAAATGTCAAATTAATTGTTTTATGTTTTAGTAGTAACCTCTGTTTTCCAATACGCATTATTTTGAATTGAGATTAAAAGGCAATTTGAATTATTTTTATTTCTTGTAAGTGCCTTGAAAAAGCGTAATTCCAGGGGATAGTTTTGAGAGTGCCTTGAGCAATGGTAGCATCTTCGAAATAAATGGCAGCATCTTTTCAGAATGCTAAATCAAAAATTTAAGCTTATTACGCCTTACGATGTAGTCTCAGCTTTCAAAGATAAAATTTTCAGGAACAGAATTTTATATCGGCCCCTTTCTCTTTAAAGATCCCCTCTGCCACTAGAGGGGTTAGCACTCTCTTTAACTTGATCTGTCTCCTCTCTTGAGTCATACCGGAGAGGAAGTATACCCTGCCTTTCTCTAGCTTTAGCTGATGATCTTTGATTTATCCTTTGGGGAAGATGTCAGCAGTTTATTCATTGCTGATATTAATAATTGAACTAAGTAGAATACGTTTCTCCCTTATAAAAGGAAGCTTTCAATAAACCAGGTATATAATGGCCATGACTTCATAGGTATATAGCAGTGGATGTCATGGTTTCAAGGCACACTCACCCCTTTCTTCCTATGAGTAAATATGCACTGTTTCATTCCCAAGAGGTTTCCTACAGGCTCAGAAAAAAAAATCACGAATTTTGGGTAGCCAGAGAAAAATATGCATCCTTCTCAACAAAGATGCCCATGATTTCTCAGTTTTGGGGAATATTGTATATGTCAGAAATGTGCTGAACCAATCAAAATTATGAAATCTAGTATGCAAATCAGGAACTCATGGTTCTGTTTCCCAAAATGTTATGAAAATTATAACTTTAAGATGAAAAATAAATGCCAAAAGATAACATAGAATACATACATGATCTTGGATGTGGCAGTGATATTTTAGTTACAATAACAAAACTGTACTCAAAGAAAAAATTGATAATTTGGATCTCATTAAAAATGAAAAACATCTGCCTGTGAAAGACAGTGTTAAGAGAATTAAAAAACAAGCCACAGACTAGGAGAAAATAGCTGAAAAGCTTGTGTCTGATAAATGACTTTTTTTCAAAAATACAAAGAGCTTTAAAACTCAACAATACAAACAACTCTTATAAATGGACAGGAGTTCCCTTGTGGGTCAGTGGGTTAAGGACCTGGCATTGTCACCACAGTGGCTTGGGTCTTTGCTGTGGAGCGAGTTCTGTCCCTGGCCTGGGAACTTCCACTTGCCACAGGCATGGCCAAAAAGTGGGCACCATATCTGACTTCATCAAAGTGGGCAGAGGCTAAATAAGCATATGAAAAGACACTCAACATCCTCTGCCATTAGTGATTGCAAATTAAAACACAATGCGATTCGTCAGCACTGACAACATCGAGTGCTGGTGAGATCATGGGGCAACAGAACACTGTCATTCATCGCTGGTGGGAAAGCCGAACAGTACAGCCACTTTGGAAAATGGACCGTCTCTTACAGAAGTTTACAAAATAGACAGTTTCTTACCACACCACCCAGCAATTGTGCTCCTCGGTATTTACCCAGATGAGTTGAAAACTTACGTCCGTAGGAAATTCTGTACATCGGTACCCATCAATAGCAACTTTCTTCATGATTACCAAAACTTGGAGACAATCTTTTCAATAGGCGAATGGATAAACAAATAATAGTACATGCATCCAAGGGAATATTATCTAGTAATGAGAAGAAAAGCTCTATCCAGCCACAGAAAGACGTGGAGGAAAGGTAATTGCATGTTGCTAAGTAAAAGAAGCCAAAAAGGTATACACCATGTGATTCCCACTCTGTGACATCTGGGGAAACGTAAAAGCATTCAGGAAGTAAAGAATCAGCGTTTGTCAGGTGTTCAGGGGACAGGATGACTACGTGGAGCATAGGAGACTCTTAGGGCCATGAAACTATTCTGTTAGATGCTGTAAATGGTGACTACATTATGCATTTGACAAAACCCACGGAAATGTACAACGCAGTGAACCCAAATGTAAACTCTGTTCTTTAGTTACTAATAATGTGTCAGTATTGGTTCACCAATTGTAGCAAATATATCCAGGAATGCAGGATGTTAACAACAGGGAAACTGGAGATATGCGAGAAAAGGGCATATGAGAACTCATTATACTGTCTGCTCAATTTTCATAGAGACCTAAAACTGCTCTTTTAAAAAATCTGTTAAAAATAAGAAAATACAACAACAACAACAACAAAAAGTCCAAAAAAAAAAAGAAATAGCAACAACAACAACAACAACAACAAAAAGACAAAAAAAAAAAGAAAAAAAATAAATACGCTAGCAGCCTAACTCATGGAGAACTCTCATAGTACCGTGTCCAGTATTTCTGTGCACTCCTAATCCGTCTATGTATCTGGGAGTCCTTGGGAACAATTAGTGGATTTAAGGTGGGATAAATCTACACTTTTTTGATTTAATCTGACTGAGGGCATATTTTTATTAGAGATAGGCTTTGTTTTTGTTTCGTTTTTGCAAACAGCAAGGTACCATCTTATCTGCTGAAATGGGTACTTGTCAAAGATTTTTACCTACTGGTTGTCAGTGTACTCAAGGCTTACGGTGTTCCCTCGCTGAAACAGTTTATTTTAGTTAAGGTAGTTTGCCTTCAGCTACGCAAACAGGTTCATTACTCTGTAGAGTTGATGGTTGAGTGAGCAACCTAAGCTTCCCAAGAAGTCCAGCATCCCTCCCTGTCACAGTGAACCAGGGTAAGAGGCGGAACCAGTTGGCTTATTGTCATCTCCACTATAGAGTGGCTTTCCAGACACTCCGAATTACAAAAGACAGGAATTGATGTGGTGTTCCCACTGTGGCTGGGTGGACTAAGAACCAGACTGCAGTGGCTCAGGTTGATACGGAGGTGTGGGTTTGATCCCCACCTGGTGCAGTGGGTTAAATTATGCTGTGTTGCAGCTGCTTGTGGTTCAGGTTACACCTGTGGCTTGGATGCAGTCCCTGGCCTGAGAACTCAGGGTGTGGCCGTAAAAAAAAAACTGATGGAAAATTTTGACAACATAAAGACCATGTGAACCTTAAAAGGTGGTTCCTTATAATGAAAGGAATGATCCCCTTAATGGAATGCAGATAAACTACAATTGCAGTGGCTTAATAAGCTAGAAGTCTTTCTCTTACTCCCATAAGGGTATAATCCTCAGGATGTATTGGGGAATGAGTTTTAAGATCCACATGGTCATTCAAGGACCCAGTGCGATGAAGGTTTTGTCACCTTCAAAGTGTGGCTTCTGCAGCCGCCGTGTGTTGCTATTCGTCTAAAGGATGACAAGACAGAGAAAAAAACAACACTTGGAAGCTTTTTGGGGACAGGTGCATATTACTTCCACCTGCTTTCTGTTGGCCAGAATTTGCCCACATGGACACATCTGAGTAAAAGGGGAAGTTAGGGAATACGGAGGTAAAGGAAGTGAGTATATTGGTAGATATAAATATAGATCCAGTTATATATAAATATATAGATATAGATGCCATTATAGATAAGTATATATATGAGACTATATGTCCCAAGTGCATATACCTTATTCCTTTTATATTAATTTGTTATGTTAATTGTACACATTAATTAAGAAGACTGGATTGGAATTTTGAAATAAGAATAATGAAATAAGAATGAATCTTTCTGTGACAACATGTCATATTTTGAGGAATATGATTACTACACCTTTCTGTAGCAGAAATCAAATATATATATAAGAGAGAAATGGGAACGTTAGGGCAGTCCGATAAAAATGGATAGATTTCTTTCTCAACTTGTTGAGGAAAGACATCATAAGCTTCTTTCTATTATTTTAAGCCCCATCAATTTTTTTTTTCTTTCCCAGGAGAGCTAATTTCTCACTGCAGTCTTGAGTCATGACAGATAATTAGGAAATCTGGTCAGGCTTCTGCGGTACCATATTTCTGCAATTTTTATATTGTTATAAAATAGCTTCAGGGGAGACACACATCCAAAAAAAAAAAAAGGATAATAAGGGTGAGAGTGCATTAGCCTAAAGTAGAATTTTATTGTTTTTCCATCTGTTGTAATTATAAAAATAAACTCTTTTGTACTGTGATCAGCAGGATAAGTCATCAGAAAGATGCTTGTGTCTTGCAACGTATCTTGTTACATGTTATAAATAAGAACATCTTATCTGCATGTTCTTTTTTTCCTCTCTTTTTCCCTGAGGAGCAGAACCATTGCAATCTTCCCATTAGAAGAGTAATCTTTCCCCCCCAAACCAACATAGCTTGAGGGAATAGTACTTGTTTCAACCAAATCATTACTGCATATGGGATTTAGATTTGCATTTGCACATATTTCCAAGGGGACTGAAACAGCATCATTTTAAGAAAAGAACAATTTTAAGTATCATAGTTTGGGAGATGTGCTTTCTCTCTACATTTGATTAAGAATAATGTATGTGCTCTGTATGGAGAGTGTTGGTGTGCTCAACGGGCGTCCTTCACCTAAATTTTTCAGTGACAAACAAACTGAGCTGAGAAAAAAAAGCTCTATTCTTTGTCTCTCTTACACTCATATTGCCTGAGCTGCCGAAAGCTTTCCTCAACCTGTGTGCTGCTTATTTTAGAATAGTAGCGCAAGATTTCATACACCGAAGAGGATACCCATAGTCAACTGCCTTCACCCTGTGTTATGATCTCTAACTTAAGGGAAGGACCTAACGTTGACACTGATGACATAAAAAAATAAAAAGCAAGGTTTTGCCTTCAACATGATTTTTATCATTTCCAAAACCCCCCCCCCAAAAACTATGAAAAATTAACGCATTCATTCCTACTGTATCATACGATGCATATTAATAGACCTTACCTTTTTAGAGCAGTTTTAGGCTTACAGAAAAACTGAACATAAGGTAAAGAGATTTTCCTCTACCCCCATGCCCTAGATGTGCACAGCTACTTCTGCTATCAGCATCCCTACAAGGGTGACTATTTGTTACAAATGATGGATCAGCTTTGATGCATCACAATCACCCAAAGTCTGTAGTTTTACATTAGGGTTCACTCTTGGTGTTGTACCTTCTGTGGGTTTGGACACGTGTGTAATGACATATACACAAGATAGGGTATCATATGTCCTAGTTTTACAGCCCTAAAAATTCTCTGTGTCCCACCTGTTCATTCCTTCCTTCCTGCAACCTCTGGCAACCACTGGTCTTTTTCCTGTCACTGTGGTTTTGCCTTTCATGGCATGTCCCATTCTTGGAATCATACAACACGGAGCCCCCTTCAGACTGGCTTCTTCTACTTACTAACATGCATGTAAGCTTCTCCCATGTGTTTTGATGGCTTGATAACTCATGTATTCTTAGTGCTGAATAATATTCTATTGCTAAGTGGACCACAGCTTGTGTCCTCACTTACTGAAAAACATCTTGGTTACTTCCAAGTGTGGGAGATTATGGGTAAAGGTGCTATAAACATCTTTGTCCCTACACTGTGTCTTTCATTATTGGTGGGAAACAGAAGGGATGGGAACCCCAAAATAGGTTTTTAGATTTTTGAAGGGACTGCAGAAATCGGATGGACCGGTGATTCTCTCGAATCGAATTTTCAGAAGTCTCTTGAGAAATTTCTTTTACAGATTTCTTAGCCTGTTGAATAAAAATATCCAGGGGATAAGGCCCAGGAAAATATATTTTCAATGCATTTGTTAAATATCTCTAGTCATCAGCCATATTTGGAAGCCACTGCTCTCAGCAGTTCACTCATTTGAGGAAGACCAGAGACAGGGAGCTTCAGTCATTCCGCTCGGGAGGGGCACAGCCAGGGCAAGAGGGGAAAAGGGTTCTTGTTTTCAGCCCCATGTGATTCTATTAATTATAAGTGTGAGAGCAGACTCTCTTTCCTTTTACCCCCCCATAAATACTTGTTGATGGTACAGGAAAGCAATGAGACACTTTCTCTACCTTTTCACTGTGTGAAGGACCAACAAAATGGTGAAAACTCACCCTTCATTTGAGGGGCTCTGAAAGGACTCTAGCTTTAGCAGAATAGAATATTGCGAATTTCCTTCTTTGGGCCCCCCTGGTCAACCCGTAAAAAAGACTGCTTGCGTGTTTGGATTTTCAGCACCTCTGTATTTGGGGTACTTCAGCAAAGGATGCCACTTGCACTTTTCTAAAGACCCTGACATGAGTTGAATTTCCAGACGATTATACACGGAGGGGAGGATCATGAAGAGACCAGCCCGTGGTCTAAGGCGGCTGTGATGAAGGGCACTTTCATACCGACGTTACTTCCTAGTGTTCTCTGAAAAAGAAGATGCTTGTATGATGCTTTTCTGTTCCATCTGTGCTCTTGTTCCTAGGCCCACAGCACCCATTGAAGTTTGGTTGTATGGATTTAGCTGACTCCAGTGATGTTTACAATATATGTGATTTTTAAAAGTTTGGGATACTAGGAGTTCCCGTTGTGGTGCACCAAAAACGAATCCAACTAGTATCCATGAGAATGCGGGTTTGATTCCTGGCCTCGTTCAGTGGGTCGGGGATCCGCTGTTGCCATGAGCTGTGGTGTAGGTCGCAGATGCAGCTGGGATCCCACATTGCTGTGGCTGTGGCTGTGGCCAGCAGCTGTAGCTCTGATTTGACCCCTGGCCTAGGAACTTCCGCATGCCATGGGTGCGGCCCTAAAAAAGCAAAAAAAAAAAAAATTATGATACTATTTGATATACTCTTTCCAGCTCTGTAAACATATGAAATTAGGAATAACTTTAGAAAAGAATGGACAGATTAAAGGAGCCTCCTATCTCAAATGATTCTGCATAGTGTCTCCAAAAGCAGAAAGCAGATGATCACTTCCTTGCCCGGGGGCCATCTCTAGGTGGCTTTTGACTTCTAGGACAATCAAATGTCTGACCAAAGTGAGGAGCAAGCACTTCTGAAAGGTGCCATACACATTTTTTTAAAGCCCGAACTAGAATTAATCTTTAGGTTCCTCAAGGAGGTGAACAATTTGATTCACAGTTTACACATTTTTATAATAGGTTCCACGTGCAACCTGAAGGAAGAAATCTTTACTCTGGTTGCATTGTTATAAGTGGGTATATTTTCCTCTGCACTGAAGCTGGATGGGAAACAGTAAGGGAAGACTGTGTCATGACAGAGTGGTGATGTGCACAAAAGCAATGAGCCAGACTCTCTCAAAATGCCTTTAGGGAGCAATGAGCAGACCAAGGCTGGTGCATGTGGACAAAACTCTAAAGATAGGACAGAATTAGCTTGCAGTCAACTGCAAAGTATGACTTTTCTGTGGACAGTAGGAATCACTCCAAGGTCTTTTAGTTGGAATGTGGCTTGGAATGAATTGTTCAGGAAGACTATCTGGCCATAAGATAGAGCACCTGTTATAGTGATAACAGAAAACATGCATTAATTTCCAACCACCCTGTAATGATCCCCCCAAAACTCATGCGGTTTCAAATTCTCAGGGCAAACTGATTGAATTGCAGCACTCTAGTGCTTTTACTTTAAACTGAAATACATAGATCTTAACCTTGTTGGTTGCAGTGTGCTTCAGGCATGCCTGGCTGCCTCTTCTCTTTGCTGTACAACAGTTCCTGTTTCTAGGAATGTCTTAACCTTCTCTCTCTTTCCAAAAAAATAATAATAAAAAATAATAATGTATTGGAGTATCGTTGACTTACCATGTTGTGTTAGTTTCATATAAACAGCAACGTGAATCGGTCATACATAAACACATACCTGTTTTTTTCAGATTCTTTGGCCATGTCTGTCTTAACCTTCTCTCATGCCTGCTGTCTTACTGGACTTTCTCTATCCCCACGCACCCCTCAATGCAAAACAACAACAGCCTCATTTCACTTCGTCATCTTTTAAACAAACCTACTGCTCTTTCTTTTGTTGTATCATTACAGTTCATTAAGCTTTGGAAAGGGCGTGTAACGTACAAAATAGCTTTCCGTCGTCTCGGTGCTCAAAGCAAACCATAGTTAACGTCATGTATTTGAGGCAGTCTTTATTTCATCAGAAATGTTCTGTTCATGACAAGTTTGGGAATAGATCAGGCATAGACCTCTGACCCTGTCTCGTCTTGATTTATTCATGCGAATGTTGTTCTAGCAGTTTCAGTCCACGTGGATTCTCATTGGTTAGGTGCTTTCGGCATCAGCCTAGTGCAGTCATTCTCAAAGTGGTCTCCAGACCAGCGGCATCGGCCTTAGGCAGAAATTTCTTTGAAATGCAGAATTTGAGAACCAGGGTCTTAGTCCCTTCAGGTGACTCTTCTCTAACGATTACCAGAGCAGAACGAGAACGATTGATTTCTTTACTTTGAATCTCTGTTATGACCTCCGGGCATGTTGCCCCAGGCGTGTGTACTAAATAGCTTGTAGAGAAGACTTCTTTTTTCTCATATTTTTGTTGATTTTACTTCCCATAAGAGGGAGACACTTGGGTCATACCCGACTGGCCCATCTATGTGCTTGGCCAAGAATCCATGATAATTTAGTTTTGTGGTTTTCGCCGACTCCTAAGGTACAATTGACCAAAAGCATATCATAAATAGATTTTGTACTTTAAAATTTTTTTACGATAAAAGCTATGGATGTTCGATAAGCATATTGAGGAAGTTTCTGAGATCTCACTCAGGAGCACTCATTCCTTTCAGAGCTGCCCTGTGTAGTTGTGCAGGCTAGAGTGTACACAGTTTATAGGAGTACTGTCCGCTTAGACGAAGGTAGAAATGATGCTTCTTGGACCTCATGATACAGAGGCCCTGATTCCTATGTTTAGCCCAGAAAGGTGGGCTCCCACAAGAAATACAGGGAGTCTGATTTTCGGAAGCAGTGACTGGTGTTTATCCTTGGTAACCTCTACCTTCACTTCCAATTGGCCATTTGTGTATGAGGAGCCCTGAAATAAGACGCTCTTCCATACAGATTTTTTTTTTCAACTTGAGTAAATACAAGTTCAAATGGCTTAGCCCTTTACTTTGTGCAACTGACACAGGAGCGTAATTATCGAATGAACTAATGTAATTAAGGACCCTTTAGAAGGAGACAACTAAAATGACGTTCTCCTTCGGCCCTCTTATGACCTCTGCGGTGAAAGCCGCAAGCCAGGGTTTCCACGTGGGCTTTTCCAGGTGTGTGTTCCGCAGAGTGTGGCAAAGCCATACGGTTTTTGTCTTCTGTGGTAGCAATGCAGTTGCTCCTAAAACGGCCTTCTTTGTGACCCAGTGATTCACGTGGGCAGAGTGTACAGGAATTTATCTGTGTCGGTCAAATCTTGCCTGGAAACACCTTCCACATCCTGCTTCGTGGTCTTTGACGGTCCAGTCTTCAGCACAGTAGCAACCCTGAGATGGAATCCCCTGCAATAGAAGGTTAGGCTCGGGAGGCCTTCCGATACCAAAGCTTCCAGAGAACTACTGGCTCCAGATGTTTTAGCACCTGTTTGTTGTTTGGGCATAAGGTTTTCACATGTGGACTCAAGTTAAAAAGGAAAAGAAAAATCTCATTATGAGGATCTCGATATTTGCTGTGTTTCTAGCCCTGGGCTTGGTTTCAAAGACAGAAGGAAGGGCTAATTTAAGTTGATTTACATACACACACACGTTTTATCCCAGAGAGGACTTTTGGAAGTTTACAAAATTGCGTACAATAAATTGGAACAATTACCACGAAATTCCTGCAGCAAAGAAATGTAAACTGGAGGCCTGACATTGCAAGCCTTGGGTAGAGTGCCGTGATTAATGTTCTTAAGGAGAGATTGGACAGTTCTGTGCAACCACGAAATAAGATTTCCGGGCTGAATATGTGGTGTCATAATTTCAGATTAAACCTGACAGATTTTCGTCCCCAAACGGACATGTTATCAGCGTACATAATAAAGGCACTAGTGGAATTTCTTGGTTAACTTAGTAGAAGAGAGAGCCTCATTGTTATTCCTTCTCATCGGGGTTGAGTTTTAATCAATGATATGCTTTTGCTACGCAGATCTTCTGCATGGTGAGAACAGTGGCCGCTCAGGTTGTGAGCGGTAGGACTGGCTTGGCCATGGTGTTGACCATAAGGCAGAAGGCCACTCAACAGAAAATGAAGAGTCACTGGAAATGATTTCTAGTCACTGGGATGGAAAGACTCAAACTGTTCCTTAACATTTTGGAAAGTTTCTTTTGAGTAGGTGATAAAGCATCTCAGCGATGGCTAACTTTTGTGACAGGAGCACCAGGTAAAAATTGACTAGCCTCAGGAAGGCTTGAAGCTCTTCCTGGATTTTTGAAGTCAGCACATCACTTTCTCACCTGTGTGCAGTCGCCGTTCACCCAAGTGTCCAACTCAGGAGAGACGCATTCAGATTTGACACCCCCTCCTTCTCGTCCCACACACTCGGCAGCCATCTCTGTCACTTCTTCCCCATGAAAGTCTTGCTGTTCCTTAGAAGATAGATTTATCATTCCGTCTAGTAAATTACCTTGACCTACTAATCATAGTCAACAAAACAGTCTGGAATATAAACCACTACACTTGATATCCACGGCCATGGGCCCTTTTCTTTGTCTTTCGAAATCCAGTGAGATGATTCATACGTGGCAGATCTTTAGGCAAGAAATAGGGGAAGCAGTGAGTGTTTCTTGTTTTTTTTACGTTTGTTTAGTGGCGGGAGTAGAGGATTCAGGGCTGCTCTAGAGGTATTTGCATAATATTTGCACAGGCTTGATCTATACTTTCTCATTGTTTCTCCCAGTTGCTTGCTAAGATCACAAGTGTTTTGATTCCTCTCACCCATTCCACCTCCATCTGCCTGTAAGGCAATTTTGGGGCATTCTTGAAATCCTGTGGACTGCAAGTCAACACACCTTTTTTCCCTAGCACCGTGTTGGTGTGGCCCCTTGCTTAGAGCATCCCACTAACTGTAGTGGGACCCTGATCAATGAACTCTAGAACTGTCAGATCCTGAAGTCATTAAAAGGTGCCAGAAAGCAGGGAGGAGGCCTCTCCGTTCTTTCCTGGTATTATCTATTCCCTATGATAATGGGGAAAAAATTAAAACAAAACTGATCCCGCAGGAATTCTTCCAGAGATGATTTAGGGAAGGGCCAAAAGTAGAGCCCCTTTCTTGAGCTATTTCACTCCTCCAACCCATGGCTTTCTAGGCAAGCTGGGAGAACATTTAGCCCTAGGAAGTTAAATTTGAAATAGAGCCATGGCATACCTGTTTTCACAGATATGACTGTAGGAAAAGATGGATGATTACGTGTTCAGAACTGCCCTAGGAGCTGGAGCAAGCATAGGTGGAAAGTAACCTGAACACTAGAGGCAAAAGGTAAACCAGACGTATTTGATCTACCGCACAAGTCTAAGGAGTATCTGAGTCACTGCAGTGGACGACCGCTTCCCCGGGGGGGGACAGGAGACAATATTTCCAAGCTTTTTGAACATCTCAAATAATAAATACATAAAAGTAGGTCTGTGCTAGGCAATCAACAAGGACCTGCTGTATAGCACAGGGAATTCTACTCAACATTCTGTAATAACCTATCTGGGAAAATAGTCTGAAAAAGAATGGATGTTTGTATATGTGCAGCTGAATCACTTTGCTGACCACCGCAAATGTGTACATTGTACAATGTTACAAGTCGAAGTTCTAGAGATTTGTATTAATTCCTTGAGCTCTTGTTTGTTCCTGCCCTCTCTCTCTTTCATTCTTTTCATTCCTGTACTTTTGCTGCTACATATGTTCATATGTATGTATATCTGTTTTTACAGTGGAGCTCTATAGAGACCAAGTAAAAAGACATCATAAGTATATGGACCTTTGGAGTCATTGCTCTGATAATTATGATACTCACTTTGTTTATTTAAGAAGCATGCAATTCATTTTGTCAGCTTGAAATAAAAGTAAGAGTTCTACCTAAGCGTTTTTATGGAGGTTGGCTGTGCTTATTATCAGTGGCTTCCATGTTGAGCCAATACACAGAAGTCATTGATAATATTGACAGCAAAAATTTCCAACTGTTATACTCTTCTAATAATTATGCAAATAGTTCTTGCTTAATTTCTGTGACGTTGCCCTTCTGAGAACAACAGGAAAATTCACAGAAAATAAAAGCATGTGTTGCACGATGATTGAAGGTTTCCTGTGTAAAATTCTTTTAACACTAAACTGTTTTACGCCTTGGAGGTATTTACAACAAGTAGTAATTACAGTAAAACCCAAAATTAAGTGTGTAAGGGTCTGGTTTATTTTTTTCCAAAATAATTAAAGAAGATATTTCCCTTTAGTTTTATCAAAATACTATTTATTTTCACTACACAGAAACAGATTGCTTAAAAGAGAAGCAGAGAAGTTGGGAGGCTAAAAATCTTCAGCCTAATATTGGCTGAGTGTACAACCAGTGGATTTCTTATTTCTTGCGAAGGGCCCTGCAGTAAAGGAATTGTTTTCAATGCTCATGTATAAAACTGGTTTGGATAAAAGTCCAGAAAAGATAGGCGGTCTGCAGCATTTACAGGAAACACATGCGATGGGATACCATAAACCCTCCTGACTATTTTATTATTCCCTCTCTTTGGTCTCTGGATTTTGAAACATTTTATCCCAAATGACATTTTGTACACTCTTTGATTAACTGATTTTTCCCTTTAGGATGGGATTTCATGAGCCATCCCTAAATCCCACTTTCATGGTTTTCTCCAACAAGATGCTTCTTTAGCAGACTTCAGGTCTGCGAGAATGAGAGAAAAAAAATGTATGAGCTTCTTTTCCGGAATTCAAATAGCACATATTTATTTGGGTGCTGGGAGGAACAAGCCTCTGAATCCAGATTAATTGCTTTTCTGTTACTCTTTTTAACGAATAATTATAGTAAGAATATGCTTGCTTCAACTTTTATTCTACTTTCCCCCATACTTAGTTATTTTTCATTATTCAGTTATCTCCTTAATTTATTCCAATAAGCAGTGCTAATAAGAAGAACAAAGGAATTATTTTGGAAACTATATGTGACCACTAAATTTTATAGACATTGCATCTGTATTTTATTTTATGAAATACATTGTGTTTCAACATGCCTGTCTTTACTCCAAATCTGTGATGCTAATAAAAGCAAAGGGGTTGATTGATGCTCAATACATAGAACCATCATTTGTTCATTCAACAATTATTTACAAAGTACTTGTAAACAATAAAGTATGATCCAACCTGGGGTTAATTGGAACTATTTAGGAGTTCCCATCGTAGCTCAATGGAAATGAATCTGACTATAATCCATGAGGATGCAGGTTCCATCCCTGGCCTCACTCAGTGGGTTAAGGATCCCGCGTTGCCGTGAGCTGTGGTGTAGGTTGCAGATGTGGCCTGGATCAATGTGGCTGTGGCTGTGGCGTAGGCCAGCAGCTGTAGCTCCGATTGGACCCCTAGTCTGGGAACCTCCCACATGCTGTGGGTGCAGCCCTAAAAAGAACTATTTAATGCAGGTTATGTCATAATTTTTCAATATGAACTTAGTGTTTCAGACAGTTTATGCTGCTTATTCATACCATACATCTAGTCATATCATGAAGTGCTTTTAAAAAATACTTATTTTTTATTGAAACATAGTTGACTTACGGTATTGTGTTGGTTTCAGGTGTATGGCAAAGTGATTCAGTTCCATATACACTTTTTTTAAGACTCTTTTCTAGTATAGGTTATTATAAGATGTTGAATATAGTTCCCTGTGTGATACAGTAAATCCTTGTGGCTTATCTATTTTATACATAGTAGTTTGTATTTGTAAATCCCATATTTCCAATTTGAGTGCTTTTATAAAGAAAACAAGAAAAATAGGTACAATTTCCAACCTTTGTTAAAAAAAATCCATCATGTTTAGTTTGCTTCAAGTCAAACTCTTATTTCTTTCTTGGTGTCCTTACCCATAGGTTTGAATTTTTAAAAACTTTTTGTGCTTTCTTTCTGAAAGACAGAGCTACTCAACTCTGAATGATACTCTCCCTACAGCTGTAAGTGCCTGGAGAGGAGAACATGTTTCCTATCCGAAAGTCAGGGCTCAATAACAAAAATGACTCTTTTCCTTTACAAAAGTACTAAATCTAAGCAGAAATATTATCAGATGAACAATAAGTTATTTCTAGTAAAATCCATCTTGGCACACTAATAAAGAGTATGGCGTATCTGGCCTGCCAGAAATGTCTTTCCAGCCAGTGCATCTGTGACAAGAAGTGAGATTTAAGGGGAGTCTTTCTTACTCTGGAATTCTGCCATTAGTCCACATGGCTGAAGACTCAACATTTTTCATCTGAAAAAATATTACTGTTGGATTATACTGTATAGCTTTGAAGAGCCATTAATACTGTCTTTGTTGAAGGGACTAATTAGACAATTACAAAAATACCTTGAGTATTGAAACATCATAAAATGGCATCAAAACTGCAAGACGTTAGAAGGTATTGCACAATAACATAATAGCCAGCATGAGGAGAATTTCAGAATAGAAAATGAAGTCTGTCACAAGGCTGTCCCACGGGAGTAGGCTGACTTTTTTTTAAAAAAGATTTTTTACAGCTCCCTGAAGAGCCGTGAATCCTGGATCTGCCAACATAGATTAAGCAGTTGGTTCACAAGATAAGAGCTCTACAGGGAAAACATTTAGGGTCCAATTAAGTTTGGATGATGGCAAAACTAACTGGAAAGAAGGTCCATGATGCCAGATGACTGGGTAGGATTTCCAGTGACTGAAGATTGCTTGATAAGTGTTAAAATTACAGGTCATCTCTGAGATGGCTCCATCTCTGAGCTGAGTAGCCATTCAATTGCCTTTTAAGTGTCACACAATTATTTTCATGGACTCTTAGAGTCCTACTGGGTCACCGTGCTGTCTTCCTAACAAATTCTGGAATGCCTTCTAAATATCCCTGATAAAGTCTAACCAGCCTGTGTTTAAACTCTTCCACATGATGGAAAGCTCACTGCTTCACAGGCAAATAATCATTTTCAGTCCACCTTGAGAAGATTCCTCCTTATAGTGAACTGATTTTACTTATGCCTTATACCAAACTGGTTATACCCTAGAGGTCTCATTGAACCTCTTCAAACACAGATTAAGGCAATGCATATATCCATACATACACAGAAACCACAACTGTTTGAAGACACACCCATTTTGAATTGCGGCTCCTCTGCTCACAAGCTGTGTGAAATTGGGTAATTAAAAAAAAAAATTACTCTGCCTTTAATGTTCTCACTTCTAAAATAGGTATAATAAGTAGGGTTTTTTCCTTTTGTTTTTTAAATATATGTAAATATTATCAGAGTGTAGGTGACGTACAGTGTTGTAGTAGTTCTTTTATATGGTCAGTAAGATGATTAGATAAATGGCGCACATGTAGTAAATGTTCAGCGAATGTATGCTTCATACATAGCATCAATTTGTCACTAACCCTCCTCCTTGGATCTAGTGCTAGAGAAACAGAATTTACCTAGTGGAGTTTTTTTTTGTAATGAAGAAGACAGGAGTTCCCATTGTGGCTCAGTGGTTAACGCATCCGACCAGGAACCATGAGGTTGCGGGTTCAGTCCTTGGCCTTGCTCAGTGGGTTGGGGATCTGGCGTTGCCGTGAGCTGTGATGTAGGTTGAAGACTCGGCTCAGATCCTGCGTTGCTGTGGCTCTGGCATAGGCTGGCAGCTACAGCTCCAATTAGACCCCTAGCCTGGGAACCTCCATATGTCACGGGTGCAGCCCTAGAAGAGATAAAAAAAAAAAAGAAGAAGAAGACAAAACAATTAAATATGTGATATTAATAAGGAGTGCTCTGTTCTCTGAGAGAATTCGTACAGTGCTGGGGATGGGATGCTATTGACAAGGCAACAAGTGGGGGTCCAGGACCCATGCCTGGCAGCAGTGATGTTTAACATGAGACCATTATTCATGATAGGTGATGAATTGACCCAGTGAAGAAGATGAAATTAGATGAGTCCCAAGTAGATGCAAAACATGGAAAATAAACTAAGCAGTAAAGGTGAGAAGAAAGGCTTTAGAAATTAAGGCTGTTTAGAATGGCTTGAGTAGAGCATGTCAGACTATGGGTAATAATTAATAATAATAATAATAATAAGTCCTCCAAGGATTTAGAGAGAGCCTTGTAACCATGTTAACTTCTGGGATAATGAGAAACTATTGAACGACTTTAGAGAAAGCAGTAACATGACTGATTCCTAATAAGGGAACAATGTGAGCATTGTTTAGAATGGGCCAATGTCTTGTGAGAAAATGAAATTGTCAAAGTTTCAGCCCCAGTGGTGCCCAGCTGGGAGGTGCACAACTTGGGACATTTCAGGGACATAATATATTAACTATCATTTTTCTTTTTAATTGCCTAGACCATATGTCCCCAATTTTTTTTACGACATCCCCAGTTTATACTTGTCATCAAAGCTCAACTATCCAGAGCACCCACTCCCTCTTCTGGAACTGTCCCAGATTAAATGAGAAAGGCATGGTTATTGTGCCTCGTAGCCATAAACACTCAATCTTAATTGCTCTCCATTCTTTCAGAGCTCTTGCTAGAGAAAGCCTCTGTTTCTAAGCAGGCTCCAACTTAACCTCCTAAGCGTAAGAGGTTGTTATTGTTGCTGTTTTGAATTTTCTGTTTAAGGGACACTATAATGGTATAATTATGCCACTCTGTCCATCCCTTCCTAGTAAGTGACTGGGAAGATGGGAAAAGCTTTCTATGTTTTAGTAACCCTTCACTTGACACTTAAATTGTCCTCCTTCCAAAGAAGGAAATATCTGTTCTGTTGTGCCAAAGGTGCTTTTCTGTCAGTGTTTGATGCTGAGCACATGTCAAAGAGAAGATAATTGACTGGAGAAACTTGTCTGTACAAGGTAATGACGGGTTCAGGTGAGTTTAGATGTGGCCGTAAGAGAGAACAGCCGAGGCAAATGAAGGAAATCGCTAGAGCAGCCCCTAAGCGCTGGGCATACCTAGGGTGGTGACTCCGTTATATTCCTTTTTATATTCTTTTTCATCATGGTTGATCACAGAGTAGAGTTCCCTGTGCTACACAGTAGGATCTTGTTGTTTATCCATTCTATACATAATAGTTTGCATCTGCTAATCCCAAACTCCCAGTCCCTCCCACTCCCTCCTCCCTCCCCCCGGCCAAGTCTGTTCTCTAAGTCTGTGAGTCTGTTTCTGTTTCATAGATAAGTGCATTTGTGTTGTGTTTTAGATTCCACACATAAGTGATATCACTTGGTATTTGTCTTTCTCTTTCTGACTTACTCTGCTTAGAAGATACTCCCACTTCTAGCATCCACAGTCAAGTGCATGCCTGCTTCCTCTGTGTACCTGTAACACTTCGCTCATATCTCTTATGCAGCTCAAGGTAAATATGGTTATTATTACTGCTTTTGTTTTTTGTATGCCTACCTTACCCACTGCATGGTGAGCTAAAGAAATAGGTTATTCCTCTCTGTCTTATTTTTTTTCCTCTCCATCCCAACACCAGGCACCTAACACAGAGCCACTTTTACAGTGATATCCTCAACATTTGTCAGCACCATAAAGAAGGGGTTCCACAAAGCACGTGTGTCCAAACGGTCCAATGGATGATATTCACGAAAACTGAACATAGCATTCGGTGTTGGGACATACCTTCAATACTTAGCCCATTCTGACTTCCTCAGCATGGTATACTGGCTCGACACCTCTGCAAGACTCAATTCCCTTCTCTCCTGTTTCTCCACAAGGTCTTCTTTCAATGATACAGAAATCAAGGAACATTTGCACATGCAAACTCTATTCCATGCTTGATTGAAGACATAAAATGAAATGTTGCCAACTGACCAGTGGGAAATGCTGGTTGCCTCATGGAGTCATCTAACCCTGACTTCCAAGAGGTCAGGAATTAACTTAATAAGAACAAAAATTCATCAACTAAATAAATGTCTCAAGAGACCTGAGAAGGACAGGGAGTCTTCTGACAAAATAGAGGATGCCTTTTTTGACTGCTATAGTTTGAATGGTGCCAGATATCCAGAATCTATTATTTTTTCCCTCAAGAAAATTCTCAGGCTTATTTACAGAGGAATAATCATGAGGCTGGAAAAATGAACACAAGAGAAACAGAGAGAAACTCTTGACTTGAAATACAAGACTGTTACCGTGTGTCTTTTCACCACCCAACAACTTACCAAGAAATAGGAGCTCTGAATGCTTCCTCCTCATTTAATACCTATTAAGAAAGTTGAGTATAATGAGTCTCCCTAAGATATTCTTGATCATACTTAAAAACTGTTTGTACAAATATCAAAAGTACTTGGAATTGGGATTAGAGCATGGTTTTGTGGATGTGTGTGTGTGTGTGTGTGTGTGTGTGTTAACCTTGACTGATCTGCAGATATTCATGCTAACCCACTTTATTTATTTTATTTTTATATTTTATTTTTTTGGTCTTTTTTTTTTTTTTTTGTCTTTCTAGAGACGCACCCACCACACATGGAGGTTCCTGGGCTAGGGGTCCAATCAGAGCTGTAGCCACTGCCCTACGCCAGAGGCACAGCAACACCAGATCAGAGCTGTGTCTGCAACCTACACCACAGCTCACGGCAACGCCGGATCCTTAACCCACTGAGTGGGGCCAGGGATGGAACCCGTGTCCTCATGGATGCTAGTAGGGTTCACTAACCACTAAACCACAATGGGAGCTCCCCACTTTATTATCACATGAAACTCTGCACTGTGGTTTAAATTTGGACTTTGTATTTGGTTAATTTCATGATCACAGATTGCAGAAATTAACCCATGCGTCTGCAGAGTAAGAATCTTTCATATTCGTGAAGCCTCCGGGGGCAAAGAGTTGCTGTAGATGGATGAAAATCTCTGATATCTTCCCTCTGCCCCCAGCCGACTCCCGCTGCATACTAGTAGATTGCTTAGCTGTCGAGGGGAGGGACTGTTGGAAACAGCTACTGTCCTCAGCAACTAAAATGGTGCAGGTCACATAACACATCCTCACTTAACCCTGTGTGGAATGGGTTACCGCATTCATTCTTCAGTTACGTATTGATCTTAACAGCATAGGGCATCTTTCAGGTAACAGAGAAAGGTGTCAACCCCTAAGAGAACCAACTGAGTTATGTGTACATAATACATTCATCTTTAATATGAAGTTTAGCCTCTTTCCACTGAACCCTTTGGAGAACTGTTCAAATACTAAGTTTTGAATGAGATGGGCTGCACACAAACTGGGCTTTTTCCACTGAGCTAATTAGAAGCCATCATTGAAGGCATGGAGCTTTTTAAAATGTCCTTCAGTGGAAATACCTTTCTGTAGCTCTGACTCTAACTTCCTCCTGCTGGGGTTGGCTTCAGAATATTTTACCCCTGATATATCCGTTTATATTTTCCAAGTCGAACCTCATTTGTTATGTCCGACTACTTTTCATTTCTCTGTGGGCCTCAAAGGAATTATTATTTTGCCTTCGTCCTGACTGCAGTTTATAACACCTCGTGCTCATATATCATCTGTGGATGTTGTTCATATTTGGCTTCTACAGCGTCTTGGATAGTTTGAGAAGACATCGCATCCAAAGAGACCTCACACCAATCCTTACAGCCCCTGTGGTCCCTCCCCACTTGAAGTGGTGTCATGGTATAGCGTTTCTTTAGCCTAAATGCCCTGCCAATTCTAGGCTCATGAAGCAATGCTCACATCGAAACAAATGTGAACTCTAAATACTTCCTTCATTTCGAGACAGCAGACCCTCCTTACATTGTAATAATAAAATATCATCTGCTCTGCATCTCTCCCCATGCCCCTACCATGACTCCATTAAATTCTTATCTTTTTCTTTGGAGGCAGAAATTCCATGCATGAACCCAGATCGCTGACTGTCAGAATTATTTGTTTTTCTTTTTTAAATTGTGGAATAATATATATAGTGGAAGGTTTCTCTTTGTTCTTTTTTTTTTTTTTTATGAGATTGAAGCTGGACTAACTGGCCAATGAGTTGATGGATTATTGCTCTTGTACTTTTCTGAATACCAGAAATAAATTTGCTTCCTTTTTTTTTTTTGTAATCCTTCAATCCCTCAATCCAATTCTCGAAGACTTTTCAAAAATAGTTGCCAGTGTTCCAGTAACTTCATTAGCTAATCCCTTAACACCCTAGTGAGTATGTCATCCAGAGCTACAGAAATGATACAGTTTAGTAATTGGAGAGAAAATTGGGGTCAGATTCTTTGTAATATCTTAGATCCCCTCCCCCCCCCTTTTTTTTGCTTTCTTTACTTTTTTCATCAAGTTCTAGAATTTTCCCACTTTCTTTTCAACTCCATTACACACCTGATTTCTCATACTTTGATTTTTTTCTCCTCAAAATGATGTGTTTTCTCAGGCTTTCAACACTTTTTGGACTTGTGTGTAACACTTCTGTTTCTCCCACTAATTAAGTAAACAGCTTCACCTTTCTAGCAACTAACATGTTATCGGTAAAGAGGATATTTTGATGTGTCAAGTAATCATGAAAAAAATTCCTCTCTTTTGGTCATAGTATAACTCTGCTTTTTCCTGAATGAGAAATGAAATGGAGTCTTTATTTTCAATATTGGTCCATGTAAATATCATGTGATTTCTCACACAGTATAAACATCACTCTACGAGTTAGGTTTCTTCAGTGGCATTCCTTTCAGTCTTTTAAACCCACAGTAATGAATTATTTTCAGCACTATTTGAATAATGAAAAAAAAATCATACATTAGTCAAAGTAGCACAGACATCTCCTTACTGAGTGTTTGAATAAATTTTTAAAATTATACTATTTTAGTGTATACATATAAAATTATAACTGATAGGTATATATGTATATATCAGTTATATAAAATTATATAAGGCGTTCCCATTGTGGCTCAGTGGAAACAAATCCCACTAGGAACCATGAGCCCACAGGTTTGATCCCTGGCCTTGCTCGGTGGGTTAAGGATCTGCCATTGCTGTGAGCTGTGGTGTAGGTCAAAGATGCAGCTCGGATCTGGCGTTGCTGTGGCTGTGGTGTAGGCCAGCAGCAACAGCTCCAATTAGACTGCTAGCCTGGGAACCTCTGCATGCCATGGGTTTGGCCCTAAAAAGACCAAAAAAAAAAAAAAAAGTACTCACCTTCTCAGAGGTACACAGAATTCCAAACATGAAGAATTTCTGAATTTTCATGAAGTTTCTAAATATCTTCTAAAATTTTAAGTAATAGTACTAATTTTAACTTGTATCGCCATCTTATAATTCTTCTCTGGTCTTCCTTTTGCCAGTTAGAGAGACTAGAGTTCATTTATCATGGGTTATTATTCTCAATTTAAAAAGATCTATATTGTAGATTTAATTATCGATTAAAACAGTGTAATAAAATACATGTTTATAGGTTGAAGGTTGTTAATTTTATGATGAGTGCGTTTTACTTCAAAAAATATTTTCATTTTATTTAGAGATTTTTGAGGATACAACAACTTGAACCAAAGGAATTTCTTTCATCACTAATGGCAATGATTTTGCATGTGAGAAGAGCTTTTTTTTTTTTTTAATTGATAAATTTAGCTTTGTAGGACAGTTTTAAGGCTACAGTAAAATCGATTGGGAGATACAGAGTTCTCATAACATGCCCTGTCCACCACACTTGTGCAATCTCTCCCATTATCAACCTCTCACCCTAGAGTAGCATGTTTGTTACAATCAACGAACCTATATTGATACATTGTAATCATCCAAAGTCCATAATTTACATTAGGGTCACTCTTAGTGTTGTGTCTTCTATGGATTTTGACAAATGGGTAGTGACACATTTTCACCATTGTCGTATCATACAGATTAGGTTCACTGCCGTAAAAATGCTCTATGCTACATTTATCCTTCTTTCTGTCCTAAACACTGGAAGACTCTAATTTTGGAATGTCCCATAGTTTTGCCTTTCCCAGAATGTCAACTAATTGAATCATGCAGTATTTAACCTTTTCAAATTAACTTCTTTCATTTACCGTATGTATCTAAATTTCTTCCATGTATTTTTATGGCTTGAAAGTTCATTTCTTTTTAGCGCTAAATGATACTCTTTTGTCTGGATGAACCACTGTTTATATCCATTCACCTGTTGAGAGACATCTTAGTTGCTTTCAAGTTTGAGAAAGATAAGTGAATCTGCTATAAACATATCTGTGTTCAAATTTTATTTTTAACTCATTGAAGTAAATGCTAAGGAGCATATTTGCTGGATTATATGGTAAAATTTGTTTGGTTTTATAGAAAACCACCAAACTGTCTTCTAAAGTGGCTTACCATTTTACATTCCCACTAGCAATAAATGAGAATTTCTCTTTTTTCCATTTCCTCTACAGCGTTTGGTATTGTTAGTATTCTGGATTTTGGCCATTCTAATATGTATGTAAGTAGTATTTCATTGTTGTTGATTTTCAATTCCCTATTGACCTTTTAAGTGATCTTTTTTATGCTTATTTGCCACAGTGTATCATCTGTGGTGAGGTGCTTCTTAGGCTATTTTGTCCTTTTTTCAGGTTGTGTTCTTATTGTTGACTTTTAAGAATTCTTTGTATATTGTGGATAAAGTCCTTTATTAGATATGTCTTTCGCAGATTTTTCCCCCAGTCTGTACCTTGTCTTCTTGTTCTCTTAATATTATCTTTCGCAGAGTAGAAGTTTTTAACTTTAATGAAGCCCAACTTATCAATTATTTTTTTCATAAACTTTGATATTGTATCTAAAAAGTCACTATCACACCCAATGTCATCTAGATTTTCTCTTATGTTATCTAGTAGGAGTTTTATAGTTTTGCATATTACATTTATATCTGTGACCTAATTTGAGTTAATTTTTGTGACAGATATAAAGTCTATTTTTTTTTTGGCATATAGATGTCCAGTTATTCCAGCACCGTTTACTGGAAACATGGTCTTCATTTCTTCATTGAGTTGCTTTCGTTCCTTTGTCAAAGGTCAGTTGACTTTATCTATGTGGGTTTTTTTCTGGGTTCTCTACTTTGTTCCAAAGGTCAACTTATCTATTCTTTTACCAATAATATCAAACTTATTACTGAGGTTTTATGGTAAGTCTTAAAGTCCTCTGATTGTACTCTTCACCTTCAATATTGGGTTGGTTATTCTAGGTATTTTGTCTCTCCTTATAAGCTTAGAATTAAGTGGTCAATATCTACAAAATAACTTGCTGGGATTCAGATTGGCATTGTATTGAATCTATAGACTGAGATGGGAAGAACTGATATCTTTACAGTGTTTTCTTCCTATCCATAAACATGGAATATCTCTCCATTTATTTAGTTATTTTTTGATACTTTCTTTACACTTTCATAGTTCTTTTCATACAGGTATTGCATGTATTTTGTTGGATTGATAGCTAAGCATTTGATTTGGGGGATGCCAATGTAGATGGTGATGTTTTTAATTTCAATTTCCATTTTTTCATTTCTGGAGTTAGTTAAATGATTGACTTTTGTATATTGATCTTACATCCTACAACCTCACTATAATTGTTAATTAGTTCCAGAGACATGGGAGATCATGTGTCTATGAACAAAAGAGTTTCTTTCTTCCTTCCCGGTCAGTAAACATACCACTTGTTTTCTTTTCTTGTCTCATTGCATTAGCTAGGACTTCTAGTAAAGTATTGAAAAGCAGAGACTAAAGAGGATATCCTTACCTTGTTTTTGGTCTTCAAGGGAAAGTTTCAAGTTTCTCACCATTATGGTATGATGTTAGCAATAGGGTCTTTTGTAGGTATTCTTTATCACGTTAAGAAAGTTCTCTAATTGTGATTTACTGAGAATTTTTACTGTAAAATGGCATTGGATTTTGTCAGATATTTTCTTCTGCATCTGTTCATATGATCATGTGATATTTCTTTTTTAGCCCTTTGATGTAATGGATTGCACTAATTGGATTGACAGTGTAGAATCAGCCTTGCATTTGGGATAAAACTGAATTGTGGTGTATGATTCTTTTCACATGTTGGTGGATTCAAATTGCCACTTTCTTCTCTGCATTTTTGTATGCATGTTTATGAAAGATATTGATCAGTAGTTTTCTTGTACTATCTATGTCTGGTTTTGTTATTAGTATAATCCTGGCCTCATAAAGTGAGTTGAGTAGGATTTTCTCTACTTATATTTTTTGAAAGAGATTTTAGAGAATTAGTTTCTTCCATTAGTGTCTGGTACATTACTCAAATGAACACATCTGAGCATCTTGGTTTCTGTTTTGGAAGGTTATTATTGATTGAATTATTGATTCAATTTCTTTAATAGATAAAGTCCTCTTTAGATTTTCTGTTTTTTCTTGTGTGAGTTTTGAGAAATTGTATCTTTCGAGGAATTAGTCCATTTCTCCTAGGTTATCAAACTTGTGGGCAAAGGGTTATTCATAGTATATCTTTATTATCCTTTTAACGTCTCTGGCATCTGTAGTGATGACTCCTCTTTCATTTCTGATATCCGTACTTTCTGACTTCTCTTTATTTTTCTTAGGTAGCATGTCGACAACCTTATCCATTTTAATTATTTTTTTAAAAAAACTCATCTTTTAAATGTTTCAAAAATTGTCTTGGAGTTCCCACTGTGGCTCAGAAGAAATGAACCCAACTAATATCCATGAGGATGCATGTTCGATCCCTGGCCTCACTCAGTGAGTTAAGGATCTGGAGTTGCCATGAGCTGTTGTGTAGTTCTCAGACAAAGCTCGGATCTGGCATTTTTGTGGCTGTGCCATAAGCCAGCAGCTGCATCTTTGATTCAACCACTATCCTAGGAACTTCCATATACTGCACCTGTGGCCATAAATAAATAAATAAAATTGTCTTGCTTGATTTTTGTTTTCAATTTCAATGTTTTGACTCTAATTTTTATTATTTATTTTCTTCTGCTTCATTTGAAGTTAATTATTTTTAACCAAATGCTTTATGAGTACCATTTATTTAGTTATTTATCTTGCTTTTTAGGGCTGTACCTGCAGCATATGGAGGTTCCCAGGCTAGGGGTCAAATCAGAGCTGCAGCTGTCAGCCTATGCCACAGCCACAGCAATGCCAGATCCAAGCCATGTCTGCAACCTACGTCACAGCAACGCCAAATCCTTAACCCACTGAGCAAGGCCAGGGATTGGACTTGAATCCTCACGGATACTAGTCAGGTTTCTTACCTCTGAGACATGATGGAACTCCTATTTATTATTTTAACATTTAATTTAATTTTATTTTTACCTCTTGACTACCTTCTCCCATTTCTCCTTTCCCCCTACCCCCTCTGGCAAGCACCAATCAGATTTCTTTCTTTTTTATGTATGCATGTGTGTATAAATATAGGACATATTTTTCATCCATCCTCCATTCATCCATCAGTGGACACTTTAGGTTGTTTCCGTATCTCAGCTATGTAGCCAGTGCTGCAGTGAACAAGGGGGTACATATATCTCATTTCTAGCTCATGTTTCCATTTTCTTTGGAAAATACCCAGAGGTGGAAATGCTGGATCATGCGGTAATTCTCTTTTTAATTTTTAAGGAGCCTCCATACTGTTTTCCACAGTGGCTGTACCAACAGTATACGTGTGTTCTCTTTTTTCCACATCCTCGTCAATGCTTATTATTTCTTGTCTTTTTGATAATAACCATTCTAACAAGTGTGAGGTGACATTTCATTGTGGTTTTGATTTGCATTTCCCTGATGATTAAAGATGTTGAACAACTCTTCATGTACCTGCTGGCCATCTGTATGTCTTCTTCGGCAGAATGTCTATGAAGATCATAAGCCTATTTTTAATTGGATTTTTTGTTTTTTGCTATTGAGTTGTATGAGTTATTTACATATTGCAAATATTAACTGCTTTTCAGATATATGGTTTGCAAATGTTTTCTCCTATTTGGTAGCTGCCTTTGGTTTTGTTGTTTTGTTGATAGTTTACTTTGGTGTACAGAAGCTTTTTGCTGAAGTTTAGCAAAGATCCAAAAATCTATACTGTTAGCAGAGATTTGACTAAGAGTCTCTTCGGTAGTACCACATTTGGAGAAACTAAGAATGAGAGATTAATAAACTTCCCAGTGTTGCCTACAATAAGAACAAGAAGACCTTAAAATGTTAGGACATACACTTCTGTGTTTACAAGTTTCAGGAGCAATCCCAGTGGCCCACAGCCTATAGTAAATTGGGATTTTAATGAGGCACTAACTTATATCACAGGTAAGTAGGCTTTGGTAGAGAAACAGATCTCTCAGCATTTTCTCCTCAACAGCACTTCCGTGGGTTCATTTGGTTTTCATAACAACTCTGGAAGATAAGCATTATTGTTTCCATCTAGTAGCTGAGAACACTATATGCTGCAGTGAACTGTTTGAATTTGTATATCAAGGAAGTTCTTGAGTTAAATCTCTGGTGAATGTCCAGGAAATGCTTTAATAAATTGTCAGGTCTCGCCTTTATCCTTCAAGCCTCTTTTGTCACAATTTCCTCTCCTTTGACCAGTTTGTTCCTTAAGAAAATTAATTGCAGTATAAAGAATGACTTGGAGGTGGATGCTGGGAGTCAGAAAACAGACCTCCCGTGCAGCCTGCTCTGATAAGCAACCCTGCCTTTATCCATGTGGTCCCCTCTGCCTGGAACAACTTTCCCATCAAATGCTACATGTTTGCCCTCCATGCTTTTGCACCTGACCCTTTTCCACCTACCTGGGAAGTCCTCCAAAGTAGGGGAGTATGTGTTCATCAGAGTTGCATGCTCAGTGACTCTGAAGGTGCTGGGACAATGTAGGGACTTTTGTTTGCTCTGTGATTCTCCCATAGCAGGACCCTGGGGGAGTGGAGAAAGAATGCAGAAACAAGAAAGCAGCAATAAAGGGTGTGTTGTTAAACCAGTGTCCACAGTAGGCAATGGGAGTTTAATCCTACAGACAAACTAGGAAATGGAGACTCACTCTCAGATTCCACCAGCTTAGAGGTGTGTGTGTGTGAGAGAGAGAGAGAGAGCGAGAGAGCGAGTGAGCTGGGGTTTTATATAGTAATTCCCACTAGGGGCAAGGAGGGCTACTTCCAGGATGTCAGTTCCCTGGTACCTCTGGCCTGCAGTACATGTGGGCAGAAGGATCTGTACCAGTGGAACGAAATTTCTTGGGTACAAAATGCAGATTCCATAGGCAGAATACACTGACTTGGGGCCTGAGACATAAGCAGTGGAGAGGCACAGCAAACACTTGCTGGAGTGTACAATACATGGTTGTTATTAGCTCAGCAAGCAACCAGATATGATGAACAGAAACACACTACTGTATATAAGGTAAATAATGAGGATGTACTCTATAGTACAGGGAGCTATATTCAGTATTTTTTTCTAGCCTATAAGGGAAAAGAATCTGAAAAAAGTATGTATACATATAACTGAATTGCTTTGCTGCACACCTGAAATATTGTAAATCAGCTGTACTTCAACTGGAAAAAAAAATGTGCAGGAGAGTGTGGAATTGAGAGGATGGAATTGGGCCACCTGTCCTCTGGCTGAGGACAGGTAATGAGTTCCATGTCTCTGCTGAGGTGTCAGGCTCCAGCAGAGACAGCCCTGTGCAGAATTCCAAAATGCAAAGCGCCAGCCTTTTTGTACAGCAGAGATTCTCCAAACCCACTTCACAGGACGAGAGCATGGGATTGTTTTTAACAGAGAGCTGGTGGGTGTCCGTTGCCCCAGGCGCACGCCCTGACCTTGCCGCTGGACAGACAGCTTGATTAATCGTGAACAAGTGTTCACAGAGCAGTCAAACAGAAATGAAAGGGACGAGGAAAGCTAATGAGCCATAAAAGATCCTGAAACAGCCTGCAGATGAGTCTGACACTCCTTTTCCCTTTAAAAGATGATCATTTTCAGTGATTGGGAATTTCTGCTGGTCATTGGGATTGTCAACAGTTACGTTTGGACCTTCTTTCTCATCGCAGAAGCCTAGATAAAAGCCACATCAGTTTAATTGGACAGATTTTTTTTTTTTTCAATCACATGTGACTATCAAAGTGAAAAAACAAAGACTGCTTGTCAGTTATAATTCTGGGTTTTGCTAAACAGTGGTTTAGAATTCTAACTTTGACATCCAATGGATTTAGGATTTGATTCCTGATCCACCACAGACTTAATTATTTGCTGTGTAATTTGGGGCAGGAAACTCAAAACTCTCAAAATCACTATTTTCTCCTTTGTAAAATAGGTTAAATGATGATAGCTCATAGACTCCTGAGGATTACAAGAAATAATCTGTGTCAAAGATTATTACCTGAAATATAGTAAGAATTCAGAAGTAGTTTTTTCTTCCCCCTTTCAGATTTTACGGCCACCTCCACAGCATATGGAAGTTCCTGGGTCAGGGATTGACTCCAAGCCACAGCTGCAACCCAGATCTGTTCACCAACTTTGTTGGGCCGGGATTAAGTCCACACTTCCGCACTGGCCCAAGCTGCTGATTATTAAGCCACTGCACAAGGCAGGACCTTCAAGTAGCAGCCTTTTTTTTTTTTTTTTTAAGTTTTATTGAAGTGTAGTTGATTTACAGTATTGTGATAATTTCTGCTGTACAACAAAGTGATTCAGTTATACATATACACACATCCATTCTTTCAGATTGTTTTCCCATGCAGGTTATCACAGAATACTGGATGGAGTTCCCTGTGCTCTATAGCGGGTCTCCGCTGGCCCATCATTCCATAGACCTCAGTGTGCATATGCCAATCCCACACCCCCAGTCCATCCCTCCCTCCACCTGTTCCCGTTGTAACTCAGTTTTTCAATGTCTGTGAGTATGTTTCTGTTATAGTTATTGTAGTGAAATGGTGATAGCTATAGTGTGTTAATTGTGGTGTTACAAGCATGGTGTTCCTTTCCGAAAGAACACAGATATTTAGGAGAAACCATCATGAATTTTAATTCTACCTATGAAATACAGCTGTGCGCTTGTTTGAACATTTGGTAGAAACGTGCTAGGAAACGTTTACCAAGTACCGAGAAATATTCTGAACTGAGAAAAGACAAAAGGCTCAATAAATATGAACTCCCCTATCCTCATCTCTCTCCATTCCAGCTTGAGTCTTTCCAAAGGGAGTGATCCTTAGAATTTATAGACATTTTCCAAATTATTATCTCAAAAAAATATGGGTCATGCTAGCATGACATGAAAAATTTTTAAATTTTCATCTACGCTATACACCATTTGGCTGTGTTACTGAGGCCGTCTTTTAAATCTAGTGGTGGTTCATTTACCAAAATAATTTTGGCCTCAGAACAAACGTGTACCTTTGTAGAGCATGCCATGACCCAGAGTTAAACAACTTAAGATGCAACAATCTCCTGGGAAATAAAAGATAAGTAAATACATGTAATTTGTAAATACAGTTCAGGGTAGGCTCAGAAAAATTCCAGGTCTGAAACCATTGACATAGTGTGAAACCTGCCTTTTTGTAATCTGTGACTCTTTGGGTGGGGCGCAGCTTTTGACCCTATGTCATCACTTCACAAAACATAAAAGATTTAACTGCTTGTGAAGAAAAGTTGACAGTGGACAAATTGTTTTGTTCAGAACCACAGTGGTGGCTAATGCTTTGTCTGTGAAAGCAAGGACTTTAATGATTTATTAGGTAGTGGAAACTCATATTCATTTGTGCTCAAGATACCTCATAATTTTGGTGTGTAATTTGCATGCTGTGATAAAATTTGTCTCTTTATTTTCCTGTTAGAAGTTGCTATCACTATATAATTATAACTTTGTATTATTTGAGAGATATGCACTGTTCTAATACATTTTTAGTATATATTTTTATTCCGTACGAATATTTATCTTCTAAAAAATATAGACTTGTCCGTTTCCTACTTTTACAGTATTTTAATAGAAAATGTTATTATTAATGTAGAGTATGTACATGGGTTATTTCATATCGCAGGACAAGATGTTACTTAAAATCAAACTGTTTAAAAACAATGATGAGGCTCAATTAAAGATGGAGAAACAGTCAGGCTAATATGTGGTCTACTTTCTACCATTGTATCTTTCATCGTGTGTCCTCTTTTTGGTGCTTCAGTTTTGCCATCAATAAAATGGGAGCTTTTTCACTATATTCCATAGGAAAGCTACCTGTCACTCCAGAAGCCTAGAATTAACACTCAGAATTGATTCTTTCCAAAATCAATGCTCTTTCGCTTGTGCTAAGTAATTAACGGGAATAGTCAATGGCTTTTTCAAAGTCTTTCTGTTTGTGTTTTTCGTGGGGGAGAAAGTCTGAGTAATGATTCATACAGAGGACCATCTAGCATGCTTGTGTGTTGTTTCTGTCTCCATCACAGTTAGATATGTTAGTGCATTAAAGCACACCTGTGGAAGCTAGATGCCTCACTGCTATGGGATGAAAACATTGATTCCTGGTAGCCTGATTCCATTTACCAATGATGAAACCTTCTAGGTTTTGGTAAGGCCCCAGTCACATAGCGTGGCAGATACTACAACCATTCACTCTATTTTACTTCTTCCGGGTACACCACAGGTTTGTACGTCCACTTCCTCCTTCATGTCCTGACCTTGACACGAGACACAGCTCCATTGTAAGCTTTGTTGGACAAGTGTGAGTGGAAGTGATGCATGTTATTTCGAGCGGAGGCATTTCATGGCTGGTATACAATGCTACCCCTCTCCTCTTCTCTTGCCATGGTTCTTGTGAGCATCTACGGTGACATGGAGGTATAAAATTGAACCATCACGTGGAGGGTGCCTGTCCTGGAGAGTGGCCGCAGCCCACTGCCAACTTCGCCTGTATTAGTAATTAACTACCACTGTTTTAAGGTCTAGAGATTTCAGAATTCTTTATTATTGTAGGGAAATGCAGCCAATCCCGAGTAATGGATCTGAACATAAAACAGCCTAATCTATGTGCCCCCAAAGCAGCACTTTGAATATTGAGTGGGCAGGTTCAACCTCAACATCCAACCACTGCAATTAAAAAAAGGTCATTTTTCATCATTTTGAACATGCTTATATAGTGTCCCTCTTCAGGCAGTACTCTGACCAGTAGAAATATGAAGGGATATAAACTCCTGATTAGATTTTCTCATCTCTAAGTGGAAGGTCAAACCTCATAATCACATTACTAAAAGAGAAATACAAGTAATGAATGCCCCACAGGATCCGAAATAGATGAGAGCTATTTTTCAATTGCAATCTGTTTTTCTTGCATCATAATAGTAAAAGTTTCCGTGAAGTCCTTAGGATTTTAGAGTGAGATTCTTCAAACATTCCAAGTCCCATTTCACTGCCAGTGTACAAATCATATTTTCATAATTAATATGGAGCTTCTTTGTATTTTTTTGTTACCATAACATATTAAAATGGTTATTTTTCACCATGTTGAGAAGTTGAATTTGGAATATTCTTTCATACATTACAGACTGTATGACATATTTAATTCTTCTTTTTTTTTTTTTGGCCACCCTATGGCATATGGAATTCCTGGGCCAGGGATCAGATCAGAGTCACAGTCAGATCCTTAACCCATTGTGCCAGGCCTGGGATTGAACTTGCATCTCAGTGCTCAAAAGACAATGCTGATCCCATTGCACCACGGCCAGAACTTGGTACACATCTCAAAGGTATAGGCATTTCTTTCTAGGGCAGATGAAATCAGGTGCAATGAGTGGCCCTTGATATTATTAGATGTCAGGGACAGAAAACGTTTATAAATTGTAATTTCAAATAAGAGCCCCACATCAAAAGTCAGAAGGATGGACCTTCAATCTGCGAGTGCCATAGTATATGTCTGGCTTGAACGCTAAGCTGTTTTTTTTTTTTAATACGGATAACTGCATGAAGCCTGCTTGAGGGTTTATTATAATAAAGCCTGTGGGTGAAAAATGTAATTGTAATGTATACATGTAAGGATAACCTGACCCCCTTGCTGTACAGTGGGGAAAAAATAAATAAATAAATAAATAAATAAATAAATAAATAAATAAAGCCTGACTTATTTCATTGTTAATGACTCCTCTTTGATAATGCTGAATAAGCCAGGTAGATTTTACATCAAATGGAATTTTTTTTTTTTTTTTTAAGGCTGCAGGTGCCTCATATGGAAGTTCCCAGGCTAGGGACTGAATTGGAGCTACGGCTGCCGGCCTACACCACAGCCACAGCAATGCAGGATCTGAGCCATGTTTGCAAGCTACACCACAGCTCTGAGGCAACACTAGATGCAGCGTAACCCATTGAGCGGGGCCAGGGATCGAACCCGCATCCTCAAGGATACTGGTTGGGTTCTTAACCACTGAGACATGATGGGAACTCCAGAAAAATTCTTAATCCTTGCCATTTTTTTTCTGTCTGGCTAAGATTTTTTTCTGTGTGGGATAAGTATAGTTCAAAACTCTTCATTTCTAGGCATGAGCATTTAAAATACTTAAAAAAACCTAACTATTAATCTTTTTGCTGTTGTTTTCTAAAGAAGTGAATTTGCAAGAAAGGATCATTATTAAATGCTTTCTTTATATTATTAAACTTCTTTCCCATTATGAAACTAAAGCATGCTTAATTTAGGACATTTAGAAATTAAAGGAAATTAATTAAGGGAAAGCTGAAAATATTAATAAAAATAATAATAGCCAACACAAACCGGGCACTTATTTCTTATGAAATCACCTATAATCACATTATTGAGGAAAATACAGCTGGCATTTCCCTTTAGTCCTATTTTCTAAAAGTTTATTCCCTCTATTGATTATACCCTGAAATCTTTATTTCAAAGAGAAATTCATCCATTCACTACTCTTTGATCTGCCAAAGGCAGATATTAGTGAGGAAAATTACTCCTTCATTTATTAGTCTTGTATAATGTGTTTAAATCCTTGAAGTTATGTTTTTGTTTTCATGGGCCAGTAACTGTTTTAACTTAGAAGAGGGGAATGAGTGGTCCATGGGGTCCCATTTTGCCAGACAGTTTTTTTTAATGCCAAAGAATTAATTTCATTTGAATATGTTGCTAATTGGGTCGGAATGTCCTTTACTGCTGTGAGACATTTGGGGACGGTGGATGCTAAGACCTTGAGAATTTAGGCAAGAGTGTAGTAGTAATAGTTAAGCTGAAACGTACTCCTTCGTTCTCTGTTTTCTGTCTAGCAATCCCCTAATATTATAGGATGTATGTTGTTTAAATGTAATTGGATGCCCGTGTATAATTGTCATTTTAGCCCGAATAATGATGAAGTCCATAAAGTTTTGCCACCAGGACACTTCAGTAGATACTAAGTTGATTCAGCATCTCTGTTGGTGATGTGTAAAAGCCAATCAGAGGCCTATAATCTTTTTGTTGCATAAATTATTTTAGTAAATTTTATATTAAGAACTGGGTCAAATTGTGAGCCTCTGCTTCATTTTATTATTGTTCTGTATCATTTTTCTGTATTCATATTTCCAGGTTATTTTCTTTCTTTCTCTCTTCTACCCCATGTGTGTGCATGTGTGTTGTTTCTGAATGTACTTCGGGGAAAGAGTCTTCTCTGCTAAAATTAATCAATTTTTTCATTGCGAGAGCTTCAAATCATCAGAGTTAGGGACGTCGCCTATGGCTTAAGGACCCTAGATTTAAGTCATGTTTGAATTAACCCCTTTGTCGTGCCTCAGGGGTGCCATGGCTATTTTTCCCTATAATCCTGAAGATAAAGATCTCTGTTGCAAAAAAGGCAGAGGTTTCAACAGCAGCATCAACAACAGCGTCTTGTAAGGCCCTAGTGAGCCATCTGCTTTTAGGAGTGTGGGCCTCAATAATTCAAACCTTCAAATAACGACTGATCTTTAAATTGTACTTTTTCCCCTGACCGGTGGTGACCTGATGGGCCCATGGGTTACACAGGGTCATCCTGCCGAGCACTTCATGGAACAGGGACTAGTGTCTCGTAGGGACATACAACCCCTTGTCAGAGGCTTTCCTTAAGCCCGATGTTCGTCATAATTTATACTTTGTTGACAGCAGCTTGATTCATAATCATCAAAAACTGGAAGCACCTGAATTGTTCTTCACCAGGCATACCAGATAAATCGTGTGTGGCCAACATTGGAATCAAATTCGATAATTTTTCATAATTGAAAAATTAATGACGATGTAATAAAATATAGGAAAAGTCCTTAAATACATATTTCTAAGTAAAAGAAGTCAGTGTGAAAAGGCTGCATACTATATGATGGAAGTGAAGAATCAAATATCCCTTGCAGAAGAAGTTCAAACAGTTTATACAAATACTTTGCCCTCAGGGAGGAATAGATAAATCTCAATTCCTTAAGTGTGGCCTCTGTGCATGGTTATTTCCCTCCAGAGAAGACAGGGAAAAAAGGAGAGAACCAGGGAAAGTTTATAGCAGAAAAACATGTCAATTTCTATCTCAGCCAAGTAATCAAGGTCAACGTCAATGTGTGTGTCCTTGATATGATGTGATGAAAATGGCACTTTACTTTTGTAAAGTGAAGATACCATAAAATACATAAGCCCAGTCTAATCATGAGAATAACACCACGTAGATTGCAGTAGAGGAGTGTTCTACGATCTGCTAGACCAACACTCCTCAGAACGGTCAAGGCCATCAACCACGAGGCAAGTTTGAGAAACCGTCCCAGCCAAGAGGAGCCTAATGAGATCTATGAGGATAAGGAATAAATACACAGTACCTTCTCCTTGTTTATCCCTCCCTCACCATCGCCCTTGGCAACCGAAAGTCTGTTCCCTATGTCTTTGAATCTGTTTCTGTTTTGTAGATAGGTTCATGTGTATCCTATTTTAGATTCCACATAGAGGTGATACCATATGGTATTTGTCTTTCTCTGACTTACTTCACTTCGTATGAGAATCTCTAGGTGCTGCAAATGTCATTACTTCATTCTTTTTTGAAGAGTTTTAATAGGAGCGTGAAATAGGTCTTTTAGTTTAGAAAGTTCACTCAGCAGTTAGAAGAGTGGGTTGGGATGGAACAAAGGCAGGAGCAAAGGCAAGTGGGAGGCCATTCCTGATGCGCTGTCAGTATAGACAGGGAGGAAGCTTCTGGTAGGTTGAGATTGCAGGATGTGGCAGATGATTAAAAATGGGGAGTGAGAGAGAGGTGAGACTTCATGGTGTTTCCCAAGTTAACATTTTATAATGTTATAACAATGAATCTTTTATAAATCAATCTTTTATAAATATAACTTCATTTAAATAGCTGATCATCATAGCAAAGATGGGAGAGGCTAGTGATGGCTCTTATTTGAAGACAAATACTACCCCATTCTTGCTGCTTTTCCTCGCATGAGCGTCAAGTCCTCACTTTGTGACCAGTAAATTGCTTACACTCATTTGTCAAGTACGGTTTCGAGCCAGCTCCCTGTTCACTCTGCTTCACGGATTAAAGAGCCATTGTTCCCTTTATGGGCTGAACGTGTGCAGTGCTTTCTCACTGCAGCAGGACCATATTCCCGTGCTAGTGTTTCCCATTGAACAAATAGATTCTCATCCAAAACTGATGCAGCCCTGTCCTGAGGCTCACATGCAACAGTGACGCCCTGCTTTTATCAGTGTTCATTGAGTCTCAACTGCCTGCTCTTGGTATTTCATGGCTGCAGCGAAATAGTATAAATAAAAATAAATAAGTGTGTTTCTGAAAGCCCCTTTTGACAATTCCTGGAAGAAGTAAAACCACCACCACCATCACTACAACATTCAGAGCCTTTTCTTGAACACTCGAGTTCCCCATTTAAGGAGGGTGAGTGAAAGCTCTAGTGAGTAAGAAGGCAGTTTGAAAAGCAGGTTTCTGGAGTTTCCGTCATGGTGCAGAGGAAACGAATCTGACTAGGAACCATGAGGTTGCAGATTCGATCCCTGGCCTCGCTCAGTGGGTTAAGGGTCCGGCATTGCCGTGAGCTGTGGTGTAGGTTCTAGATGCGGCTTGGATCCTGCGTTGCTGTGGCTGTGGTGTACGTTGGCAGCTGTAGCTCTGATTTGACCCCCAGCCTGGAAACCTCCATATGCCACGAGCAAGGCCCTAAAAAGAAGAAAAGAAAGAAAAGCAGGTCCCTGCCCCCAGAATTTTGTGACAGAGAGGTGACAGGAGAAAAGAGCAACCTTACAGGAATTTGGGAAACCCGGTGAAGCTGCTTATGGCATAACGAAGTTGTATGTGTGTCCTGGAAAAGCAAACTAACCAAGGAAAGCAAAACCAAAACACAAAACACGTAACCTTTAGGAGTCCCCACTGTGGTTAACATTAAAAATAATAACCCAATTGATGTTTTAGACTCTGTGGAGGGCCCTTCATTGATGTGACATTATAATTTGCAGGACAACCGTATATACGGTGTTTTTGTTTGTTTGTTTGTTTTTGCTTTTTAGGGCCTCACCCGCGGCATATGGAGGTTCCCAGGCTAGGAGTCCAATCAGAGCTGTAGCCGCCGGCCTACGCCACAGCCACAGCAACACCAGATCCAAGCCGCGTCTGCGATCTACACCACAGCTCACGGCAACGCCGGATCCTCAACCTACTGAGCAAGGCCAGGGATTGAACCTGCAACCTCATGGTTCCTAGTCAGATTGGTTTCTGCTGCACCATGTTGGGCACTCCCATATACGGTTTTATAGAACATATAACTGAAAATAAGGGAAGTTAAGTAAACTGTTCAATGTAAAAGCCATATTATGTTCCTAATTGATCTGTAGAATTGTGGAACTAGTCTTAATTTATGCCAGTTTATTGGAATTCTGACAGAGTTGGACTAGAATAGTTACTTAATTTAATAAATATTTATTGAGCATGAAATTTATGCTAAGCAGTAGTCACTAAGGATTTCTTTCTTTTTTTTTTTTTTTTAATAGTTGACTTACAATGTTCTGTCACTAAGGATTCCTTTTCTTTTTTTCTTTTTTCTTTTTTGTCTTTTTGCCATTTCTTGGGCTGCTCCCACGGCATAGGGAGGTTCTCAGGCTAGGGGTCCAATCGGAGCTGCAGCCGCCAGCCCATGCCAGAGCCACAGCAACGCGGAATCCGAGCCGCGTCTGCGACCTACACCACAGCTCACGGCAATGCCGGATCCTTAACCCACTGAGCAAGGCCAGGGATCGAACCCGCAACCTCATGGTTCCTAGTCAGATTCGTTCACCGCTGCGCCACGATGGGAACTCCCTAAGGATTTCTTAAATGCAAAATATGACACAGAGACTAAAGCAGTTTCAATAAATCCTGTAAGTAATCAGGGCGACCAAAGTTCAGATGAAATCATTTGTGAAAAAGTACCAAAGATGTGTCAGACCAGGACCAGAATTTGGAGGAAAAGGCTTTGCTCACGTTTTGCCCAAGATCTATGTTTCTAGTTTCTTTTTTCAGTGACTTAGTTGGAATCAAGCTGAGTTCATACCACTGTGACGTTCTCTTTAGGAGATAATGATGTATGCTGTTTAAAAGCAAAAAATGAAAATGAAAACAAAAAACGAGAGAGCATGAGAATGCCACTAGATGAAAAACTCCCCACAAATAAGCTAAGCTCATTCAGGGGCACAAATTACTCCTTTTTCCCAATTTCTCATTTGCCACAAATACCAACGTTCCCTTAATGCTTTAATAAAACAACAGCAACACAAAACTGCATAAAAGACAGTCATGTACTGGACGATGACTGAAGCGTGTCCCTCTGTAAGTTCGGAACTAGATTTCCCAGCTGCTCCTGCAAAAATCCATTGTGTGAATGGGCGAGATGGTATTTGGAGCTTCTGCCAGCCTTTCTACCAACACTGCTGGTGCTGAGAACCTGTTTTGCGAGGTTCAGATATCAGTCCTTCCGCCATCAGTGCTTTCCCTGTTTTTGATCCCTGAAACCTCAGAAGGCACCTTCCCGGATGCTCAGAGGAGAGCTCACCTCTTCAGATCTGGCACTTTAAAGAGAAAGATATATTCCTTCATTTTCTAGTTTATTTTAAGATGTAGCATTTATATTCTAATAGCGAAGGGCGAGGGAGCTCTGATGTGAATACGTTTCCCTCCCTGACATAGTTATCTTTTTATTGCTGGTTTCAATCATTTCTTTTTTTTTTCCCTTATGTAATAAAAACAAAGCACTACCTGCCCCCCACCCCGCAAAAAATGAGACTTAAGCGACTATATTCTCCAAATGTTTCTTTAACACTTACTTGTTTTTCAACTTTAATCAATTTCGAAGCTGCAGAAATTGAAAGCTTTGATTTTTAGAGTGCCATCTTCAAAAGCCAATTTCTGACATTAAATGGAAATCGTATCCAACATAATGGCTGGCTTAATACAGCCTATTATGTTTATAGAAATCTCTACTTTTATTTCAGCGGTCTATTCTAGTTCTTTGTGCATGAAATATACACAGCATTAGAAACAAATTTTAAATTCCAAGTTACCACTAATTTTTAAAGTAAAAGTGGGCATTCTGTTTTCCCTGTTTAATTCACACTTTTTTTGTAAAAATATAACGTTGAATACACACAGACTGGTATATTTTTCGCAACATGACTAGATTTGACTACTGGTCTCAGGCACTATTTTAGAGCGAATCGTCATCAAGTCATAATTATTAATTCCATTAAGTCCGTGGTTTTGATTTGTTATATTTTGTTTTCATGATTTATAGGATTATTTGAATTTCAGTGTAGACTTACTCTTGATGATATTTTATTAATAGTAGCTATTTTAAACTGAGATGATAAAATATGAAATATAAAATTCAATTTGATTAAATATCTATTCAGTAAAAATAATATTCGAGCTGCAGAATTTTGTTGTAGAAAAAGAAAGAAATAATATTTTCTGCCTTTGTATCCTCATGATCTGTGGAGGCAAATGACACGTACATATAAGGGCTCCTACACAGGTGAATTTGTAGTCTCCTTGGACATCCCAGTAGAAACTGGCTTAAGGTCACCTGGGCGCATGTATTAATAATCTTGTTGTCACCTGGGCATCATTATTGCCAACCAACCCCTTTTCCTAGAAATACAGTTCGCTTTGGATTTCCAGGCTATTATTTTCCAAGGACAATGTCTTGGGGAGATTTGGAAGTCAGAAGTGAAACAAGCCAGGTTTCAGAAGCTCATGACAGTCAGGGCAACAATTTTTTTTTTTTTTTTTCCTTTTTTAGGGCCTCACCCAAGGCACATGGAGGTTCTCAGGCCAGACATCAAATCAGAGCTGTAGCTGCTGGCCTACACCACAGCCACAGCAACGCCAGATCCTTAACCCACTGAGCGAGGCCAGGGACTGAACCCGCGTCCTCAGGGATGCTAGATTCGTTTCTGCTGAGCCATGACAGGAACTCCAAGGGTTCCGTTTTTTCAGTCAAACCCAGACCGATAAAAGTTTTGGCATTTGAAGGGCTTCCGGAGGAACAGAGCCTGAAGGGAGGGAATTTAGAGCTGGTTCTCTGATCTGTTTTGCTTAAAAGGCATTAATGACTCCTTTTCCAGCGGTAAATGGAACAATGGTAGCTCGTGGCATACAGCGTCAAAACACTTACTTAAATTGTCACCTGAAGTCACCTGCAAGAGTCAAGTGGCTATGCAGAGCTTTGGGTGATCACGTAAATGTGGCAATAAAACATTACAGAGGGAAGAGAGATTATAAAGACTACGAGGTTACTTGGTTTCTTCTAATTGTGCTAGAAAAAAAACATCTAGTAAGAACATGATGTGCTCAGGGCTTTAAAATCCCTACTCAATGCCTCAACGCCTGGATAAGAAACCAGAAAGTCTCTGTGATTTTTTTTTTTTTTTAAAGAAACTCTTATCCCTGTAGCTGCAGGGACAAGATTCCTAAAAAAAAAGTCCCAAGTTAGATTTTGCATATTGCTGAATTTCAACACATACTGATTTTTTTCACAGCCTCACAGCCTCTTCAGATACTATTGCAGAGACTGAAAACGTGTCATCAGAACATAGAGGCAGATCCTATGAAACCCCTAGACCCGCCCACCTTCCACTGTCAGTAATAAGACCCCATGTTTTGCTTTCTCTGGATGCTTTTAGCTAAGATATGGTCATCCCTTGCAAGCTTCCCTCTCACCAATCACCACTCGCTGCCTCCAAATTTATTAGCATATGCCAACCCCAGAGGAGCCAAGCAGAAAGATACCAAGTGTGACCTGGAAAGACAGTATAGATACACTCAAAGAATTGCAAGATTTTGTCTGATAATATTTGTGGAAATCTTACCGAGATGCACGGAAGGGTATTCTCAGGGTGGAAGACATACTTTTCATCACTACCGTGAGAAATAAATTTGCAGAGTGAACCCTGGCATCCTTGCAGAGCTATGTGCTTGCTCTTCTCTGTAGGTCAGACCTGACAGTGGGCGCTGAGGTCAGTGAATTTGGACACTGAGTGCAATGAGAGTAGTTAGATTCCAGAGCCGCAGGGGCCAAGTGGCTCCACTAAACCCACAAGGCAAGGTGGACAGAACTACTCTCATGGATAGCACAGTCAGATCACTAATCAGAATACTCTGACTTCTGGAGTTTCCGCTGTGGCTCAGCAGTAACGAACCCGACCAGTATCCATGAGGATGCGAGTTCGATCCCTGGCCCCACTCAGTGGGTTAAGGATCGGCATTGCCATGAGCTGTGGTGTAGCTCACAGACACGGCTCGGATCTTGCGTTGCTGTGGCTGTGGTGTAGGCCGGCAGCTGTAGCTCTGATTTGACCCCTAGCCTGGGAACCTCCATATGCTGCAAGTGTGGCCCTAAAAAGACAAAACAAAACAACAAGAATAAGATGACTCCTAAGACATTAGCCGCTTGGTCAGGCCGTTCCTAGAACTGAAATAGGTAGAAAATCTACTAAACTCTCATTTGATCGATAGAAGCAGAGAAGTTGAAGGTCAGGTGAACACAAGTCTAACCTCAATCAATATAGATGCACGTTTAGCCAACTCTCTTTTCAGGTAAAAGAAAAATCAAGCAAACAAAAAGCATTATTCATTGTTTTTCCCTCGAGGAGTAGTTTTTTGTGCTGATGTTTTTTAAATGTACATTCCTACTGCAAGGCTGTATTGCTGAAGTCCTCCACTTTTGGGGAAGGGCCAGCATGGTGTTCAGAACTGTCTGTAAATCAGACTGCATTTTTCTTCCCCATCAATTGCTGTGGGAATCAGAGTCACTTGTCCATGCTATGTGCTTGTGCCTTTAGCATGTGCTCTAATGACAGCTTCTCTAGAGGAGTTTCGTGTGCTGATGGAGGGCTCCTGCACGTGCCCGCAATTAGGGTTCAGACCCCTCTGTTCCTGGTGGTCAGCTTGTGTCACCTGGCCTGTTGACAGCTCACAGAAAGACATTCCGTCTTCGCTGAGGTCCCGGCACAAGCCCCCAGTTGGTTTTCACATAGATATCTGAAAAAGACAGAATAGCTTTTTTTTTTTTTTTTTTTTCTGAAGTCCTAGGGCTTTTTTGTGATTCCTCCACAGAACCCTATAGGCTCCATAACATATCACCACCTTCCACAGACCCTTCAAGTGACATTCGATATACTTAGTCTCATGGCCCAGTTGGCATCAGAGCTTCAGCTACCAGCACCCTTGGATGAAGCAATGTAAAAAGCAACGACAGGGATATGTCCAGAGCTTCTGGGGGCAGGTGCCACCCCATTCTTATATTTGCACTATTTCTATCTTTGCTTTAGAACCCCGGCATGGGGGAGGGCAGTTGGTCCTAGGAGTTGAATGTTGCTCTCAGGCCAGCCTCTAGGCTAGAAGGTGGCGCAGCCCTTGAAGGGATGTAAGTTTGCTTTGTGGAAGAGACTTCTGCAACAGCTCCCAGCACAGTGTAAGTGCTAGCTGTTATTAGAGAAGGGAGGGTCACCTCTGCCCACCCCAGAATTCCAGGGGGATAATGGAGTGAACATTCTCAGAAACAGTTATCTAGGTGGCCTCAGCCTAGTCGGCAGGATCCCAGGTTGCCTCTGCTGGGCCCTGACCTTCACCTAACAGACCAGGCTTAGCTAAGAATTGGAGCATCTCTGGACCTCTCTTCTCAGAATTAAGTTTTCAACCTACTGTTCATCTGTCTGCCCCTCCAGGACGGGTGATAAAGGCCTTTGATGTCTACCTCTGGGCCTTGCTGGCTCTCACTGACCCACTAAGGGCTGCTTGTTAATGGCCCCTGGCCTATCATGATCCTTCTACAGGGAGTGAATGAAACTTGGCAGGAATCAGCCGACTTCACGGGATTTGTAGACTTTGCTTCACGTATTTCAAATGCCTCCATCACTGAGCCTACAAGAGCATCCTTGCTCTACTGGGTTAATTTCCCAGGTCACCACGGGTGGAAATCTTTCACAGTCAAGTCTCAGCTTTATCCTACCCTCCCATGTGTGAGTCAGCTCCAAATACCCCTCTTACTGCCTGTTTTCTCAGACCACCCTTGGCACCACTTATGTTAGCCCAGGTCCTCTGAGAAGCGAATTCCAGGATGAGATTAAACATGTGAGTATTTTATTAAGAAAAATACCCCATGTGAGGGACATTGGGAGGGAGCCAGAGAAATATGGGAAACTTAGACCAGCGTGCAATTCTGACCCAGGGTGAAAGAGAAAGGGAGAGAAGGGTGATTGGAAGGGACCTAGACTGCAGGTGGCATCAGGAAGGAGAGATGGATGGCGATGGAGGGGAATCTTCAAGCCAGAGCTGGCTGTCAGAGGAGCCCTGCATTTGCCTCAGTACCTGTCTGTGTCAGTCATTGGCTGGAAGAAGCCTATGGTGGGGGGTGGTGTGTGTGGTTTTGTTGCAAGCAGTAATCAGGTACATTAAAAATATGGCAATGCAGAAGTTCCCCTTGGGGCTCAGCAGTAAGAAACTCACCTGGTATCCATGAGGACTTGGTTTTGATCCCTGGCCCTTCTCAGTGGGTTAAGGATCTGGTGTTGCAGTGAACTGTGGTGTAGGTTGCAGACACTGCTCAGATCTGGCGCTGCTGTGGCTGTAGCACAGGCACAGCAAGCTGGCAGCTGCAGATCTGATTCCAACCCCTAGCCCGGGAACTTCTATATGCTGTGGGTGCAGCCCTAAAAATACAAAAACAAACTATATATATATATGGCAATACAGACAGTGAAGGTAAGAATGGGCTTATCGAGAGATAATACCCAACAAATTGGATCTCTATGCAGTAAATAACTGTCACCTCTACCTCACTACACACGGAGCATTCAATTCCAGATATATCAGACATCTAAATGTAAACATTAGGAATGATTTCGCAATAAGGTACCAAGAGATGATTTTCTTGAGCACATAAAACTTTTGTATTTTGAAAACACCTATTAGGGGTTTCCCGGCATAGCTCAGTGATAACAAATCTGACTGGTCTCCATGAGGACGTGGGTTCGATCCCTGGCCTCTCTCAATGGGTTAATGATCCGGTGTTGCTGTGAGCTGTGGTGTAGGCTGGTGGCTACAGCTCTGATTCGACCCCTAGCCTGGGAACCTCCATATGCGGAGGGTGCGGCCCTAAAAAGACCAAAAAACAAAACAAAACAAAACAAAACACCAACATGTATTACTTATAGAGATAAATAGGGGAGATGTTCTGAGCAAAGAACCAACAGGAAATTGGTTTATCTTATATGCAGCTTATATAAGTGACATCATCTTGGAGAGAGGAGTTTGGCCATAGGTAGCCTTTCTGGCAGTTTTGGCCATAGGTAGCCTCACCTCCCAACTCACCCTCTATTCAAAATGAGATGCACAAAAGGCCATGCCATGGCTTTCTTCAACACTGCATACCATCCTTCATATAAAGTGTAAAGCCCATCTTATGCCGGTTTATATTTTTTAGGTATGTCTTGATTGTTTACCTAAATATGTTTTATATTTATTTGGACTTTTTTTTTTTTCTGCAAAGGAATATCCCCTCATTAGACCCAGTTCATACATCAGATTGAAAGTAGTTACCTACAGCTCCAGTTCCAGCATTTTCTTAAAAAGAAAGGTTAAGCCCTAAACTACCTAGAAGTGTGTCTGTTGCAGCCAATAGGAAAGAACCGTGAATGTTTTCAGGTGGAAAATCTTCAAAATGATTCCGAACACAGACACTCCTACAGCAGAAAATCCCCGATGGAGATGCAGGAGGCTTGACAGAGGTGGGGAGAGAGTCGATAATTACAAGAGAAGGTGGGGCCCCTCTTAAAGGGATAGTCTCTGTAACTTTCTAAAAGGGTCTGTGGTGTCTGCTGTGGGGTCTGAACGAGCAGGATCCCATGAAGCTAGGCCTGCGAGGCAGGGTCCCTGGGGTTGGCGCAGGGAAGCAGCACTTCCTCTGCTTGTCATAGCGCAGAGGAGAGGCCAAGGTGCCCACCCCACCGTCAGTGCCTGATGGGGAGAGGGAGGCACTGTTTGTAGTCTTACACCTAACTCGGCTCAATTAATTAGGAATTGTAAGAAGACTATGATTAGGGAGGACAGAGGGATGGGAAGATGGAACACAAATCATTTTTAGGGCAGTGAAACTATTCCGCGTGAGGCTCTCATGGTGCATCCATGACATTAGCCCACACCCATAGAAAGTACAACACTAAGAGTGAACCCTAATGTAAACTGTGATTCTGGGTGGTGATGACATGTCCATGCAGGTTCATCAGTTGTAACAAATGTACGTACCACTTGTTGATAATGCGGGCGGGTGTGCGTGAGTTGGAGGAGGGGTATATGAAAACTCTGTACTTTCCTCTCAATTTTCCTGAGAACAAAAATTGCCCTGAAAAATAGTCTATTTAAAAAAACTCTGAGTATTTAATTATTCTTCTCCTTGCTGACTGGTGGTGCATGCTATTTACTCTAGCTTCTTGAAACTAGAAATTACAATGGAAATTAAAAGAAGTAGCTGTTCTTTTCTATAATTCTTAGGTTTTCTGTAAGACAGTTATTACTTTGCTTCATTTTTCTTTCTTTCCCTGAATCCTTTTATTCAACATACAGTATTTAACTGTATTATACTTACATAGTAAGAACCCAAAAGATCTCAAGCAAAACCTTAGGTCTTACTTTGTCATGTCCAAATATTTGCCATTTTTCTTTTTTTATTATTTTTTAGAACTCTCTTTCCAGTAGTTCTTTAATATTCTTTAAATGGACCTTTTGCGCTACATAAAACTTAAGTATCTAGGAGCAAATTAATACAAGTAATTCAAATAAAAACTACCAGATTAGAGAGTATATTCCTTGTAATGACGAAGCAAATGAATAAAATTTGAAAGAAGGGATTAAACAGAAGTTTCAGTAATTTCAACCGAACTTTATGATATTCAGCCTCTTAGAAATCTTGCCACTTATCTTTTGAGAGTGGATAAATTTTATCTGAAGAAGGAAAATCGGAGCAAGGACAATAAATTCCTTCAAGTCTATGCTGAGTATGTTTATCTTCATCTGTTCTCTAATGATGTTGCCGATAGGACAAGAAAAAGAAAGCCGATGTATGTGGTCAAAAAGAACGATAAAGACGTAAGACAGAACAGCTCGATAAAAGAAATTATTTTTAAATATCCAGTCCCACTACAACCCCAAACCTCTTGAATGTTCCCTCTAGCTCTAAAGGATGGCAAGTCAAAAAGTTTGATCCACCCAGAGTACCCAATTGTTGAAAGAATCCAGTTTTGTTCATGCCTACCCTTAAAGTCTAAGCATTCTATTCTAGATATTAAAAAATATGTATTTTCATCTTTTGGAATTATAGTCCCTTTTCTTAAGAAAAAAAAAAAAGGAGCCTACTTTTCCAGGTTTCATTTGATTAATGAGGTTTTTACTTGATAATTACAGGTGACTAGGGAGAATAAAGCCATTAATCTGATTTATAAGTAATAAACACATTTAAATAAACTTCTGTTCTATACGTACACTTAAGTTCAAGCTGGAGAAATTTTAAAATTAGCAATGTGATTTATGAATGTTAAATATTGGTATTGATAACTATGGTAGTAATAGTTAGTAATAGCCTCATAGGAGTTTGTAAACTAGTGTTGTTAGCAAGGTTTAAGTCTTTAATTCTTAATTTATATTTTATTTTTATTAATCAATGAATCATTTTTTATTATGAAAAACAGACTTTATTGACCATTGAGACGTGCAAAGAGAAAGCCTATATTAATTATCTACAATGAGAAAATACTGTTTTCTTATCTAGAATTCTAAATCACTGTGACTAAAGGGCTAATGAAGATATTATTTTAAAAATCCATCATTTGAATAAATATCCCCTTATTTATCAGTCTTCCACAATACATGTCCTTTTGAAATTCACTCTCCTTAAATATTTTGAAAAATGTATACCAACAGCCTGAGGTTTTAATTACAATTTATAGGCTTGTGTTTAAATTGCATTTTAAACTAATTTGATTTGTTCTTAAAGTTAATTAACTAACTGAGAGAATGCTTCTTGGTGCAATTGAGATAAAAGAGCAGATGTGGAAATTTATTGGCATCTCTTGGAAGCATCCCAAACTTAGACATTTTCCCTCTGTCCGGCTTAACTTTCCATGTACTTCTTCAAGGTGAGAGATGGCAGGCACGTGTGTTTACGGTGGACACTGAGCAAACGTCAGGGTAGACAATTGCTAGTTTAGTACCTTGAAACTTTTCTAATGTTTGACTTCATACTAATAGTGCTTTCTACATAAATGCTATTGCTGGATGCTGACATTATACAATTAAAGGGAGTATATGAGGCCCTAGTTTTATTCTAATGATAAAAATCAGTTATTTCTTTTGCTCAGATTTCATAGCTCGTTCAATCATCTATTCCTGTTTCCTTCAAGTAGTACCATCCTATGAAAGAAAGTTCCTGAAGAAAGACAGTGGGTTCAACTATGATAATGGGAACAGTCATCTGTTTGACAGCTTACCTGAACAGAATTCAAACTCCTTAACTCTTTTTTTTAATATTTTTTTTATTTCTTATGGTATCTCATTGAGGTGTGGAAGAGCAATTTGCATCCATATTTCTCATTACTCAAGATATAATAAACAAATCTTTATTGTATGTTGGTTTTTTGATAGTTGTTTCACAAAGTGCTCCTTCAAACCTAATAATAAAATCTTATGCTATTTAGTAGCAGTTTCCTTTTTGCAGTTGAAGAGACTCAATCACCAGAGGAGAGGTAATTTGTCCAAGATCCCTCAGGGAATAAATTTACAACCCAAGATCTCATCTAAGAAGCCTGAATTCAGAGCACAATAGTTTTAAAGAAAAATATTTGGGCTTATGTGTTTGCCTAGGTATTACACATAACATTTGATAGTGTGCTCTTTTTTTATTTTAATGGCATAAACATTCTCCAAATGCCTATAGTCTTTTACAAGAATAATTTTTTTTTTGTCTTTTTAGACCTGCACCCTTGGCATATGGAGGTTCCCAGGCTAGGGGTTAAATCGGAGCTGTGGCAGCCAGCCTAAGCCCCAGCCACAGCAACGCGGGATGCGGACTGTGTCTGTGACCCACACCACAGCTCACAGCAATGCTGGATCCCCGACCCACTGAGCGAGGCCAGGGATCGAACCACATCCTCCTGGATACTCGTCGAGTTCTTTAACCACTGAGTCACGATAAGAACTCCTAAGAGAATAATTTTAAGGGATGTTTAATAGCTGATAGTTTATCTCATTTATATATCTTAACTGATTACATAAATTCCCGTTATTAGACATTATTAGGATACACACATAGGCCTCATATATACATCGTTATATAAATGAGGTTCTTCTTAGGCTGATTTATGTTCTTAAACTTCTCAGAAGTGGTATAATTAGTATAAAGGTATGACTTTTTATGTATCTTATACTTTATATATTTGTCAACTCAAGAGTCGAGGAACAATCAAAGGGTTCATGGAGTGAGGAGAAAGTAAAGAGTATGCCTTTACTAAAGAAGGAGGTACTTTCACTCAGTCACTGGTGTGTATAACATAATTCAGTTCCGATAGTTCAGTCACTATTTAGGAACAAATGCGGCTTTAGCCTAGGACAAGCCTTGCGGACTTCCCAGATCCTCTACAGCCTGAGTATTTATGTAAGCCTTCTGCTTTGTTTTGTTGTGTTTTTTTAGGGGGGAGCACTTACAGTATATTCCTAGAGCTATCAAGAACTTTGACAGATTGTTTGAATACTTGTGGATCAAAAGTCCAGATATATAAGTAATACATTCGTACTGGTGATTATAACCCTTTATAGAGAACTGTTAACCCTCCACAATTCTAGTAGCATCAGGGAAAAATGTAATGCTGACTGTCTTATGGGTGGACCTTTTTTATAGATGACTTTTATATAGGCAACTGTTCTAGTTTGGAGGAAGCAGCTTGATCTTTATAATGAATATGCGTATTTAAATACCATAGGATATTATAATCCTATGTTCGTTCTGTAATGTAAAGCATAATATGTTAGTTATAGAGTTTCTAGGAAGGATATGAAGATGAAAGCCCCGTTTGTTTTGTAATCGTTAAGATTCAAACAACTTTCCCAGGGCACTAGTTTTTATCAGTTAATATTGTTGGTTTGTTAACTAAGACATAAAAGTTTTCATAAAGTAAAGTAAAAGATTTCATAAAATAAGTTTTCCAAGTTTAATTCCAGTGTATGTTGCTGAACCTAATGCCTTTAGCTTAGATGTGTGAAAATCAGCACTGTGGACAGTGGGTTCTCTTGGAGGACTTCATTCTAAAGATGACTAAATGCCACAGGATGCTTTAAACTTAGATTACTGAAGTGCAGAATGGCCATAATAACAAATTCATTAAAGCTTATAGAGAGCAGAAGCACCGACCTGAGCCAAAAGTTGGGTAACTGTGACCATTCAGATGAGTTTTACAGTTTTTCAAATGCAATGCGAACTCCTGTTCATGTCTCAGCCTCTATTATTTTTTCCAACCATACCTAGTATGTGTGGGTCAGTGCCTTAAAGGCCATGAATACTATAGCACAAGTTTCAAAGAGTAGATCGTAGTTAGCCTTTAGTTTTGTATTTGTAGCAGAAACAAGCTTACCAGTGGTTTGTTAGTGTGCTTTGATACTCCTATATTCTTGTTTCATTGACATCCACAGGGCTGACATCCAGAGACACTCTTCTTGGGCATTCATGTGTATCGGGTCTGGTAGTCTCACTGTCAGCTTGATAGGCCCCCTAAATGACGGTGCATTGATCCAGAAGCAGCTGTTCTTCATTCTCTGCAACTTGTTGGAAGATTTATGCATAGCATTCTGGATGACAGATTTTTTTTTTTAATGGTTATACTCAAATTTAAATGTCTTTCACTATTTTCCCCATCAGCGTTAGCTTTTCTCTTTTTGCCCCCCGCACCTTTTCTTAAAAGATTTCATTCTAATTTCACATATGCAACAACAACAACAACAAACTCTATTGTTTTTATAACCATAAGGTGAGATTTACTTTCCATGGAATGGTTGTGTGTAGGTGTGATCAATCACATCAGACCAGCAGGTAGATATAGTAACAAAGACTTTGTCCTATATTATGAATTCTGCACAAAGTCGCTATTATAAAGTCTATCCCAATATACTTCTATTTGCCTTCTAACACAGTAAGGAAGATTTTGGCCAATATGTTTCTTTTATTTGTGCTCAGCATCTTTTTTTTTTTTTCCTGCACCTGCAGCATATGGAAGTTTCTGGGCCAGAGACTGAATCCAAGCCACAGCTGTGACCTACACCACAGCTGCAGCAACACTGGATCCTTAACCCATGGTGCCACAGCGGGAACTCCCTGTTAGTGCTCAGCATTTTATGATTAATTCTCCTTCTCTATTTATTTTCCCACACCTGTTTAGTTCATCCTTTCACATTAAGTCCCTTTGCATGCTTCCAGATTAGTTTGCATGTGTTTGGGAACTAAGTTAGCTCGACATGAATCATGCTTAATTAATAACAAAACATCCTCTAAGTGTCCCCCTCCTTATATAATGAGTCATTATAATTGTGTCCTGTGTGGGTTCCACACTGCTTATGAGTCTTAAAAGAGAAAAAATTTACATAGTTTCACTCTATAAACTGTCTGAAGAGTTAACCCAGATTCAGAGGACAGCATATTCCTCTGAATGTCTGACTCCAGAAATTGATAGAAACTACCAAAATATATCGACATTTCTCCCTCCTAGGTTATACATTATATATTATAAAGTAGATTTATAGAACCAGGTTTTACCAGAAACATGGTATATTTTTGAGGACCGTGATTTAAATCCAACAGGCTTATAGAATTACTAAAGTTTTAAACACATCAACGTTCTTGTATTTGTGTGGGTGAATAGGACCTAACTCATGTTCTTTTGGGATTAAATGAGGTAGTACTATGAAATGTATATCACCCTTATTGGATAGACAGTTATTGCTGAGTATATAGTAATAATAGCAATAAAAATAATAACTAGAATTGGAATTATTCCCATTGTGGCTCAGCAGGTTAAGAACCTGACTAGTATCCATGAGGATGTGGGTTCAATCCTTGGCCTTGCTCAGTGGGTTAGGGATCTGACGTTGCCATGAGCTGTGGTATAGATCACAGATGCAGCTTGGATCTGGTTTTGATGTGGCTGTGGCATAGGTCTTAGCTGCAGTGCCAATTCGATGCCTAGCCTGGAACATCCATATGCCACAGGTGTGGCCTAAAAAAAAGAATTATTCTCTGAGAGTCCAGCCAGAACACTACTTGAATCTGGTGGAATCCATTCTCTTCAGAGGAAGTTGATATTTAAGTGAAGCCAAAAATGGGCAATTTTAAGATAATTGAGTGGCCCAGACATAGAAAACATATCTAAACTCTCTAGCACCTTGAATTATATTTAGGGCCATCATGGAGCAGAGAGCATTGATCATCTGGGGGGAAAAAATAACTGAGTTAAAATAAACTTACCAAAGAATTCTGTGATACAAAGACGTAGAAAAGGCACACTTAATATGTTATTTCCTATGGACTTGCTGCTTGACTACCGATTCTATTATCTAAATTCATGAGATAATTATTCAGCAACTTTAGAGTCTGACCTAAGAGTTCAGTCCTACAGCCCATGAGACCTGCTTTTAAAGCTTCATTATAGTGTGATGATGATATAATTTAGCCTCTCAGTGCATCTGTGGGTCAAAAGATTACATTTTATAGACCCATTATTAGAAGCTTAAGGGAAAAAAAGCATGGAATTATCATCTGAGAATCTGGGTTTGTACTCTTAAAATATGAGTGAGCAATGACAGCTTATTCATGTTCAGTAGGAAGAAATATCACTGAACTTTAGATTTTGTTCACCTGGAAAAATAGTACATTCCACTGAGTCCTTTTGGGCCGTCAATTCTAGGGATAATGTAATAGACTTGGGAATGCTTATCATTTTAAGAGAAGATGTGTTCAATTAAGTCTCATGGCTAATGAGCTCATAAAGAAGAAGAGGAAAAAAACAAAGGGAATAAAATTAGTACTTTTTGCAGGGACTAGGAACTTAAAAGACAATTACTGAGTCCCTCAAGGCAATTTCATTAAAGGTAAAGATAGGTTCATTGAGCCCTTTTCTACAGACCATTGCCAGGCATTCTTTTACCCTGCTCCACACTCCAACATACATTCCCCCCAAAATGCAAAGACTTAAACAGGTAGCATCTGAAGAGTTTTCACATCCTTGCCTTCATAAATATTTCCTGATAAATGAAAACTTTCAAATAATTTAGTTGTGTTTTTCAGGGCCAATCTTACATGTGGACCTAGGTATTCATATATGTCATAGAAGCTTTTCTATCTATGTGTGTATCATCTATCAGATATGTTTTCTGCATTAGGATCCTGTTCTTATGATTCTCCTGTTCATGATGGGCTGTCATTGTACATCTTGGAGTCCCATGCTCATTTACAAATGTTGCTAACAGGCCTAAAATATAAAACTATCTTCAGCTAACAACAAAAGTTTGCCTAAAATGACATTAGTACCAAGGAAGCCACTGTATCTGTCCTGTGAACTATTGTTCAGAGTATTAGAAATTTTGACACAAGGAGAGGTAAAAAATGTGGGATTGAAGGACTAATTATTACTCAGGAGGATCATTTTCTATGAAAGAAACCAAACATACAATAGATTGTTAGAGGGATTGAGTACCCGAAGGAAGAAAGGAGTGAAATAGTTTTATTATTTTTTTAATTCTGAATCTGCATTTGAAATAATAAGTTTACATAAAATGAGAGTAGACAAAAAGAAAGGAAGGAAAAATATATACACTCACTATCCAAAAAGTTCAACAATCCTCAAGCTCTTAAAACTTGAAGAAAACCTCAGCAAGACACATCACAATCAGATAACTTACAGTCAGTGGTAAAAAGAAAAACTTAAAAGCAGCAAAAGAAAATAGACGTAATATGTACAAAAGAACAAAGAAAAAGATGACAGCAGACTTCTCCTTGGAAATAATGCAAATAGGAAAACAATAGAACAACCCCTGTAAAGTACTAAAATAACTAGAGTTCTAGAATTCTATAGCCAGAAAAATAATTCTTGGAAATGAAGATGAAATATAAACATTCTCAGACATAGAAAAGTTGAAAGAATTAATTACCAGCACTTGCATTTCTAGAAATAGTAATGGAATTCCAATAGGCAGGAAGAAAATAATCCAAGAGGGAACCATAATCCATGGGAAGGAATGTAAAGAACTAGAAATAGTAAATTCAAAAGTAAATATGAATACTGTATTTTCTTTTTTTTTTGTCCTTTTTTTTTTGTTGTTGTTGTTGTTGCTATTTCTTGGGCCGCACCCGCGGCATATGGAGGTTCCCAGGCCAGGGGTTGAATCGGAGCTGTAGCCACCGGCCTACGCCAGAGCCACAGCAACGCGGGATCCGAGCCACGTCTGCAACCTACACCACAGCTCACGGCAACGCCGGATCCTTAACCCACTGAGCAAGGGCAGGGATCGAACCCGCAACCTCATGGTTCCTAGTCGGATTCGTTAACCACTGCGCCACAATGGGAACTCCGAATACTGTATTTTCTTATTAAGTAAATGTTTTGAAGAGAAAATTGACCATTTAAAACAGAAATAATACCAATATGTTGTGGGGTTTAAAAATATGTGTAAGTAAAATGGAGGACAGTAGCACAAAGGTTGACAACAGTAACACTGCGTGTCTGTGGGGTTCTTTACTGTACCCGAAGTGGTATAACACCACCATGGGTGAATATTCATGAGTGAGAGACACATACTATGTACCCTATAGCAACCGCTAATATAACACAAAAGGAAGAGTTGTAGCCAAAAAAGATAACAAAGGAAATTTGAAAAAAAAATTTATTTTTTCCTTTTAGGGCCACATCTGGGGCACATGGAAGTTCCCAGGCTAGGGATGAAATCAGAGCTGCAGCTGGAGCCTGCCCCACAGCCACAGCAATGCCGGATCTGTGAAGTACACTGCAGGTTGTGGCAACACAGGATCCTTAACCTACTGAGCGAGGCCAGGGATAGTCCTGCCTCCCTACAGGCACTATGTCAGGTTCTTAACTTGCTGAACCACAATGGGAACTCCTGAAGAATTACTAAATATATTCAAATGATAAAAAGAAGGCCAAAAAAGGAACCAAGGACAGATAGGAAAAATAGAAGTCAAGGAGCCATGGGGAGATTTCACCAGACTAGATCAACAATCACGTTAAATGTAAATAGTCTAAATATCCCAATTAAAGTCAGACACTGAGAGGCTAGATTTGTCTTAAAAGCCAGACCCAACTAGATTCTGCCAATAAGAAATTCACTGTAAAATTAAAGGCAGAAATAGGTTTAAAAGGCAGGATAGAAAAAGATATGCTAAGCTAACACTGATCCAAAAAAAAAAAAAGTGGAAATGACTCTAGTAGTATCAGATTTCAGAGAAAAGAATGTAAAAATGGACTGAGGGGGAGTGATCATTTAATAGTGATAGTAGTTTCAATTCACAAAGTAAAAATAATAATCCTGAACTTGCCTGATCTTGAGAATAAAGCTTAAAATCCCATGAAGGAAAAAAAAAAAAAGAGCACCAAGGGGAAATATATAAATTTGCACTCTTCTTTCAATAATTTATAGAATGAGCCAACAATAAATCAATAAGGATATAGAAGTCCTGAAAAACACCATCATTCAACTTAACCTAACTGACAGTCATAGCAGACTCCAGCTCACATTACAATACGTAACTTTCTTCAAGGGCACAAGAAAATTCATGATGAGTGCCCATTTTCTGGACCATAACAGAAATCTCAAATTTAAGAGGGCTCAAGTCATAAACTCGATGTTCTCTGACCACAGAACAAATAAATTAGAAAGAGTTTACAGAAAATGTTTGGAAAACCCCCAACTAACACAATACCTAAACAACACATTTCTCAATAACATCTAGATCAAAGAAAATACTCAAAAGCAAATTGGAAGTTATTTTGAACTCAAGGAAAATGAAGGCAAAATGTAAAATGAGTGGGATGTAGCTTCAGTAGCGCTTAGAGGGAAACGTGTAACTTTACAAAGTTAGGAAAAAAGAAAGGCCTCAAACTGATGGCTTCAGTGTCCACTTTAAAATTGGAATTAGAAACAGTGTAGCAAATGAACCCCCCAAATGATCTGAAGAACAGAAATAAGATAGAGGAGAAATCAGTGAAATGGAAAATGAAAAACAATAGAAAAGATAAAGGAAACAAAAAGTTGACTCTAGAAAAAAGTCAAAATTGATGAGCCTCTTGAGAGACTAATCAAGACAATAAAGGTGAAAGTACAGATTATTAATATTAGGAATTAGGTGACATGACACAAGCTTCCACAGGGACAAAAAGGATAATGAGGAATATTATGAACAGCCTTTGCCGATAAACTCCACAAATGAGGTCAAATGAACAAATTCCTTGAAAGATGTGAAGAACTCACTGAAGGAAAGAAATAGCCAACCTGTTTCGCCTTTCTTTATTATAGAAGAAATTCAATTTGTTTTTAAAAACCTTCCCACAGCCAAAACTCCAGGCCCAGTATCATCCATCGTAAATCCTGATAAACTTGTAAGGAAGAAATAATGTCTGTTCTACGCAGGTTTTTCCAGAAAACTGAGGAAGAGGGAATACTTCCCCACTTGGTCTACAAGTTCCATTTTACTCTGAGACTAAAATGAGACAAAGACCCTGTGAGAAAAGAAAACTTCAGGTTGCTGTTCCTCGGAAAATAAGCTGGTGGGAAGAGAAAGCCAGTTGGCCAATCAGCTAAGAAAGAAGAGAAGTGTCCAGGGGTTCTGAGGAGACACAGGAGGTTTATGTCTAATGCAGTAATAACTGAAGGCCCCTTAGGTATTTGGATCTTTTCTGAGGTCCCTGTCCTATCCTGCGAGTCTATGTGCCTATCCTTGGGGTGACATGGAACTGTTTTAAATATCGTAGCTTTACAATAAATTGTGTCTGGTAACTCCTCTTAATCCTTACTTTTGCGTGGGCCAACTTTTCACATACATTTTAACCAGTTTGTCAAGTTCTGGAAAAGTAAAGCTATTCAACATCAGTTGGCAGTGCCTCCTATTTATGAATTTGGAAAGAAGCATCATCTTTATGATATGGAATCTTTCCATCCTTGAACATGATGTTTTGGGTTTTTTGTTTTTATTTTTTCCATAAACATCTGGAACATTTAGGTTAGATTTATGCTTTATGGATGTTTTGTTATGCTTGGTAAGGAGGTTTCTTAAAGTCCATGTTTAAATTCGCTGTTCTGCTGTATGAGAACGCTATTGATTTGTGTAGGCTGATCTTTACCCAGCAAGCTTCCAAACCCTTATTACTTCTTATAGGTCTTTCCATATGACATTTTTTCAGACTTGATGGTATGTTCACTGTTGACTTTGGATTCCCATGCCAATATAAATATCATGAAGAATTATAATTGCAGCTCCCATAAGCTGGGGGTTTCAATTCATGCGAAATCATTTTGTAAAATTAATTGTTCATGTGTGTGTGTGTGAGTGTATGTGTGTGCAAATCCAAAGTTAGTGTGTGTGCAAATCCAAAGTCAGGTATCAAGCCCTTTGTTACTGTACCGGTGGGCTAATGGGGGATATTTTCTACCTTGCTTTTCATGGCCAAGACAAACCTTTGACCATTCAGCTTTATCCATACTTAGGTATCACTCTTTATCTACTGAAGAGTCCTGAAGGACTTCGTGCCAATACCTCAGTCACCAGCTCCTTCAACTTGTATTTAAAGGGTATAAACCACTAGATTCCCAACGCTTCAATTCAAACTCATTCCATTGTATTTGAGTTCCCTCTTTATTCTTGTCTTTGCCTTTTCTTATATCTTGGCTATATATTCAAAATCACTATGGGAGTTCCCGTGGTGGCTCAGCAGTAACGAACCCAACTAGCATCCATAAGGACACGGGTTTGGTCCCCGGCCTCACTGGGTGGGTTAAGGACCTGGCATTGCCTTGAGCTCTGATGTAGGTTGCAGAAGCTGTTCGGATCTGGCATTGCTGTTGCTGTGGTGTAGGCCGACAGCTGCAGCTCTGATTCGACCCCTAGCCTGGTAATTGCCATATGCCATTGTGCAGCCCTAAAAAAAACAAAAAATAAAATAAAATCACAATGGTGATAATTTAGCCATCATTTCTGTGCGTCTGTGGTGTGGAAGCAACCAGCCCACTGCTGCCAAAGTCGTGGCCTAGTCATTGTTCTATAACTTGTCTTATAAATGTATTTCCATAATTGAGCCCCCTGCGTTCTCATCATTTCTTATCCCTGGTTTCATTGTGAATGTTTCTTGCATTATCATATCCAAAATAGCGTATTTCTGCCAATGAGTTGATCCTAATTTTATAACTAGTAAAAGTATACATCCTTTTTTTCATAGTTTAAGCCAGTTTAAATTTTACAATATAAAGTTTTTGAGGCAAAGGGTAGTATCTCACACTTACAGAGGTCTTATAGCGCTCATTTAATTAATGTTTCCTATTGGATTTTAATAAAATAAACATTCTAGAAAAAAGAGACTGAAGCTTTTTGAGTGTCAGAGAATATATTAGAATGCTACCTACATTGTTAATGCAGCCCATATATGTAGAAGCCACAGAGGTATGCTTTTCAGATCTTCCTTGAGGAAAAAAAAGAAAAATCTGTTATAAGGAACTAGTCAGCTGATACCTTGAAACCCATCACAACATTGAGCTCAGACTCTCTCCGTTGACGTCACACTCCCAGCTGTGGAAAGTGACGTAAAGTCTTCTCTGTCAAAGGAAACCTTGGTGACTCCATTTTGCTCCGGTTTGGGCTGAAACGCCCTCCTGCGACCCCCCTCCTCTTTCCCTCTTCTCCCCATAACAATTAGTTTCAAATGAGCCAAACTGGAAGAGTGTGCACCCTGACCTGACCCATGGGAAGGGGACAGGTGCATCACCTGTGTTAGGGATAAAGAGGGGAGGGTCCTTTTTTTGGTGCGTGTGCTTTTTGAGCACCTGCGCCCTTCTGCAGAAGTAAAGAGCCTTGTCGAGATCTCCCCGTGTTCACGTGTCTCATTTTTCGACACTGACGATCTGAGCCATGTCCCCAACACAGCCAAACACAGAACCTTCCATCCCTGCTCAAGAGGAGACTCTGACCTGGCTGAGACTTTCTCTGAGTGACAGTCAGAGGCTCTTCTTACCCAGTCTTCCCTCTTTCCACACCCCTGACCCTTCTTATTTCCTAGAGTAGTGCCCTGTAATCCTTGTTAAGTGCTTTAAATAAATAGTGATTTTTATAGCTGTTGTAAAAGATTTAAATGGCTGGGCAGTGATAGGAAATCAATCTCTCTGTGCTATTACAAGGTGATCATTGTATATTGGGGTGCACTCTAAACTGCCTAAATGAAGGCATCTTAAAATGTGGTACAATGAATAAGAAAGAAATGTATGTTCTATCACGGAAAAGAAAGGCTCTAGGACTAAGGGACCAGCCCTGCCATCCTGAATATATGACTTCAACCCCAGAGTCAGAATAGCCCCTTCAATCCTTGACATCTCTAGACAACAGGAAGGAGAAAAATTATAGGACAGTGCACACCGAGTTGTTTTAATGGCAAGACACGGACATAGCATATGTCACTTATTCTTCATTCGTCTGCCTAGACCTTAGTCGCATGGACACAATGACTGAAACAGAGATAAGGAAATGGTGTTCAGCTATATGGCCAAGTATCAGATAAGTCTCTATTCCTGTGAGATTAGAGGAGAGTAGATATTGGGGGGCAGCCAACCCTCTGCCATAAATATATAGTGAAGCATCTTCTAGAGCTGAATAAGAAACAACAGGTCAGCTACAAATTAGGAAGATACTTATAACTTAGTATTTGTAAAGGGTAATCTAAAAGAAATTCTCATTTTCTTTCCAGCGAGGTTCAAAGATATGACTATTAAAGATTATATTATATGATTTTATGATTCTATTTCGATTATTGCACCATATAGGATGTGTGGTGTGCAGTAGCCATTTAGGTGGCCTGCATCTTCCTACAACTATAAACTCTGTGGGAGGAATGACTGACAGAGTCTACATTGAAATCTACTCTGTGCCAACACTTAGAAAAATGCATGGTTGCTGGTAGACAAATGATAGGTAGATATATACTTGTTGAATAAAAGAATTAATGACTGTTGCAAAAGATAGACTTGAAGCTAAAATGACTAGGAAATATGTCTCTGTTTGAACAAGAGTTTTAGATTGACAGTTAAAACTTAAAATGTTCACATTTTGTATTACAACGTATTTTACTACATCTGTGAAAAGGATTGCATTAACATGAAACACAAATATATTTTAGTGTGATTTTGGCATTTCTGAAAAGGTCCTAGCAGTGCTTTCTCTCCTGAAGTCTCAGACATGATGAATGTGGGTTTTTTTCAGGTGCAAAACAAGTGTAAATTCCTTGTGATCTATTAGCATCCGTCACTTGAACTTGAAGCTTTGTACAGCTTGAAAATTCAAAGTTATTTAAATTAAAAGGGGTTGCAGTGTAAATAACTTAAGGTGGTGTCGGTGTCCCCAAGAAGAACATTTTCAACCTTCTCTTTTCTTCTCAGTTTCTGGTAATTAAGTTTCTCCCCACTTCAAAGATAAATATCAACTGCATACTCTTTTCTCTCTCTCCTCTGTTCCTCTCCCCACCCCCTTTTCCTCCTTGTTCTCCCCTGTCCACTTACCAAAACCCTTCCCTTCATCCTATTTGTATGCTCCGTCCACATTTTCCCTTTGGCGTTTTACCAGTATCTTTCTTTAATCCTCAAGCCTAAATTATTCAAGTATACCCTGCCCCTGAATACAGCAGTAACAGGATATACAAGCTATAGAAATTACATGGAGAATTAAAGAAAAGATGAAACAGACATAAAGGGAAATAATATTGATTTTTCCATATATTTGATAACAAATAGAATCATCCAGAAACAATGTTCTTGGTAGGTTTTTGTTTTTTTGTTTTAATCTTTTATTCCATTTTCTATCTTATCCCTAGTTCCCATTTGCTTGGATCAGGCTTTTAAAGAATAGATGGTTAAATTTTGATCAAGTATATTAGAGCGTACCATACACTCATGTATTAATACATGTGTCATTATTATATCAGCTATAACTCACGTGCTCTCTATTATTCCAGGGACAGATGAAAACCAACTCTGTTCTATGATATTTTATGAAAAATGCATTCCCTACACACGTAATAATATCAAAGACTCGGATATCCCAAAGCAGCAATTCTAGTTTTTATGGCAGAATCTATTTAAGATTTTTAAATGACTTGTCTCTTCCAGAAGAATAGACTCTTTGCTCATATGTGAGTAAGACTGAATGGTTTTTGCCGAGGTCCCTCGCGAAATGTAGGAGCTTGCTTTCATGTCAGTCACATTTTGAGAAGTAGATGAAATCAGAGAGCAGAACGTATCATTCAGTGATAGATTGGGAGGCCACCTCTGGCCTAGTGAGTAGTGAAATTGGTTATGTCATTTCATGTGCACTGCCAGGGTCCCGAGTCGCTGTTCAGAGAGCCCCTATTTTTCACCACCCTCACTGAACTCTTGCATATTTTTAACATTACCCCATCAAGACCAACCCCGTTCTTGTGTCAGACTTGACCCATTAATTTGATAATTCCCGGATATATCCGTGGCAGAGTTGCGCACTTCACCAAGATTTGCTCTCAGATGTAATCTGCAAGAAGAGCTTGTGTCTAAAAGCAACAGCTTGCTGCCTGTCAGTGTGCTGCTGTATGTGCCGTATCTGTGGCATTGGTAGAGGGCCAGGGCTACTGAGCTGCCTTTAAGTATGCAGCTGGCAAATAGCTCCTGTGACCTTGGCTGCAATAGTTAATTTTCCTGAGCCCATCCCTTCCACTCTGTAAAGTGGGTGTTCGAAGAAATGACCGCTAAGATTTCCTCCAGCTGTTCCCTTCCTTGGAGAAAACCTCCCCAACCAGGACCGTGAAGCAAGTTGCATGGGATATGCCCTCATTATCCTCTGAAGTTGGAGACATTTCTGCTTCATGCAATGAAGAGGAGAAGCATATTCTTCTCGGATGGACAGTCCTTCTGACATCTACAGTAATAATTGTTTTATAGGATTCTGTAGAAATTCGGCAAAGGTAAACCTTCTCAGACTTAGCCTACAGTGCCGTGTAGGAGATCAGCTCCTCTGTCTGGAATTCTCCAAGACCAGTGATCAGCCTCCTCCCCCCCCCCCTCCCCCGTTTTGGTTAAAATGTCCTGCTTGTATACTCCCCAAACACCTGTCGCTTGACCTTAGCCACACTGCAGTGTAACAATTTTTAACAACTGTTTGCATTATGATGCAATATACAAAACAAAATTTATTATCTTAACCATTTTTAAGTGCACAGTTCCGTGGTATTAAATACATTCACAATTGTTTGCAACCCATCGTCCCCATTCGTCTCCATAATCATTTTCATCTTGTAAAACTGAAACTTCCCATGCCCCCTCCCCCCACCCCCTGACAACCAGCATTCTACCTTCCGCCTCTGTGAATTTGACTACTGCGAGTACCTCATATACATAGAAGCATACAGTATTCGCTGTTTTGTGACTGGCCTATTTCAGTTAGCATCATCCATGTAGCATATGTAGAATTTCCTTTCCTTTTAAGGCTAAATAATATCCCACTGTATGTTTATAACATGGTTCCCTTATCCATTCATCCATCAATAGACACTTGTGTGGTTTCCGCATTGTAGCTGTTGTGACTATTACCCTGTGAACGTGAGTGTGCCAGCATCTCTCCAAGACCTGATTTTTATTTTGAATATATACCCAGACGTGGAATTGCTGGATCATGTGGTAATTTTATGTTAAATTTTTTGAGGAACCACCATCCTGTTTTATGCATCAGCTCTACCACTTTACATTCTATAAACAGTATGTAAGCATTCTAGTTTTTTCAAATCCTCACCAACAAAGTTATATTCAGTCTGCTTAACAACACTTTTTTTATTGAAGTATAGTTGATTTACAGTGTTATGTTACTTTTAGGTATACAGCAAAGTGATTCAATATTTTATAGATTATGCTCCATTTAAAGTTATTACAAAATATTGGATATATTTTCCTGTGCTATACAATATATCATTGTTGCTTATCCATTTTATATATAGTAGTTTTTATCTCTTAATCCCACCCCTCTAACCTGCACCTCCCCCCTTCCCTCACCCCACCGTTTTCCATATCTGTGAGTCTGTTTCTCTTTTGTTATATGCATTTATTTATTATTTAGATTCCACATATAAGTAATAGCATACAGTATTTGTCTTTCTCTAACTTATTTAACTAAGCATGATACTAGAAGGTCCATCCATGCTGTTGCAAATGGAAGAAGTTCATTCTTTTTTATGGTTGAATAATATTCCATTGTTTATGTACACTGCATCTTCTTTATCCATTAACCTGTTGATAGACATTTGGGTTGCTTCCATCTTGGCTATGATATGTTTATGGTTGCTTTCCATCTTGGCTATGATATGTTTATGGTTTATGGTTTATCTTCTTTATCCATTAACCTGTTGATAGACATTTGGGTTGCTTCCATCTTGGTTTATGATATGTTTATGATATGGTTGCTTCTGTAAACACTGGGGTGCATATATCTTTTCAAATCAGTGTTTTTGTGTTTTCTGATACATACTGAGGAATGGGATTGTTTCATATGGTAGTTTTGTATTTAGTTTTTTGAAGAGCTCCATATTGTTTACTGACTAAATGTTTTTGCAATTTCATTTATCTTCTCAAAAAACCAGCTCTTGTTTTCATTGATCTTTTTTTTTTCCTTTTTTTTGGGGGGGGGTCTCTTATTTATTTCTTCTCTGATCTTTGTTATTTTATTCCTTCTGCTAACTTTGGGCTTTATTCTTCTTTTTCTAATTTCTTTAGATGGTAGATTAGGTGGTTGGTTTGATATTTTTCTTGTCTCTTGAGGTAGGCCTGCATCCCTATACACTTCTCTCTTAGAACTGCTTTTTCTATATCCCTTAGATGTTGGAAAGTTGTTTTACAATTTTCATTTGTCTCAAGGTATTTTCTGATTTCCTCTTTGATTTGAGGAAATCATTGACCCATTGATTTTTTTTTTTAGTGGCAAATTGTTTAGTCTCTGTGTTCTTCCCATTTTTCTTTCTGCAGTTTATTTCTAGTGTTGTAACATGGTGGTTGGAAAAAAATGCTTGATATCATTTCTATTCTCTTAATTTTGTTGGAACATGTTTTGTGGCCTAGAATATAATCTATCCTGGAGGACATTCCATGTGCACTTGAAAAGACTGTGTATTCTGCTGTTTTTTTATGGAATGGCCTGTAGATATCTATTAGGTCTAACGGATCTATTGTATCACTTGAGATCACTGATGTCTTATTGACTTTCTGCCTGTATTATTTTTCCATTGATGTAAGTGGGGTATTATTTTTTTTTATAGTAGCCATCTTAGTAGATACTGTCATTAAGAAAACTAAACGACACAGAAGTAAAGAGAATTATAAAATATCCAAGTTATGATGCCATACTTGTGTGAAAATTAAATCACAATCCCATGCCTTTTCCACCAGAGTATTTTGTCCCATTAATTTTCCACTGGGCCAAGGACAAAGCAAAATCATCTTTTTGAATTATTTGCGTAGCATCCAGACTTATGCTTAGAGAAGAAAACACAATATTTACAGTTTCTTGGAGTTACAAAACCATATACTTATCTTTTTGTTTCTGGTCAAGGAGTTCATTTTCCTGGGAGAATTCTAAAGTTGAATTCCATCTGAAATATTATTAACTTACCAGTTGGTTTGGAAAAATAAGTTCTTAAGCGATTTGACTCAGACCATGTTCTCTTGACAGAGTGCCAACCCCTGACCAGAGGGGGTTACTTCCTCCAGTTCCCGGTGCCCACGAGCTAAGATGCATGCTTCAGCCTCCCTGAGGTCTGGGTTTTCACAGTGCCTTGTGTCACAAAAATTGGATACTTTATCTGATGCCTTTGATGGTCTCAAATATAAACAGTTTTAAAGCAAAACATGCCATAATAGAATTAAAATAAAAGGAACAGATGGGAGAAGATATGTATGACGTATAAAACAGAGGTAAGGAGCTCCCGTTGTTGAGGCTCAGTGGTTAACGAATCCGACTAGGAGCCATGAGGTTGCAGGTTCCATCCCTGGCCTTGCTCGGTGGGTTAAGGATCTAGCGTTGCCCATGGGCTGTGGTGTAGGTCGCAGACGTGGCTCGGATCCCACGTTGCTGTGGCTCTGGTGTAGGCCGGCAGCAATAGCACTAATTAGACCCCTAGCCTGGAAATCTCCATATGCAATGGGAGCAGCCCTAAAAACAAAAACAAGCAAACAAACAAAAAAAACCCAGAGGTAAAATATTGTGAACATAGACTTTTTTTTTTCATTTTTGAAAGTTTAATTGAAGTGTAGTTGATTCACAATATTGTGATAATTTCCACTGTACGACAAAGTGATTTAGTTATCCATGGACACACATCCGTTCTTTTTCAGATCCTTTTTCCATATAGATTATCATAGACTATTGGGTAGAGTTCCCCGTGCTGTACAGCAGGTCCCAGTTGTATGCCAAGATTTTTGTCTCAGCCTCTTCTTGTCATTTTAACGTGGGGCTTTTCTTCATCACCTGGTGGGTAGGAGTCACTTGGCTAGTTTCTGGGTTTCTTTCAGAGGGATTTGCTCTCTATGAAGCTGTAGATTCAGTGTCCAGGGGTGGGGGGGCGATCTGGAGCCACCGATGTTTTGATGGAACTGCAACCTCCTAGTCTTCTGAACATCTTTCTCTCTCTCTCTCCCATTCTTGTTTCATTTCGGGTATCTGCCTCTCCCTCTTTTTCCCAAACTTTAGTTCTTATTCTATGCAAGTACTTTATTTTATTTTTGAAATAATTATAGATTAGCAAGAAGATCCAAAAGGTAGTAGAAAGAGGTCGCAGGAATATTTGACCTACTTTCCCTCAATGCTTACATGTTATATAAACTATAATACAATTTCAAAACTAGGAAACTGACATTGGTACAATGTGTGTGTATAATGTGAACATAGAAATTAGTAAATTTAGGAGTTCCTATTGTAGCTCAACAGTAACGAACCCTACTAGTATCCATTAAGTTGCAGCTTTGATCCCTGGCCCCACTCAGTGGGTTAAAGATCCTGAGATGCTGTGGCTGTGATGTAGGCTCAGTAGCTTCAGCTCTGATTTGACCCCTAGATTGGGAACTTCCATATGCTGTGGGTGTGGTCCTAAAAAAAAGACCAAAAAAAAAGAAAGAAATTAATAAATGTGTATTGCTTAATTATATAAAAGATATAAATTACTAAACACATTAAGCAACAGAGTAGAAAACAGGGTAAATGTTGTATAAAGGCAAAAAATCAGAAGAGGTTAAAAAAAATCAGAAGTGATAATAAAAATACCCCAAATAATTTTCCTTCTAACTAGTTATTAATGAAATGCAAGAACAATAAAAAATATTAACTCACAAATAAACACTTGCAAAAACGCCAAGTATTTCATGGAAATGAACCCACACTGTGGAAAGCTATGCAGCAGTTTTAGAGTGAAGTAGTTCTGTATATACAGTCATAAAAAGATCTTAAGAGCAAATTTAATCAGAAACAGGTTAGATTCAATATATTCTGGGTGATTTTTTTTTCCATTACATGAAACTGGAACCAAATATACAGGAACTCAAAGGATGGATTTTAATTCCAGAGGATTGCAAAAGATGACCATAGAGTCAGTTGCTAAAACATGGGTGAATATTTGACAGATGGAAAAGTGGTAAATAGGACTTCTAGGAAGAGGCTGTATTCTGAATCTAAACTTCTTATAATTGCTTTTCCAGTCTTCCCTGTCAATCCTGCTGGCTCAGCTATAATCAATTCCCAAGTTCTACCCACTCCCAGGTTGTGATCTTTCATGCCTTTTTGCCTTGTACCAGTCACTTTCCCTCTATTTAATAAACGTCTCCCCTCAGTCTCCCTTCCCATCTGCCTGGCTAATTCCCTCTTCTTCTCTTAGCTTGGGCACCACTTTCTTCCAAAAGCCTTTCCTGCTCCCAATTCACTCTCTGAACTTTCTTTGTTCCTCATGCTTCTTTTCCCATAGAATTTATTCTACTATTTGAGATCCAGAGTCAAAATGGATTAAAGAAACTGATTCTTTCATAGAGTCAGTAAAAGAATAATGGTAGGAATGAACTAAACTCCCCATGCAATATGTGCATATGTGTGTGTTTTAATGAGCACATATGAAAAGTGAAAAACCAGTAAAAGAACGTGAACAATTCTGTAAAATGGATGGTAATTATGCAAATGATGTCATGTCAAAATTAGTATAGAAACAATACTGTTTACCACCCAACTTCCGACTTGTGGATCAAGTAACCCCGCAGGAAGTCACCTTTCCCTGATATCTTCACATAGGCGTGAAGATAATTTTTCCTCTTTTGGAATCCTGGCAGACCACTAATGTCTTTTCCTCTAATTACATTTACAAATGTCAAAAAGAAAAAAGAAAAAGTAAATTTATAAGGTTAAACATATAGATTTGCAGTGTCAAGCACAATCATTTCAAAATACTGATGTTCTCCCCCAGACATTAGACTATAAAATTGAGGATGAAAATATCCAAGTTTAAAATAGATATAGGTGGACTCAGTAAATTTTTTTCTTCCACTATCAAGACTTGAAGAGAAGTAAACTCTATTGCTGAAATTTAAACAAAAAAGAAAGAAAAGCAGTATGGCTTTGAGCATCAATGAAGAAAAAGTATTCACTGTATATAACGATATACGTAATCTATCTAATATAATTATTACAGCAATATATGGCTGCTTAGTAATAAACACTCTAGCCAAGCGAAGAGATTTCAGTGATTAGAGTCTATGGGAAGACAAGGCAAACAAGAAAACTACATAAGAGCAAGAAAAAGAGAATCGGAACGTTATTGGAATGACTTATTTATGCCTGGCATTATCAGTCACCTTCAGTTACCTTATTTGATTTAGAGCCAGGTTGAAGTTTAGGTTATTGAGGCTGAAATGCAATCTGTACACACTGGGACCATTGTCATTGGATACCTAAACTCTGAAAATCAAATAATGACTTCCTCCTCCCCTTGTTATAAGAAATAGAATAAAACGCAGATTCCCAACTGCCAGGAAATAGCTGTCAATTGCTGAAGCATAACAGCATTGTCTAGATTTAGGTGATTAATTGCAGTGCACAAGTCGTATTTTGGTCCTGTCATGTTACACTGCAAAGTGCTTGTATTTGCTTAATGTGGTGGAGGTTTCAGGATGCCCTTTAGGTGCCTGAATTAATATATCACTAATGTGGAAACCTTTCAATCCAGAGGGATAGGAAATTAACATGTTACTAAGTGAATTACATCCATGGTTTAGTAAATGAAAAAAAAAACAAAAACAAAAACACAACAGTAACAATTCCAGAACAGTGATTTGAAAGAGTTACATATCGATTGCTGTTGTTCAAGTGGATTTCAATGTGCAAAATACTAACTCAACAAAAATCAATAACTCCTTTCACTTCCCAGTGTGTGCTTTTAAAAACATCGTCCAGTTTTCAAAGACGGGGTGTTTAATTCAGGACACGTTCCTCATAGTTGCTGCCTTAGTTAAAAGTACACAATACAAGTCAGCAGAATAAAGAGGGAGAGATTGTAACGAGACGTGATGTTTGTGCATCCTGGAACACACTCATTAGACTTATTCGGGTAGAGAAGGATGAAGGGGACATGACTGAAAATGAACATTTTCTTCAACTTGCACGTCCAAGCCATGTAATCGTATCAACCCTTCATGTGAAATGAACTTGTCAATTTTAGCTTCAATTTTGAAGGGGACGTTAAGATGTCTTTTAGACTGTTTTCTTTATTATTTAACCATTAAAACCCAGAGAATTCAATAGCCTCTGCCTCCCTAGGACCTTCTCTTACATTATGAAACAGCTTAAGACTCTCCCTGCTTCTGGTCTCATCGGTCAAAGAAATGCCCGCCATCTGACTCATGGGTTATGGCAGAACAAAATGAAATAAGGCCTTTTTTTTTCCACTACACCTTTCTCCTCAACCAAAAGCGTTATGCAAATATGGCTTGTTCATTGAAAAGTTCTTTAATGTCACTCATAATTATGCATTATCAGAAATAGTTACTTTCACAGTATAACTGAAATGTCATTTAGTACTAAAAATGAAATATAATTGAGAATGTTTATTTTCAGTATTTATTTAAGAAATACAATAACCCATTTTTTTTCATTGTCACAATTTCACAAATATAAAAACACCTGGCCTTTTTTTTTTTCCCCTGCCAACTCTGATACCTTTCCTTAAAGAATTTAAAAGGACACTCTAATCACTCATAACGGAAATGTGTTTTATTTTTATCTACTCTACAATTTAAAAATTCTTTCAATTTTTCTCCAGCAAGGAAAGTTTAATGAGGCACATTTGCTTGTTTCCATGGTATTTCAAAAGAGGATTACTAGCTGGAGGCAAAAAGATGTATACAAAGAAAAAAAAAGGAATAAATAATAGTCCTTCCTTGCAATAAGAGAGAAACTTTCATTTCAAATAAATTCCATAGGGTAGTAGTTAATCATTTATAATCTGTAAAACAATGCCAGTCATTTTGAATGTTATTTAAAGATAGTTTTCCCTGGGGAAAAAAAAAAAAAAAGTAACAGGGGTTTCCTCCTAGAACACAGTCTGTTGTCACTACAAAATGTAAAAATACCCCCCATCTTAGTCATGGATCAAAATTTAGTTCTCTGTAAGACTGTTGTACATATAGGAAAAAATAAGCATAAAGTCCACTTGCATATCTTTGATCAGGTAAGTAGAATGCTCAGTTTTTTTTGGGGGGGGGGTGTTAGAGAAATTGTCAGTGCTGCGTTTGGTTAGCTTTGAATTCCAACACTTGCCAATCCAATCACCCCTGGGTGATTTTCCTGAGAGCAATCAGCAAAGGAGCCAGTTGTGCTACATCAGGTCTCTTTCATCTCCAAAGTACTTATATTGGTGATTTTCTTTTAAATTTTGTTTTCTAAGTATTTTGATGAGATCTGAAGTTTAAAATACAAAGCAATTAATTCAAAGATTTCGGGAACTCCTGCAGGGATATGGCAGTATCACATTTATATCTTGTGAGAAATTAAATATTATTCCATTAATATCTTCTGTCTCTCTCTTACATATTTAAAATGCAGTGGGTGAGAGGTTGCTTGTAAGTGGGAGAGCTGGCCTTGAACTCACAAGTGTCTGACAGCATAACTCCAATTTTAGCGTCTCTGAAAAAGGAATACCAGGTATGAGAAATGTGACGTTTTTGAAGGCAATTCAATACATTGGCCATGGATAAAAATACCAACAAAACAAAACAAAAAGAGAGTATACGTCATTAGAAAGCATCACTTTTTAGGAGGCAGTGTGTTCCAGTAGAAAGGACCGTGAATTGAAGTTCAGAGGTGTTGGTCTCCAGTCTTCAATTTGCCATCAAGTGGAACTACGATGTCTTGAGCCTCAGTTTCCTCCTTTGTAAACTAGTGGTGGATTGGATGGATGGATCAGATGATGCCTGAAATATCTTTAAATTCAGGCTAATATAAATGATTGGGGAGCAGGCGGTCCAAAGATATCATCTCTATGGTCACTGCGTAGCTGTGAGCTCAAATTCAGGAAAGGAAAAGAGCCATAGAAGAGGAGGTTAAGCAAAGAGGGCGCTGTCACACCTTGATGTTTTCCTTGTGTGCAGTCCGCAGACCACGAAGTCGGAAAGAGAGGGCCTGAAGACTGGCAGGTCGGCCCCTCAGACCTAGCTTGGGGCGATCCATGTGGCAGCTGTAGCACCAATGAGGAGGGCATCTAAAAGAGCCAGATTCACTCCAAGTCATGGGGGCCATGGGGTTGTCAGAGAAAACCAGACAGACCGTGATCATGTTGCCAGAACTCAGCCTCTGTCCACCGGTGCCAAACAGAAACATGGAGACAGAGTTTTGGGTGAAGGAGAAAAAAAAAAAAAGCTTTTATTGCTTTGCCGGGCAAAGGAGGCCACAGCCCGCTAATGCCTTAAAGACTGTGCCCTCCTTTGGGGAAGAATTACAGAGAATTTTGTAGTCTAAACAGAGAAAAACCGGGTTTCAGGTAAGAATCAGGGTTGGGGCAGACCTGCATCCTTCTTTCTTTGGGGGCGTCTTAGTCATCGAAGCTGGTGTCCGAAGATGCTGGTGGCGGTCTTCTGGGTTATTGCCTCGAATAACAGTACTTGTGAAAAGGGCTTATTGATCAGAGATTAGAACAGACAAGGAAAGTTCCTGAAAAACATCATGTGCTAATAATCTTTAACCCATGGGCGGTTGTGCTCAGGGTACCTCATCTTTAGCTTAAGGTGATTGTGTTTAGGGTACAATTAAGTCAGGGAGAAGGACAAGGAAGGACTCGAAGCTGTTCAATTTCAGAGCATTCATTTCTAAAAGAAGCGTAAGGAATATGACTTCTCTCTAAGGTGTATACGATGCCTGTATCATTCGGTGTATCCCTTGAGAGGGGACCAGGATCCTGCCCCACGGCTGTACCGTTGTTATTTGACTCTTCCTCCCTCGTCTCTGCATCCCTTTCCTCCTTGATCAGCAATTGTCTGAACCTGCCCCTTGGAACTCAGGGAAGGCCATGGTGGCTGAATGAGGCCCATTTCCTAAAAACAAGAAAGGGGGGACACAGAACGTCTTTTGTGTCCAGGACCCCCACAGGCCCCTGCTCAGTTACAGCAGGCAAAACCAGACTTCATTCAGGAATCATTGCAGTGGGAGAAAAGAGACTTCACTATGGAACTGGGCTCAACCCCAAATACAGCAAGAACAAGTGGGGATTTATATTTAAGAAATGGGGAAATCACTAAGAGGAGACTGAAGGGTAGGGGAACTCTTGCTACCCTGACTGGGGCAGGTTTCTTGCTGAAGGCAGACATCACCTGGGGCCTGATGATTGCATTACACAGATGATCAGCTAGCCATCGAGGGTGAGGGCTTCTCTCCAAAAGGGCTTAGCAGGACGCTGGCGCTAAGTACTGAGCTCTGCAGGCCCCGAGAGGTGGGGGCCGAGGTCCGGGCCTTGTGAAGAAAAGGCTCAGTGGAGCCTGCCCAAAGCTTTGTCCAGGAGGGAGTCTTCTTCAGGGACAGATGATGCACAGAGGGCACACCAAGGACACAGCACAGGAGTCACTCAGGTGGGATACCCCAAGGAGGGCAGTTCCAACCTGAGACTGAAAATGTTTTAAGAAGGAACAATACCACCACCAACTTAATCAACGATATGGGTGTCAGCTTAAAAACATGCACAAGCTGAAATTTGAAAGTTAAGTTTTATTTGGGGTGAAATTAGGACTTAAGCCCAGGAGACAGCATCTCAGCCCTGAGAAACCGCTCCCAGGAGGGAGGAGCAAGGATATATAGGAGTTTTTGCACGGAAGGGCAGGTAGCAGGATCAGGAGAGGCTTGGGCTCACTGAAATCATTCCTTTGATATGCACCTCTGCTATCAGGGCCAGTATCCCCGAGTTCTCACGGCCTGCAGGACTCTTCGGCTCTCACCCTGGAGGTGACTGCATTCACGGATGACCTGACATGCTTTGACTGGCTACCGCCCAAAGAGGAACCAGGGGACTATCAGGATATGATGAGGGGGACGGGGAGGTGCGTGCAGCCAGGCACGCGTTTTACAAAAGTTTGTTGCTGGTCTCCTGAAAGTCACTGCTAGTCACAAGGAGCAGACATCACCAGGAGGATTTTAGTGTTTTTCTAGATAGGAGAAGATGCAGGAATTAGGCACAGAAAAGCTTCTCCTAAAAATCTGACTGTCTGAAGCCCTGTTCTTCCAGTTTTCCCAGAGTACAGAGTGCTTCACTCCTGCTTTTCACCCTGAGCTCTGCTCACGGGGTGCTGTGGGCTGGCAGCTGCCGTAGCTCATGATTTAATCCATGTAGAGGCTGATAGCAAATGCCAAACTTCAGTTCACATGGGTCTATTAAGAATCACACACAGCAAACCTAGCCTGTATTTTTGTTTTCTCCTTTTATTTTTCTAGCAGAAAAAAAAGAAAAAAAAAAAAAAGGAGTCTTTCCAGCTCTGTTGATCATACACATTTAAACAAATGTCCTCATTAAAAATTCGGATTCCAGGAGCTCTCTGCAGTGAAGACCAATGCCCATTTGAATATTTCATACAGTTTAAAATAAAAAGGCTAATATTTCCTTGGTTAGTCGAAATGTTCAAAGGAGAAAAAGAAGAAAAACTTATTCAACTAAAGTGTTAAATATTCTCCAATATCTAGAGCTAGCAACTTCCCGGCATGGGTTGAGCTGAATTTCAAAACCATTGTCATTCCTGAGACAACCTGTAGTTTTAAATGACTAGGCTGTCAGCCTTTTAGCTCTCTACATTTCCCTTTTCTGCTTTGGTGAATAGTAACAATTACATTGCAAACAGCATGTTATTTCCAACTGTTTTTTTGACAGAAATCTTTGTGTTACAAATATTGCAAACTTGAGTTAGTTTGCATGATTCATTTTTTATGTAAATCATAAGGTTGCAGAGTTTTTTTTAAGGCTTTTCCATTAATGGGGTCTTTAAAATATTATTGACTTATCTTTTCACATGAAAAAGACTTAATAAACAGAATCCTTAGAAAGGGTTTGTGCAGATGTGGAAATATATGTTTTGTGTGCTTGTGTGTTTTTAGGGCTGCACGTGTGGCACAAGAAAGTTCCCAGGCTAGGGGTCTAATGGCAGCTTTAGCTCCAGGACTACGCCACAGCTCAAGGCTATGCTGGATCCTCTAACTCACTGAGTGAGGTCGGGGTTTGAACCTGCATCCTCATGGATGCTAGTTGGGTTTGTTACCACGGAGCCACGATAGGAACTCCTAGAAATAATATTTTTTAATTCTTTTTTTTTTTTTTTTTGGTTCATAGGGCAAGACTTTTTCATGCTTAGGATTCACGGACTGACCGGAGGAAGCAATTCCATTTGGAAAAAGGAACTGGGGCTATTAGATATTCTGCTTTTCAAAGAACTTGTTTCAGTGTCCCCATTCTTAAAAGGGAAAGATTGATTTGTCTTAGATGTAACGGACTGAAAATATCATTTTTGAAAGAAGACAGAATTTAAGAAAGAAGAAAGAATGTTTGTGTTATAAAGTGCAGTAAGCTTGGGGATAGCACTGGGATGAGATGGCCCTTCAAGATGTTTATCTTTCAAGCTGATTTAAACTTCTAGCAACCACTGAGTCTTTCAAGATCTAAGGGAAAACCAGTAGGATCAAAGCCTAGGTTCCGATTTTTTAAAATACTCTTAAATATCTGAAACAGACTTTTCTTAGCACAGCAGCATTGCTTAGAAGTTATTACATCTAGCTTTTGTAGTATATGTACAGTAATTTATAATTCATGTAATTATATACTATGTATCATACACTATGCTATATATAATGCATGTATTATATGCATTTATACATATATACATAAGGACCCTTACTACAATAGATTTGAAGAAGTTCCTCCTGCTTAATTCTGCCCACTGCAGTTTTTCTTTGGCTCCCACAAGGAGAACAAAATCTACAGGAGTAAAAGTCATGCATGTAGTTCATTTAATACAAAACCGAGGTCTAATGAATTAGTACAGAAAAAGTGTCACCCAGACATTCAAAAGAGATTTTGCTTTGTAATTACATTTGAAAGCACTTACCTTGAACTTATAACTGACATAATTAAGTTGAGTTTTAAAGCCTCACAATTCATTTATTTTTATTTCATCGCCTATACCTACTTTGTGCCCAAAATGATCTGAAGGGACTATAATGTATTGTAATTGTATTAGTGAATATACGTTGAATTCTGAATGGTTCATAATGGGAGTTCCCGTCGTGGCTCAGTGGTTAACGAATCCGATTAGGAACCATGAGACTGGGGGTTCGATCCCTGGCCTCGCTCAGTGGGTTGAGGATCCGGCATTGCCACGAGCTGTGGTATAGATTGCAGACGTGGCTCGGATCCTGAGTTGCTGTGGTTGTGGCATAGGCCTGTGGCTACAGCTCCGATTAGACTCCCAGCCTGGGAACTTCCGTATGCTGCAGGGAGCAGCCCTAGAAAAGGCAAAAAGACACACACACACACACACACACACACACACACACACACACACAAAAGAAAAAAAAAAGAATTCTGAATGGTTAATAATTTACTAAACCAAATATTTGTCAACAGCATCTGTCTGCACTACTTTCTGGGAACTCTATTTACCTTTAAATTATCATTTTAACATCACAATTTGATCAGTGTTTTCAAAATATCAACCCTCAGATCATCCTAAATTGTCTTCTTTTTTGTATCCTATGCGTAATTGGCTGCCAAATCCTATGATTTCTTAGATAACTCTTTCCTTTGTTTAACCATGGCCATCAATGATCCCAAACCATTTGCAATTATGTAGTTTATTGTCCACATTAACATAATATACTACCCAACTGCATGTATTAATATACCTTGATTATTGCAGGAAACTCCTTTCCAGGTAGATGAAGAGTTGCCCATAACTTTGTTTCAGAAATCTCCCCCAAATCCATTTATCCAAATAATAGAGGACTTTAAGGAGCCCTCAGGCCAATAGATTTTTCCGTTAAGGTCACCAAAGACTGCTTTAAACCCCTCCTGGCCTTTGCGGTCAGTCCCACACTAATTACATCGTAAACTATATTCAAACCCTATCAGCACCCCCCCACCACTGATAAACACTTCTATTTCACATGACCCCTGCTCAACCCAAACCTTATTAACAGCCTCCCTTTTCCTAGGAATCTAGGAATCTTATCCAGGAAGTGGCCCCTTAGGCCTCTTATATAACCGTTGATAAGCTGAGCTTTGCTTAGATTGTTTCCAAGGTCTTTGGGGTGGGGGTGGATCTGCAGTTATTTCCACTAAAGACCAGGCCTTTGTCAATGCTTTCCTGCCTCGCTTCCTATTGTAGCCACTGAGCTAATCTCCTGATCTCTAGCCTTTCATTTCTCTAGGGTACTCTGTACACTGCAGCCAGACACCTCTTAGAATTTGAGAGGATGTCTCCCACCAGACAAAAATCCAGTTTCTCTTGTCTGCCTTGAAACATGTCTCAAGCTCCCTAGTCGGAATATTGGCAGACTTCCTATTGTTGCTCAGGGGGTCAAGGACCCAACACTGTTTCTGTGAGGATGTGTGTTTGATCCCTGGCCTTGCTCAGTGGGCTAAGAATCTTATGTTGCTGCAAGCTGTGGCCTAGGTTGCAGATGTGGCTTGGATATGGTGTTGGCTTTAGCTGTGGTGTAGACCTGCAGCTGCAGCTCCAATTCAACCCCTGCCCTGGTCTAATTTCCATGTGCTGAGGTGCAGCCATAAAAAATATTAAACATTTTTAAATACCTATAAAAAGAGGATATTGGCTATCATTCTCCAATAGTCAGACTCAATTTTAACCAAAAGAGTCTGTTTAGTTTTCTCTGTCTCTGTTGGCATCCTTCTCCTCCTCATTTTCTAACTTTTCCACACTATTTCCTCTCAACCCCTATTTATATAAATACCACCCAAATTTCAAACTTAATTCAATGTAGATTCCCACTAATTAGTCATCCCTTATTTCCTCTGTTTGCCTTTTCTACGGTCTGGGTTCTCTCCCCTTTATAGAAATCTGGTATGCAAATCATTCTTATACAGTTGGCCCTCTGTTTTTCTCAAAGTGTATTATTCACCTTAGTTCTATCTGCCCAGATTGATTGGTTCCTTGTGGGTATGAATTAGGCTCTGTATTGCTTTTGAACTTTCTATGACAAACTACCAAAGTGTTTAGAAATACTACATACGTGGTGTTATAGCCCCAGTCAACTTTCTGATGCTTACCAGCTTGCACCTTCAGTATCTGCCTGTTCTTTCCATGTGAGTCAAACTCTTGGTACTGGCAGTACAAAGGATAACACTTGATTGGCCTCTAATGCTGGTACTGTGGTCTTACACGCTTTGTCCGGCAAATCAAGAGTATCAAGTGCATGAATGATGCAGAACTAGGTAGTTCCAAAGCTTATTTTTTTTTAGACATTATATTCGCTCAAAACTACTAGGGAAGCAGTAGGATTTGGTTTTAATGCTGCTGAAAAGCAGGAATTCACTTACATTTTAAATATGAAGCAATCCTGTTGTTAAGGTTAGGCAGCTTTATACAATAAACTGAGTGTATTTTAAATGAATAGTGTGTTAAGTTTTGACATAATAAATTAGGTTTGTGGACCCAGCTCCAGTGTGAATGTGCTAGGGATGGGATGGTGAAGGGGTGGGGGGCTTCCCACACACCATCAAATGATTCTGACGTAAGGGTTCAGTCCTACAAGTTTGCACCCCTGCCATCAATTCACACACACTACAGATGCCACTGGCGAGCCCAGGTTGTTACCTGTGCTTTGGACCAACTGGCTATAATCAGAGTTTCCCACAGCCTCCTCTTTGGGTTTGATTAATTTACTAGTGGGACACAGACGTCAGAGAAACTTTTTACTTAATAGATCACTGGTTTATTATAAAAGGATGGACCTCGGTAATAGCAAGAGAGAAGAGATGCATAGGGATTCTCCAGGCGCCACTCTCCCCAAACCACCATGTATTCACCAGCCTAGAAGCTTTCCAAGCCACATCCTTTTGGGGTTTTATGGAGGCTTCATGACAAAGGCATGATTGGTTTAATCACTGGTCCTTGGCGATTGATTCAACCTCCAGCCCCTTTCTAACCCTAGAGGTCAGGAGATGGAACTGAAAGTTCCAACCCTCTAATCACAGCCTTCGTGCTTAGGAGGTACTTTCCAAAAGTCACATCGTTAATATAACAAAAGACAATGTCATGTCTCTCAACTCTCAGGAAATATCAAGTGTTTTAGGAGCTTTTTTGCCGGAAACAGGGACAGAAACCAAATATATGTCTTGTTATAAATTATAACATTGTGCAAATGTAAACGTCATTGAAACTGTTGGCTAAACTTGGCCTCTGTCCACTGGTACTTTCTAAGGCAGAGACAGAGTTTTAGGTGAAAAAGAAAAAAACAGCTTTCTTGCTTTGCCAGGCAAAGGAGGCCACAGCAGGCTAACGCCCTAACGACTGAGCCCTCCTTTGGGATAGAATGGAACGTGTTTTTATAGTTTGGGAGTGGAAAATAGGGCCACAGATAAGGATCAGGGTAGAGGCAAGCTTGTATTTCTTCTTTAAAGTTGGTGTTTAGAGGCCCTAAGACTGGTTCTGCGGTCCTCCTCTCCGGTTTTCATTTGTTGTGGGTTTCGGTTCTGCAGAAGCACTCAAAGGTATTGTCATGTCTATTCCTTGAGGAGGAACCAGGACCCTGCCCAAAGGCTGTGCTATTGTTTCTTGAGTGTTGCTCCTTTGTATCTGCATCCCTCCCTTCACTGATTAAGGACGGTTTGAACCTGACCTTGGGAACTTAGGGAAGGTCGTGGAGGCGGAAGCTTATTCCATAAAAACAAGACGTAGGGGACACAGACTTGTGCCCAGGAGCCCCACAGGGTCCTCCTCAGTTTCAAAACGATCAATATATTAAAGATGATGACTATATCCACCACCCTCAAAGTTTCTTCATGCGCCTTTGTAATCCTTCTCCTTCATTTCCCCCGACCCTCACCCCAGGTTGATCTGCTCTTTGTAACTACAGATAGGTTTACATTTTCTAAAGTTATACATGATGCAATTAAAAAGCATGTGCTTTTAGAGGGAAGGGGTTCTTTCACTCAGCATAATTATTTTTAATTTTATCCATGTTGTTTCATGTATGTATTAATAAATCATTACTTTTTACTGCTAAGTAGACATTTATGACATTTATTAGTTTTAATGAAAGTATATTTGATTTACAATACTGTGCCAATTTCTGCTGTACAGCAAAGTGACCCAGTTATACATATACAATTATATATACACATTATTTTTTATAGTATATTCCACCATAGTCTATTCCAGGAGATTGGACATAGGTCCCTGTGTTATATAGTAGGAGTTTGTCCTTTATCCTTTCTAAATGTCATAGTTTGGACCTACTAACCCCAAACTCCCAGTCTATCCCACTTCCTCCCCCCGTCCCTTCTGCAACCACAAATCTGTTTTCTATATGTGTGAGTCTATTCTGTTTTGCAGGTAAGTTCATTTGTGCCATATTTTAGAGCCCTTTGTGTGATCATAGGTATTTCTCTTTTTATTTCTGACTAACTTCACTTAGTATGATAATATCTAGTTACATCCATGTTGCTCTGAATGGCATTGTTTCATTCTTTTTTATGACTGAGTAGTATTCCATTGTATATATGTACCACATCTTCTTAATCCACCCATCTGTCAGTGGACGATTAGGTTGTTTCCATGTCTTGACATTTATTGATACATTGGTTTGCTTTAACGTTAACTTGTTGATGGACACTTGGATTATATCCAGTGTTGCCCTATTTAAATAAAGTTGCATATTCTTGTGAAAGTCTCTTTTATGGACATATGCTTTCATTTCTCTTGGGTAATGCCGGAAAGATGTTACTGATGCCAGAAAGATGTTACTGGAATTGGGGTTTCCTTCTTCTACTAGGAGAAGAATGATCTGGTTATATGGAAGATGTCCGTTTAACATTTTAAGCAACTGCCAAACTATTTTCCAAAGTAGTTGTATCATTTTATGTTCCCACCAACAGTGTAAAAGAGTTCCAGTTCCTCCAAATCCTTGTCAACACTTGGTATTATTAAACTTAATTTTAGCCTTTCTCATAGGCATGTGGTGTTGTCTCCTTGTGGTTTTAATTTGCATTTCCTCAAAGACCTACAAGTTGAACATGTTCTGTGGTGCAGTGTCTCTACCAGACTTTTTCACATTTCTTAATTGAATTGTTGATGGTCTTATGATTGAGGTTTGAGAGATTTTTATCTATGATTGTTACTGGAGATCTTTATCACATGTGATTTTAAGGTATTTTCTTCCAGTCTGTAATTTATCTTTTTATTTCTTTAAGAATATCATTCAAAACACAGATATCCTCATTTTGATAGTCTAATTTATCTTTTTGTTGTTGTTGAAAATACTATCCTTTCTCTACTGAACTGCATTTGCACCTTTTTCAAAATGACTGTATATGTGTGGATGTGTTTCTAGAACCTCTACTCTCTTTTATTCATTTATTTATTATTCTTTACAAACAATCACTCTCTCTTGGCTACTGTAGCTTCATAAGAAGTCCTGAAGTCAGGTAATATATTTCCTCCAAATTTTTACTGTTTTTTTGCATTTATCTTGGCTATTCTAGGCTATTTTCATTACCATGTGAATTTTGTTATTTATTTGCCATATATTCTACAAAAATTTACTGAGATTATGATTATTATTGCTTTGCAACTTTAGATCAATTTGGAGAAAATTGATATATTAACATATTAAATTTTCTGATCCAGGGATACAGTCTATTTCTCTATTTACTAGTGTCATATTTATTATTTTTAGCCAGGCTTTTAGATTTTAGTGCACAGGGCTTATATATCCCCATGAAATTTATTCTAAAGAGTGTCATATTTTTTAACACAATTTTTTAAATTTATTTGTTTGTTTATTTATTTACTTACTTATTTACTGGCAGTGCCATGGCATGTGGAAGCTCCCCCTGGCAGGGACTGAACCCGAACCACAGCAGTGACCCAAGCCATTGCAGTGACAAGGCTGGATCCATAACCACTAGCCCACCAGGGAACTCCTTTAACACTTTTTTAGGTAGTATTTTTTGTTTTGCTCTCCAAGTGTTGGTTGCTAGTAAATAAAAATGCAATTAATTTTTTACATTCATCTTGTGTCTTGTAAACATGATAAACACATTTATTGGTTTTTATGGCATTTTGTAATTTTGTAAAATTTTTCTTCATAGACAACCACAGCATGTATGAACCAAAGAGATTTAATTTTTTCTTTTCCAACCTGGATATTTTTAATTTATTTCCATGTTTGCACTGACTAGAACTAAAGTTGTGAGAGTGATGTTCTAATGTTAGGGTAAATACATTCATTCTTTTGCCACAAGTATATTGTTAGGTGTATATTTTTTTGTAGACACACTTTAGTACTTTAAGGATATTTGCCACTATTCCCAGTTTGCAAATGAGTTTTTTTATGTACAATAGGACATTTGATTTTATCAAATATTTTTCCTGACCTCTTGAGATACATGGGTTTTGTTTCATAATCTGTTAATATGTTGAATACATTGATAGATGTCTATCAAACTTTTCTAGGGGGATACATTTTTATATATTATTCGATTAGAAATGTTATTTTCTTTATGATTTTTTTCATCTAAGTTTTTGAGAAATACTGGCCTGTATTTTCTTTTCTTCTCATGTATTTGTCTAGTTTTGATACCAAAATAAAAGTGACCTCATCAAATGAGTTGCTCTATAGAATTGATATTATTTTTTCCTAAAAAATCAGTAGAACTTGAATGTGAAACCTTCTGGGTCTTTTTAGAAGGGCTTTGAACTGCAAATTAACTCCTTTAATACACATGAGGCTGTAGTTGATGCCTGTATTTCTTGATTGAGTATTTATTTATTTATTTTAGGGCTGCACCCAAGGCATAAGGATGTACTTGCCTTTAATTCTGAAAAAAATACTTACCCTGGGGTATGGAAATATTAGCTCACAGTATTTCTTTTTTGTTTAATCATTTCCTTTCTTTGAATTATTGCTCCACTGTCATTTGGCTTGCATTGCTTCTGGTGAGAAGTCTACTGCTATTCTGATACTTATTTTGGGGGGAACATGTCTGTGATGATTGTTTTTGTTTGAAAATTTGGGGCGTTCTTTCCTAAAATATTTTTTCTTTACAAACTCCAAATAAACTGCATGACGTTGTCTCACAGATCATGATGTTCTGTTTACTTTTTAGCTCTTTTCCCTCTCTATTTCATTTTGTATTTTTTATTGCTATGTCTTCAACTTCACTACTGTTATCCACTGCACTGTGTAATATATTGTCAAACTATTAACCCCCCCTGTGCATTTTTCATCTTAGTCATTGTGGTTTGCATCTCAAGAAGTCCAATGTATGTCTTTCCCTCCCTTATCTTTCATACCTCTATTTAGCATCCTCAATTATTCTTCTAATTTTTGACCATATTAAATCCAGTTATAATTACTATTTTGATGTCTTCATCTACTTAATCCATCACCCATGCCATTTCTGATTTTTTACAGACTTTCTGTTAATTATGAAAAATATTTCTGCTCCTTTGCGTGACGAGTAGTTTTGTATTGGATTTTACTCATTAGGTCCCAACTATTTTTGCATTCCTATAAATATTCTTGAAATGTTTTAGAGAGATTTGGTTAAGTTGTTAGGAAATGGATACTTTTAGGTCTTGCTTTTTCACGAAAGAGCAGTATTTATCTAGGGTTAACTTGCTTCCCACTATTGAAACAAAGCTTTGCTGCATACTCTATGTGATACCTTCTGAGTCACTCTGGATTGTAGGAAAAGGAATTATTCTTAGCCAGGTTTGAACCCTAGGGCTTTTTCCTTCTAATCCTTTTAATGGTACTTTTCTCGGCTTCAGTGTGCGTGCTCCATTCTCAACTGCACTCACTGATCAGTATTCAGCTGAAGACTTAAGGGGGAATTCTCTGCTGATCTTTAGAGATCTCTTTCTGTGTTCAGCTCTCTTTCTCTGTCCTGTGAGTTTTAGGTGTCGTTCCTAAACAGAATTCAAGCTTATTTCATCACAGAGACCTCTGGGCACTGTTGTGATTCCCCATTCTATGCTGTGCCCTGGAAACTGTCACTTGGTGATAAACTGAAGAATGTGAAAGCTCATCTCATTTGTTTCTTATCTCTCATAAATCACTGTTCTCTGTTGCCTGATGTCCAGTTTCTTTTAAGTCATTTTTTTTTATATATATTTTGCTGGTTTTTTCCCCTAGGTTTTCTCTGGTGAAAAAGTGAATTATGGCCCATGACTTCATCTGCTTTGGAAACATAAATTTTTCTCTATTATTTTAAAGCTAGTTCAATCCGTGTTTCTGATTCTTGCTAATTATCTTATTTAGGGTTTTATTGAGTTTGAAAATTGATATTGGGAAAATATTGAAATTCTAAAAGTGCAACATCTGAACATACTTTCAAATCATAATAGCCACAATTCAGTTGCCTACTCTTTTTTTTAAAGGAGCACTTATATGTGCATTAAAAAAAAATCATTTAAAACCAAATCCAAACACCTGTTTTTTTCTCTTTTTATATGTAACATTAAAATAAAACATTTCCCGAAAGGGTTGTGCAGTGCTGTGGGTTTTGCTGAAGGATATGGTAGTTATTCCTTCTTTGGATGGGAAAATTTTAATGAGTTTCTCTCTCAAGACAAATGATTTTTAAGGCCCTTTCCAAAATATCACATAGTCTATAATACTAACATTTACCTTCATTACTAATTTTTATAATCTCACAGATAATTTTCTCTGCCATAACAACCCCATACATTTTGAAGTTTTGTATACATGAAACATAATTCCAAATTTGCACATTAAACTGTCAATATTAACATTATTGGTGGACTTGTAAATATAGTAAAGATAGAGGAAATTTCAGTCATCAGAAAATAAATGTCTGGAAATATCTCTCAATATTTAAAATATAAAAATCAACCCCAAACACTTCATTTAACGGATGCCAAGTTAATACAGAATAACTTGGCACATAAGAGTATTTTAATTGCCAGAAAATTCCATTTACAACCAAATAAGTTTCACTAATTCATGTTTTCCTTCCTTCCTTCCTCCCTCCCTTCCTTCCTTCCTTCCTCCCTCCCTTCCTTCCTCCCTTCCTTCCTTCCTTCCTTCCTTCCTTCCTTCTTTGTTTTGTTGTTCTTTCATCATATTACCTAGGGGTACATTGGGAAAATGGTGTTAAGTTACAGTGATAAGTGATAATGGTAAAGTGGCACCTACTAGATTTGAATTCTAACACAAATAAAAATGAAAAGGATTTATTTTAGATGTTTTTCTCCGCTTTTTTTTTCAATTGATATTACAAGGAATTGTTTTATATTTCTGCAGGTATGTCTTGCAAATACATGCACAATGAAAAAATTCAAAGCAATTATCCAGAATAAATGAGGCCTTTAAATTCTCACTTTCATCTAATATTTCAAGACAATAAAAAAGAAATAGTTTGGCGTTCTCTAGCTCAGAGGTAATGAACCTGATTAGAATCCCTGAGGATGTGGGGTCCAAACCCTGGCCTCTCTCAGTGGGTTGAGGATCTGGCATTGCCATGAGCTGCACTGGAGGCTGCAGATGCAGCTTGGATCCCGCATTGCTATGACTGTGGTGTAGGCCGGCAGCTAGAGCTCCAATTCTACCCCTAGCCTGGGAACTTGCATATGCCTCTGGTGTGCCCCTAAAAAGAAGAAAAAAAGAAAAGAAAAAGAAATAGTTTAAAAACTGTTTTTACTTAAAGTATCTAGGTCTGTGCCTTATTTGCACTGTGCTTTTCGCACACAAATGAATCTTGATTATTTTCCAGGGTCTTCCAGTCAGGTTAAAGTTTTCTAATTGATTTGACTGGTGATCGCTCAACTGCATTTAGAATTTTCACCCAGACAATTACCAGGAACTAAAATAAACTTTGACAAATGACAACTATAAAAACTTTTTCCTCTTGCATAGTGGCTGAGTGGAAACAGACTTGTGAATTTAATTAGATCTAAACTTGGGGTAAGGTGTGTGTGTCTGTGTGTGTGTGTATGTGTGTGAACATATCTAAATAGAGAATCTCCAGTCTTGTACATTTTTTGAGTTTTTATCCACCAAGCAGCTTTGTGAAACAGATGCTGTTTATTACGTCTTTGTCTTTTCCAAGTTGATGTTAATTTTCGAAGTCAATGAGAAACATTAACTCTAAAAGCTGAAATCCTTTGTCAATTTAAATGTGGCAAAGAAGACATCAGAATATTACAAGTGTCTTTTGGAAATATATCTGCTCATTGGTTCTTGTTTAGTCATCTTTCTGCAGGAATCTATATTTATGCATGTTCCTTGTTTGCTTCCTTAGAAATCTATAAATTATATCCATAGCTGTCAGTCTGACAAATGTATTACCTTATACATCAAAGGGGAATTTTATCAGGAGAATTTTAATGGCCCGGAGCTATCGAACACAGCTGGTGACAAACCATTTCTTCTGTTATTGGCCATGGCTTTAGAACAGCTTTCAAAACAGCATTCTAGAAAATCAGAAAAATTGGGTACAATGTGTATCTTTCATTTCCAATAAGGTACTGTTTATAGAACAAAAATGCAGATATTCTTAGCTTTGTTATCAAATTTAAATCACGATTAATATAATTATTATACCTGACCCTCTGAAAAGAATCTTTAAATTTAAGCCCTAAGGAAAAATGCTGTAAAGATATACCACTCAGGGGACTAGAAGCAGTGAAATAATTCTCACTCAGCACTCTTCCCGTTAAAAGTGCAACTGTAATCTCAAAGTTTCCCAAAATGTTTCCATTCACTGACTGTTTAATACTTTTTTTTCTTTTTGTCTTTTTTAAGGGCCGCACCTGAGGCATATGGAGGTTCCCAGCTAGGGGTTGAATCGGAGCTGTAGCTGCTGGCCTGTGCCACAGCCACAGCAACGCCTGATCCTTAACCCACTGAGCGAGGCCAGGGATCGAACCCTCAACCTCATGGTTCCTAGTCGGATTCGTTTCCGCTGTGCCACAACAGGAACTCCTGATCCTTTTCTTTTTGAATCAAATTAATATTTTAGGGATAATGATTCTTTTCAAATAATGAAATAGTTACAAAACTTATTTCCTCAGGCCTATCTTATTCAGTAATTTACAACCTTAAAACTAGCTTTTCATCGATTCACTCATTTATAAAATATTATTGAATACCTCCCATAGGCCACCTCTGGTGCCAGATTCTAAGAACACAGTTTTAGAACAAAACAGACACAGCTTTCGCAGTGTGCTATAGTGGGTGGGCTCAGAGGATGTTAATCAAATTATGATAGAAATAAGTTTTGATAAATGATGGCAAATGCTTGAAAGAAAAAGGACAGAGTGTTCTGGGAAAATAACATCAAGAGACCTGATCTGGTCTGGTTTGGGTTGCGGAAGTTGTTTTTAGAAATACTTCCTAAGGTCATCAGAGATTGAGTTTTTTTCCCTCAGATCTCAAACTTCTAAAAATTGTTCATTTTAGCAATGATTTACTTATTCGAAGATTAATTGAATGCCAACGTGTGCCAAGTAAGAGAACATACACATACAGAAAGTATAAAACCCTTTCAGCACTTAGCTTATTTATTAAGCCTCGGCAGCGCCCTGTTTACTAGCACCAAAGACAGCACATCCAGAGAAGTGCAACCCCAGTTAGAAACTCACGGACAGAAACCAAAAGGAGAAAGTGCATCAGTGTTGTACCAAGATGTCTGAGTCTACATAAGAACAAAAGAAACCGGCAAGTTAGAGATACGTTTCATAGAAGGAGGAGGTCTGATGTTTAGTTTTACAGAGGTTGGACGAAAGGATAGTAGGATTTGTAAGTGGAATCATTTCTGTTTGTCTTGGAACTTAGAAGAAATCATGGAAGGAAGAGATGGGGCTAGGTGGATGGACAGAGAATATTCCAGAAAGATGATTCTCCATTCTGTCCTGCCTAGTCAGCTATTTTGTAAGACCTATTCACTATCCTGAATGGAAATTCATAGGTTATAGAACCTACAGATATGCATTTTAAAATTATTATAAATATAATGTAGAGGAGCAGTTAAAAGAAGACAATTTATAGTCTAAAGATAGGTGTTTCCACATGTAAATACTTGGGCAGAAGACACACTGAAAATATTCAAATGTTTACATCTATTCATAGAATAACCAGAACTGTGGTCGATTCAAATGCAGGAAAATACCAGTACATGATATCGGTTACTTAAATGCCATGAGTATAACTCTCATAATCATGTAATTTTCTTGAAAATGTAGGACAACTCTTGAACAAGTTCAAGAGAAAATATCATGTATCTGTTTTTCTCAATTTGCATGTTAGTTGCATTCATGTAAAATTGAGTATATGTGAAGCATGTGCAATAATATAGTATTTACGCATAAAATGGAGTTGGGTTGTCAATTGTAAAGGGGCTTTTGATCTCCATAAATATCTAGGGGGTGGAGTTCCCATTGTGGCACAGTGGAAACAATCTGACTAGGAACCGTGAGGTTGTGGGTTTGATCCCTGGCCTCACTCAGTGGGTTTAGGATCTGGCATTGCCGTGAGCTGTGGTGTAGGTCACAGACACAGTTCAGTTCCTGTGTTGCTGTGGCTCTGGCGCAGGCCAGCAGCAACAGCTCTGATTAGACCCCTAGCCTGGGAACCTCCATATGCCACAGGTGCAGCCCTAAAAACACACACAAAAAAAAGACAATAAATAAATAAATATCTGGGAGAAAGTCTTGTGTGATGCAGAAAACCATATATTTTAGGACATCTAGCATCACTGCACGACGTAGTCAATGTTATTAGCACCCACTACAAACACTGGGTCAGTAAAAAGTCTCCACAAATTCCAAAAACAAAAACTGTTGGAGAGAAGTAACATCTTTTATTAATCCCTCTTCTAGGGACATAGTGAAAGTAGGCTAGAGATGAATAAGATTGGATTCAGGATTTTTTAAAATAGTAATATGATGATTTATTTTTTAAATATTTAGTATGATGATTGACCCTTAAACCCATATTCTCCTAATTATTCTCCCTGGGATGTTGCATTTTCTTTCTTGCAGAGGATGCATAATTCACATCATTTTTCTCTCCTATACCGTGTTTCTCACTCTGGATCTTTCATCTAGATGAAGAGTATAGAAATAGAATGATTGGATTAAGGAATGTTAAAGTTGGAAGGCTCTTTAGAGGTTACCCTCACTTTAGAGCCAAAGAGGGCCCGTCCACCCATTTCATGGTATGTCCCAGTGGTGGGCAGAATCGCCCATGGAAGAACTTGATATTTTAGCTGACAGATTGATGATATTTTAAAACACAGGTACCAAAACTACAGTTTAACAATTAAAAAAAAATCACACATTTGTAATTATTATAGAAACACGGAAGTTATAAAAACATGTACAACTTCCAGCGCTTGGCTGTAACTCCACTAATTCTGATACTTTGGTCCTTGAATCTCTGTCCAGCTGGTATCTGGTAAGCCTGCCCACATGCAGGTCTGTGTCTGCCCAACTCTTGCACGGCTTTATGTCTCTTCTTTCTGACACTCCTTTATTACATGATTTTCCATAGTTGGTTTTAGTTTGGCGGGTTGATGTGGGTCGTTAAAATGATATCAACAAATCGAATTCAGTTGCTCTCTGGCCATTTACAGGGCATCACTACCTCAAAAACGTCTGTTGACTTATTGTCCTCATTTGTTTCTTTCTCATTGTGATGCCTTTCCTCACCTGGCCCACAGTTCTTGGGAGTGAGCATACAGTGTGTAAACAGAGTCCCAGCATTAGGAGAAATTAATGTCTTTTTATGCACAACAGTATTTCAGAATCAAGCAGAACTCCATATAGCCTCCCTATTCATACTTATACGTATGGAGGTATATTCATATATATATATGCATGTGTAGACACATACGTATGTTTGTATCATGCATGTAAACATATAAATATGTGTGTGTGTATGTGTGTGTGTGTGTGTGTAAAACATTTAGATGGGAGGGATTAGGCTTTCTGTTAGTGTTCCTGTTTCTAAAATACTATGCATTTGAGAAAAAGGCAAACTGATATTCAGAGACATGCAATAAGGACCTTAGATTCTGCCACTGACTGCTAGTCCAGGGCTTCTTCAACCATACAAAGAATTTCAAGGGGCTTTTTGGTCATGCCTGGTGGTCGATGACCCAACCTGCCCTTGAAGTTCCTTCCACAGGAATGAATTTGTGTAGACATTTGCTTTTACCAGAGATCTTCCTTCCAACATATATATTGAGTCAGAGAGCCAAACCCTGTGCAGGAAGATGTGCCTTCTCTCGCTTCTCCATGAGGAAAGAAACATCTACATGGACAAAGAGACCCAATTCAGATGATCATCATTTACAAAAAGAAGCATATTATATCTATAGTTATGTCAGATGTAAGATACAATTGGAGTTATTGTGTTTTCCTTATTTTTTTTTCCTGTCTTTGCTTAATTTCCCTAACTTTGGTTCCTTTAGATATATATCTATTTGGAAGTTCCCAGGCTAGGGGTCCAGTCAGAGCTGAAGCTGTCGGCCTGTGCCACCACCAGAGCAATGCCAGATCCAAGCTGCGTCTGCAACCTACACCATAGCTCACGGCAATTCTGGATCCTTAAACCACTGAGTGAGGCCAGGGATTGAACCCATGTCTTCACAGATACTCGTTGGTTTATTACCGCTGAACCACAAGGGGAACTCCACCTTTGACATATTTTAACGGGTGTTGTTAGAGTAATAGGGAAAGCTGGGATGCTCATGTCAGATCCGGTGCATGCTATTCTGGAGCGATTCGTCAATATGTCAAGACAATCGAGGGAAAAACGAAAACACAGCCTATGCAGTCTGGTAGCTCCAAACATCTAGTCCTCATCCTAACGCCTCTCCAGAAAGAGCCATGAAGGGATTTTGCTTAGGATTTTTTTTCTGTTGTCGTTGTTGTTGTTTCTTCATTCAGGCAGTGTCCCCTTAATGATACCTCATTGATTTTGTAATGTTTAATTTAAAAGGGCAGTCAGGCTAGTACACAGTCTTGTATTGAGTAAAGACAGGGTTATTTATATGGCAGAGCACCAGATCAAATGTAAAAGTTCCAACTGACTAACGAGTACATAACTCAAGCCAAATCACATTAGGCGAGCCTGTGTAGACGCCAGCAGGAAGCCATCCCAGGGGACTGTGGCACAGAGTTCTTTGCATTGAAATCAAACCCACACAAATTGGACAGAGTTCTCAGAGTGTGAATTTCCTGTGAGAATGCATTCTCGCCTCCTGACCGGAGGGTATTCTCCCCATGCTTTCTGGAGCTCTCACAGCCCTTTCCTTTGGATTTTAAAGTGGCAATAATAAAGCCTTGATCATGAGGTTATTCTCAGAATTCATGAAGCAGATGTACAAAGTGCTTAGCACATTGCCCATCACGCCACAACATTTAATAGATGGATGTCATTCTTTTTCTTCTCCTTTCTTCCTTCAACAGATAATTACTGAGAGTCTCCTTACTGCCCAGTGTTGGGTGCCAGGTAAACAACATTGATAGCAATAGACAAACTCCATGCTCTTGGTGAGAAAGGGATGGGTCTATACACAGAGAGTGAAAACACATGCCAGGTGCTAAAAATGCCGTGACGGCAAAAACCTATAAGGAAAAAAATGAAAGCATCAGGCAGCGGTGGAGGGATACACTGTTGTTTTTATAGGGCAGTTAGCGGTGCACTCTCCTTGCGGGTGACAGTTAAGCAGAGACCTGAAGCATGGGGGTGGGGAGGGGCATGCGGGGAGCTCCCCACCTGTCCAGGGAAGAGCAGTCCAGGTGGATAGGCACGAACATACAAAAGTCATGAAGCTGGACAGTGCTTTCTTGCTTAGAGTTCAAATCGAAGTTACTGCCAAGTCAATGGACAAAGTGTGAGAAGGAGAAAGAAAGAAAGGAATTTTTTTAAAAGAGTGTTGAATTCTTAGGTAGCTACAATGTATTGGCCACATCCTAGACATGCTCACTTGATCCATAATAGATACTCAATTAATATCTGTTGAATGAATTTAAAAATAGCTATAGGGGTTCCTGTTGTAGCTCAGTGGGTTGAGAATTCAACTCGTATTTATGAACGTGCAGGTTTGATCCCAGGCCTCACTTGGTGGGTTAAGGATCCAGCATTGATGATACCGAACCCAGGTTCTCTCTGCTCACTGCACAAAGGCCAGTCAATTTGGAGATGAGTTGCTGGGGCAAGGAGTAGTGATGATAAAAGGAAACCTAGCAGACCGAGAAGATGGCAGACTCGTGTCTCAAAAAACCATCTTGCCTCAGTCCAAATTCAGACTCCTTTTAAAGAGAGAAAAGGGAGAGGGAGAGGCCGGTGGTCACTCACTAACTGTCACTTGCTTGGGGGAAGGACCCCCTGCCATGCAGACCAGTAGCTGAGCAGAATCACTAAAGATTGCTCACATTGCCATGAGCTGTGGTGTAGGTCTCAGACGAGGCTCGGGTTTGGTGTCGCTGTGGCTGTGGTGTAGGCTGGCAGCTACAGCTCTGACGTGACTCTTAGCCTGGGAACTTCCACATGCCACAGGTGCAGCCCTAAAAAGGAAACAAACAAACAAAAATGGATTTCGATTCCACACATATAAAATGACATCATCTACTTTTACTCTAAGCACTTCCCCTATTCTGCTTTCATAATTTGTTAAAAAAAGGGGTTATTTTTCAGGACCCAGAATCATCCCTGGAGTGTTATTTCACACTCTTCTTTTTCCTGTCCTATCAGACTGGTCCTCACATACCCAATGCTTATTTTTTTCTTTCCTTTTTCTAATTAAAGTATAAGTGATACTTTTTAAAAATTAAAGTTATAATGTTGTGCCAATTTCTGCTGTACAGCGTAGTAACCCAGTCATACATGTATATATGCTCTTTTTATCATGTTATCTTCCATCATGGTCTATTTCAAGTGATTGGATATAGTTCCCTGTGTTGCATAGAAGGCCCTCATTGCTTATCCATTCTAAATGTAACACTTTGCATCTACTAACCCCAAACTCTTTATGTAATAATTATTTAGTCGTCAAGGAGTGGTCATTTTGTACCCAAATTCAGCAATGTTTACAAGGATAAAGGATTTGTACTAGGACATGACTTCAAGAGCTTTGGTTCTGTTTTTTTTGGGGGGGAGGGGTGCACACCTGCGGCATATGGAGGTTCCCAGGCTAGGGGTCTAATCAGAGCTGTAGCCACTGGCCTACACCACAGCCACAGCAACACCAGATCCGAGCCGCATCTGTGACCTACACCACAGCTCATAGCGACGCTGAATCCTTAACCCACTGAGCGAGGCCAGGGATTGAACCTGCAACCTCATGGTTCCTTGTCAGATTCGTTTTTGCTACACCACGATGGGAACTCCAAGAGCTTTGGTTCTTAAACTGAGAATGAATAGCAGGAGGTAAGCTGGATGGACACGATGAGAGACGGAGAAGAAGGAGTAGGTGGGACATGGTTGCGAAAGCTCTGGTGTCCAGTGAGATTGTTTAATTGAATAATCACTCAATTATTATAACTGTGAGCACCTTTTCCATGGCTCACAGTTTCCTTGGACAGCTTTGATAGGTTCCAAATGGCAAGTTGGAGGCTCTTGCCTTGAAATTTACATTTTTGTTCACCACAGTACTTGTCACAATTCGAAGTTCACCTTCTGCATTCAGTAAAGAAATCATTTTGACTCTGTCAATACCTAAGTTTATAACCTTGAGCAAAATTTTTAAACTCTTGAACCCTTGTTAGATTAGATCTTCTCTAAGCTCCCATCTCCCTCTGAAAGTCTATGGCCACACGTTAAGAGGATAATCAGAAAATTCCCCAAAGAGTGTGCTCTGATTGTGTTCTCTTAGGGATCGTTCATAAAAGCAAATATTAAATATCCCTCCACAGAAGATTAGCTAAATAAATTATGGCATATTATTAAGATGAACTAAAATGTTATTTTTAGTGCCTCTATAGTATTTCTGAACTGCCGTTCATTATTGGATACAAAAACAGTTTATAAATCATGTATAGCATGGCCTCATTTATGGAAGGATATTAACCACAGTGCAAATTTCAGTCATCCTGGAAGAAAGAATTTCAGAGAAATTCTATTTTCCCCTTTATATGTTCTTCATTGTTTGATTATTGTTGCAATGTCCCTGGATCATTTTTGCATTCAGATAAAAAAGCAATCTAAATAAATGGTGGAGAAAGTAAAACTGACTACATTCGATTATCAAAATAAACATAAAATATAACCCTCTGATTATGTAAATGAATGCGCTACGCCTGTAGGTATTTCTGAGCTTCCTCAACTTATCTGTTCTCAGAACAAACATCCCATTTCATTCAAATATTAGAACATTCTAAATGGTGGAAGGGCGATGCAAATGCTGGAGTCAGCTCTCGTGATTATAGCTTTCTTGTCGGAATGTTTAAAACATTGCCGTCATTATCCGAGGCAATGGAGTAAGTCAATGAGGAAAAATCTGGTTCTCAACATACTGATCACTCACTTCTTTTTATTTATTGGTCATAACAGGCAATTAGCCCATTAAGATTTCCATTCAGTTTCTCATGTGAAGATGTGAGCTGCTTTATGTCTTCCCTCTGCCTTCTTCAGGGAAAACTGCAGAAGACTCGGAATCCTTGCACCTGAGTTCAATCAGCAGCGCCCTTTTTAGTTTCAGAGTGGAGTGGTGTAGCTGTTCAGTCCCCACTGCTTGAAAATTCTGTATTCCCCATTTAGAGTGTCAAAAAGCTATGGCTAATTATTCTCAGAGCAACGATAATGATACCAATTATGGTTCTTAAAAGAACTAAGGAGACAAAAGTACAGATAAGATTCACAAAGACAAGTTAGAAAAGAAAAAAAAAAAAGAATGATTTTGAATGTTATGAACCTGAATCTGCAAAGGCTTTTCTTTGCAAAGAATAACAATTAAATGTGTATGAAAGGATCAGATTATCCCTATTAAATCTATTGGGAGTGGGTGAGCCAGCATTTTTCTTATCATCAGAGTTATGCCCACACATGGGGACCACTGCTAGCTTCTTGTCAAACCCCACCTTCTTCTCATTCCAAAATGTATCCCCCCCAAATAATAATAATAATCAGTAACAACTTGAAGGAAATGAAAATTATACAAGGAAATATGTTGGTCATTCAAGAGAGTTTATCTTTAGGAAACTTGATGGAAGCTAGTAAAAGTTACAGCTTTTATAACATTGAGTCATAGGTCAAAGCTTTTATCCATAAATGTACATACACATGTGTTTCTTTTTATCTTGCTGCTAAACCCAGGGGCCATGTATTATGCTGCATTAGTGAAAGTAACAAGAAAATCATCAAGATTGTTCTTTCTTTTCATCTGTTCCTCAAATACTTCATAAATCAGTAACAGTTTTTTACTGCAAAATTATACTTCATGCTTCATGTCAATTATGGTGATCAAGACAAGCCAGGGTTTAATTTATAATCTACTAAGTCTGAAAAAATATTCATGCATAACCAGTATAGTCCTAGAACCTAAATGGAGGGTACATTTCAGAAAATATGAAGAAAATACATTTGTGGAAACAGTGGAATATAGTATCAGGAATGAAAGGTCTTTTTTGTTCTTTATTAAAGTATAGTTGCTTTACAATGTTTCTTCAGTGTCTGGGGTAAGGAAAGTGACCCAGGCACACACAGTTCCCTGTGGTATACAGTAGGGCTCCATTGCCCATCCATTCCAAGTGTAATAGTTTGTACCCCCAAACCCCAAACTGCCCATCCATCCCACTCCCTCCTACAGTCTTTTTTTCTCATCTTTTGTTCTTGGTTTCTGTAGGGAGACCACTGGTTTTCTAAGATTAGTTGTGAAATCTGCCAGACTAGAAACTCATCATTGCAGAGGATGGGTGTGTAAAAAGCAATAGAAGCATATTCCCCTTTGCTTGGTTCAGGTTCTTACCACAAAGAACCATAGACTGGACGGCTTATGAACAACAAACTTGACCTCTCCGTGATCTCGAGGCTGGGAGTCTGAGATCAAGGTACCAGCAGGGTGGGTGGGGTACCTTGGTGAAGACCCTCTTCTGGCCCCAGATTGCTGGCTCCTCATTGTTCCCTCACATGCAGGAAGGACAGAGCTAGTTCTCTGCCTTTTTCTTCTAAGGGTTCTAGTCCCTTTCATAAGGGCTCCAACACTCATGACCTAATCACCCCCAAAGGCCCACCCCCTAATATCATCACACTGGATACATAGGACCTGGAGGAGGGCGGTACAGACGTGGAGTCCATAACCCCCTCCAGTTCACTGTTTGGAAAGAGAGAAGGAATGAATGAATGAGTCAGAATCGCTGTCTCTATAAGAAGAGGCACCCTGGCTGCAGCAAAGGCAGATGGAGATCCAGCATTCTTTTTAAGCGTCGCTGTAAAAAAAAAAGAAAAAAGAAAAAGAAAAAAAAGTGTTTAGTTGATTTCAGCAGAAATCAGGCTACTTCTCTGCTATTTAAGCCTCGATGATTTCATCCCATTTTTCTATTAATGCTCTAAGGTGTCTCTGAAGATGACGCCATGGGACCGTGCTGCCATATGGTTGAGAGGCAGGCCTTTCTGAAGGTGTCACCCAGAGGAGTTCTCGGAGGACCCCAAGCCGTGGGCAGCTCCCTCTCTGCCTCTCTGCCTGCTTCACTCCCCCTCACCCCACCCTCCTGCCACTTCCTCCTCACATGTTCTGTAGCTGTCAGGTTTCTTTTATAGAAATAAGTGAAATTATAATGAGACAAGAGTTAGACGTGCTGGAGATGAAAAGAAACACTTTAAGGAAATAAGAAAAAGAAATGGCTCTTTCTCTTTGAAAGCTCAGAAGAGGAGGAAGGAGGCAGATGAAGGGGTTACCCTGCCCAGGAAGATCTCCCCTGCACATTTGACTTTCAAAAATGCCTCTGATCTCTGTCCAGGAAGTGGTGCTGAATTCAGCTGGGGCAAACAAAGCTTCCCTGTGGGGGCTGGAAAGAGCCAAGAACCAAAGATTCTTTCCTTTTGGCCTGAAGGGCCACGGCCTCTGATTGCCAGTCAGATGCCTGACCTCCTTGAGACATTTTTCATTAAGAACAGAGGCTGCAGTTATGTAGGAAGAATTCATCTTAAGGGCCTTAAGATCTAATATCCAGCATGTTGACTATAGTTAATAATACAGTTTTTCTATACTGGGAATTTGCCAAAAGAGTAGATTTCAAGTGTTCTTAGCACAAAAATATAAAAAAGGTAAATGTGTAGGTAAGGAATATGTTAATTCGCTTGTTGATAGTAACTTTTTACTGTATATGTATGTATTGAAACATTATGTTGCACTCCTTAAATAGACACAGTTCTTATTTTTTACAATTTTTAATAAATTTAAATTTAAAAAAGAGGGAGAGCGGAGAGCAGATACACCCCTACTTCCTGATTTTTATAACTGAGCCGGTTGGTTTGTTATATTCAGGGAGGATATTCTGGTCTGTTCCTTTCCACACCCATAGGACCTGATTTAGAGCTTTTAAAAAAATGGAGGGATAACTAATCATAAGAGCAAGCATTTGTCTAATGCTGTACATTTCACAAAATGCATTCATCTGTAGTCCCTTTGATTTGGGAGGGGTGTCTTTTTCCTTCAGCAGCCTTATGAACTTTGTGTTATTATCACTTTACAGATGACCACGTGGTCAAAGTCACACCATTAGGAAGCAGTAGAGATGGGTCTGAAACCTTTGCCTTCCAGTTAAGAGTAACCCAGCTTATAGGTGATGCAGTTTGGACTCCAGAATGTTCAGTGACTTGCACAAGATCTCTGCCTAAAATTAGAGGCAAAGCAGGCACTGGAACCCCCAGCTTCCTTATCCTGAGCAGGCAGCCATGCCTCCCTGTGTTCTGGCTGAAGGGATTGTTCTGCTGTGAATATGCATGCTGTTTACTGAGATAAGAGAGGCTTGGAGGAGAAGATTACAGGCTTAATTTTGAATACGAGGAGGTTGACCTGTCTGAAGTGGAGTTAATGGAATTCCACTGGGTATATGGAACTGGTTTCATGGGAGATACTTGGACCGGAGATAGAGACTTGAATTCATGAGTCAGATCGAAATTGAATCCTGAGGAAAGGATAAAAATATCCAAGGGGAGTGTGTTGAGTTTGAAGAGAAATGGATTTTGAATTTGGCAGTAGAGGATGACAGCATTTGAGGCCCAGGCAAGAGGTTGTGTCTTTGAATAAGGATGAGAAGAAATAACCAGGTATCTGGGTAAATTGGAAGAGAGTTTTTATCTGGAATCATGAATTTTTTAAAAATATCTTTTCTGAATTCTTTTTTTTTTTTTTCCTCCTTTTGGCCACCCTGAGGCAAATGGTGATCCTGGACCAGGGATCAGATCTGAGCTGTAGCTGTGACCTAAGCTGCAGCTGTGGCAACACCAGATCCTTAACTCACTGTCCCAGGCAGGGAACGGAACCAGTGTCCCAGGGCTCCCAAGATGCAGCCAATCCCATTGTGCCACAGTGGGAACTCCCACAATCATGACTTGAAAAAAAAAATTCTAAAAATTAAGATTTGTAGCTCATTTGGCAGCAAAGCCTGAGCTGACCTAACTTGACTTGAGGACTGCAGACTAAATCCCAGGGTATCTTGTGACTTGCAATGAAGAGGCATATCTAGAAAAGCTCTTAAGGTTGGAATAATGACCTGATTGCATGGACCATAATTCTATGTCATCCTAAACTTACTCATGTACCAATAAAACTTGAGTCAAATGGGTAGTGATATTTTAGTAGCAACCTGCCTCCCCAGAAATTAGTGTTAGCTCAGACACACTTAAAGCTCTGGCTAGATAATTCCCTCGTCCCAGTCTCCAGTTATCCTGTGTGTTACTCACAGCTTTACAGAGCCCTTCCCGAAAGCTGCCAGCACCATCTTTTAGTCTGGGTTTGTGACGGACTCACGTCAGAGAATTAAGTCAGGGAGTGTGACTTCAATGAGGTCTCTTAATACCTTGCTGTTTTTTTGTTGACCTGAAATTTTCTCATTATATAAGTCATTTAGAAAAATGCCAGTGGGGTCATACATGGGTCTGATCCCATAGATCCCAGGGGCTTGCAGTCGCAGGTGGGGAGGTGCCCGGCTGCTCCCTGTCATGGTCACCACATATCTGTTGCCTCTGCCAGTTTAGGGCTAATTTTTGGTTCCACCATCCACCCCAAGATCTTATGGCCCCCTCTGCGAGTCAGGCCATTCCACTAGCAAGGCCTCCCACTCAACAGCAGCTACTAGCTACCAAATACAGCCGTGAAGTCCTGCCCAAAGAGCTGGCTCACTCCCCTCACTTCCAATGGTATTTCTCAAGACGTTGGGATGGTTCTGTCTTTTAAGCTTCTAAGTCCTCTGAGGGACCAGGTATTGAACTCAGGTGGGGGGGTGGGGGATGGGACTTATCATTCTGGTGCTCCTTTCTCTTTGGATGCTTAGGTAAGTTCTCCTATTATTCCAAGAGATTTATGGCACTGAGTCTTTTTTTTTTTTTTTGGTCTTTTTAGGGCTGCACCCATGGCATGTGGAGGTTCCAAGACTAAAGGTCCAATCAGAGTTGCAGCTGCTGCTCTATGTCACAGCCACCACAGCAACACGGGATGCAAGCTGTGTCTGTGACCTACACCACAGCTCACTGCAATGCCAGATCCTTGGCCCGCTGAGTGAGGCCAGGGATGGAACCCACGTTCCCATGGATACTGGTTGGGTTCGTTAACCACTGAGCCACGCTGGGAACTCCTTCACTGAGACATTTTTAAAGAGGATGGGATTTGGATTCTCAAAACACAGATGGCATACGGGTTCAGGAGAGCTGGCTCTGCGAGGTTGGCTTGTGTTCTAGGTGTGGGCAGGTACTCTGAGGAGATGGGTACAGACTTACCTGGAACTGGGTGGCTTCTTACCTTTGTGCAATTGGCTTTAGGATGCTGCGGTTTGGGTGGGAGGCTCTGAATCAGTGGTGGGTATTTTGACCTCAAAGGCTGACTGTTCTTTGCACTCCACAAGTAAGTGCCTATTTCAGTACAAGAGGAGATTCAAGCGAAGTCTCTCAGCCCTCCAGGAAGGATAGGTGGGAGATCAGAGCCAAGAAGAAGGTGATCTAAGTCAAGAAAGGGACAGGTTTTGGTCAAAAATTAAGCCTTGAAAGAAAAGGCTGGCTGCCTGGGTCATTAGCAAGCTTCACCAGTTCTTCAGTGTCAGGACCTCAGAATGAAGACTGCCTCAGTTTATTGCCTCAGTTTCCTCCAAGACGTAGGTAGAGCTAATAGGCATTGATGTCCAGAGTGGATCTTTTATTGATAACCACTGCTCTCTATGATAAACTTATTTTTCGTAAGAGCTATGTAATCATCAGCATAATCGTTATTTTTGTTCTTTAGTTGTAAAATATTTAACACAGGAAGAATGCATTTCCGTTTTAATGATGTTCTTGAAATTCGGTAAAATATTTCTCGTATGAACTAAGGTTTAGACTTGACAACCAAAAATACTCCGTCTCATGGTTGGCATTCTGTTTCCTTCTTGCAAAGGTTAAACACGAAGAAAAACGTCAATGTTTGCACAGACAGAAGGAAAGAAACCAAAATTAGTTTCCTTGCCTTTGCAATAACTGTGCCATCCTGTTTATCATCCACATCTTCAGTTTAAATGTGGGAACATGTAAAACCATAGCCGCCTTCGGGGAGACAAATGGCACCTGAAACAAACTTGAACAATTCCCAACATTTACACACTTGCTTGTGAAACAAATGTATGCAGATGAGTCTGTGTATGTCAGAGGCTAACCATTTACAAGGGGGTGCTCAGAATTACCTTCCATGTAAAATCCAGTGTTTATTAAAAGATAAGTAAAATTGTGCGAATTTAAAGTTTATATATTATTAAAACTTAATGCTAGCAATTGCTTTGAACTCAGACCAGCAAAAAAAAAAAAAAAAAAAGATTGTATCATAAAGGAATATTTTTATCACCAACATTGTTTAGTATTGCTGGGAAATGGTAGTAATAAAAAGCAGGCCAACTTCAGAGTTCCTTTTGTGGCTCAGTGGAAATGAACCCAGCTAGTAGCCATGAGGATGTGGGTTCGATCCCTGGCCCCACTCAGTGGGTTAAGGATCTGGTTGTTGCCATGAGCTGTGGTGTAGGTCACAGATGCGACTCAGATCTGGTATTGCTGTGGCTGTGGTGTAGGCCAGCAGCTGTAGCTCCATTACGACCCCTAGCCTAGGAACTTCCATATGCCACATATGTGGCCCAAAAAGAAAAAAAAAAAAAAAAAAGACCAACTTTAATAAGTTTTACCATATTTCTTGATTTTCTTAAAGTATTTCCTTAATGCTTGAAACCAGGCAGATTGGCCCCACCACCCTGCTCTTGGTGTGTCAGAAGTTAAGCCAGAGTTTCATGATGGGGGAAACAATGTTTTTCTAAGCCTTGTGATCATGAGGCCTTAGAAGAGTTATTTGCTCCTTTTTAAGTTCATACAGCTAGACTGTGGGCGCCATGATGAACCGAGGTAGAGTTGTATTTGTAAACAACTGATTCCTTGGCTAAGGAGAAAGAGTAGGTGGGGAAGGTTGTGGAGAACTTCCCTGATCCAACGCTCAGGGATAAATGAGTGTTTTCCAAGCATGGAGTTCAGTACTTTTGAGGCTACCTGACTGATGGACCTAACACTATGCTTGCCTAGGGCTCCCCAAGGTCGGACACCCACCTGGGTGGTTGATGTCTTTGGCTCCGTATTTACCTTTTGCTTCCTTTCAAGGGCTCTTCACGTGCGCAGAGAACCAGGTGCTCTATACAGGCCCTTCAGAAATACAGTGACTGTGTTCGAACGGATCCAGGATTCACTCAAGTACCCATGCAAAGATGTCAGATCAGCCCTGTCTACCCCAGTTAGCACCCTTCGTCAAGGGCCCCTGATTGACGCATCTCTATTGAGAAATTCAACCTAATCCACAAGAATGCTCCAACCTCTTCCTTGAATCTTGTTCCATACCTGTTCCCCAGGTTTTTACGGAAATAAAAAAAATATTAAAGGTTTTATGACTTAGGGGATTTGTCAGCTCTCTCCTCCCGCGGCAACATTTGCCCTTGGCCCCTCTGGGGCATGCCAGGATCTGGTTCTAATCAAGAGTCTTGACACTGAGTGCCGGTGGCAGGGCATGAGGAAGACTGCCTTCTGCTTGCAGGTGACCTGAATAAAAGTGTTCCCAGGTCTCTGGGAGGACAGAGAAGTCGATCCAAATAAGAGAAGGAAGGGGCTCATTTCTCTAAGAGAATTAATGAAGGTTCGGGTGCTGCCACCTCAGGAATAGTTCAGGGAGCCTTGAATGGTCTCAGTTTCCTTAGGACATCATTCCAATGATCAAGGTCATATGCTTTTCTAGTCAATGTCCCAAAATTCTCATGGGCGACCTTGTGAGATTTTAAGTGAGCTCACAATCCAGGGACCCATTGGGTCGGCCTTTCTGGGGCAGTAAGAACAAAAGGTATCTCAGGCTGCATGAGATGGTTGAAATGCGCGTGCCTTTTAACACCATCATTAAAAAAAATCCCTTTTAGCATAGTCACAAAAAAAGTCAGTCTATAACTTGTTTGGAGGACTTAAGAATTTCAGGTTGGCAGTCTTTTTTTTTTTTCAGCTTCTTGGCATTTTGTTAGAAACAGGTAGCCATGGCCACCACCGTCCAATTCAAATTCAACCATTCCTTCCTGGAAAAGTCCACTTGGGTCCCCAAAGCTTTGCTTTCAGTGGCACTTCATTGCAGGTGGCCACAGATAATAATTAGATTGGCTTCTACACCACTGCTCGCCATGAAGTGAAGCTAAAGTCAGATTCTCTCACACTAGCTGATTTCACTGCTCCAGCTCTAAGCAAGCCAGAAAACCAATTCCAGCTCTCCCCCATCATGGTTTGCTATATGCGCCTACTCCTGGAACCACTTTTGGTATCAATCTGAACGGCTTTTAGTTGCTAGCAACCAAACCATCTCTGAATGATTGGAGCAGAAAATAAGGTTTTGAAAAGTTATTAGGGTGTTCATAGACTTATTGGAAGTGCTGGAGAATGAGGCAGAAAAAAATGGCAGAAACAAAGGGACTTGATGAAAATTATGTCCAGATCCTTTCTTGTGGGAGGTATCTGCTACCTTCCCTGAGCACAGGGTACCAGACTTGGCTCTGTATCTCTGAGGTCCTAGCTTAGACCTCGGAGGTCTCTGCTGGCACCTCGGCCACCACTGGGTCTTGTTGTCATACGTTCTTAGCTCCAAATTCAAGTCCTGCCCATCTGGTCTGATCTAAGACACATGCTCATGGCCTTATGTTTCCTGCCTTATTGGGTGTCTGCATAGCGAAGCTGCAAAAGCAAGAAACTCAGGTTGTTAGTTTCAGTATCAGGAGGCAAATTGTGCTTCCCACCAGACTGTGTAAGGTGAGGAATCCTCTAGATACCGGCAAGAGGGCAGCCAAGAACCAGCCAGCGTTGACCCTCACACTCTGCCCCAAACACACGGGCGGCCTTCGTCCTGTCCTGGAACACTTGAGGCACCTTCTCCTTTTAGAACACTCCTACTGGGGACTCTCTTCCCTAGGTCCCCGTAGGGCTGGCTTCTCCCCATCACACGTCTCACAGTAAAGGCCGTCTCCTCAAAGTGACCTTCCTCAGCTTCCCCGTCTAAAGGCGAAGGGCTGCCCTCATCCGTCTCCGTCAGTCTCTCTCTCCTCATCACTCAGGTTTCTTTCCTGCATCCCTTCCCACTCTCTGAAACGATCTCATTCAGGCATTCCAGTGCATATTGCCCGTCCTTTCTTACTAAAATATAAGTATCATGAAGTCAGAGACCTTGACTGTGACTTCGTGTTGCTTTCATCACGGAATCCTCAGCATCAATAATAGTAACTTTAGGAGTTGCCATCATGGCTCAGCAGAAGCGAGTCTGACTAGCATCCATGAGGATGCAGGTTTGATCCCTGGTCTTGGTCAGTGGATTAAGGATCTGGCGTTGCAGTGGCTGTGGTGTAGGCTGGCAGCCACAGCTCCAATTCAACCCCTAGCCTGGGAACCTCCATATGCCATGGGTGCAGCCCTAAAAAGAAAAAAGACAAAAAGGAAAAGAAAATAGTGACTTTAATATAATGAAATAAATCATAATGAAAATGAATATTAAGATTGCATGTGTATGTATAGCTGAATCACTCTGCGGTACAGCAGAAATTAACACAACATTGCACATCTCTACTTCAATTAAAGAAAAATAATTTGTAAAAGAATAGCGGTAGTTCCCTGGCACAGCAGGTTAAGAATCTGGTGTTGTCACTGCAGTGGCTCGGATCACTGCAGTGGCATAGGTTCCATTCCTGGCCTGGAAATGTCCCCATGCTGTGGGTGTGGCCAAAAATTATTTTTAAAAAAGCATAGGGTCTGTCACATATCAGAATTCAGTTGCTATTTGGGGAATAAAGCATGAGTCGAGATCCCTGTCTGACGTAGGCAGAGACCTCTGTGGAATCTGAGGCTTGGGCAGAGCTGGCATACAGGGACTCCCCATAACTCTGGCGTGTATTATCATTGGCTTTCATTTTCCCCCAAGGTGCTCAGCGTGGGGCGTCGGTTCCCAAGCTCAGCCTGAATCTAAGTCATGAATGATTGTCAAAGACTTTGAAGATATAAAAGACCACATCAATTCTAAATCTTAGTCTCAATGCATGTGGATTGTTCTGCAGGTACCACTTTCTGGCCAATCAAACTACGCATTATATGCGATATAGAGGTCCTACTGAGTAAATCACCATTTCAGCATATACTGATTTATGGCAATTTGTTGTTGAAATGATGAACTCTGCAGGCCTCTATGGTTTGTGTCTTTGACATGCACTGGGCAGTGTTACAATTGCCAACATCTGAGGTTGTTACCATTCACCTGAGGGAATGAGACATATTTCCTGATGTGTTTGAAAACATGAAAATATCCTCGAGGCCTATTCCAGTGATTCTGGGACACCAGGCAAAATTCCCAAGGCTATCTGGATAGGACAGTTCTCACACCCTGCCTCTAAAATGGCATAGAATAGGGCTTACATATCACTGAGCACATGGTAATTCGCTGGAAGCAATTGCATCCTGACTTGGGAGTCTCAATTCAACCAAAAGACTCAAGTATATTGTTCAAAGACCCAGAACTGAATCCATCAGGCGAGAGGATCTTGGAAAGTCAAATTTACCACTGTCAACCACAGAATATTGGAGAAAAGAATCTCTAAGCCGCATGGTACTGGTGCCCCTGCTCTTTGAGCCCCGAGAATTCACCTCTTCTTACCCTGTGTAGTGATGGTGGAAACCTCTTGATGATTCTGAGATGAAGCTTGGTTTGATTTTGAAAGGCATCACGTCTCATCCTATTTTTTGGCATTCATTCCCCACCCCATGTGAATTATTAAGGTGATGTCTTTCTAGGAGGTTCCTCCTTTCAGAGAAGTATTATCTGTTAACTAAGACCAGGTAAATCTTTGAGATTTCTATTCTGGAACTGTCTTGGTCCCTTTCTAAGGGGCCAATATTCTAAACTCAGGCAATGATTTCGAAATTCTGCTTCTGCCTCATTTAGCTTTGATGCTGGGGAGACTCGCCTCCTCTTGAGACATTTCTCCTCTTTGTTAGCACTGCAGAAAATCATCTCCATTTTTATTACTTTATCAGTGATTCCAGTGTAAGCCCCTGATGTGACCGTAAGAAGTCCTGGTCAGCTTTGCTTGATGAGCGTCCAGGAGGAGAGGAATGAGGTTCAGTGAGAGGTCCTCTGGTTGTGCTTTAAGGGGAAGGCAGCTGAGCTCTGCTGCCAAGTTGATAAGGAACAGAGAACTGGTCACCAGCCAAGCAGAAAACTCGGAGTCTCAAAAATTGCTAAGGCAGAGAAAGGCATAAGACACATGTGACTAGTTCTGAGCATATGTGCTCAAGCCAGAGAAGAAAATTTAAGGGAAAAACTGCTTCTCATGCCAATTAGAACTCCTTATATCATTCATTTGACAGGCAAACCTACATCTCTTGAGATTTCTAAAATACAACATGTCTCTCACATATGGCATACGGTATTTTTATCCCCACATCCACGTTATCTCAAATGGGAAATTATAAGGAGAACCATAGCAATATTTCTAGGGTGAAAATTGGTCACTCGGAGACCCTTGTATCTCCCGTCCTATCCCCTGCCCACTCCACTGAGAGCTGTGATTTGTATTCCCCTTGTATCTCCTCCCGATTTTATAATTATTTTAAATTGTCAGATTCAGTGAATGTGCCTCAAATCGCTATTTCAACAGGGTGCATAAAGCAAGTGTCATTGCCGTCAATTTGCATACCGCAAAGTATGAAGACGCCCAGAGATGCTGTAAATTTCTACCACATGCTGTGATTGTGAAAATAGAAACTTAAATGCACAGGAACAGGCACATGGTCCTTTCAGTTGTAGGCTCTTGATGATGAAGCCGTTCACCTCCAAGCTGAGGTCACTCCCAGAATTAGTGTTCCATGATTATCCATCTTTTCTACAAAACAAACCACAGGTTCCAAATCCTGTTCCACTGGCTGCAAAAACTCAAGCAAAACTCAGGCTCGTTGGGGTCCCCTGGAGTCTCACAAGAGGTTCTTCAAGGTGATAATGACTCACCTGGGAAACCGTGACTCCTGGTGACTTACCCAGTGCTTAGAAAGGCCACATCCCCCCGGAAGCCTGACACTGTCCTGTTCTTTCCATCTGGATATTATTTTTAGTGTTTTTTTTTTAATTAAAGTATAGTTGATTTACAATGCTGTGCCAATTTCTGCTGTACAGCAGAGTGACCCAGCCATATGTATACATTCCTTTTCTTACACTACCTTCTGTCATGGTCTATCCCAAGAGATTGAATATTGTGTCCTGTGCTGTCCGGTAGGACCTCATTGTGGATTTTTAAGTCACTGTTTCTCTGATATTTATCTGAATTGGCCCTGATGTGTTTATAAAAAGCCTCCTTCTCTGGGAATCCATTCCTCTTCTTGGATTTGGGGGTTAGGGGTGGCTGGTCGCTCTGGAGCCACTTAGTGGTGAATGAAAGGCTGGCTGCTTTCCTAGAACTGCTGCCAGGAAAGCACGGCCACCTGCCCTCCAGCCCGTCAGGCTCGTGGGAAGAGGGTGTTATTGTGGTAGGTATTGCTCAGTGTGTAATTCTGGATGTCTGGTTAGACTCTTAACTCTACTGCCTATTAGGTCAGGAGGCAGACTTGAACTCTTTGTGTTGAGACTTTTCTAAAGTACCAAATGGAGATGATAATTAATAGTAACTGTCTCCCAACTGTAGTGCAGGTGAAGTGGGTTAAAATAAAATGTTTAGAACCGTGCCTGGCCCATGGTAAGCATTCTATATGTGTTTGCTATTATTATATGATATAGCAACATGGCTCGTTGGGGGCAGAAGTGACTTTTAAATTAGTACTTTATATAATGTCCATCATGATTAGACATTTCACTTCATTGGTACCACAAAGTACTCTGTGCTTAGTAGGAAAGATAAATTTGTGCCCTTTTGCTGATGAAAAAAATCAATATTTCTAACTGTAAGCATATGTGTTTGCTATTATTATATGATATAGCAACATGGCTCGTTGGGGGCAGAAGTGACTTATTAGTACTTTATATAATGTCCATCATGATTAGACATTTCACTTCATTGGTACCACAACTCTCTGTGCTTAGTACGAAAGATAAATTTGTGCCCTTTTGCTGATGAAAAAAATCAATATTTCTAACTGTAAGCTATGATGTTAGATGGATGGACGTAGGAAAATTATACCAATATTCATATTAATTGCATGCATATAACTGATTGGACATGGTCACCATTCCAAAGACAATAGCTGAAGGAGGCTTTCTGAAGTTCAGGCTTTTAAAAATTGTATATTCAATTTTAAAAAATTGCATATATTTCATGAATACGTAATGAAAGTCGATCTTTTATTAAATGCCTGTGCCGTAGGAGTTGTTTACTCTAGCTATGGTGGTGTCGGAGAAAGCGTAAAGACTTTTGCCTGGGGGAATCAGGAGGGGCTTCACAGAGGAGGTGACATTCGTGGATGGCCTTTGAAGGAAAAGTCAGATTGCTCTAAAGAAAGAAAAAAGCAATGACATTCCAGAAGGACATGTTCGGAAACTTCTAGCTAGATTTCTTCTCATGACCAGTTGTTCTCACCAGTTAATAATAGTACCTGAAAACTGGGTTCCCCTCTTGGTGGGTGTTGAGGCAATAGACACAACCCAAGCCAAAGAACAGGAGAAGGAGGGATTTATTATGACTTGTAGCATGTAAGGAGAACACCAGCAACCTTTCCAAAAGCAGTGTCTCCCCAGCAGCAAAACCGAGGAAGTTTTTGTTTGTTTGTTTGTTTGTTTTTTGTCGTTGTTGTTGTTGTTGTTGCTGTTGTTGCTATTTCTTGGGCTGCACCCGCGGCATATGGAGGTTCCCAGGCTAGGGGTTGAATCGGAGCTGTAGCCACCAGCCTACGCCAGAGCCACAGCAACACGGGATCTGAGCCGCGTCTGCAACCTACACCACAGCTCATGGCAATGCCGGATCGTTAACCCACTGAGCAAGGGCAGGGACCGAACCCGCAACCTCATGGTTCCTAGTTGGATTCGTTAACCACTGCGCCACGACGGGAACTCCAAAAAACCGAGGAAGTTTTAAGCTGGAGGTGCGTGCTTATTCATGAAGGGGCTTGAGCAGAGGAGAATTCAGCATAGAATTGGGGCAAAGGTCAACAGAGTCCAAGCTGCAGTTGACTGAAGACTGGAGGGTCAACAGCATCCTTCTGTCTTCCACTTGGATGGGGCCTCAGTTCCTACAGAAATCAAAGCTATGCTATTCTCTAGACCCCGAGAGCGGGAGCTAGAACTGTGCTCTATCTTTGCACTATTGTTCGACTGCCTTTTCCCTTATTCCTGCCTTTGTTCCCTGAGGATCATTAATTACCAAGACCTGTTCAAGGGCAAGCACCTTAACCAGGATTAGATCCCCAAAGAGCTTAGGCCAAAATGGATTTTTTTTATGTCAAGAAAGCCATTCCTGGTTCTCTTTCTCCAGGGACCCCCTAACCTATCTGCTTACAATAATGCCTCTGGAAATGCTAAGACCAAAGGTACCCTCAAAGGCCACTGTCTGTGACCTAATCTTAGCGTTTGGAGGGCTCCATGAATGCGCTGGAGTGGTGGTCCAGGGCAGACAGGGCCCTGTCACTTAAGGGAACAGTACTTTCACTTCCATAGCCCCTCTAGTGCTTTGCTGCAAGGAAAAAATACCAACACCCACTTCTATCCCAGGAAGCGAAGGCAAGCAGAGGGGAGTGGCTCCATACAAAACAATATTGGAACACTTGTCATAACAGGTTCTATCTGCAAAAATGTTGAAGTCCATCAATCATTGCCTTCTTCAGGAATTAGTCAAATTCCTTTCTTTCCTTTTTAATATCAGCAAGGCTCCTTTCATATCCACTTGAGCCTAAAGTATTTGAATTTATCTGGTAATCCAAGAGAACATTATTGGCAGCCAGTCCTGCTGCCTGGTAAAGAGAAATGCTTACACCTGAGACACCCTGCCCATCACCGTCTCCAAAGCTTTGTTCAACTCTTCCTGCTCCAAAAAGCAGCAATAAAGGAAGAAAGACCCTATTGGAATTTGGAATTATTTTTAAAACTTCATGAATATTGTTACCCTTCTCACTTTCTGTTTTCACTCGATGTCAATGCATGAGGCTGAAATTGGATTTCTTTCAAGTAAATTTGGTCCACTCTCTAATTTTTGTTCATCTGGAAATGATTCAACAAGAAAAATGCTTTCTTCTATCTTTTCTCTTGTTTTCTTCTGATTTTTTAAAAGAAATTTTTTTTACAACAGTTTTATGTTTACAATATTAAATAAGAGGGCATTATAGAGAGTTCCCATATAACCCCTGCCCACGCACATGCACAGCCTTCCCTGCTGTCAATATCACTCATCAGAAAGGCACATTTTTTGCCAAAGATGAACACATTATGTTTATAAGTCCATTTAGTCCAAAGTCCATAGTTTTACCTAGGGTTTTTTCTTGGTATTGTATGGGTTTGGCTAAATGTATAATAATATATATCTGTCATTGTACTATCATAGACATTATTTTCAGTGTCTTAAAAATCCTCCGTGCTCTGCCTAATCTTCTTTCCTACCACCCAGCACAATCCTTGACAACTGCTGATCTTTTTATTGTCTCCAAATTTTTCCTTTTCCATAATGTCGTATAGTTGGACTCATACAGTATGTAGCCTTTTAAGACTGGCTTCTTTCATTTAGTAGTAAGTGATTAAGCTTCCTCCATGTCTTTCCATGGCTTGCTAGGTTATTTCTTTCTTTTTTTTTTTTCTTTTCTTTTTTTTTTTGTCTTTTTGCTATTTCTTCGGCCACTCCTGCGGCATGTGGAGGTTCCCAGGCTAGGGGTCGAATCGGAGCTGTAGCCTCCGGCCTACGCCAAAGCCACAGCAATGCGGGATCCAAGCCCGTGTCTGCAACCTACACCACAGCTCACGGCAACGCCGGATCGTTAACCCACTGAGCAAGGGCAGGGACCGAACCCGCAACCTCATGGTTCCTCGTCAGATTCGTTAACTGCTGCGCCGTGACGGGAACTCTGGTCATTTCTTTCTATGATGAAAAATATTTCATTGTCTGGATGTACTACAGCTCATATATCCATTTCCTTATTGAAGACCATCTTAGTTTCTTCTAAGTTTTAGCAATTATAAACAAAGCTGCTATAAACAGCTTTTTGTGTGGACATGTTTTCAGTTCATTTGGGTAAATACTGAGGAGCAGTATTGCTAAATTATCAGGTAATTAGTTTAGTTTTGTAGGAAACAACCAAGGTGTCTTCCAAAGTTCCTGTACCATTTTGGATTCATAACACCAATAAATGAGTGTTCCTGTTTCTTGCCAACATTTGGTGTTGTCGACGTTCTGAATTTTAACCATTCTAACGGGTATGTAGTAACACCTAATTGTTGTTTGAATTTCTATTTCCCTAATGACATGCAATGTGGAGCATCTTTTTGTATGCCTATTAACTATCTGTATATCTTCTTTGGTAGGTGTCTGCTAAGGTCTTTAGCCCATTTTTAAATGAGTTGTTTGTTTTCTTATTGTTAAATTTTAAGAGGGTTTTTTTGGGGGTATATTTCTTATCACAGTCCTTTATGTATCTTTCGTAAATATTTTCTCCTAGCCTGTGGCTTGTCTTCCCATTCTCTTGATGTTGCCTTTGCCAGAGCATAAATTTTTGATTTTAATGAAGTCCAGCTTATCCATTATTTCTTTTATGGAACACATCTTCGGCATCGTATTGACAAAAGCATCATCTTACCCACGTCATATTGGTTTCTTCCCATGATATCTTCTAGGACTTTTATAGTTTTACATTTGAGTCTATGATCCACCTTGAGATAATTTCTTTGAAGAGCGTAAGATCAGTGTCTGAATTCTTGTAGTATTAGTCTTCCAAATTTTTCCTTTTCCTTCAGTACTATGTTGGCTATTCTGAGTCTTTTGACTCTCCAAATAAACTTTAGAAATAGTTTGTTGATATTCTAAAATAACTTGCTGTTATTATTATTTTTTTTACAATAATTAAAGCTGCATTGTGCAATATAGTAGCCATTAGCCACAAGTGACTGATAAGCACTTGAAATATAGCTGGTCCAAATTGATATATGCTATGGGTGTAAGATATGAACAGGAGATTGAAGGCTGAATGCAAAAACTAGTGAAAACTATTTTATTGGCTTTTGTATGGTTTACATGTTGAAATGGCTATATTGGACACATGTTGATATAATAAAACATATTATTAAAATTAACTTTCCCATTTCTTTTAACTTTTTCTTACTATGGCTCCTAGAAAGTGTAAAATTCCCTATGTGGCTCACATTCTATCTATGTTGGATAGCAATGCTTTAGAGAGCCTGGGAATGCAGCTGTAATTCTGCTCTCTTTACTAACACTCTTACCAGCTGATTGACTGGAACATCTAGGATAGTTTATAGAAAAATAACTCTGGTCTAATTTGCAGCAACATGGATGGAACTAGAGACTCTCATACTGAGTGAAGTAAGTCAGAAGGAGAAAGACAAATACCATATGATATCACTTATATCTGGAATCTAATATATGGCACCAATGACCTTTTCCACAGAAAAGAAAATCATGGACTTGCAGAATAGACTTGTGGTTGCCAAGGGGGAGGGGAAGGGAATGGGGTGGTTGGGGAGCTTGGGGTTAATAGATACAAACTATTGCCTTTGGAATGGATTAGCAATGAGATCCTGCTGTGTAGCACTGGGAACTATGTCTAGTCACTTATGATGGAGCATGATCATGTGCAAAAATAGAATGTGTACATGTATGTGTAACTGGGTCACCATGCTGTACAGTAGAAAAAAAAATTGTATTGGGGAAATAACTATTAAAAAATAATAAATAAATAAGTAGAAAAAAAAATAACTCTGGTCTACACCTGGATATCCTGTCAGCATTTCTAACTAACCTACAAGAGTCCTTGGATATCTCTTAGTTCCATTTAAGTTATCTTTATTCTATGGAAACATCTCAAACTCGAATCCCCTTACCTAAGTTATTAACTATGGCAAATATTATAGAATGTCTAGCTTAACTTGCATTCTCAACTCTTTTCTTCACTGATAATTTATACTTAGAAGTCTATACATTTAAGAAAACAAAAAAACAAACCAAAAACCCCACAGAAACAAACAAACAAAAAACCCCAAAAAAACCTCTTCGTCTCAGTCTCCTGGTAGGACCAAATTATAATTTCAGCATGAAACATGGCTAAAGCCTGAAGAACATGTCAATTAAGTTTTTGGTTTTGTGACAAAAAAGGATAGTTGCAGCTCCTGAAATTCCTCCCTTCCCCCCTTCTTCTTGTCACCAATGCAGGTGCTAACACTTTGGCATCCGACTTGCACCTAGGAAGGAAAGGCCAAGAGAATCACATAGATCCCGTGCATCTGTCTTTGGCAAGTTACGGAGTCAATGTCAACAGTCACTCAACTTCAGACTAATTGTAATATGTGAAGTAATCTACTAGTTGTATGAACTTCTGTAAATGAGTTTCCTATTACTTGTAGCTGAACACACTCCCAACTGGTAGACCAAAGCAGTCCTTCCTTGTGTGCCCAGACCTGGAAAATTGGTGCCATTGTTCACTGCCTTCTCTACACCAAAACCTAAAATCTGTCACTGAGACCTTATCTGTCCCATGCACTCCTACAATTTCAGTCTCATCCTGGACACCACAGTGCAAATCCTAGATCTCTGTAATTCCTAGGTGAAATGAGGGATGCCAGTTTCCTCTTCAAACATTTAAAAATTATTCTCCAGTTCTAATCAAATGAAGGTCCAAAGGCCTGACTTGGCAGGTAATTCATACAGTCTCTTCATAATCTACCTTTCTAGACTTAACTGTCCTGTTAACATATACAAATATCTTATCCATTTGCATCATACTTCTCCAGCATCTCCCTCAATATTTATATTACTCCTCTAGATCCTTATTTATGCCTCCCGCTCTGTCTGGAATACTTCGCCTCGCCATGGCACTGTGGAAAGCTAGCCCATCTTTTCAAGCCAGATGACATGTTACATTGCTCTAAGCACATTTTCTGATTCCTCTCTGGTCAAAAGTGATGCCCTGTATCCTGTAGCTCTTTAAGTCATGCACGAATTTTACTAAAGGCCCAGGCACATGTACCAAGCACTATGCTATGTACCAGGGATTGAACAATAAGTTAAGAAACAGTCCCTGCCACTGATGTGCCTCTAGCCTGTGTGGAAGAGACAGAAAAAGTAATTTCAGTATATAAAGGTCACTTAGCTCAGCCTTGGAGGGTCAGCCTTTGAGATGGTGATGTCTGAGGCCACAGGAAGAGTCAATAACCAAGTGAAGAAGCACAGAAGGTCATTCCAGACAGAAGAAATGGTGTGAGCAAAGGCAAAGAGGCAAGAAACACCATGCTGGGTTTAATGAGCTATAAGCAATTTGCCGTTATTGAAGCTTCCTTTCAGTCAATGACCAAACTTTATAGAGATGAAAGACAATTTGATGGACTAAAATGTCCTCAGATTTGATTTGGTGGCAATCACCTATATAATACCACAATCCGATAGGGCGATTAGTAATGCTTCACCTTATGTTTTTAAAAAAGGAAAATAAAACACAAAATGACTAACATGTGGAACTTGGTAAAATTTTCAATCTCTCTTCTCTCTCTCTCTTTTTTTTTTCCACCCTTCCTCTGGCTTCTCTACAGAATGCACTCTCTAGTGGATATTTATTATCAGAAAATAAGAAAACATATTTACGGAAAAACTAAGACTGACTTACAAGACTATGGAAGGATATATTACCTACATCTGATAATGAAGAGATCATATTGTTTAATTCTCACACTGTCCTGTGAACTTCTCTTGACAAGAGTTGATTCATTAAGGTGTTAGTAAGAGCTGTAGCAGATCAATCTAAAATCTCAGTTGCTTAGCACAATAAAAGTCTGTTTCCATTGCTCTTAGTGGAGCAATGAGAGCTTTTCAACTTGAATGATCTTTGCAGGTAGAAGTTGGAGATCCCTCTCATTCTGTCTTAAGGCTCCTTCTTCTTCAATATATGGTTCCTAGATTCACCTTTTCACTCCTCTAGCTGCGTGGGAAAAGAAAAGATCACACCAAATCTCGTGTAGGTGGTCATCTCTACGCACTACGTTGTTCTGCTCACATTACTTTAGTTGAAACTCCCTAAGCATAAGGAGGTTTGGGAGTGTGGTTGCTTTTGTATCTTAGAGACATAGAAAGTGAGTCTGGTGATCAGTAAACCTGCTGCATCACATGAGGCAATTAATGAGTAAATTAATTTATCCCAGTGGACATTTGTTGACTTTGTGCTAAAAAAAAAAAAAATTAAGGGGTTAATATATTGTATTAGAAGAAAAAGACTGCCTATTATATCACATTTATCCTCTAAGGGCTAATTAACTTTTATTCATTGATTGATTCACTCCCTGGTTAATGTCAACAGTCACTAAGCGGTTAACATAAGCTAGGCATATTAGGCGTGAATGCAAAGAGACACAAATCAGAGATATTGATATGGAATAATTTCTCTCTCCATCTGTTAGAATGCTTGTCCCAAAGTAGGTGCTCACTAAGCATTTGTTGAAATAATTATTCAATAAATGATCAATCCAATATTGCAAAATGCACCATTAGAGGGCTGGAATAATTACCACAGAGGTGATGGAGCTAACAATATTTTATATTATATTGGGCTATCTGAATTCCAAAAAGCTGCCCTGGGTGTATTTTGGCTATTTGTTGGAGAGATAAAAACCTCATATACTGATTTGCTTCCACTGTTCATTAATTCCTTAGCTAAATACTAAAACACCTAGAACAGTGCCAAATACCAAAGGAACACTCAATTATATGCTATTTAATGAGGGTGATGACAATAAAAGTTACAAGTCTGGAAAATGAATAGCAATGCAATGATCCCATTTTAACAAGCTGGATGGTTCTTCCAAATTGCTACATTTAGGAATTGGGACTTGTTCTTCACTTTTTTTTTTTCGCCTTTTTTTCCCGAAAAAGTATTTTCTAAAGGAATAAGAGAGTTGTTGCCATCTGTATGGCATTTATAATTCTTTTATTGATAATAGATTCTTTCTGAAAGCCACGTGGATGTTAGCAAGGTAGCCATCAAGAGGAGGATCTGTGAATTTGCGGCACGGGAGTTCAGATCAGTCTGTTTATCAACTTACACCATTTTTAGGGGTAGGGAATATTGTAAGATTAATGAATCTGCAAGAAATGGATTTTATAAGTCTGGTACAATAAATGTAGGCTTTGGCATACTCTCTCTTCCAAATGATAGAAATATAGAATATTTGTATCATGCTAAGACGAATGCCTACACTGAAAGCCAGGCGTTGGAGGGGTCCTCAACAATATACAAGAATACAGAAAGGTTGGAACAGCTGCCACTGCGTGGATCCATGACCTCATAAGAAACTCTGGACCCAGGAAGGCCAGGAGACAAAGAGGATGTCAAGTAAGTGGGACAAAATAGCATCTGCTGGAGTTCCTGTTGTGGCGCAGCAGAAGCGAATCTGACTAGGAACCATGAAGTTGTGGGTTTGATCCCTGGCCTTGCTCAGCGGGTTAAGGATCTGGCGTTGCTGTGAGCTGTGGTGTAGGTTGTGGACACGGCTCGGATCCCGCGTTGCTGTGGCTCTGGTGTAGCCTTGGCAGCTACAGCTCCGATTCGACCCCTAGCCTGGGAACCTCCATATGTTGCAGGAGCAGCCCAAGAAATGGCAAAAAGACAAAAAAGACAAAAAAAAAAGATTTTATTCGAGTATAGTTGACTTACAATATCATGTTAATTGCAGGTGTACAGCAAATTGAATCAGTTATACACATACATATATCCATTCTTAGATTATTTTCCTATATAAGTTATTACAGAATATTGAGTCGATTTTTTTTTCTTTTTCTTTTTTTATTATATAATGATTTTTATTTTTTTCCATTATGGCTGGTTGACAGTGTTCTGTCAATTTGCTACTGTACAGCATGGTGACCCAGTTACACATACATGTATACATTCTTTTTTCTCACATTATCATTCTCCATCGTAAGTGACCAGACATAGTTCCCAGAGGTACACAGCAGGATCTCATTGCTAATCCATTCCAAAGGCAATAGTCTGCATCTATTAACCTCAAGCACCCCATCCATCCCCCTCCCTCTTGGCAGCCACAGGTCTATTCTCCAAGTCCATGATTTTCTTTTCTGTGGAAAGGTTCATTTGTGCCATATATTAGATTCCAGATATAAGTGATATCATATGGTATTTGTCTTTCTCTTTCCGATTTACTTCACTTGGTATGAGAGTCTCTAGTTCCATCCATGTTCTCTTTTGTGGCTGAGTATTATTCCATTGTGTATATATACTACGTCTTCCTAATTCGATCATTTGTTGATGGACATTTAGGTTGTTTCCATGTCTTGGCTGTTGTGAATAGTTCTGCAATGAATATGCAGGTGCATGTGTCTTTTTTAAGGAAAGTTTTGTCTGGATATATGCCCAAGAGTGGGACTGCTGGGTCATATGGTAGTTCTATGTATAGATTCCTAAGGTACCTCTATACTGTTCTCTGTAGTGGTTGTACCAGCTTACACAATCCCACCAACAGTGCAGGAGGGTTCCCTTTTCTCCACACCCTCTCCAGCATTTGTCATTTGTGGACTCATTTGATGATGGCCATTCTGACTGGTGTGAGGTGGTATCTCGTGGTAGTTTTGATTTGCATTTCTCTAATAATCAGGGATGTTGAGTATTGTTTCAAGTGTTTGTTGACCATCTGTATATCTTCCTTAGAGAATGGTCTATTAAGGTCTTTTGCCCATTTTTCCATTGGGTGGTTGGCTTTTTTGCTGTTGAGTTGTAAAAGTAGCTTATATATCCTAGAGATTAAGCCCTCGTCTGTTGCATCATTTGAAACTATTTTCTCCCATTCTGTAAGTTGTCTTTTTGTTTTCTTTTTGGTTTCCTTTGCTGTGCAAAACTTGTCAGTTTGCTTAGGTCCCATTGGTTTATTTTTGCTCTTATTTCTGTTGCCTTGGGAGAATGACCTGAGAAAATATTCATGAGGTTGATGTCAGAGAGTGTTTTGCCTATGTTCTCTTCCAGGAGTTTGATGGTGTCTTGTCTTATATTTAAGTCTTTCAGCCCTTTTGAGTTTATTTTCATGCACGGTGTGAGGATGTTTTCTTGTTTTATTGATTTGTATGCAGCTGTCCAGGTTTCCCAGCAAAACTTGTTGAAAAGACTGTCTTTTTCCCATTTTATGTTCTTGCCTCCTTGGTCAAAGATTAATTGACCATAGGTGTCAGGGTTTATTTCTGGGTTCTCTATTCTGTTCCGTTGGTCTGTATGTCTGTCTTGGTACCAGTATCACACTGTCTTGATGACTGTGGCTTTGTAATAGTGCCTGAAGTCTGGGAGAGTTATGCCTCCTGCTTGTTTTTTGTTCCTCAGAATTGCTTTGGCAATTCTGGGTCTTTTGTGGTTCCATATAAAACTTTGGATTATTTGTTCTAGTTCTGTGAAAAATGTCATTGGGTAATTTGATAGGTATTGCATTGAATCTGTAGATTGCTTTGAGTAGTATGGCCATTTTTACAATATTAATTTTTCCAACCCAGGAACATGGGATATCTTTCCATTTCTTTACATCTTCTTTAATTTCCTCGATTAATGTTTTATAATTCTCAGCATATAAGTCTTTTACCTCCTTGGTCAGGTGTATTCCCAGGTATTTGATTTTTGGGGGTGCAATTTGAAAAGGTATTTTGTTTTTGTATTCCTTTTCTAATATTTCATTGTTAGTATACAGAAAAGTGAATTTCTGAATGTTAATCTTATGTCCTGCTACTTTGCTGAATGTGTTGATCAGTTCAAGTAGTTTTTGGGTTGAGTCCTTAGGGTTTTCTATATACAGTATCATGTCATCTGCATACAGTGACAGTTTTACCTCTTTTCTTCCTGTTTAGGTGCCTTTTATTTCTTTTGTTTCTCTGATTGCTGTAGCTAGGACTTCCAGTACTATGTTGAATAACAGTGGTGAGAGTGGGCATTCTTGTCTTGTTCCAGATTTTAGTGGGAAAGCTTTCAGCTTTTCTCCATTGAGTATTATATTTGCTGTAGGTTTTTCATAAATGGCTTTTATTATGTTATATTCCCTCTATAGCCACTTTGGTAAGAATTTTTATCATGAATGGATCTTGGACTTTGTCCAATGTTTTCTCTGCACCTATTGAGATGGTTGTGTGGTTTTTGACTTTTCTTTTGTTAACGTAGTGTATGATGTTGATTGATTTGCATTTGTTAAAACATCCTTGTGCACCCAGGATGAATCCCACCTGGTTGTGGTATATGATCTTTTTTATATGTTTTAGGTTCAGTTGGCTAAAGTTTTGTTGAGAATTTTTGTGTCTATATTCATCAAAGGTATTGGCTTCTAGTTTTATTTTTTGGTGGTATCTTTGTCTGGTTTTGGAATTAGAGTGATGATAGCATCATAGAATGTCTTTGAGAGTGTTCCTTCTTCAACCTTTTGAAAAAGTCTAAGGAGGATGGGTATAAGTTCCTCTTTGTATGTTTGGTAGAATTCACCTGTGAAGCCATCTGGTCCTGGACTTTTATTTGTAGGGAGTGTTTTTATGAGACATATTCATTTTTATTTCTAATGATCAGTCTGTTCAGTTGATCTATTTCCTCTTGATTCAGTTTTGGAAGGCTGTAAGTCTCTAGAAAGTTTTCAATTTCTTCTAGGTTGTCAAATTTGTTAGCATACAATTGTTCATAGTATTCTCTCCTGGTTTTTTTTGTATTTCCATAGTATCTGTTGTGTTGAGTAGATTTTTCTGTGCTATACAGTAGGTCCTTATTAGTTATCTGTTTTATATAAAGTAGTGTGTACATCTGAATCTCAAAACTCTTAATTTATTTCTCCCCCCATGTTTCTCCTTTGGTAACCATAAGTTTTATTTTGAAATTTGTGAGTCTATTTTGTAAATAAGCTCTATCATTTTTATTAGATTCCACTAATAAATGATATCATATGATATTTGTTTCTGACTTCACTTAGTATGATAATCTCAAGGTCCATCCATGTTGCTGCAAATGGCATTATCTCATTCTTTTTTATAGCTGAGTAATATCTCATTGTGTATATGTACCACATCTTATTTATCCATTCCTTTGTTGATAGACATTTATGTTGCCTCCATGTCTTGGCTGTTATAAATAGTGTTTCACTGAACATTGGGGTGCATGTATCTTTTTGAATTATGATTTTCTTTGGATATATGGCCAGGAGTGGGGTGGCTAGATCCTATGGAAGTTCTGTTTTTAGTTTTTTAGGGCATCTCCATACTGTTCTCCACAGTGGTTACACCAATTTATGTCCCCACTAACTCTCTTTAGCACTTACTGTTTGTAGAACTTTTGATGATGGCCATTCTGACAGGTGTGAGGTGACACTTTATTGTAGTTTTGATTTGCATTTCTCTAATAATTAGTGATGTTGAGCATCTTTTCATGTGCTTTTTGGCCATCTGTCTGTCTTCTTTGGAGGACTGTCTATTTAGAGCTTATGCTCATTTTTTGACTTGGTTCTTGTAATTTTAGTATTTTTTTGGTCTTTTTTTGCCTTTTTTAGGGCCACTTCCTGCAGCATATGGAGGTTCCCAGGCTAGGGGTCTAATCGGAGCTGAAGTCACCAGCCTACACCAGAGCCATAGCAATGTGGGATCCAAGCCATGTCTGCAACTTACAGACTGCAACCTACACCACAGCTCACGGCAACACAGGATCCTTAACCCACTGAGCAAGGCCAGGGATTGAACCCACAACCTCGTGGTTCCTAGTCGGCTTTGTTAACCACTGAGCCACGACGGGAACTCCCCTTGTCATTTTATATTGAGCTGCATGAGATGTTTGTGTATTTTAGAGATTAATCCCTTGTCAGTCACTTTGTTTACAGAGATTTTTCTTCCATTCTGTGGGTTGTCTTTTTTTGTATGATTTCCTTTGCTGTGCAAAAGCTTTCAATTAGATCTCATTTGTTTATTTTTGCCTTTTTTTTCACTACTTTAAGAGGTGGATCAAAAAAGATATTGCTGTGGGATTTATGACAAAGAGTGTTCTGCCTATGTTTTCCTCTAAGAGTTTTATATCGTCCAGCCCTCTGTTTAGGTCTTTCATCCATTTTGAGTTTATTTTTGTGTGTGGTGTTAGAGAATGTTCTAATTTCATTCTTTTACATGTAGCTGTCCAGTTGTCTCAGTACCACTTACTAAAGAGGGTGCCTTTTCTCCATAGTATATTCTTATCTCCTTTGTTATAGATTAGTGGAATAGGATAGAAAGCCCAGAGATAAACTCATGCACCTATGGTCAATAGGATGCTTTTTAAAAAAAAACCTTATTTATATGTTAAAAATATAAAAACATAGACTTTGAAATTAAAAAAAAAAAACTAGATAGCATAAAAATATCTTCCAAGCAGAGAATTCATGAATTGGAAAATGCACCCAAAATTCAACAGAAATAAAATGAGATCAGAAATATGAAAGAGTAATCAATTTCTAAAGAGAACAGATCAAGATATTCCAGCACATTTTTACTGGACTTGTAGAAAGAGTATAATGGTTAATTTTCTGTTTCAACTAGGCTGGACTATAGCATCCAATTAATTGGTCAAATGCCAGTCTAGATATTGCTGTGAAGGTATTTTGCAGATGTATCTAGCACTCACTATTGGATAACTTTAAGTAAAGCAGATTACCTCCAAAATCAGGGCCGGCCTCATCCAATTCATCGAAGGCCTTTAAGAACAAAAACTGAGGGTTCCCAGAGAAGAAGGAATTCCGCCTCACAACCATATCAAAGAAATCCTTCCTGAGTTTCCAAACCGTTGGCCTACTCTGTGGATTTCAGGCTCACAGCTGCAACATCAACTCTCACCCACCAGCCTGCCCTATAATTTTCTGATTTGTCAGCACCACAATTGCATAAGCCAATTTCTTAAAAGAAATCTCGCCCTCTAGATATATACTATTGGTTCTGCTTTCTGGAGAACTATAATTGAAAGAAATAGAACTGAGAAGATGGAGTGAAACCAATATTTCAATAACCTATGTCTGGCATTTTCCCAGAACTGAACAAAGAGTTTTCAGATTAAAGAAAAATGGATTCCAAAAATTGGGTGGTTTAAATACAGAAAAATCCAAACGTGTTTACTGAAATTTCAAAATACTAATATTAAGAAAGAAGAAGGAAAGAAGGAAAGAAGGAAGAAAGGATAAAATTAGAGGGAGGGAAGAAGTTGGGGGGGAACCACGTTAAAAATTGGTTACTTAAAAAATAACAGTTGTATAAATAGCTAAAGGCCAGAAAACAACAGAAAGATTACTATCAAGTCCTGAGGGAATACCTGAAACTAAGAATTTTTATACTCAGTCAAACATCATACAAAAATAAAGATATTTTCAAAATTTGTAAGAGAGTTTCCTAAACACCAATCCCTCCATGAAAGCATTACTAAAGAATTATCTCAGGAAGAAGAAAAGTGAACAGATGTGAATATATGGGGTAGAAGTTGACAATCATATAGTTTAATTTAAATAGTAACTGTAAAAATTTAGAGACTGCAGATTTTATTTATGCTTAAAAACTGTTGAGATATTTTAAAAAATAAAAAAGAAACAAAGCAAAACAAAAAAAACTTTAGACAACAGTGTCATTAAGGGCCAAGGAACATTTAACTGGTAAGTAAACCTTGTTAAGTTCTTTGTTGTGTTTGGGAAGAGACAGGAATACTAAATATGTCTTAGAGTTGTTCTCTGGTGAGCAGAGCAGATCTTCAGTTTTGGGTTGGGGAGGGGGCAAACATGGCCTTCTCTCTTCCAGTCACTCCATAGCCCTGAAGATGGGGGGCAGGCTAGTGAATCCCATACCAGCTCTTAGATGTTCAGTGACTCAATTACCTACTCGGATTGCTAACTATAGGCTCTCCATACCTGTTGATTCTGAGCCTGGAGACTCTGAAACTTTTCCTGGAAGAACAGTGGGTTGTAGGTTCTGCTATCCCTTTCTTGGCTATGATCTCTTCTGCCCTAACTTATCCTTTAACCTGGTCTCATTCACTGTAAATTTTCCAGAAAAATTATTCAAATAGTTTACCTGTTAATCCTCCTTCTTCCCCTTTATAGCATTGACATAAATTCATTGCTTTTGCCACCTTAATGCAATCTATCCTACTTTCAGAAGGAATATATATTATACGTATATATATATAATACACACATACACATACACACACACACACACACACACATATATATACACACACACACGTATCTGTATAGTTATGAATGCCATGTATACATGAAATGAGTGATGGAGGGAATGTGAGTGAGGAATTAGGAAAATGTTATAATTATAAGGTACCTGCACTGCTTGTAAATTAGTAGAGTCTCTTCTGAAAGAAAACTTGGAGTAGTTGTAAGTGGTATGTTGCAGATTCTAGGGCAGCCACTTTAAAAAGTTCAAAAAAACAGAAGAGGAAATGGAAGCACATGAAATGTTCAATTAAAACCACAAAAGCAGAAGTTGTGCAAAAGTAAAAACAAAGAACAAGGGCAAAAATTAGAAAATAATGACAGACATGCTAGGTACTTATCCAATGGTATCAGTAATTATTTTACATGTCAATGGTTTGAATATACCAATTGAAAGAGAGAGATTATCAGAGTGAATCTAAAATAAAACCCAACAATACGTTGTCTACAGGAACTCCACTTTAAATGCAAAGACACATATAGGTTAAAAATAAAAGGATGAAGTAAGATATATCATGCTAACACTAATCAAAAGAAATCAGGAGTCGCTGCTTTAGACTTCTAGAGCAAGGAAAGTTCTCAAGGATAAAGAGGGAACTCACATATTGATAGAGGATTCAGTTCTGCAGGAGAATATAACAATCCTTAATGTGCTATGTACCTAAAATCGGAGCATCAAAAATACCTGAGGCAACAATGGATGGAACTGCAAGGAGAAATAGGTGAACCCACTATTAGAGTTGAAGGCTTCAACATCTGTCCATCAGAAATGGATGGATTCAGCAGGCAGAAAATTAGTATGGACACGGTAAAACTCAAAGCACTGTCAATCAGCTGGAAATAATGGATGTCTACCAACTACTTCACTCAACAACGGCAGGATACACCTCCTTTTCAAACTTACAGCATTCACCACAGTAGACCTCTTCTGAGATCATAAAACCCACCTTCATAAATTTAGAAGAATAGACGTGATACAATGTCTGTTCTTGGACCACAGTGAAATTGAAGTAGACATCGTAACAGTTAGGTAGTTGGAAAATTCCCAAATACCTGGGGATTAAGCAACACATTTCCAAATAATGCATGAGTCAAAAAGAAATTTTTAAAACATTTCGAACTCAATGAAATTGAAAATAAAGCATACAAATTTGTGGGATACAGAAAATGCAGTGCTTAGAAATATAGCATGGAATGTATATATTAAAAAAGAAGAAAGATCTAAAATTAATTACCTAAGCTGAGGACACTAGTAAAAAAGAACCAATTAAATGCAAAGTAAGCAGAAGAAAAGAAATAGAATTGAGCCCAAATCAATGAAATCCAATACAGAAAACCAACAAAATGAAAACCTGGTTTTCTGATAAGATCAATAAAATAAGAAGTCTTTAGCCAGGCAAACTAAGACAGATATGAAGAGATGCAGGTCACTCATATCAGCAATAAAGGACATTACTACAGATCCCATGGACATCAAAAGGATGAAAAAAAGGGTATTAGGAACAACTCCATGCCGACAAAGCTGATAACCTACATGAAATAGGGCAATTCCTTAAAAGTCATGCAAGAAACAGGCAATCCAAATAGGTCCATAAAAGTAAGTTGAGTTAATAGTTGGTAACCTCCAGAAAAGAAACCATTTAGATCCAGATGGATTCTCTGGTTAACTCTATCAAACATTTAAGGAAGAAATTATACCAATTCTGCAATCTCTGCTAAAAGATAAACACAGAGGAAACACTTCCTAACACACGCTATGAGGCCAGCATTACCCTCGTCCTGAAATGAGACACTGTGGGGTGGGGGATGGATGGGCATGGAATAGTTTCCTGCCTGGCCCAGTGTCACACAGCTGAGCAGAGATGGGGTCAGCAAAATTAAGACATCATGTTTTTTTCTGGATTCTCAGATATGTCATTCAGATTGAAGATCTCCAGGTGATCTTTAACTACTCTCACGTTGCCTTTCTTACTGTGGGGCCAGTGAGCCCATGAGCCAAATCATTCTTTTACTTCTCCGATCTACTGTTTGACAGGGGCTTGAAAACCACACTCTGGTGATCTGTATTTCTTACCTCACTTTCTGCTTTCTATCTCTGTTTGCTCAAACCCATTCCCAAGTTTGCCTTTAAAAATTATTATATTAAAACATTTTTTTTTAATTGTGACAAGCCTGATCTTGATGCTAATTAGTCCAGGATGAATTTTTTTGTATGTAGAATAGTATTTGCAGTTTGTAAGATGACTAGCCAGAATTAGGAGATACTCTGTAGCCACTCAATTATGTTTTGTTGTATGCAAGTGGAATTTTATTCTATTATAATAGTCAGGTTCAAACAGGGAATTAAACCTTTTAAACCTTTCCCCTTATTTGCATCTGTTGTTCATGCCAATAGTCTCAAATAGCAATTAGAAATAAAATGCTATTAAAAACTGAGAGTTTTGGCATAAATACAATACCATCCTTAGAAATGAATATGTATGGTAATTCTAAATTCAGCCGATAAATGCCAGACATAGGGGGAAATGTAAATTATTTTATTTGGCACCTTTGCTAGTGTATACTAGAGTCAGTTTCAACATGACTCTTTTTTATTTGTCCTGGGAAAGCATTTCTTTTAGGTTATTATTATTTTAAATTCAGTCTCATTTTAAAGTGCAACCAGTTTCATGGTGGAATACAGATATCTTGCAGCTCTAATGAAAAGGCAGTCTTTCATTTTTCTCCTTCTTCATTAGTAGCAACACTTATTCAATATTATCCAGTAATAACCTGTGTGTCTCATTTCATTGCCACTTCCTTCTCTATAATCTTTGGCAATGACAATAAAATAATAGAAGTCAACAGCATAGACCTCATCAGAACCCACATTTATTGATAAGATTTTGCTTTCCCACGATTCTCCTGAAGACATAGTCATCAAAAACCTATTGACAATGCACACCTATTAGAATTACCAGCATGGTTTAAAAAGAAAATTGAAAATACTAAGTACCGGAGAAAATGCAGAGCTAGTGGAATTCTCACAGATTGCTGGTGGAAATGCAAAATGGTGCAAGCACCTGGGAAAGAGTTTGGCAGTTTTTTGTAAAGTTAAACATACACCTAGATATAGGCCAGCAATTCCAGATATTTACCCAATTCTAGATATCTACCCAAGAGAAATAAAAAAGACATCCACACAAAAACATGTATGCAGACATTTGAAGTGGTTGTATTCATGATTTCCCAAACCTAGAAGCACCCCAAATGTTCCTGCGCTATTAAATAGAATATCCATGTAGTGAAATACTATTCAGCAATAGGAATGAATAAACTACCACTGCCTTCAATAACAGGGATAGAGCTCAAATGCATTATGTTAAGATAAAATAAGCCAAATTCACAAAAGTGGTGTGAGTCCTGTATGACTTCATTTATATGACATTCTGGGAAAAAGCCAACTTAAGGGAACAAAAAGCAGATGAGTGATATCCTGAGCTTGGTCCTGGGGGAAGAGATTACAGATAAAGAATGAGGTAGGACTTTGGAGGGATGACAGAAACATTCTCATTCTGATTGTGGTGCTTATATGATTACATGTTTGTCAGACTTCATGGACTTGATACTGAAGGGAGTGAATTTTACTCTGTATCAATTGTATCTCAATAACCCTGAAAAGAATGAGGGGGAAGAGGAGGGGGGTGGGGTCAAAGGAGAAAGGGGAGGGGGCAGGAAGGAAATAAAAGGAAGGAAGGAGTTCTCTGAAGGAGTTTTCTGGGGACAGGGGCTTCAGGATCCTGAAATGCACAAGTGATGGGGGCAGATTAACCTGCAAATTCAGCCTTTCCTTTCCATGGGAGAGGCTCCCCCGCTTGCAGATAATCCCTCAGCCTGCTCCCTCCCTTCCGATCCTTCCGAAGGAGGAGCTTCCCCCACAGACAGAGGATCTCAAAGGAAACAAAACAGATGGCAAAATAAAACAAAACAACACATCTCTGAGGCATCCTGGGCTGGCTGAACCTGAAACCAGCAAGTCTGTCTTGCAAATGTGGACATTTCCTAGGACAAAAGGGAAGCTGGTTCAACAGAAAGAGGGTATTAAAATAGAAAAGAAACAGTTTGCTACGCAAATTGTCTTTGATTTTCAGATTTTTCTCTTTTCCTTTGACTTTATCCCATTTCTGAGGTTTATATTAAAAAAAAAGTATGTGTGTATATATATATATGTTATATATATATAAGTAACACATATATGTTACTTTTTGGGGTAAACTGAGATCATATTTGTCTTTTCTTTTGGCTACACCCAAGGCATGTGGAAATTTCTGGACCTGGGATTGAACCCATGCCATGGCAGCAACACAAGCTGCTGCAGTGGCAACACTGGATCCTTACCTTGCGGCACCCCACAAGAGAACCCCGGATCAAATTTTAAAAAACGTAATCCAAAACACATGCAAAATTATTTAAAAGAATTTACAATTCATTTTTTTTCTTGAGTGATATTAAGGCGCTCCAAGTCCTAACCCTTAGCAAGATTTCTCTCATCCCCTGCACCCCTTTCACCCCCAACTCTCCATGAGCCCTCTGACTCCCCCAAACCTCAAAGTATTCTCTCCCATTCATCACTGCAGACTTTGCACATGCTCTTAAGCAAAAATTCTCTCCAACCACCTTGCTTTCCCAGAGCCCTGACTGAGGCTCCTTGGGGACTGTTCCTTTTTGTGTCTTTGTTTTTCTTCTGAGAATTCCTCCTGGGTGTCTTTAGTTAACTTTACTACTCCCTGTTGCAATTCTGCATCTTCTGAGAAGACTGGACTTGCCATAGTTTATGGAGTAGAGAGAATGAAGCCACTTCCGCCGTAGCCAACTTTCAGAATGAAGTTCTTGTGAAAGAAGAACCGCAATAGGACAATCAGAAAACAATTTCTCATTAACTTACTGAAATTTCTCTTACTCTAAGACACACATTTCCCCACAGGTCTGTGTCTCAGTTAACAGTGTGTCTTAGTTGAAAGGGTAGCATTTACTTTTTTTAGTAACATATAAGTATCTTTTCTTCAGGGGCCACAGATTTGACCAAATTCCAGCAAAGCTTTAGTCATGTTTTTCCAACTCTCAGAAGATACTCTGTAACCTAGAGCAAGCACCCTGAAATTTCTCTTTATCTATTTCAGTTTTCTCTTCTAACTCACTGAAACCCTCCCTTGCCAGCCTGTTAAATGTGTCATTTCTCCCCAAACCCTTTCTTTATTATGTATAAGGAAAGTACTCTTTATTCTATAGAACACAACTTGTGAAGTAGGAGAAGAAACCAAGGAATCAGAGTTCCATTTGGTTGGGCAGAGTTTTGACTCCCAGACATCGTGTTAACAACACATGCCCTCTTACATTTATTAGGAGAAGCCTTATGACACAACAATTTAATATCACGTACTTGTTTTTTCACGTATATGATACTAACATAATTCACAAAGTTTATCATGATAATATCACTGATTCACTTCTCTGAATTCCTGAAACAGAGTGGCTCTATCAAGACAAGGAACAATTTTCTTGAGTCATTCATCCCTCGACAGACACTTAGCTTGTTTCTATATCTTGGCTGTGGTGAATAATGCTGCAGTGAACATAAGAGTGCAGATATCTCTTTGAGATAATGATTTCATTTTGTTTGAATATAGGTACAGAAATGGGATTTCTGCATCGTATGGTAGTTCTAGTTTCAATTTCTTGAGGAACCTCCATCATGTTTTTCACTGTGGCTACGCCAATTTACATTCCCTTTTTCCCACATTCTCACCAGTGTTTGTTATCTCTTGTCTTTTTGATTAAGACACCCTAACAGGTATGAGGTGATATCTCATCGGAGTTTGATTTGCATTTCCCTAATGATTAGTGATACTGAACTTTTTTTTCATGTACCTGTTGGTCATCTGCCTGTCTTTAGAAAAATATCTATTCAGAGCCTTTGCCCATTTTAAACCTGGGTATCATTGAGTCTAAGACAACCTTAGAAAAAAAAAGAGAAATAATACTTTGCAACAGCATAGATGAACCTGGGGGATATTAGAGAATATGCTAAGTGAAAAAAATCCGACAGAGGGAGACAAATACTCCATGGTATCACTTACAAGTGGAATTGAAAGAACATAAATTAAAAAGTTGAACTTAGATCCACTGTAGTTGATAACACTGTATTGTGAAATGGAAATTTACTAAGAAAGTAGAACTCAAATATTCAAAAGGTAAGTGTGGGAGGTGATCGATTAATTAACCCATGGAAGGAATCCTTTTGCAGTGTATACATATATCAAATCATCCTGTTGTGCCCATTAAATGTCTTACGATTTTATTTGTCAATTATACCTCAATACATCTGACAAACAAGACAGTGAACCATTTGCTTGTGCACAATATCGAGACAGAGAGCATTACTTGGGTGACGCCATCAGAGTAGGGGGTGTCAGAATATTTCCGTGTAATTAAACCTTCCCCAGGAGCTAGACTCAACTTTAAGTTTTGACATGCAAGCCATTATTGCAGTAAGAACAACCTCAGCCTTGGGTCATTAGCTGTTGGTGTCTGCTCTCTTTTAATGGAATAAGTTAAAGGAGAAGAATGAATACTAGTATGAGTAGCAAAGACTAACTGGGCCAAAGGAGAACATAGTTGCCACAGATTCATGACAGATGACGTCCATCCTTCTTTATCCCATCAGGCTACATGATTTCACCTCCAAGGAATTTTAAATTTATGTCAAAGGGGTAAGAATAATGGTTTTGTGTTCATGGGTTCATTTCCTTTCTTTTAAAATAAAGAAACCATAGCATTAAGGTGAGATTTGCTACTTCAGCATTGCTGCCGTTATGATAAATAAGAACATACATATTTGCTCTCTTTGGTTAAAAAAAAAAACCCATAAAACTTCAGCAACATTAATACCAAGATGGACTCACATGACCATTTGCTAAGTTGTATATTCCTGAGGCCTTAGACATTATTTCCTATGTTGAGTAGTGATCCCAGGTGCTAAGAGATGGTCTTTCTTTCTCAGATGCTCCTGTCTCACCTCTTGTGTCTCTTTAGAATCTTAAGCTATAGGAGTTTCCACTGTGGCTCAGTGGTTAACGAGTCCAACTAAGAACCATGAGGTTATAGGTTTGATCCCTGGTCTCGCTCAGCGGGTTAAGGATCCAGTGTTGCCATGAGCTGTGGTGTAGGTCACAGATGTGGCTAGGATCTGGCATTGCTGTGGCTGTGGTGTAGGCTGGCAGCTACAGCTCTGATTAGACCCCTAGCCTGGGAACCTCCATATACCTTGGGTGCGGCCCTAGAAAAGGCAAAAAAAAAAAAAAAAAAAGAATCTTAGCTATAGCTGTTTAATTGAAGTGGTCATGGATAATTACATTAAGTACTCATCTCCCCAAGGTAAGCATCATTTCAAGAATTAACGTCACTGTCAGATAGTTTTAGATTTAATACTGTCAGCATTTCAGCACCTTATACTGAAAAATTTACCAAGCAATTCTAGAACTAGCAACATTTGAATTTATCAGTATGTGTGGTGGTGCCACTAGAGAGTCCACACTTTTGATGAATAGACGTGTTCCTGTCCTTTCCATAAAGTCTACATTTTTCCTCTGTATATTAGAACTCTGTTACTGTATGTAATCTAGAGAGCTTTATCAGATCTATTTTCCTAGTTTTTTTTCAATATTTTAAGGCTGTTGTATGAATACCCATTGAGGTTTTAATTCTATTGACTAAAATTTTTATTTCTTTGTGTCTCTTTGTTGTTTTCTGCAGTGATTTTTGTCTTTAGATAGGTGGCTTGTTTCTCCTCATATTGTAATACTTCATGTCTTTGCCATTTAACATGTTTATGTCTAAACTTTTTATTTATAATCCTTGTCTAATAGTTGTGTATATGAAGTTCTTGGGGTATGCATGTTTCCTGTGTGAGATCCATTTTAGATAATTATGAGGTTTTAACTGAATGTGCGTGTGCTTTATAAAAAGTTGTTATTGACTTCTACAAATTAATTCAGAGATGTTGTCGGGGGGGATCAATTTTTAATATTCCTTTCTATCCCAAGGCTTCCTATAACTTGTAGGTAGCACCCATTGGGACCTCAAACTTTATAATGGGTCTAAGACCATGTATTCTTAAGATAGATTATGTTATTTCAACCAAGAGAGTCAAGTTGCCCTATTTCCTTTATCTGCTGAACTGTTTATTTTTCTTTGAGGATGTAGTCATCAAAGCCCTGGCTTTTTATGGAGGTCTAATGTCAACTTCACCTTACCTGAGACCAAGTGCAGTCACCCCTAAGTGTATGTGAGGTATTGGTTCCAGTACCAGCCCCAGATATCAAAATCTTTGGACGTTCCTGAACTATAGTCAACCCTCTATATCCCTGGTTCCACATAAGCAGACAATCAGACTCAGATCATGTAGTATTATCACTATTCTTTTTTTTTAATTCTTTTTTATTACTCAATGAATTTTATTACATTTATAGTTGTACAATTATCATCACAAGCAAATTTTAGAGCATTTCCATCCCAAACCCCCAGCACATCCCCCCACCTCCCTCACCTGTCTCACTTAGAAAACATAAGTTTTTCAAAGACGGTGAGTCAGTATCTGTTCTACAAAGAAGTTCATTGTGTCCTTTTTTAAAATTCCACATGTTAAGTGATAGCATATGATGTTGGTGCCACTGTCTGACTGATTTCACTTAGCATGATAATTTCTAGGTCCATCTATGTTGCTGCAAAAGCTGTTATTTCTTTCCTTTTAATGGCTGAGTAATATTCCATTGTGCATATGTACCATGTCTTCTTTATTTACTCCTTTGTCAATGGACATTTAGGTTGTTTCCATGTCTTGGCTATTGTATATCATGCTGCAATGAATACTGGAGTACATGTATCTTTTCAAGTCATGGTTTTCTCTGGATAGATGCCCAGGAGTGGGAATGCTGGATCAAATGGTAGTTCTATTTTTAGTTTTCTGAGGAATCTCCATACTGCTTTGCACAATGTTTGTGCCAATTAACATTCCCACCAACAGTGTAATAGGGTTCCCTTTTCTCCACACCCTCTCCAGCATTTATTGTTTGTAGACTTTTGATGATGGCCATTCTGGCCAGTGTAAGGTGGTACCTCATCGTGGTTTTGATTCACATTTCTCTAATAAGTAGTGATGTTGAACATATTTTCATGTTTTTTTGGCCATCTGTATGTTTTCTTTGGAGAATTATCTGTTTAGATCTGCCCATTTTTCGATGGGGTTGTTTGTTTTTTGGTATTGAGCTGCAGGAGGTGTTTATAAAATTTGGAGATTAACCCCTTGTCAGTTGCTTCATTTGAAAATATATTCTCCCATTCTCTGGATTGTCTTTTTGTTTTGTTTAGGGTTCCCTTTGCTGTGAGGAAACTTTTAAGTTTAATTGAGTCCCATTTGTTTTTTTGTTTGTTTGTTTGTTTTGTTTTATTTTTATCGTCATTGCTCTAGGAGGTGGATCTGAGAAGATATTGTTGTGGTTTATGTCAGAGAGTGTTTGGCCTTTGTTTTCCTCCAAGAGTTTTATAGTATCCAGTCTTATATTTAGGTCCTAAATCCATTTTGAGTTTCTTTTTGTGTAGGGTGTTGGGAAGTGTTTTAATTTCATTATTTTACATGTGGCTGTCCAGTTTTCCCAGCACCACTTATTGAACGGGCTTTCTTTTCTCCATTGTGTAGTCTTGCCTCCTTTGTCACAGATTGGTTGACTGTAGGTGTGTGGGTTTAATTCTGGAGTACTGTCATTATTTATTGAAAAAAAATCCTCGTATAAGTGGACTCATGCAGTTCAAACCAGTGGGTCAGTTGTTCAAGAATAAACCATACTGAAGCAACAAGGATTTACTGTATAGTCTAGGGAGCTATATTCAATATCTTATAGTAACCTATAATGAAAAATAATCCAAAAAATATATATAACAATAATTTTGCTATGATACAACACTAACACAATATTGCAAGTCAGTTATACCTCAACTAAAAGAAGAGAGAAAAGGAAAGACATGGAGTTCCTGCTGTGGTGCAGCAGGATTGATGGTATCACTGCAGTGGCAGGATATGGGTTTGATCCCCAGGCCAGCGCAGTGGGTTAAGGATCTGGCATTGCTGTAGCTGCAGCTTAGGTCGAGACTGCACCTGGGATTTGATCCCTGGCCTGGGAACTCCATTTGCAAAGGGGTGGCCAAGAAAAGAAAAGAAAAGAAAAAGAATCAACTGTATTTACCTTCTGTTCCCATGACCATTAAACCGTTAACTCGCAGGAATCTTCCTATGAAAACCTCTTTGTCAATCCATTTTACTGCTCTTCTTTCAGATTTTTACCCCAGAATATTTCCCTTCATTTCAAGAGAGCTTAAATACGTCTCTTAATGCATTGTGTTGTATTTATTCAGAATTTCTCTTTGCTCTGTAATTGGAGTGTTAGTTTTGTTTTTGTTTTTGCTTTTTTTTTGTTTTTTACAGTTTATGTGGTATATCATATTGTCATGAAAGGAAACATTCTTTATGAAGAATATTCTGGTATCATTCTTACATATTCAGCTTCTCATAGCACGATGTCCTCATTAGTCATCTCATCTCCTGAAACATTGTTCTTTCTGCTCTGAGAAGTGTGCACATCATTATCCTGTGGTGGTGATTCCCCCCCCCCATCCTTACTTAAACCCTCATCCATTAAAAAAATGTAGCATCCACAGATAGGATAGCTGCATCCATAGACATAATGAAAGGAGTAAAATTTTAATTCACATGTAATGAAAATTGGGTTTCTTCATTAGTACACTACATTAGTATGATTGAAACTTTTAATACTGTCTTATTTAAAACCTTTTATTTGCTTCCTCTGAAATTCAGAAACATACACTTATAGCACAACTTCTGTGTAATGATTCGGTATGTCTCTTGACATTTTTTAGAAATGCCACCCAAATTATTAATGCTAAGTATACTGTTGCTGGCGGAGACGGTAAGGACATGTTAAATATCAAGACCCGGACCATCTAAATAATAGGACGTGGGCTATTCTTTGTAATTGCTGTTGAAACCAAACTGGTCAAAGAATTTATTCAGAGTCTGTCATAAGGTTGTTTTCAGGCTCTGGCCATATTTCATGATCAAATTAGCCATTAGCACAGCTAGTTTATCAGAGGTAAATGTGCCAAATTAAGAATGACTGAGATTCATGGACAAGAAGGACCCACTGAGTTTCGCAGAAGGAACAGGGAAGAGTATGATGTGAGGGGGTTCCCTCATGGTCTAGTGGTTAGGACTTGGCAGCAGGACTGCAGCCTGGGAGCAGTCCCTGGTCTAGGAACTGAGATCTAGCATCAAGCCTCTGCACGACACAGCAAAAAGAAAGAAAGGAAGGAAGGAAGGAAACCAAAAGAAAAGAAAAAAATGAGTTCCCTTTGTGTCAGTGGGTTAAAAACCCGCCTGGTATCCATGAGGATGTACGTTCAATCCCTGGCCTCGCTCGTTGGGTTAAGGATCCAGTGTTGCCTTGTGGGGCAGCTTAGGTCGCAGACACATCTCAGAGCCTGCATTGCCAGTCCTGTGGTATAGGCTGGCAACTAAAGCTCTGATTTGATCCCTGGCTTGGGAACTTCCAAATGCCAATGGTGTGGCCCTAAAGAAAAATTAAAAAAAAAAAAAGAAAAAGAAAAAAGAAGAACAGTCTGGTGTGAGAGGAATGTGGGTGAAGTCCCAGGTCGAGCATCAGTGGACAGTGCCAGAGTTTAATAGCACAGGCACTAATTCCCTGTCCAAGTGTCCCACAGGGAAATCCAACCAAGTAGTAGAGCTCGAGCTCGGATTTCAGTCTTTGAAAACACCCGGGCAAAACAGAAGAAGCAATGACAGTACTTCTAGGTCATGGTTGGCACTTGCAGTGCAATCAAAGAAGTATTAAAAGTCAAAACACAATTGACCTGGAGCCAGTCTGGGCAAGAACTTGGCAAAAAATTTTGATTCCCCACTGTAAAGCTAAAGTCTTTATATTCCCTTTGTCAAGGGCCAAATTGATGACAAAAACTAAGATGAATTTGCATCCATGGGGAGAGAGAAAAACCCAAAAGACAAGTCTATGTAGAAAGAGATGAATTCATTGGAAGGACTTGGGGAAGTTAATCAGACAAGACACCAGATCGGTAGAGTTTGTTGGTCTTATTGGATTTATGCATAATTATAACAAACTTTTCCATATATGTGCTTTTAACATTAATAGCTCATTCAGTTTCCTCTTACTTAGTGTTAGAAGAGGATATTTCTGTTAATCCATTTTCATAATAATTGTGACAAAGTAGATGGATTTGTTTAATAGGGGGACTGTGCTTTAGAAAATGATAAGAACAGCCTATTTTTATATGTTATAGAAAAATACAGTTAGAATTATTAGATAATAGAGTTTTAATAAATGGAGCGTATTTTCATTAACAATTCCTCGAGTTTATAATTAGTACCTATTTATGGAGGCTGGTTTTATATTTCAAACATTAATGTTACAAAAAGCCCATTTTCTTTCCATTCTATTGCACAGTATATGCTTTTCAAGGTTCTGCCACAATTATCTTTGCTTCTTGTGATTGTTTTAAATGTATATATGAAACTAAAGTTGTGTAGAGGAACCACAGTTTGAAAAGTTATACCCAGAGCTCTCTGGAAAGTCTTCCATCCCACAGATGTAAGTAAACAATTAATAATCAATTTTAAAACAAACGAAGATGTTGACTCTACATGTAGTTAAATAGCATAGCTTCTGCGTCTCATTGCCAAGATGCCATTCTCAACAGGAACCAGAAGTCTCCTAATCTGCATGAACCATTGTTACACATTTTTCCCCTTTCCCGATGAATTATAGGCTGAAATTAGCATGTGATCTCTATTAATGATAATCTTAGAAGGAAGGATAGTGCCATTGATATCATTAGTCATGGCATCATTCTTATCAACGATGTTTCTTGCTGGGAGATGCGGGTATATGAAAACGATCAAAACTTGGGGACGCAAATCTCCTAACTTGCCATTTGACTTGGGCTGTACATTGAGTATGTCCAAAAATGGCTATCTCTGCTAGGGTCTTGATTACCTTCATTTCTTTTACTGTCCATTCAAAGGTATTACTGTTCCATCCTGGTGAATGACTCTGTGACTCACCCAAGAAATTTTCATATGTTAGAAAAATGATTGCTGATATGAGTTTTGATACCCTATCAGTATCTAATACCACATTTGATAATTTTTCATGTTTCGTAGAGATGGTAGGTGTGTGAGAAAAGCCAAGGAAAATGCCCCACAGGACAGTTCTGTTTATTTGGGGAGTCTATTATTTGTTTGCTTTCTCCTCAAAAGATAATTATAGACAATTGTATTTTTCTTCCTAATTCTTTTCTATGAGAAGAATTATATTTTATCCGACAGTCTGTCCCAATGTGAAGCAAAATGCACACACACACACCCAAATGACTTGAAAAACGCAACTTAGAAAGTTGAAAAGCAGCCGCTTCCTATTTTATAGCATTTGTGGAGGAACACTTGTGAAAGAATAAGTATCGAACTTGTCTTTGGACTTTAAAAAGGCAACCGTGAGTCAGCCGAATAGTTGGAAGCCCAGTGAATTAAGTTTAATAAAGGCTTTCAAATCCTCTGAGTACAAGTAATGGGTGTACAGGAACATTCTGTTAAAGGGCAAATGTATTTTCAAAACAACAGGCTTTTCTTCGCTTTGTGGTTGGAATTCATTTTTCAATTGTCATGGTGAAAATAAAAGTGCCAGAAAAAAATTCATGTATTCAGTTGGGAAGGTTGGTGTTCTGGAAACCTAGGGACTGACGAGCAGAATCTCTTTCCTCCTCAAGAATGTCACATGCCCATTTGCAGTTTGTTTGAAGTTCACGAATCCCTCTCTTCTCATCTGAGCCACTGCTGAGAAAGGAGGGGGAGGTGAGCAGGGCGACCTGTAATTGGGCCTTCCAGCAAAGCTCCCTCTGGAAGGTCTCCTAGAGTCTTCCCAGATGGGGTTCAAGGCTGGTGAGCACAGCTGACCGCTAGGAGATGTTATAGGAACCTGTGGGTGCCAAACAAAACAAAATGCCCTCCTTACGAAGGAATTATATTTGAGTGTCTTCTTTAATGAGCACTACTCTTTAATGAAATCCGAACTGTGAAGGTAAGACTCTACTAACTGCAACCTTAGAATGAAGATGCAGAATGTTCATTTGCGAGAATGCTTGCAGAGGCCTGGTTACTCCCAGCCTCGTCCAGGGCGCCGAAGTACAGCATGAAACTGTTAAGAAGAGAGAAGGGGGAGACCTCCTTTCTTTCTTCCTTGGAAGATTTTTGAGGGCAAACTTCATCTTATTCACCCTGGGCCCTAACATATTCAGACAAAGCCAGTGCACTTTAGGAAGTTTCTCCATAAAAGGGTCTCTTGATGGATGACCCATTCCTGGTGGGCATCACATCATGTGTGGGGCATGTGCAGACGGGTTTGGAAATAACCAGATACATTGATGACCATAGAAGTGGTGGAGAATCGCAAGTCACTTTTGAGCCATCAAAACGGCATTACTTGGTGCTCTTTCACAGCTATTACAACTTCAATCAAAGCCTAACCACAACTTATAGCTGTCTTCATTACCAAAAACAGGATTCGGCCCCGAGAAGGAAAGGATTGGCGAGCCAACATTTTTGTTTTACTTTGTCATTTCAGATCCTCTAAAATATGACCTATTTTATTTATTCCTCTTCATTCATTCCCTTGCTGCCTTCCTTGAACTTAACCAATATTGCTCAGTTAGCTAATAAACATAAATCCCTATCTTTGTCATTGAAGAAATATGAAAATAACTAGAAAAGGCACCACCCAGTAATAATTTATACTTGAAACGTGACATGGAGGTCCTTGGACAAGACGTAAGCAAGATTTAGGCAGTCAATTCATTTGAGGGCTGGACGTATGAGCTCTTTTCTCTCCAGGATGGAACACAGCCATGCTTACCCAGTTGTTCTGTTGTGTCTCACACTCGTCCATTCACGGATCCCCACCTCCACACCCATGAGTTTGTTATTCAAGCGCCCTTAAAATGGCCTGAGCTTGTCTAAGTCCTATGCCTTCTGGTGCCAACTAAAGTCTCTTCCTTCCTATGAAGTTTTCTTGCCTGTGCCAACCATACTGATGGCTTCCCTTTTGTCAACAAAAATCAATTGTTTTTGAGATCACTGCAGTCTGCATTCATTTATCTTTTGTGTATGTATGGGCCCGATCTTTACAAATTGATTTTTAATGGCTTACAAGAAGAAATAATACCTTCTGCTTCACCCAGACCCTGACTTTTGCCTTGCAAATTTCTTAACAATAGAAGGGAAGGCAACAATGGAAAGTGGATTCAGAGAATGCAGGAAGGATGTCATGTTAAATTATGCTCCCTTGTCCTGCATGTTCCAGTGTTAACAGCAATGCCCGGTCCGCTGATTTCAGATTTCACTCTTGTACATGTGATGCTCTGTTACAGGTTTTTTTTGTGCAATTTTTTAAGGACTGCCTGATAAATAAATCTCAAATTTTAGCAACCTGTCACCAGATGGTGACATAGTCACAGAGGTGCATAGTTTGAGCAATCCCAGATGGTAAATCATAAACACACTCGAAGGCATGATAAAATTACACAAACTTAGACACATATAATTTCAGATTCTTTTCCAGCTACTTTCTGCTCTAAATTCCAGAAGCATTCAAGAGATCCTCAGCTCGGGTGGGAAGAGCGGCTTTCTTCTTGCCGATGCATCCACTTGTGTCTATCTTCTCTTTCCTGGCTACCTCATGTGCACAACTCGCAGGTGTGCCGATGTCTTCTATCTCTCAGCTCGCAGAGAGACCTGGATGTGTCAGAAAGGTCAGGCTGCATTTTCCCTCTTAGCTAAAAATTATCGACACCTTCTGATTAATGTTACAGTGTTCCTTCCCTTCTTTGAATGCCAGAAGGAGAAGGGATGGAACAAGATACGATAAATCTCCATTCACATTTGCAAATGATTTTTATTAAATTTCAAGCTATTATTTAGCGGTTAAAAGGAGAAACTTGGTCTCTTGTGTAAGACCCCTTCTCCTATGGTTTTCTCTAATCCTTTCAAACTTACCTCCTGCATTGCACGCTGTATGCCAATTAAATATGGCTTCCATCACTGTCCTCTGAACATACCCCATATTTTCTGGACTCTGTGAGTTTACCGTGCTGGGATACTTCATACTTTCTCTACCAGTCAGAATCTTACTTATGTTTCAGGTGTGGTGCAAACATCACCACCTACATAAAACATCCCTTGATGCTCACTGCTATTTGGGATGTTTCCCTCTCTTAAATGCTTATATTGGTTTGTTTAGTTTTTATGTGCAGCCTGGGATTGTATTTATTTTCTTAGTCCTATTTATGTACAGCCTGGGATTGTATTTATTTTCTTGGTCCTATTTTACTTTCTGTTAAACTGAAAGCATCTTATAGCAGAGACCAAGCTAACTCCCCTGATTGTCTCTGTTCCACTAGAATTCACTGCTTATGGCTTCCTCCTATTGGTTGAACAAAAGTCTGTTGATTTAATAGGAATGGAACTTGTTGTAGTAGACAGCACATTACTTGGCTTTTGAGTGGCCCTGGTTTATACACAAGATTTTTACAGAAAGAGAATTAGCAGTTTGAAGAGAAATTAGAGAGATCTTTCTTATGTGCACACACATACATGCACATAACCTTAAACTGAATCTTTTCACCTACAAGGACATACATTTTGGGACAACAGTTTTTATATTTTTTTCTGATGTCTCACACTAAGCAGGAAAACACAGGGAGGAAACAGCTCGCTCGCTCTCTTTTTTCAGGTTTTAGACTAATCAGGACTTTACTCATGATTTTTGTGATGGGAATTTAGAGGCTCTTGTGTGAATGACTGGAGGACAGGGAAAAGAAAGAAGCATGAACGGAAAATTGGGGGGCAAGCAAGGAAGCTCTAAAGTGATAGACTAGATGGAAAGGGGGAAAAAACATTTATAGAAATAAATTAAGTGCAGTAAGTTACTGAGGGTAAGCTTAAGAAACCTGAATTATATGTAGAAAACAAGTTGGGTGCAAGAGGGATGAGTCAAAGAGAAAAATTCTGTGAATCAAGTGGGAGAAATGTGTGGTTCTACAGTTAAGCATTTTAGGTACACAGGAATGGAGGGAACAAAACCATAGACAGCTACAAAAGTCAAAGTCCCCTTAATAAAAATGTGAACAATCACACATTGAAAATGATTCATTTTGGAATGAGAGGTGAGCCTCAGATCTGTACCAGTCATCTCAGTATGTTGACCTTTGTAGACTGAAGAAGGAATAGGAAATGCCAACAGGGCATCCACCATCAGCACAAAGGAGGCAAAGTTATTTTAAGAGCCATAGATTTAAGCTACTCTTGTGCAAGAAGCAGCTTTAAAATGAGAAGAACCATAGCACTAGAAAAACAAAATCCTAGGAGTGGTTTTTATGAAAGACTAAAATTATATGCAACTCTACTATGAAAATTCTCCAGATCTTCTGGGGGCCATAGAAGACATCTAGGCAATGTAATTTTTTTTTTCAAGTTTGTGTTGTTATTGTCAAGATTGTATTTGAGAACACATTTTAACAATTATATGTTAACATTGATATTAGAATAAGATGGATCTTTATTTCAATCAAAGCTCAGTCACCTTCTATCTTTGTCATTATAGGCAAGTTTCTTAAACTTTCCTAATTTCACTTTCTTTCCTGGTAAAATACAAGTAATGCTGTTTACTGATCACACTACTTGGAGAACCAGTGAGGTGACTTGAGTAACGTCAAGCTCAGAGCTTGTCAAGAAGCAAGCCTTCAGTAAGGTCTATTATGTGGTGTGGCACTTTGTAAATAACGTTTCTAACTTGTACTTTGTAAAGAGAATTTTTAATTGCATATTTAGCACTATGCTAATTTATTAAATATGTTATCGTCCAGCTGATTTTCTCCATGACTTCTTGAGTTCAGCTCAAGCCTAGAGACAAGGCCTCATAAAAATGCAAAGGCTGGACGGAGTTCCCTTTGTGGCGTAGCAGAAATGAATCCGACTAGTATCCATGTGGATGCGGGTTTGATCCCTGACCTTGCTCAGTGGGTTAAAGATCTGGCATTACTGTGAGCTGTGGTGTAGGGGGCCAACATGGCTAGGATCTTGCGTTGCTGTGGCCATGGTGTAGGCCAGGAGCTGTAGCTCTGATTCGACCCCTAACCTGGGAACTTCCATATACCATGAGAGTGGCTCTAAAAAGGAAAAAAAAAATGTAAAGGCCTAATTTTTAGCAGTCTTTTTGCTTTCCTGCAGATGTTTTCCACACTCACCCTCCATCCCAGCTCCTACACTATTACTGACCAGTATTTCTATTAATTAGTCAGGAAGGTAGAGAGATTTTATTTTTCAGGAGCAAGGTAATGCCAGTTGAATACAGAAGAATCTGTTTAGAGTAAGAAATCAACAAAGCAGAATAAAGCAGAAAGAAGTCAACCAGAACAAATTTTGGCTTTCAAGTTCTCTATAGAAGATTTGCACCACAATGAATTACTTATTCTTAAAAACATATGGAGTATGTGTGTGTGTGTGTGTTTGAACTCTTGTGAAAGCAATAATCTTATTGTATAAGAGCTAAGTGCTTCATGAAGGCCCATACAAGAATGTCAGTGAAACTGATGAAATGCTCCATAGTTGCATTAGTTCCTAGTTAGGCCCAACCTACTGACCCATGAAAATTACATTTGTTGAACCAAAATTTAGCCACTGATATTCCATCTTGTATATTCCTCAATGATTCCATAAACAATATTTACCTCTTTTTAGCTTCCTTTATTCAAAATGTTCTTTTTTCCTATCTGACCTATGATAGATACTCCAGACTGTAATTAAGTAAGATAGAGAATAGAAATTAGGAGAGTTTGAAAAATTGTTTTAAATTGGATGGGCTACTTCAGAGATTTCAAATGACATGAATTCAGATAGACTGAATTCATTAACTAACTTCCTTTGATATCCGTTATTTGCAAGGCCTTCTCATAGGTATGATGGGGTATGTGGGATGATGAAATCCTTACCTACAGTCAGCATTGTAAAAATAATAACAATTTTATACACAATTAGCTAGAGTCCATCAAAGGGATATTGGAAGAGTTTAATCGTGACACTGAAGAAATTAAAAAAAAAAAAACTGTATGATCCTCTTAATACAAACTTGTATGTAAAACCACCCATAGGTGTAAAATTTCCTAGAAAATATAGCATGGAAAGATAATTACTTACATTGGGAATGGTCAATGTGATAAAGATATGACTAACAGCATGTTTAACAGTAAAACATTAGAAACATTCTCTTTAAAAACTGGATAATAAGAGCTCCCATTGTGGCTCAGCAGGTTAAAAATCTGACTAGTATCCATGAGGATGTGGGTTCTATCCCTGGCCTCACTCAGCAGGTTAAAGGATCTGGTGTTGCTGTGAGCTGTGGTGTAGGTTTCGGACACAGCTTGGATCTGGCATTGCTGTGGCTGTGGTGTGGGCTAGCAGCTGCAGCTCTGATTTGACCTCTAGCCCAGGAACTTCCATATGCTGTGGGTATGGCCCTAGAAAGACAATTAATAAATTAATTAATAAATTAATTAATCTATGGATAATAAAAAGATGCCTGCTATCTCCACTGTTTATCAACATTGTACTAGAAAAATCTAGCCAACCCTATAGGACAAGAAAAATCATTAAAGAGATGACAGATTGAGAGGACAGAAGCAAACATCAAGTTCCCTACAAGGAACAGTAGTAAAATTAATAATTCCTATGAGAATTGTTAATTCCTATAAGAAGGGAAGAAGTGAGGTGAGCTTACATCCTGGAGAGCATCCAGGAATCAACACAGGGAGGGGGAATAGAAGCAGATCTCATAATATTGAAGACAAAATTATGAAATCAGATTGGCCATGGCAGCTAGAAATTTCAAGAAATAGTCACAGAGAGAGCAGCAGGGAGCTTCAGAGATCTTCAGAGGATCACCCTCAAGTGTTTAGATAAGTAGTAGTCAGTGTGTGTTTGCAAGAAAACAATATAAAAATATTACAAGAACCATCTGAAAGGACTAGGCTTCCACAAAGGAGTTTACACTGAACCACAAACAAGAGTTAAACTAATACACAGGGCCCTGGGTAGAATCCTTCAAAGTAGTGACACAGTAGTGGGACAGAATTAGCCATAGATTATTATATTCTCTGTTTCATCTGATGAAATTAAAAGAAAACATCAGAAAGATCAAATTGTTTCCAATTTTCAAGAATATTTTTAATACAAAATTATATGGAACCCAATAATTTAAAAAATGCACAATGTCTATAATCTATTAAAAAATTAACATGCATACAGGGAAGCATATACATAACACATAAAATAAAGGGAAAAATTAATCAATCAAAACTATACCAGACTTTTTTCTGGTCTAATATCTAATGAGCCTGGAAGTTGCTCCAATCCTCAGAATAAGAAAAGAGCTAAAGAAGGTGAATACAGAAAATGAAGTTTGCTAGAGCAGAGGTGCAAGAAGAGAAGCCCACTGCTAGAACTAGTACTAGATTCCTTAAACCCAGAATATCATGTCCAACTTTCCACATAACCTGTAAGGCATACTAAAGATAAAATACTATTTATAGATTCAGATATGGAAGAGATCTTGGAATTAACAAATTAAGACTTAAAAATAACTATGATTAACATAAGACAGTTAGTAGACAAAGTAAACAACATGCAACAACAGAGTAAATATAAGTAGAGAGGTGGAAACTCTAAGGAAGAATCAACATGTGACAGAAATGAAGACTGTCTTTGATGGGCACATCAATGGACTTCAAACAACTGAGTCAAGAAGCAGTGAATGTGAAGAGAGGTTGACAGAAACCTCCAAAACTGAAAAGCAGAGGGAAAAAGTAAATAAATAGGCTGTCATAAAAAGAAGGAGTCCTGCCATATGTGATAACATGGATGAATCTGGGAGGCATTATGCTAAGTGAACTAAGCCAGAAAAGGAAACAAGTATTATACAGTATCACTTACATGTTGAATTAAAAAAAATATTTTAAGTTGATTTCATAGAAGCAGAAAATAGTGTGGAATAGAATGATGGTTGCCCAGGGCTGGGGGAAAGGGGAAAGCAAGCAACATAGTTGAAAATGGCAAAAAACATCTGTACAAATATATCACCAGAGACATACAAATGGCAAGTGAGCACATGAAAAGATACTCAACATCATATTCTATCAGAATTACATTGTAATTAAAATAATAGCAAGATACTACTATGCAGCTATTAAAAAGCTAAATCTAATACCAAATGCTGGTGAGACTTATATGTTCATAAACATTGATTTTGTCAAGTAGAAACATGGAAAGTTATAAAAAAAGAATTAAATGTAACTTCTATAGATAAAATTCAGTACCTGAGATGAACAAATATTTTAGATGGAATTAGCAAAAATACACGGCAAAAGAAAACACTGATGAACTTGAGGACATAAATGGAAACCATCCAAAATGAAACAAAACACAACAGATTATCACTTGGCTGTGGAACAACTTTAAGTGGCTAACTACATATGCAAATTAAATTCTCAAAAAAGAAAGATGGGAGAGAAAAATATTTGAATAACTAATGACCAAATAGTTTTCAAATTTATTGAAAACTACCAATGCATAGATACAAGAAACTTAGTGAGCCACAAACAAAACAAACATGAAACAAACAACAAGGCATATGTTAAGGAAATTGGTTAAAACTAGTCTTAAAGAGAAAATCGTAAAAGCAGCTAGAGGAGAAAGATGCATTATCATTACATAAAAGTGATGAAAGAAAATGAATCTGATGACAGAATTCTATTAGGAACCACTGCAAGACAGAGGAGAGTGGAACAGCACCTGTAAAGTACCAGATAAAAATCTATCAACCTAAATTTTCTATCCATGAAATTATCTTTCAATATTCAATATAAAATAAAATAGAGACATTGTTAGACATTTCAAAGCAGTAAATATCATCAAACTTGCACTGCAAAATAATGGTAAAAGAATTCCTTCAAATAGGGAAAGTAATCCTGGATTAAAGTATGCTCATCTACACAAAGGAATAAAGGATTCTGGATATGATAAAATTTTCTCTAAAGATTTTTTAAAAGTTTCTCTTTCTTAAAATCAGATTAAAAGAATTGTGTAATGCAAAGTAAGAACAATATGTATATTTTAACTTATAATAAATGTTGACGTACTATGTAGGATTAAGATAGCACAGAGAGGTATGGTGTTACTTGAAGATAGACTAAAGCAAGTTAAAAGTATATGGTGTAAATCCGAAAGCAACCACTGAAGAAATATATAGCTAATAAGTAAACCAAGGGGACAGAATGATATAAAAACACTTACTTCAAAGCAAAGCAGAAAAGAAGTTAAAATGGAGCAAGGGATCGAAGGAAAAATAGAAAACTAATAACAAGAGGATAAACTTAAGTGAAACCATATTAATAATCACATTAAATGTTAATGGTCCAAATATCCCAAATTAAAGGCTGAGACTTTTAGACTAGATTTTAAAAAATAATCAAATCCCAACTCTATATTGTCTATAAGAGACTGATTAGAAATATAAAAACTCAAATTGTGTAGAAGGATGGAAAACTATATATAATACTAATACTAATAAAAATGAAGCTAGAGTAACTGATTGATATTAGAAATATAGATTTCAGAGCAAAAAAAATACTGGTGTAAACAGGATATTTCATTATTATACAGGTGTCAATTCATCAAGAGACATCATGATCATAAATGTTTATTTCCCATAACAGTTTCAAAACATATGGAATAAAAACTGGTAGAACTGACAGAAGAAATAGACTTTTTTTTTTTTTTTTTGGCTTTTTGCTATTTCTTGGGCCGCTCCCGAGGCATATGGAGGTTCCCAGGCTAGGGGTCGAATCGGAGCTGTAGCCACTGGCCTACCCAGAGCCACAGCAACGCAGGATCCGAGCCGCGTCTGCAACCTACACCACAGCTCACGGCAATGCCAGATCGTCAACCCACTGAGCAAGGGCAGGGACCGAACCCGAGACCTCATGGTTCCTAGTCGGATTCGTTAATCACTGCGCCACGACGGGAACTCCTTTTTTCTTTTTTTAATGGCTCTTTTAGGGCCTTACCCATGGCATATGGAAGTCCCCAGGCTAGGGGTCAAATTGGAGCTATAGCTGCCAGCCTACACCACAGCCACAGCAATGCCAGATCTGAGCCACCTCAGCAACCTACACCACAGCTCAGTGCAACACCGGATCCTTAACCCACTGAGCACGGCCAGGGGTCGAACCCACGTCCTCATGGATACCAGTTGGGTTTGTTACCACTGAGCCACAATGGGAACCCTGAAGCATTTTTTAATTGTAGTCAGTGATTACAAAATCTGTATCTCAATAATTGATAGAACAAGTAGACCAAAAAATCAGTAGGGATATAGAAGACCTGAATAATACTATCCACCAACAAAACAATGATTTTTTTGAGAACATTTCTCCTCAACAACAGCTGAATACTTCTTCTTTGAAAGTATGTGCAGAAATTTTACAAAATAGAATATATCCTATGAGCAATAAAACAATTCTCAGTAAACTTAAAGAATTCAACCATAAAATTATGTGCTATGGCCAAAATTAAATTAGAAACTAGGAAAAGAAAGATATCTTAAAATTCCTCAAATATTTGGAAACTAAGTAATACACTCTTATATAACCCGTGGGTCAAAGAAAGAAAAAAAGGGGTTAGTCAGGTATATTTTGAGGAGAAGAAAATGGAAAATAAAGCATATTCAAGTTCTCGTTGTGGCTCAGGGAAAATAAACCCAGCTAGTATCCATGAGGATGTGGGTTAGATTCCTGGCCTGCTTAGTGGGTTGAGGATCTGTTGCTGCCATGAACTGTGGTGTAGGCTGTTGGCTATAACTCTGATTCAACACCTAGCTTGGGAATTTCCATGTGCTATGGGTGTGGCCCTAAAAATCAAAGACAAAAAAAAAAAAGAAAATACAGCATAAGAATGCATATTAATATTTGGGGGATGAAGCTGTGCTGAGACCAGCTCAGCAGGTTGGGGCTGAAGAATGGGTGCTGTGAAACTTAAGGAAAAAAGTTAACATAAACGAAGACACAGAGACACTTATCTTAAGTAAAGGTGGGAACTGGGGAGACTCAAGGTCTCAGGGACCAAGAGCCCAGCCTCAAGAAACCTCACTGCTTTTATTGTGCCCTTTAGGATGACATCAAGTGAGGAGGGGCTATGGGTGGAGGATATAGGGTTTGTTTACTATTTATAAGTTCTTTTGTTATTTTAAAAGCCACTTAGCTGGTAGACTTAAGCTTTTACTCTGACCTTTAGGCACATAACGGTCCTTAGCATTTGAGTGAGCTATCTAGGCATAGCATTCCAGAGACTCCTCCCTGTGCTTCTGCAAAGGGCATGCCTCTTTGTGGCACCCGGTTGTGCCTAGGTTTGCACCTTGGTTCTCTTTGCTAATGCATAATCCGCTAACAACCACTCACAAACCACTTGGCCATGAGGTTCCTCTTTCTCTTATTCTTTTGAGGACATAGCATGCTTGTGCAAATGGCGTGCCAATCTGCACAGGTTGGCATGCCTAGACCAGCGCATTATGTCCTCATTCAGCTGACCCTATGAATAGCTTATGCCTTTAGGTCTTTGTTCTTAAGCTTAAGTCATTTACCAGCACTGTGACTGTTTTTCAAGTAGGAAGATGGGATAAAGTAAAGCAGGACAAGATAGAGTTTTCCTCAAAGAGGCTAAGAAAATATTGTAGAAACATGTCTTGTGACAGAGCTGAGGCTGTATTTATAGGGAAATTTATACACTGAAAAAGAAGAAAGTCTCAATGCTCTAAGCCTCTACAATAAAAAACTAGATAAAAAGAGCAAATTAAACTCAGAGTAAGTATATTAAAAGGAAATAACAAATATAAGAGAAAATAAGTTACATAGAAAACAGAAAACTGATAGAAAAGGTTTTTTTCCCCTTGAGAGGATAAATAAATAAAATTGATAAATGTCTAGTGAGATTCATCAGGATCAAAAAAACCCAAAAAAAAAAACAAAAAATAAAAACACAAATTATCAGTACCAGGAATGAAAATGAAAAAAGGGATATTTCTATTCATTCTGTAAGTATTAGTGTGTTATAATAAAAATATTCTTTTGTCCCCAGTTCCTGGCACAGAGCTCCTAAAACCCTTGTAATTTCCTTAGTGATAGGGGTGCGGGGAGCATGTTTTGTTCTGATTTTTGATCTTTGATTCTGGCTCCTGACCCAGGAACTTCTAAGACCCTTGGAGTCTCTGGAGTGATAATAGTGTCTTTTTGTGTGCTAATGAGATGACCCAGGTGGGAGCCTGTAGACTGCTTCAGGGTGCAGGCTGGTCACCCAAATGACCCAGGCAGGATTAGAAATTTGTAACTTTCAGCCCCAACCCTGTCCTCCAGAGAGGGGAGAATGGCTGCATGTTGAGTTATTGATTAATCATGCATATGTGATGAAACCTCCATGAAAGTCCCTAAGCTATGGGGTTTGGAGGCTTCTGGATTGGTGGACATATCTATGTGTTGGGTGTAAGTTACACCTGTTCTCCCCAGGGACAGACGCTCCTGAGCTCAGGACCCTGAGCTTCATCTGGCTGTTCATCTGTATCCTTTTTCATATCCTCATAATAAACTGATAAGTGTTTCCCTGAGTTCTAAGAGTCTTTGTAGCAGATTGTCAAACCTGAGGAGTGGGTTGTCAGAACCCCCACTTTATAACCACTTAATAACCAGCTGGTGAGACATTCAGAAGACGACCTTGTGTCTTGTCATTGGCATCTGAACTGAGGAGGGGGCAGACATCTTGTGGGACCGAGCTCTTAAACAGGGAGGTGTCATAATTAATTGTACCAACACTCAGTTGGTATCCAGAGATATGGAGAATCAATGCATGTGGGAAAAAAACAAAAAAACAAAAAACCATGTATATGGTGTCTGAGGTGTTGTGAGCAGAGGAAATAATAGTTTTCCTTTTCAATAGTACAGGAATATAAAAAATAATTTAATTTCAATAAATGTAACAACGTAGATGCAATGGGCAAATTCCTTGAAAGATCCAAACTACCAAAGCTCATGCAAGAGGTAATAGATCACGGGAAATCTTTGTATCTGTTAAGTAAATGGGATTTATAGTTTAAAATCGTCCTACCAGAACAACTCCAGGGCTAAGAGTCTTCACCTATAAATTCTACCAAATACTAGAAGGAACAGAAAATCTGTACCAATTATTCATGAAAAGTGGAAAGGAAAGAACGCTTTTCAGCACTGCTTTGATACGCAAATCATGTGAAGACAAGCAAGGAAACAGACCCACTTCCTTCATGATGTTCCTAAAATCTTAGCAAAGCAAACTCTATATAGCAAGGATAATATATCATGACGAAGTAGGGAATTCAGAGTGCTTCGGTGTTGAAAATCAATTAATATAATTCACCATACAAAAATCTAATAAAAATATGATCTCCCTAATAGGTGCAGAAAAATAATTTGACAAAACTTAACATTTATCCATGATAAAAATTCTCAGTGAACATAGTTCCCTGACCCTTCCTACAGGTTAAGTACTCCTACTTTCTGTTTCCATAGTGTCCTACTATTTTTCTTACAAAACTCACAGTTTATGGCTTAATTGCCTTATTCGTTAGCCTCAGCTAATTTAGGTTTAGTAGAATTTCTGTTAGATAACTAATACTCAATTGATACATTGCTAATAAATGATTAACATCTGGTTCTCGGGTAACTGGGAGCATTAGGATTATTTTAACAAAATGAGAATATACAGGGTTCCTGTCATGGCACAGTGGTTAACGAATCCGACTAGGAACCATGAGGTTGCAGGTTCGATCCTTGGCCTTGCTCAGTGGGTTAAGGATCTGGCATTGCCCCGAGCTGTGGGGTAGGTCGCAGATGTGGCTTGGATCTGGTGTTGCTATGGCTGTGGCATAGGCCGGGGGCTACACCTCCGATTCGACCCCTAGCCTGGGAACCTCCATATGCAGCAGGTGCAGCCCTAGAAAAGACAAAAAAAAAAAGAAAGAAAGAAAAAAGAAAAAAGAGACGTTATAACGCCTCATTCTTATGGAATATTTAGATGGGACAGACAGAGTGCTAAGTGATTTTCAGGCAAAACATTATTTTTTACAACCACCATATAAGAAAGGCACTATTATGATAGTTCCGATTTTACGGATGAGGACATAAAAGCACAGAAAACATCAGCAATGTGCTCCAAACCCCACACGTGGTAAACAACAGACCTGGAACGTGGTCTCAGGCCATCAGATCCTGGAGCGTCCAGTTTGAACGCCCTCCCCTCTGCCCCTCCATCGGAAGAAAGTGCTGGTATGAGAAAGGTAATAGAGGCAAGACGATGTGTTTGACCCCTGCCAGGACAGGTTTAAGCCTTCACATAAAGCATGTATCTGGCTGCTATGTGGAATAGAACACAAATAGTTCTCAGTGCTTGTCCTCAATAAGATTAGACGATAAGTACAAATATGACGTTAACTAACACACGTGGGGAAGCTTTTTTTTGTTTTTTCTTAAAACGCAAATGAGATCTTTTTTATTTCATTTATTTATTTATTTATTTAGCCGTACCCGCAGCATGTCAGGGAGCATTTCTCTGCTATAACTAGCCTGGGTTGGAGGTTTCAAAGACACGTAAGTTCTAAGACCTGTCTTTGAAGATCTCAAAGTCTCTACAAACCTCGACAAATTAAAAAGGATTTTCCAGCTCTTTTTTTCTCCCTGTCTTCTGACCTTATTTCTATTTTGAATCTGTAAACATTAAGTGATAATAAGAAAAAATGTTCCAGTTCCAGTTTTTTCCCCCAGTAAATGAAAATAAAGTTTATTTTCTTCTTGAAAGTTGTGATAATTGAAATGTTTTGAGGTGAGAAGGATTTAGATTCAAGTAAATAAAGCATAAGCAGTTAAACATAGATCTTGTGACAGCTCTATCATATTCCTGACCTTTCCTGAAAAAAAAAAAAAAAAGGATCTGAAAACTCTACATCTGTTCAAAAACCTACATATCTGCTAAAATTGACATTCCAAACCCAACTGTTTCCCTTGGCCAGAGCAGTAAAATTCCATTCACCCAAAATTTCTCATAAAATGACGTAGACTGGTTAAAGATCAGATGGCTTTTTTCTACCACTGCAGCTTTTAAGACACTTACAAGAACATCTTCTCATATATTATGAAGAATGGACCTAAGAAGGGCACTTGTCACAAGAAAAGTACAGAGAGCGAACTACTTCTTAAGGCTTATTTACACCAAACACATTACTAACCACCCTATATCAGGAAATGGGGTTCCCCACGTCAGCACCCACACTGGTTTGTGTATTTACCTTCTGTCAGATCCGTCTGTTGAGCTGACTATGCTAATTTATTTGACCAGCGTCTTGTCAAGGTAATTAGGTTAAAACGGTACCCCCGACTGCTGCTACACGAAGCAAAAATATCTGAAGGGTATGAATGCAGAACGACACATAGCAGCACAAGACATTTTTCAATACCAAACCCAACAAACTAGACAAAAGTGCCTGAGGTACCCAGCATTTTGCTGGGCTAAGGAACCAGAGACAATATATTTTTCAGGGTATTGAATGATAATCAGAAGGAACAGGAACGTCTTTGACACTTTCCGGAAACCGTAAGGGTCTTGATAGGAATGCAAGGAGTGGGTGGTTGCCGACAATGGGAGTTGCAGAGTTGGCACAAAAGATCTTGGAAGAAAGCTAACTTACTTGGAAAGGGCAGGGTCTGGCAAGGTGGGTGTCGAACCTTATTTTGTGGAAGAAAAGCACAGCAAAGCTAACATGCTTTAGAAGCTAGAAGACTCAGAGACAGAATAATGGGAACGTAGGAAGAACAAAGGGCATAAAAGCATATTACTATTATGCATTCTGGGGGGGGGAATGTATTTATCTCTCCAAGAGTTTGATTATGAATATGGAGATGGGTTTAGTGAGAACTGGAAGGACATACTCACCATGTAAACGTTACCATAAAAAAATGGATTTCATTGGTCTTATGTACAAAACAAGAGACGTTAAAATTCTTGTCTTGGTTCAGAATTCTTAAAAGAGGTCTTTGTTTTATTGTATGTACATGTTAAATATCTGCACATATGTGTATCATGTATATGCTACATAGTTAGAAAACAAGCTACTTGCAGATTCTGCTCTGACACATAAAAAACTTGAAAGTCATCACCCTCATCCTCACAAGGAGAAAAAAAAAACCTAAACTAAAACCCCCCTGAAAACCAACAATTCTTTTTCGATCCCTCTGTGAGAGGGCAAACCGTTATCCTCAGAAGTGCTTTTTATGGGACCCAAACTGACACATCTGTTCTCTGAAAGACCTGGGGTAAATTTGAACTTACCTGTTCTTTAAATGCGGTAACTAAGTGACAGGTGGAGTCAGCTAGACAGGGATTCTCATCAAGGAAAGGTTGTTAGGTAATAGATTACATTCCTCTGATGGGTTTTGTAGTATTCAGTTTCAATCTCTTTAAACTTTTTTTTCAACTGGGTTAAGTGGTATTTGCTAGGACAGTTTCTAAATCTGATCTACACTTTCAAGTTCATTTCCATTAAATTGTTTATAATATGATTGCCTATTTAATGCCTGATGAAGGGATGGATGATTTTTATCCCTCATTGTATATGCCCCCCTCTTTTAACCTGCCATCACTAATCTGTCAGTCCCCCCACCCCCGGACCCCCACCCTCTTTGGTCCATTTTGCTAAAGGGTTATTGCTTTTTCTCTGTATTTTCCAACAATTAACTTTTGGCTTTGCTGGTTTTCTCTATTATACATTATTTTCTATTTCATTAATGTCACCTCATATTTCTTTTTTTTTTGTCTTTTGTCTTTTGTTGTTGTTGTTGTTGTTGTTGCTATTTCCTGGGCCAGTCCCGCGGCATATGGAGGTTCCCAGGCTAGGGGTCGAATCGGAGCTGTAGCCACCGGCCTACATCAGAGCCACAGCAACACAGGATCCGAGCCGTGTCTGCAACCTACACCACAGCTCACGGCAACGCCGGATCCTTAACCCACTGAGCAAGGGCAGGGACCGAACCCGCAACCTCATGGTTCCTAGTCAGATTCGTTAACCACTGCGCCATGACGGGAACTCCCACACCTCATATTTCTTACTTCCACTTTCTTTGGTATTTATTTGCTGTTCTTTTATGATATAGACACTTACATCATTGTTTTTTTTAGACTTATAGCTTCTAACCTATAAATATAAGGCTATATATAAAATCCTCTCTGAGCACTGATGCATTTTTCTTTGTCATTAGTTCAAAATATTTCTGAATTTCCTTTATGCCTCTTAAACCATGAGTTATTTTCGAGTGTATCACTTAATTTCCAAGCAGTTGGTAATGGGCTATAGCCTTTCTTTCTTTCCTTCGTTTCTTTCTTTCTGTGTTTCTTTTTTTCTTTGGTACGTTCCTTAATAATTTCTAGCTTAGTTCCACTGAAGTCAGAAAATGTAATCTGAACTTTTTATGTCTTTCAATATTTGTTGAGGTTTGCTTTATGGTCTAGCAATAACTTCTATAACTTTTTTAGTAAGTATTCTATATGCTGGAAAGGATTAAATTCTCTATTTTGGAGGTGCCAGTTTCTTTGGGTTGCATCTATGTGTCAATTAGATAAACATTTTAAATTGTATTTCTCAAATCTCTATTCTTTGATGTTTTTCTCTTTTTCCTGTTAGTCCTTCAAGGAGATATATTCAAATCTCCATATGTCGAGATTTGTTTGTGGGTTCTTTTTTAAAATTTCTCCACTTATTTGACCAAACTTTTGTTTGATAGCTTTTAAAATAGCTATTGGTAAATGACGATTTTGAACTATGAAATATTCCCTTTAGCCTAACTTATTTATCATAGTGAACGGTACCTTTTTATTTCTAGTATATATATATATTTTTTTTTTGACTGAACATCTATTATGCTTTGTATTACTAAAGATATGTATCAGCTTTTCTTTGGTGTTTGTACTATGTATCTACTTCTGTCCTTTTACTTTCAACATTGTGAGCAGCATATAATTAAATTCTGCTTTTTGTGCCTAGTCTGAAAACATTGGTCTTTTTCTTAAAAAATTTATTCAATTTAATGTAATGTAATTATTGACTTAGTTAAGTTTATATCTTTCATTTCACTATTTTTTTTTAATTGACCCATTGGCCCTATACTCACTTTATCTTTCATGACTTTTCTTGGGTTAATGAAACTTCTGAAATTATTTTATTTCCCCTTGCTCATTATATTTTTTGGATCACTCTTTTAGTTATTAGAGAGTGCCACATGTATCCTTGATATATTACATTCTTTAACAATATTTTTTACACATTTAAAAAAATAATTTAGAACCTTAGAACAGAACACATGAATTCCATTTACCCTCTCCTGTTTCTTTTTTTTTTAAACGATGTGATTTCTTTTTCCAGTTTCATTGAGATATAATTGACATACAGCACTGCATAAAGTTAACGTGCACAACATAATGATAGAACTTACATAAATCATGAAATGGGGACCAGAATACGTTTAGTGACTATTTGGGAGTGGATTGCTGGATCATGGGGTAGTTCTACGTTTTTAATTTTTTGAGAAATCTCCATACTCTTTTCCACAGTGGCTTCGCTAATTTACATTCCCCCTTTTTCCCTGGTCATGCACGGGGGTTCCCTTTTCTCCACATCTCCCCAGCACTTGGTACTTGTCTCTTTGATGATGGTCATTCTAACAGGTAAGAGGTGATTTCTCATTGTGGTTTTGATCTGCATTTCTCTGATGATAAGTGATGTTGGGCATTTTTCACGTACCTGTTGGCTGTCTGTATGTCTTTTTTGAAAAAGTGCCATTCAGGTCATCTGCCCATCTTTTAACTGGATTGTTTGGGTTTTTTTGATGTGGTGTCATATGAGTTTTTTGCATATCTTGTGATTTTTAAATATTGGGTATCCTGTACAAAGAAATGTATATTCTCAGACTCTAGTCCACGTGAAGAATCAGGGGATGCCCCCAGGAGAAGACCAACGCTATGCTCCCAGCTTGCCTTTCAGAGGTTCTCCCCACTCTCTCGTTCTGCCCCTTGAGTCCTCATCACCTCCACAGTTCTTGATGACTGTACAGGGATGATTGTTGGATGTTGTCTGGCTTTTCCAGTTGTTTCCAATGGGATTGTTGTTCTGCCACTAAATTCTATATCCTGGACAAAAGTAAATGTTCTGCTAATACCATTTTAATTCTGATAGTGATTTGAGGGAAAGATGCTATCGTTCTTCACATTCAGAGCTGAGAACACATCCTCAGAGAAACCAAACAACTTACCAAAGAACACAGTTCCCTTGACCAAGGTTCTTCGAAGGATGGCCAAGTCTTGATTCCATCCCAGATCCATCTTACACAAGAATCAGGGTTCTCAAGCACTAGGCTGCATTTCTTCAGTATTTCATTCTCGACGTGGAATTCTATCTAGAAATAAAGTAGCTGCCTCATTTCCAAACCAAGCCCCTGCAGAGTCCCGGCACTAAGAAAGAGGAAGGAGTTAAAATACCGTATCGATGGTAAGAATCCATCTGAGGATTTTTCTGTTTGAACTTTGTTTCTTGGAACTAGCCATGCCCTATGCATTTCTGAGTTTTTGCCCATCTCTTCTGAGTTTTTTTCTTCACTTGCCTTCTTCTTGTCATTCTCCATCATCATTTATCAAACTTCATGGTTATTGCCTTTTCACTTGTCTGTCTTCTTTGCCAGACTCTTAAGTTCTGAACCCATCTTACGCACTGTAGTATCTCCAATGTTGGGTATATAAAGCACTAAATAGGAGTTTCTGTCGTGGCTTAGCGGTTAACGAACCTGACTGGCATCCATGAGGATGCAGGTTTGATCCCTGGCCTCACTCAGTGGGTTAAAGATCCAGCGTTGCTCTGAGCTGTGGTGTAAGTAGGAGACACAGCTCGGATTCTGCATTGCTATGGCCCTTGCGTAGGCTGGCAGCTACAGCTCCAATTGGACCCCTAGCCTGGGAATCTCCATATGCCACGGGTGCAGCCCTAAAAAGAGAGAGAGACAAACAAACAAAGAAAAACACTAAATAAATGAATGGGTGATTCAGGGCTGGAACAGTTTTCTCCCATTCTTATCTAAACCTACCCTGATTTTGTTTTCAACTGCTCTGAGCTCTTCATAAGAAAGCACTCTAAAAAATTATAATCATATGCCTAGATGGCCGGGTTTAATAAGGACAAGAAATGTAAAAGATAATCAGATAAATTTGAATTTCAGAGAAATAAAGGGTAGTGTTTTGTTAGAAATATGGCCCTAGATATATAATATTTTGTAATATTTAATATCTATATAATGTTTGGGCCATTTTGATTAAAAGTCTATTCATTGTTTGGAATTCAGATTTAGCTGAGCTTCCTATATTTTATCTGACAATCCTACTCAGGCCCCCAGAGCTGTTTCCAGGTTACTGGAACACAAACACAATTAGATAACATGGATAACTGCCTCCATCCTGAGTTCTCTTCAGTAAATTTCTGCTAAGGACTCCCCTTTAAAAAACCAAACGAACAAACAGAAAAACGAATCCATCTGAGTACCACAGTTATGCTTGTTGTTCATGATCCTGCGTCAGTGTACACAGTGTGTTATTTGCTCGCAAAAGACTCTTGGGTCACTTTCCACATTTCCCCAGAATTCAGAGTTGAATGTGATTTTTTATGCTTCCTCTCTTCCCAAATAGAAATCTTGACTTTTTAATCTGACATACTTGGAATTCTTTAAGATGAGAAGGTTTATAGAATTTAATGTCATTATGAGAAGTTTGAAATAGCTTTTCTTAGATCAATCTGTGGCAGCTTATGCTCAGCCTTTTTATGAAAAAAATATGTATTTCATGTTGTAAGCTTGCATTATGAAGATTTAGAGATCAGATACAAGGAGTTGCGTGTCTCTTATAGTGTCCGTGAACCCCCTGCAGCTATTTTGTGAATGCCAGAATACAAATTTAGGACTATAAATGGGAAGATTTTTTTTCCATAGTTAAAGTAAAAACATAGCACCTAAAATTAATACGACTATGTTATTACAAAGCTCATGTACATGCTCATATTCTTTATTATTAAATCATGGTGCTACTTACTGTGTATAAACATATAAAATAATACTTTGGAAGCACATAGAAGTTAATGGAGAGTCTGGAAAATTGGTAGCTTCCTGTTTTCTAAGGGCAGAAATTCTAAGAGGGGCTTCTTTTTGCCCAGAACTTTAGCTCTCTGCTCACTGTTATCTGAAATTCTTTTGGCAAGGATAAATTCTTTCATTTTACCTTTTTTTTTGGAAGATGGGAATTTAAAAGGACATGCCACCTCATCCAGTTGTATTTACATTCTAAGCTGTATGTGGCTGATAGAAAGTGGGAAGCAAGGATACCCCCAGGTATTCAGAATATACCCAGTGTTCCAAGTGGCTTCCTTATGTCAGACATGTGTCTTCCTTCAGTGTTTGGGTCTTTGGGGAAAGAAAGGATGTGGCATCCTCAGCCCATTGCTTTAGTTGTAAGAGAATGAATCACTCCTGTTGCAAAAAGCCAATATATCCATATATCCAATGTATTGAAGTATACATATACATATATATATATATTTTCTGAATTGAGAAGTCAATTAGAAAGTTATATCTTCTCTCAGATGAATACAGTTGTGAATAAAATTGGATGAATCAAAGACAAGAGTTACCCAGGAGAAAAAGTGAGATTTCCAAGAAAAATGATTGAATGATAGATGCTAAAGAAAGAAATGCCCCTATGGTTATGGGTCAGAAATATGCATGGCTCTCGTTGAAGCTTTGCTAGGAGACAGAAATCAGGACCTGAGTAGTACACAAGATGCTTTAGGTTAAGAATTTAAGGGCAGCACGGAGAATTTACCTAAAAGAAAGAGTTTGCAAAAAGCAGCTATTCATGTTTTTAATCTAAAAATAAAACATTTTCTCACTTCTTTAAAAAGTTATTTAAAAATTCAAGTTTTTCAATATTGCAGACTGAAACTTTAACCACTCATGGTGCTCATGTTCGGGTTGCTTGATGTTCTCTTAGCATTTTGTGTGTCTCAGGGCTGTTTCAGATTCCCCTATAAACTTTACAGGGGTCCTTCTGTGATTAGGATAGTAGTTCTCATAGCCCTCATTTTACCTTTAAGCACTCAGCTAGATCTAGTCTTGCTTCACTCTTTTTGTAGCAGAGAGATGCTTTTGAAAATATTTTAAGAATTCGTGCAACCAGAAATACAATTATACCGTAGCCTAAATATCTCCACTTTGCTATAACATGACTAAAATCCTAGAGGTACACATTTTATCATATTTAAGTCAAAAAGCATTGTGTACAAGTTCAACAGATATTTGCATTTTAGAACCTATTGATGGTACTACAGTCAGGGAATGCAGAATAAATAATATAACATTGAATGTTCATCATCAAACAGATTCAGAATCTGGGGTGATGTATATAGAAATAGCATATGGCACATTCTACTCAACACGCTGGAAGAAAGATTACAAAAGTTCAGTGGAGTGTGAGAGTTCCTCTTGTTGGAAATGAGGGAGAAGGTCATGTTTGATTTAGGTCTGGAATTGTATGCAGAATATTGGGGCGTGGTCATGTTGGGGAACGTAGCCCAGATGAAGATCGTAAGAGTATGTAGGGGCAGTCACATGGGAGGCAAGCTGAATGAACAGAATGAAGTCAAGTGCAAACATAGAATATAGGAGGGTCATGCGTGTTAGTTTTTGCAGCAAATTCCAAACCTCAGTGGCCCAACAAATTTATGTCCTGTTCACATCACAGTTCCATGAATTGTTTGCAGGCAGCATTACACATGACCACTCAGGAAGGCTGAGACCTTCCATTTTGATATGACGTCCTCTTTTAAAAATTTTATTTTATTTTAGTGGAGTATAGTTGACTTACCGTGTTGTGTTAGTGTCAGGTGTACAGCCACATGAATCGGTTATACATATCCATATATCCATTCCTTTTCAGATTCTTTTCCCATGTAAGTTATTACACAGTGTTGAGTAGATCTCCCTGTGCTATACAGCAGGTCTTTGTTATTCATCTGACCCATAGATAGCAGGGTGTATGTGTTATTCATCCTTTTCTAGGGTCTCTGCAAGGAGTTCAGCTGGCCCGCAGTCCAAGAGATTAAAATAAAAAAGATATCACTCATAAGTCTTTAGAGAGCAGACCTCGATGCACTGTAGATCATTTTGGACCACATTCCTTCAACCAGAGCTTAGCACATGGTACCACCTAGAAGCCAGCTGGTTAGGGAAATGACATCCTCCTGAATGTCCAAGAGTAAAAGCAAATGATGTATTGAACACACAGTGTTTTCTCTGCCACAGGAAATGAGAGCTGATAAAGCTAGAAAAAGATGGATTGAAATCACAGGAAGCCTTGAATGTCAAGTCTAAATATCTTTACTGCTATTTCTGTTTCTTCTGCATCACATAGATTCTACCCGTCACCTAAGATTGGTGACTAAAATCATTATGTAATGATAGCAAAGTGGCTGGAAATTTTTCATGTAATTAAAGCTAAGAAAGAACACATTGTACGTGAGGCTATTATCCCTTCTTTTAGAAATCCTAATCAGCAAATACAGATATTTTAAGTTGATTATCACTCCATAATGATTCTTTTCATATCAATTTACTGATACTGATTCCTCTCTCCTTTCTCTATATCCTAACGTAAATTTCTTTTTTAACTCAGTAAATTTCATTACATTTATAGTTGTTCAATGATTATCACAACCCAATTTTATAGCATTTCAATCTCAAACCCCCAGCCCATGCCCCTACCCCAATACATTTGTAATATTTACATTGTTCTAATAAACAGGCATATTTTCATGTCTTATCACTGCCATAATTAAATATTAAGATAGAGCCCTCAATAAGCTATTCTTTTATTCCTACCCAAATTTATGCCCAATTCTTTGAAGAGAGCAAGCCCTCAATAAGCTCATGAATAAATGACTTCGTAAGAAGGGATCTGTGGTATTAGAACCACCTATTTTGGTATCAACAGAATTTTTTACTGCCTTGTGACACTTATGGAAAGGGAGAAAAAGATGCCAAATGCGTTTAAGCAGCAAACCTTTAAGGAGCACTTCATATATGTCAGGTGTTATAATGTGACTTAGGAAATCAAAATCAAACAGGAGAAAACTGAAAATAAAACAAAGAATGATGAAGCAGATGAAAAGATGTCTGTTGATATTTCAGACCAATGTTATAGCCCAAGTCATTTCAAACACTCAATTTCTTTTTCCCAAGCCTTCTTCTAGATTCTACAGATTCCTGTCCACAATGTATTAACTGATTTTTTTTTTTTAAGGCACCATCACTGGGGAAGAAATTGTGTGTGTCTTATTATTTCCAGTGAGGAGCCATCCATGACTGAGCGTTTGGGCTGTGCCTCTGCTGATAATAACATAAGGGTATTGGAAAGGGAACAAGAAATGGAAAAGAAATTGGTGATATAGACTTCAACTTCCAGAAGTCAAACAAGGTTGCCTTTCCTTGCATGTTTCAAAACTTGGATTAAAAACAGGGTCTGTTTTTTTGTTTTGTTTTGTTTTCTATTTCATTCTTTGATGTGCACTCTAGCTTTTTTTTTTTTTTTAAATTGGATAGAAGCCATTTCCTCATAGAGAAACGCTTAGTTTGACAGCTTGAATCACACTCAAGTTCATGGTTGCTGACTCTGCTACCATTTAACTAACTCCTTAGCTGTGTTATTTTCCCCACTTTCTATTGACATTGTGGTCTGCCGGCGAGTCATATTTCTGGTAGTCCTATCAAGTCAGGTAGACATGTACTTTGTCAAGGTCATTACTATATGGGTGTTATCATTATTATGATATTGAAGAAAAGATATGACAAAAGATAAATTCTCTAAGAGAGATTTGGCTTATGCAAGAGATTATCTCCTTTGGAAAGACAGATTATTTGAGGAATATTTCCTGATCGGAGAGTTCTATAATGAGAAATTTAAAGGCCATGCTGAAATTCAGGAGACACACATGATAGGTGTGAGTCTTAAAAAAGAGCACACCTCTCAAAGAATGCTGTTAGGAAAGTTAGAGGCTAAACTATCTAAGCCTTGGAGAAAAGTGAGAGAAAGGATTATTTCGGTAAAGAAGGTCCCCAGACCTTCTGCCAATTCCAAACTAGAGCTAAAACTCAATGTCAGTATGACTCCTTCGTTTCCTTTACTGAAAGATTACCTGATTGCTAATTTCTTCCAACCTCAAAAATGTTTTCTTTCTTTCCTTTTTAAAAATCCTTCTGTCACAATTATATTTAGACCCTGAGTCATTTCATGTACTACAGTAATGCCGATTTCTCAAAACTGACCTCACTAGCCTGTAGCTTCAGAAACAGACCTGGTTATTATGTTCAAATATCTCTCTTTTTTTTTTTTTTACTTGATACAGTTTATTGAGGGTTTATATATATATATATATATTTTTTTTTTTTTAATGGCCACACCTGTGACATATGGAAGTTCCCAGGTCAGGGGTCAAGTCAAAACTGCAGCTGGAGCCCTACGCCACAGCTATGGCAATGCAGGATTCAAGCCATATCTGCGACCTACTCTGCAGCTCATGGCAAAACCTGATCCTTAACCCAGGGAGGCCAGGTATTGAACCCGCATCCTCACAGACACTATGTTGGGTTCTTAATCCACTGAGCCACAACAGGAACTCCAATTTATCGAGTTTTTATGCTAAGACTATGCAAAGTGCTTTTGTATATATTACATACATTATTTCAGTTGGTCCTTACAATAATTATAGAAAGTAGGTGATACTAGCTTCATTCTACAGATGAGAAAACTGAAAGCTGGGGAAATTATGTAGCTCATCTAAGATCATGCTGTTAGTAACTGGCAGTCCAAAGCCGGTGTACTTCAGCATTGGTCTATACTGGCCAACAGGAAAAGGTAGGAGCCTCCCACACGTTTTCATATTCATTAATTTGGGGATTTATGGACATTCAGGAGCTATCTTTTGAATATTAAAAGTTTATAGTAATATGAATTGTTTACTCTCTCTTTGAATTATTGCCAAACCGAAATCCTCAACCAAACACTCCTCTCTAAAATTCAATCCAGTGTATCATTTCCTCCACTTCCAAATACTGAGAGCCTTTTCTCATTCTCTTTCTTTTCTTCTTTTTTCCCTTCTCATTTATGGATGTTTCTCTTTTTGGAAAGTCACCCCTAAAGCCAGCGAGGTGAAGATGCCTCAGGCTGGGGGGGAAAGAGTAGTACTGAGTATGGGTGGGCCTAGAGCTGGATCTATCTTGCTCCCAGGGTGGGGTGTGTTGGAGACTGAGTGGGTGAGGTCTTGGTACTGAGTGGGGGACCATCTACGGGATAGGAGTGCCCAGTGCTAGGAAGTCATCTTTGCAAGGTATAGTACAGGGAAATCTCTCAATAGTTTGTAATAACCTATATGGGGAAAAAAGAATGGAGATATATAATATATATATATATATATATATCTCCATTATATGTGTGTGTATATATTATATATATGTGTGTGTATACATATATATATAAAACTGGTTCACTTTACTGTATACCTGAAACTAACAGAACATTGTAAGTCAACTATACTCCAATAAAATTAATAAAAACAAAACTTAAAAAGCTGTGTGAAGGTGAACCGGGGCCGAGATGCGTGTGCCTTGCAAGTGAGTCTGCATGGGGCTGGGAAGAGGGGATCCTGTTTACCAAAGTTGGAGCCGTGTGAGCAGGGTGATCCCAGAGGGCTGCCCATCACAGAGTTTTGAAGCCCAGAATGGGCAACAGGGCTTCCTCCTTAGGGACCAGCTCAGCCCAGTGTTTCCGAGCCTGGGAAAGACGGAGATGTGGTGGTGGCCCCCGTAGGGTGTTGGAGCCAGAGCAGGGTAAAAGCAGGTACTGCTGGGATTGGTGGGGACAGTCCGATGGTTAAAAGAGACTGGTACCTATAGGAAGATTTATCCAATAAGTAAATAAGGATAATGAGAGTCATATTCACCAAAGCCAGAGAAGAGAATTACAAATAGACAAAGAGGAAAAGAAAGAGAGAGAAACACACAAACAAAAACAAGAACAAAAGCAAAGAAACAAAAAAGGAATGAGCCCTATGATGCTGATGTGGAATTGGAAATACTGGTGTGAACGCAACATATATGGGTAGATCCAGAATAGAGATAGTAAAAATTGTGTTAAATATGACTCCAGGAACATATTAAAATTTGATAAGGAAATGGAAAATGCACATGTCTATAAATAACCTTCCTACAAAGAATTAATTACATAGTAATGAAAAAGTAATTTACACTAGAAAAGTCTAACAGATACCCCCTAAATGAAGTGATCGAATTTAACACTGCAGTTTGGGGGAGTTCCCATTGTGGCACAGTGAAAATAAATCTAAATAGTAGCTATGAGGATGTGGGTTGGATCCCTGGCCTCACTCAGTGGGTCGGGGATCTGGTGTTGCTATGAGCTCTGGTGAAGGTTGCAGACGTGGCTCGGATCCCACATTGCTGTGGCTGAGACATAGGCTGGCAGCTGTAGCTCCGATTCAACCCCTAGCCTGGGAACCTCCACATGCTGCAGGTGCACCCTAAAAACAAACAAACAAACAAAACATTGCCGTTTGGGGACATGTCAAAAAATCCGTGTGTGGTACATTAGAAGATGGAATGAGAAAATCATATGACAATTAAAATTTCTGCCAAAGGTACATAACCTGACTACAGCCACGCAGGGCTGTCAGGGAGAACCCAACTGAGAAACAATCTACTGAATAACTGGCTTGGGCTCTTCAAACGTCAAGAAAATGAAGGAAGGACTAAGAAACTCTTGCAGTTTGAAGGAATCTAAAAAGAAAGGGCAATAAAGTGCAGCGCCTGCTCCTGGACACGGTCTGTTCACCAAAAAAGGCATTGAGAAAGTTGGATGGGGGTCAGAGAATTACATTACTGTATTGATGTTAATTTCCTAATTTTCCTGCTTGTGTTTTCATAACATCCTCATTTGTAGGAAACACAACCGGAGTATTCAGAAGTGAAACAACCACAACGAAGATGGTGTCAGTGTCTCTAAGGCATGTGTTAGGCACATATATTGGCCTAATTTACTTTTAAAACTTACTGCAAACACACATATCTTACTCTCCGACCCTTGTTACAGATCTTATAGTACTACTTTTGTTTTGCAGATGCAGTGTTATTTGATATTTCTTCATCTTTTCTCCTTGGAAAACATTTGCTCATTAAATATTTGCAATTAAAAATAAGTATTAAAATATTTGCAAATGATATGACTGACAAGGTGGTTAATATCTAACACATATAAACAGCTTCTAAAATTCAACATCAAAAAAAAAACCCAAAAGAAAAACAAATAAACTGGTCGAAAAGTGGACAGAAGAGCTGAGTAGACATTTTTACAAAGAGGAACACAGATTGGCAACAGGCGTCTGAAAAGATGCTCAGCATCACCAGTCATCAGGAAAATGCAAGTCAAAACCGAAATGAGATATCACCTCATATCTCAGAATAGCCATCATCAAAAAGAACACAAATAACAAACATTGGCAAAGATGTGAAGAGAGGGGAACCTTGGTACACTCTTGGTGGGAATAAAAATTGGAGCAGCCACTGTGGAAATAATAGGAAGGTCTCTCCAAAAACCAAAAATAGCGCTACCATATGACCCAGAAATTTGAATCCTGGGTATATAGCTGAAAGAAAAAACCAAAAACCGAAAAACTATTTTGAAAAGTTGCATGCACTCAAGTGTTCACAGCAGCATTATTTACAATTGCCAAGCTTTGAACTCACCTTAAGTGACCATCGACAGATGAATGGATAAAAAAGATGTGGTATAGATTCACGGTGGACTATTCGCCAAAATGTTGTCTTTTGCAGTAGAAAGAATAGACTTGGAGGGCATTATGCTAAGTGAAGTATGTCAGAGAAAGAGAAACACTGTATGGTATTTCTTATATGTGGATTCCAAAAAATACAACGGAATAACGCAGATAGTAAGAAAGAAGCAGACTCGCAGACAGAACAAACTAGTGGTTATCAGTGGGGGAGGGGGAAGGAGGGAGGGACAAAGTGGGGGGGTACAAACTATTAGGTATAAAACAAACTAGAAAGATGTGTTGTACAACAGAGGGAATATAGTCAATATTTTCAAATAGTTATAAATGGAGTATAACTTCAAAAATTTTTGAATCACTATATTGTACACCTATAATTTATATAATATGGTACACCAACTATACTTCGATTTAAAATTAAAAAAAAAATCTGACTCAATGATACCCAGCTTGTAAACCAGCTTGTGTCAAATGCATCTTATAATCCTCTCTCCTCATTAGAGACTTCGCATTCTCTTTAAAATAGTAGTTAACCCTGCTATTGCATTGTAATCATTTGTTTATGGCTCTTTTCTCCCCTAGGATGTAAGAGGTTTTTTTGTTTTTTTTTTCCTTATTGACATATTGTTAAATTCCCAGTACTATTGCCTATAAGATTTGACATGTAGTATGTGTTCAAATATATTTTAAATAAACGAGTGAACCTTTTGTGTTGACCTGAAGTGTGACAGCAAAGCCCTTCCATCTGTGACAGCAAGGTTTTAATTAGATGAGTGTGTAGATATACGGCTCAGCAAAATCGTGGATGTCAGCAAGCTTTTGAACATAGATGGTACTTCATAATGTATTTTAGTCCTTTCTGCTTGAAGATCATAAGGAAATCCACTGCTTTGTCTCCTGACCTGCTGCCAACAGCTGTCATCTCCTTGATTTTCCCCTCCTGGTTCCTTTCACCACCACAAATGAATCAAGAGATCGGGGTCCCCTCCCTTGCCAGCCTGGGTTTGCGGTGGCCAGTGGTTCTTAAGCTTGATCTTGCATCACAGTCACCTAGATGGCTTGTTAAAACACAGGTTTCTGGGTCCCACCCCGAGAGGGTCGGGGCCGATCCACCTACTTGCATCTCTTAAACGTTCGCAATTGATGCAGCACTGCTGTCCTGGTGACCACCTGTGGAGAACCACTGGTCTAGTTGTTTCTCCATAAACCTGAGGTCAGCTAATTCTGGACAGGACTTACATCATTAATCCTGAGTCAACAGGAAAAAGGGAAGACTATGCCCCGCCCCACCCCGCCCCACCCCGCCCCCGCCGGGCGCATGACCTTCAGGTCAATCATAGTTTCTCAGGTCAATCATAGTTCCCCAGGCGATCATGTTCACTGGGTAAACAAAATTGATAAACCCTACACAACATCCCCACTCCTCCAGCATCCCCAGATTGTCCCACCAGATCTTGATTTAATCCCACAACAGACTTCTAACAGCCCAAACTCTGTTCTCATCACTGCCTCCCCAGCCTAGTGAGTTCCCTGTGTTCTTGGGCTCTGCCATCCTCTGCTGTGGTGGGTCAGAAAGCACCCCAGTACAAATATGAAACCGATCTCACATGTCTTCCTTCTCCTCCAAATCACAGCCTTGCTCTGCAGGAAAACAGTTACTTCTTTTTTTTTTTCTTTTTTCCCAGACTGAGAGAAAGCCTAGTACCAGTTACTCTGTCAAGGATGGTGGCAGAAATCTGACATTAGATTTTAATTCTTTATGTGTTCTGTTACTGCTTTATATTTTTTCATGTTTACCCCCTTTTGGGGGAGGTAATTTTATCAGTTTGGAAGAAGGAGACTTTGTACTCTTGGTTGTCTCTGCCATAGTCCATGAGATGTCTCCAATTATTATTTTACTTATTTATTTTAAGGAAAGGTTGACAATTGTATCTGCAGTATTATTTGCATGTATTTATAGGAAATGGAATCCACTGGGTATAAAATGTGTTTTCCAATTCATGTTCCTCAAAAGGCTATGGATAATTTTCCTTATAATTTCTTTTCAAATTTAATGATGTTTAAAAACCTGAGAGACCTGCCTAATTTTTTTTCCTGGGATGTAACCTGTTTTCGCTACCTAGCTATTGATAGGATTCTTTCTCTGCCTCCTCAAATATTTTTATGCATATATCTGGGTCCATGTTAGTTTAATGATTTTTTTGGCAGGTGAAAAATCCTATCAATTTTTATACACAAATCTTTCTTTGACTTAGGTAATATTGTGTCCATTATATCTTTGTTGCTTCTTCTCAAATGTCTTTTCCTTCTAGCTATTAAACAAATACAAAACCTTTGAATGTTGGGTCTTCTTGTTTTACCCTTCATAACCATCATTTCTCTACTATTGTTTTTCTGTACATTCTGATTCACTTTCTTGATGAGTCAGTCTTTTAATAACTACTTTTCCTATAGATCTTCATGATACTATTGACTTTTTAATTTCCTTACAAAGTTTCAGCATGCCTTTCCATCACCTTCTTTATTTCATCCTGATGACCTCTCATGTCTGTATTTTACTTATAGCTGGCTATGCTATTTTGAACAAAAAGGGACTTTACCATATAGGAGAAAGTAGAAATATAAAGACAGGTTAGAAATGAAGTGAATCAATATGAAAAGATCAATGAAAACGTATAGCCATTAAATCTTTCAGAAGCAAATAGACATAAAGAGAAAAAGCTGAGTTTGTCATCACAAAAAAGTAGGGTGTGGATGTTTTACTAAATGGAAGAAAAATTCCCACTGACATTGTTCAAAGCCTGATCCACTGATTGTTGCCTTGACATTTGCCCTATGTTTTAAGGATTATTATAGTCAAGTAATACTTACGGTCTGGCTGATAAAAACGGAAACTGTAAATAAAGCAAATGGTTTAAGTGGCCAAACTATATGTGGTCCAAAGCTCCATCCTGGTTGTTTCTTTGATGTGTCCACTTGGGTAGGCTACGGTACCCAGTTATTCAAAAAAATACTAATGTAGGTGTGGCTGCAGATCTAAGTGACTTTAATTTAATGAAGTAGGATTCTCCTGGATCCTCTGTGGGGCCTGGTTGAATCAGCTAAAATGCCTTCAAGGCAAAGCTTTCCCAAGAAGACATTCAGCCTGTGGACAGTAGCCTGTGAGTTGAAGCCTGTCCACAATATTTTCTTAATCCTTTCCTCCTGCCCCAGCCTACGAATTTCAGACTGTCCCAACTGTTCCGTGAGCAATTTTTTTGGTATGATTATTTCTGTGTCTGTCTGTCTCCCTCCCTCATATATAAATATCGGCATATATTGTATTATATTTTACATATGTATGTGTGTGCATGTGTATAGACAGATAATTGATATTACATAGATAGATCCATCATTTTTCAACCAGAAGAGGAGAATGTACATGTGACTGATTCATCCATCTTGAGGGAAGGTCTTGGGAAGAGGATTTTTGGTTTGGAGTTAGGTTTTTATTTTTTTAATTTATTTATTTTTTGTCTTTTTAGGGCCACACCTACGGCATATGGAAGTTCCCAGTCTAGGGGTCAAATCAGAGCTGCAGCTACCGCCTGCACCACAGCCACAGCAACACAGGATCCAAGGCACATCTGTGACCTATACCACAGCTCACAGCAATGATGGATCCTCAACCCACTGAGCGAGGCTGGGGCTCGAACGTATGTCCTCATGGATACTAGTTGGGGTCGTTAGTACTGAGCCACAATGGGAACTCTTGGAGTTAGGTTTTTAGAGAAAGGCAGCATGGTTGTCCTACAGATAGCAGCTGAAGTTCTGAAGAGAAAAACCAGGGTCAGTAATAAAAGGGTTGAATTACATCTGCCTTCTTGAGAGCTTCTTGGGGACTATATCTGTGGTTTCTCTACCTGATTTTGAGGGAGTCAGTGTAAATAATAGCAGCTGATGGATCTACTCACTGACCCCAGCTCTTCTGCCTGGTGCTACATGTACAGATGTTTTATGGGAGAAGAGCTGGTAAAAATACAACATGCCATTGCTTATTTTAAATGGTAACGCATCACAAAATAAATGACTATAGAAAAAAGTACCATTTTTGATATAATAAATGATATGGAAAATGACAATCATGTGACAGATTTTCCCATTGAGCCGTCTGTGAAACTATTTGACCCATTGATAATGGTCTCTTTAGGTTCATTAACTTAAAATTTCATTCATGAGACGTAGTGAAATGAGCCCTACCAATGTATGTTAATTATTGAGATATGAGTTTCTATAAGCTCATTAATTTTCAGAAGTTATTTAGAAACCCTCAGGGGTTCCATTAAGCCCATGCTGAAGCCATATTCTCTGGGCAGGAAGCAAGGACTGAGCAGATCAATTCTATTTATATAACTTAGAGGTTTGGGGTCTGCCTTGAATGTGAAGTCCAACTCTGCTGTTTATGTGAACTAGTTATAAAAACTGTGCCACAACATTGTCATCTGCAAAAAAGTCAGGTAATATTCTAGATTTGAGTGCTGCATAGATTAAATGCATAGAGGCAAAGCCTTAAAAGATGTGAAATACATCCCTTGCGTTGTTTTCTAGGACTTCTGTAAGCTTTCATTTGCAAAGGAAAAAACGTTCCTTAGTTCTAAAGTTATATTCATCTGTGTACATTTTCATCATGCGGCAAGTCTATCAGCGTTTTTCATGTGTTTGTTTTTCTAATGGTCCTCCAGTGGATGCTGGAATCTCTACTGGTTTTAGCAACACATCCCAATATATCTCTAGGTTTGTCTAGTTAAGCTCCTGATAGGTGGAGAGGATGAGAGAGAGATAGAGAGATAAGGAGACAAAGAAAGTGAGAGAAAGCCAAGAAATTACCATCATACTGATTTTGAGAAGTCTTAGGAAGGTAGATTAGTGCCATAATATCAGTAAATTTTTTTCATGGCCTCTGTAAACCAGAAAGAAACCCATTTCTCAGTTGTCATCTCGGTCCTCATGAATAATTTTCGATAATAGTCTAGAAGATGAAAACAGATCCCATCCCCCCTCGAGAATTAATTTCATATGTTCATATCATAGGGATTTTCTTGATCTTCATGGTGGAAACACCCACGCTTGCCTTTCTTTCAAAGCTATTTGTTTGAGGCAACAGATATGTATCCAGCAGCATAGCTAGATATGTTGTATTAAGGCATCTTAATTAAGGAATCAACTTCTCAGTGGCTTAAAACAGTAGAGATGTATTTCATGCTCTGCTATTTCATGCCTGGTCCCCAGGACTGAGCGCCTCCATCTGGTCTTCCACGTTAACACAGGCTTCGGGCTTGCACCGTCTTGGACTCAGGGGACGAGGGGGTTGAGAATGATTCATCAGTGCCCCCATCTCATTGTGAAAATAAGTCACATGGCCGCTGAATTTCATAGGCTCTGGGAAGCACAGTCTTGTGTGTCCCCAAAGCAAAAAACCAGCCAACCTGCTGAGTAGCACCAAGAACTACCACGGCGACCGCTGCCGTCTAACCAGCCTTCATCTTCAATGTCATCACAAACCAGTAGAGTAGGCAACATGGGATTAGAGAAACCTATTATTTGTGTAATATTTAACACTTTATCTCTATGTGTAATTTCCGTTGAGTGATGCCTTGTTTCACCTAACAGTGATTTCTGAACAAAATTACTGTTTATCTTTTATTCTGGAGAGCCTACAAATGAAATTTTTTACATTTTATTAAGCTCAGTTGAGTGATCCTAGGCATCATTCTTACCATTTTCTTTTCATACTTTGAATTTTGTTCAATTCCACACCAAAGTAGCAGACTACACTTACATAATTGGAACACAGAGAGAACATTCAGTGGACATTCATCTATTGGGAAAAATCCCTGTAATTTTTTTTTTTTTAGTCTTCACTGTCATTAAACATCAAAAATTACTATAGCATATTCTAATTTTTGGATATTCTATTCTTTGGACAATAATAGAAGAAAAATAAATCATACATTTTACAAAAATGTTGCCAACACACTTATGGGCAACTCAGTTGACAAAAATCTAGTTTAGATAAGTGCTTCTGATATGGAGGATATGTATTTTACTACTTAAAATATCATCATGCAGAAAGCAGAAGAAAGTACATCACAGGCTTGTTTGTAACAATGAAGTGATAACAAAATTATTGCCTCCAGAATGTTTACCCTTATACATAGACTGACAATAAATATGGTATACATTTGTTTATAAGAAGTACAACATCAACACCCCTATAGAATGAGTGTAATCCCTGTTTCCCACAAAATCAGCTATAAGCACTTTGATTCTAGTGTCAGTGTGTCTGTCTGATAAGGAATTCTTTAAGGGTAGTAAAGAATTGCATATACGTACTTCAGATTAAAAAAAAAAAAGAGATGATGCCTTGGTTTACTGAGAATTTATGGGTATGTAAGGCTAATTGTTGTACCCTTTGGAAAATACTGACTCAGAGGCTAGGGTTCCTAATTTCAAACGCGGGAAAGCCACAATGTGTGATAGTTAATATTTGTTATTTTTCATCTCATTAAAGAAACCAGTATTTCTAGAACATTGGAGGGAAAACTTGAGTGACTCCCTATATTTGCCAAATATCTTTCAATATATTAAAAGTAATTGTATACCAATGGTATTGTTTTTAATCTCATTTCTTCTTTTTTCATATTCCCAAGATACATGCATTCTCTGTCATTTAAAAATCTTTGGAATCACTTGTGCATTAATTTTGAAATGAGATTTCAAAATCAATGGGGTCTGTGTATAAATCTGATCGGGGATTCTGTGTTTTATTTTTGAAACCAGCTGTATCTTTATGTTTCACCAGCATGAGAAGTGGATCTCTGCATAGTCTTTCCACCATAGGAAAACTGGCCCTCTTATTTAAGGAGTGGTGGTAACAAGATCAATTAGAAAGGCACCATTGCATCTTTGTTTTAGATACAATGTATTTTCCAAAGTCACCTCTCACTGCAAAGGCGCGTCTAAATCTTTGTCCACTTATTCAGAGAGGACGCATGGCTCAGTGGTCTGAAATAACAGGCTGGAAGATCAGGGTCTGTGAGTTCTGACGTTATATTGAAAAAAAAAAAAGCAAAAAATGCTGCTTGGTCTTTTTAGATACCTTTACGATGCTTCTTTAATCTCTCGTTCCATTTATTCTTTGCTTTTTCTGTTCTATTCAGGTGGCATTTATCATGTGGGTCAGGGACACAAAAGTAAAAGTCAAGGCTGTTTCCCAATGACTAAAAGACACCGTAGGAATAAGTAGAGATGGATCTTGCAGAGACAGCGGCTTCCCGTCCCGTTTGATGAACACCTGGAACATTCTCAAAATAGTGGCAAAGTAAGTACCGGTTTGATACTTAAAGAATAGAATGAGATGCAATTAAGAAACAAGACACAGAGAACTATGCCTGAAGCAGTGGGTTGTGGCGAAATCGAATCTAGGAAAATATTTATGTAGTACTGATTTAAAATGGGCTGGGAGGATGCAGTCCATTTCAGATGTTCACTGCCTTTGCTGTTTCACTAAAACTGTTGGAATAAGTCATTCAAATATCAAGTTCCTTTTTCAGATCGTATGCAAATGTTAGTGTGTTCTGCTGAGTTGTGTCTGTAATGGTGCATCACCTTTTCCTCTTCATACTCGAGGTGGACTTTCAGCATTCTGAATTTCATAAAATTAAAAGTGAAGACACAAGGGAGTTCCCTTTGTGGTTCCGTGGTAATGAACTAATGAACTAGAATCCATGAGGACAAGGGTTCGATCCCAGGCCCTGCTCAGTAGGTTAAGGATCTGGTGTTGCCATGAGCTGTGGTGTAGGCCGGAGACATGGCTCGGATCCCACAGTTCTGTGGCTGTGGTGTAGGCTGGCAGCTGCAGCTCGGATTTGACCCCTCGCCTGGGAACTTTCATTTGCAGCAGGTATGGCCCTGAAAAGACAAAAAAAAAAAAAAGTGAAGATGCTATTCAATAAAGGCACAAATGGAAAGAGAGCCAAACAAATGTAGAGTAGAAATGAGCCTCATTGGTTTCTGACAGGTCAGAATTGGATTTACTACTCTAATATATAAGGCAAGACCAAAGCACTCTCTCCCTCCAACAATGTCTACAGATATTTTATAGAAATTACTTACAAAACTACCATGTGTATCTTACAAAGATTTTTTTGTGTGCTACATTTGAGGGCCTCCTTTATGTCCTTAAAATATAACTGAACTCAATTGCAATTATGTATACTTATCTATCCTGGGCTAATAATGATCTTTTATTTTGAAGGATCCAGAGTGAGATTTCTAGGGTGACACCAAGTGTTACACATTGTGGGGAAGAATTCTATTGTACAGAAATGATATAAATTGCCAATGAGTGTTTCATCGGTACAATACTAGATAGTTTTAAAAGTAAATATTTGTCTGTTTTTTTAATGCCAAAAGGTTATTTTGTAATGTCAAGAAAAACCTGCAATCTGCAATAATTTAGGAACCAGAAGCAATAGGAAATTGATGTGTCAGAGACTATAAACACTCTGGTTAACATGTTTGCTTCATGAGAGAAATGAATGGGTGTAATTAAACAATGGAAAACTTGTATTTATTTGGTATCCTGTTCCCCCCCCCCCACCAAATTATATCAAATTTCTCAGCTTGGACATTTTTTTTTAAATGTGTCAAATTGTTCACTTTTGCCTCATTGGATAAATCTCTTTCTTGTATTAGCAATAGTTCACACACACAAAATTAATGCACATTTGTAAAATTTTTTTCCACATTTTGGCTGTTTTTAATCAGGGAACATCCATTGCAAAACAAGCTATCTAACTTTCTGGTGGTTGATTTCTTTTTCAAAAGTCTTAGAACATTAAAAGTATTTTTAGGAACCACTTTAATACTGCAAACACTTCCATAGTTACCAAACAAGTTTCACTGCTTGGGAATACTGATGACATAGATCTTCATATTAAAAGTTGTAGGAATTTTATGACAGCAAAGTTGGAAGTGAATTCTTGTTAATGAAGTAATTTTATGTTGCTCAGGCCAATGTTAGTTTCATAGGCTAAAAAGAATCATTAATGGTAAAAAATATTTTTAGATGAGTAGGTACTCAGCAGATATTAATTCTTTCCTTGGGCTTGGGAGAAAACTGATTAATCATCTTCTAGTCCAATAATTTGCCAAATGTAGTAATTTCATTGCAGCATCTCTGATAGCCATCTCAGAAATCAAAGGCATTCTATTTCAATCTGCTTGTTTTAGAAATGGAAAAAAACGGGTCCCTATTGAAGTGATTAGATCAAGATTGCATAGCTAAGAGCTGATTGAGAACCAGAATCTAGTTGTGTTTTTTCTTTTTCTTTTTTTTTTATTACCAAATCTGCAGAGTTGTTTCCAAATCAGATGCAGCTGTTCCCTTGGTCTCTTTCTTTCAAAAGCTTTAAAACAACTGACCTCGTCTTGTTAGAGCTAATGCAACCAAACAGAAACAATGACCTATGTTTCATTTTTATTATAAAATGTATATACTGCTCTTTGCAGCATTTCACGAGAAATATCTTTGTTCTGATGTAGCCTGCCATGCACATATACGTTCTCTCTCTCTCACATATACACACGCACACACACACACACTTCAACACAGCCTCACATGATTCATTCTCACACTGTTGCAGTAGGCTTCTTGTTGAAATTCTGCATTTAAACTGATCACACCATCCTTTCTCCTCTTGCTCTCTGTTCCCTCTCAATCCTTTCCTCCACACAACTTACCATTTAATTCTGATTTTCTTCTTTCTTTTTTTTTTTAAGATTTATTGAGATATAATTTACATGCCACACAATCCACTCATATAAATTGTGTAGGAGTTCCCACTGTGGCACTGTGGGTTAAGAAAACCTACTGTAGCAGCTTAGGTCACTGGAGAGACGCAGGTTTAATCCCCTCCCAGTGCAGTAGGCTGAGGATCCAGCATTGCTGCAGCTGTGGCATAGGTCGCAGTTGTAGGTCAGATTCAATCCCTGACCCAGGAACTTCCATGTGCCATGTGCAGTTGCTAAAAAAAAAAAAAAAAAAAAAATTGCAGTTCACTGTTTTTTAGTATATTCACAAAGTTGTGCTCCCCCTCCACCGTCTCAGGCCTAGGCTGCCACTAATCTACTTTCTATTTCTATAGATTTCCTGTTCTAGACACTTTTTCATTCTGACTGGCTTTCTTTCATGATTTCAAGATTCATTCATGTTGTAGCAGGTATCAATACTTTATTCCTTTTCATGGGTGAATAATGTTTCATTGTATTGATATATACCACCTTGTACTGATCCATGTATCAGTTGATGGGCATTTGGATTGTTTCCATTTTTTGGCACTTATGAATATGCTGACATGAACATTCATATACAGGTTTTTATACGGGAGTAAGCTTTCATTTCTCTTGAATGTATCAGAATGGAATGGATGGATCATATGGTAACTCTATGTTTAACATTCCAAGAATCCGATAAACTGTTTTCCAAGGCCACGGCAGCATTTTACTTTCCATCCAACAATGTATGAAAGTTCCAGTTTCTTCACATCTTTACCACATCCTCTGAATTTTTGATTCTAGCCAACCTTGGGGGTGTAAAGTGGTATTTGGTTTTGGGAATTTTGTGGTTTTTTGGGTTTTTTTGGTTTTTAAAGTTTTATTAAGAGTATAGTTGACTTTCAATGTTGTGTTAGTTTCAAGTGTACAGCAAAGTGAATCAGTTCTACAGATACCCATTCTTTTTCAGATTATTTTCCCATATAGTTTAGTACAGAGTGTTGAGCAGATTACCCTGTGCTGCTATACAGCCGGTCCTTGTTACTTGCCCATTTTATATATGGTAGGGTATATATGTTGATCCCAACTTCCTAATTTATCCCCCCCACCCCATCTTTCCCCTTTGGTAATAGTAGATTTGATTTCAAAATCTGTGAGTCTGTTTCTACTTTGTAAAAGTTTCTCTTTCATTTTTTATTAGATTCCACAAATAAGTGATATCACATGATATTTGTCTTTGTCTGACTTACTTCACTGCATATGGTTATTTCTAGGTCCATCCATGTTGTTGCAAATGGTATTATTTCATTCATTATGAAATAAATAGACTAATGGCTAACATTCCATTGTATATATGTTCCACATCTTCTTTATTCATTTCTCTCTTGGTAAACTTTTTGGTTGCTTCCATATCTTGGCTATTGTAAATAGTGGTGCAGTGACTATTGGGGTGCATGTATCTTTTCAAATTATGGTTTTCTCTGGATATATGCCTGGGAGTGGGGTTGCTGGATCATATGTTAGTTCTATATTTAGTATTATAAGGACCCTCCATAATGGTTGGACCAGCTTACATCCCCACCAGCAGTGTAGGGAGATGCCCTTTTCTCCACACCCCCTCCAGAGTTTAATGTTTATACACTTTTTGTTGATGGCCATTCTGACTGGTAAGAGGTAATACCTCATTGTAGTTTTGATTGGAATTTCTCTAATAATTAGTGATATTGATCGTATTTTCATGTGTTTTTTGGCCACTGTCTGTCTTCTTTGGAGAAATGTCTATTTAGATCTTATGACTGTTTATTGATTGGGCTGTTTGTTTTTCTGCTATAAAGTTGCATGTGGTGTTTTCATATTTTGGAAATTAATCCCTTGCTCTGCTTTGTTTTCGCAAGGATTTTTCTCCCCTTCTGTGGGTCGTCTTTTCCTTTTTTTATGATTTCCTTTGGTGTACAAAAGCTTTTAAGTTTAATTAGGTCCCATTTGTTTATTTTTGTTTTTATTTTCATTACTCTAGAAGGTGGATCAAAAAAGACACTGCTGTAGTTTATCTCAATGTGTGTTCTGCCTATGTTTTCCTCTAGTAGTTTTATAGTATCTGGATTTATCTTTAGGTCTTTAACCCATTTTGAATTTATTTTTGTATATGATGCTAGAAAATGTTCTAATTTCATTGTTTTATGTGGAGCTGTCCAGTTTTCCTAGCACCACTTATTGAAGAGTCTATCTTTTCCTCCTTCTATATTCTTGCTGATTTGATCTTCCCAGAATAAAAAACCCAACCATATTCTCCTCCAATCAACATTTTCTAAGTGTGTCCTATATGACATATAAAACTCTTTATGATAAGGCCATTGCCCTGCTGTTGAGCCAAGCTTTGTTCCGTGATCTCCTTATTTTTTTAAAGTCTTTTAGTTTGAAATAATTTTAGATTATCTGACATAAAAAGTTGCAATGATAGTACTGCAAGTTCTCATAGACTCCTCACCCAGCTTCCACTAAGGTTAACAGCTTTCATTACCATGGTAGAGTTAAAAAAAAAAAATTAGGAAACTGACATTGGATGGGTGCGTGATGATTAACTGAACTCCAGATTTAATTCAGATTGTTCTTGCTTTTACCTCACGTCATTGTCCTATTAGGATTAAATCCAGGATACAACATTGTATCATCATGCTTCCTTAGTCACTCCGGACCTGTGACAGTTTCTCAGTCTCTTTGTCTTAACAGTTTTAAGTACTAGCCAGGTATTTTGGTAGGATGCCCCTTAATTGGGGTTTATCTGACACTTCCCTCACAGTTAGACTGGGGTTCTAGGTTTGGGGAGATAATCCCACAGAGATAAGTTTCTCTCTCATCCTGTCATTTCTGGGGGTGTGTTATATCAACATGACTTAGTTTACCTTGGGTGACCTGGTCACGTCAGGGCTAGCCAGTTTTCTCCATCATAATGTCCCTATTTTCTTCCTTCCCATATTCTATTTTGGAAGCAAGCCTGCTCCCATTCTACCTCCTAGAGAGGAAGTATCTACAAATACTATTTAGAACTCTTCATTTATATTAGTATGGGCTCATGTATGTCTGTTGTCTACTTTGGGTTATAATCTAATACCATTATTTTATTACTCAAATTGTTCCATCTTTGACCCTTGGAAGCTTTTATTGTTGTTGTTGACTCAGGCGTCCCTCTGACACTCCTCCATCCTTTGGATTTTCTGATAGGAAGGGATGTTTCAGGGTCAGCTTGTAAATTTCCTATCCTAGCCATAGAGTCATTCTTTTCTCCAAAAGTATTGGTTCATTTTATTGGGAAAGGAAATTCAGTCCTTAAATTGTTATCCCAGATTTGTTGCAGTCCATCTCAGAATTCCTAGGAACTATTTATTTGTTCTACACCTAACTTTCTAAGTGTTTCCATATAGCAATTAACATTTTTCATAGTAATTTCAAGTCTCACAGGATGTTCTGTGAAAATTTTCTAGTATGTAGAAAATATTCGCTAAAATCTGTAAAGACCAAAGTGTCCTGCCTTGCAAATTCAAAGCGCCTCCAGAGACCTGCTAGCACTTAGGATCAGACATTTTCCCACAGACATTGCTGAAATTGCCAGAGCAGCAAAAGTTGACAAAACCTACTACTTGACAAAAGAACCCTGAGAAGAGGAAGGGAGAGAAGTAATTAGAATTGTTAGAGCACATAAAAGTCTTTACTTTCCTCTTGGATATTCCCTTTTCCTTCCCTGGATCCAAATTAAGGGAAGTCCAGGAGGATCCCTCATGATATCTGGGCAAACATAAAAGGGGAGAATGGGGCTGACTTCTTTTCTCATGCTTTCTCAACACATCTTCCCATCTTCCTACCTAAAAACATCCTGTCTTTGTTTCAAGCTTTTGTTGGCATGTGTTCCTACCCTGCGTATGACTCATGGTGGGTCTAAGCCTGTTTGTCATTTCCTTCCCCTTTGCCAGTGGTTGGTCTCTGTGATCACGTGACTTGGTCACGTGACTTGGTCACATGACTTGGTCACATGACTTGGTCACGTGACTGTAAATTCTCTTTGGTACTCAGGGGCCTCCCTAATGAAAGTCAACATCACACATAAAGAAGACCCTTTGGTCCCTTTCTCTTGTTTCACATGGAGGCTATTATGTGAGAACACAATGTTTTGTCCTGTGTCTTGCAACCATGAGGCAATAATCATAAAAACAAAAGCAAAATCTGTAAGAAAAAAGATTATAAAGGACACCAAATTGCTTCGGGATATTTTTCAGTCCACTAGCCTTGGCTGTCCTGTTAGGTAATCAGTAAATGTTATAGTCATCATCAGTAGGGTTTTTGGATTCTTTTTCTTTCTTCTTTTTTTTAGGGCCACACCAGTGGCATACGGAAGTTCCCAGGCTAGGATTTGAATTGGAGCTGCAGCTGCCAGCTTATGCCACAGTCACAGCAGTGACAGATCTGAGCCACATCTGCAACCTACACCATAGTTCAGGGCAACCCCAGATCCTTAACTCACTGAGCGGGGCCAGGGCTTGAACCCACATCCTAATGGATACTAGTCATGTTCTTAACCCACTGAGTCACAGTGGGAACTCTGGTTTGGGGACTCTTGTAGCTCAATATAGAGACAGAGCTTTAGCCCTAAAGGAGTGTTTGCTGGTTTGGAGAACCCGCAGGCTTACCTTGGTGCTGCTTCTCGAGGGGGTTATTTGGAGAAGGCATTGGAGAAGGTCCAGTTGTCTCGCTCGGTCCTCTTCATCCTTCAGCAGTGCTTGACATATGTGTCCTGAATTTGGGGGTGTACTTTTACATATAGGGTGGTCCCTTGACACATGACATGGGGCTTGAAAAAACTGTGATGTGCTGGATTTAAGAATATGGGGACACCTCTCACCCCATCCCAGTACTCTGTGGTCCTCAGAGGGCTAACGAGAGGGCCTCATTTGTGCTTGTGGCTCCATATGGGGAAGGCCAGGCTCTGGGAGCACAGTTCCAGGCTGAATGCAGAGGCAGAGATGAGCCTGAGCTGTAGCGCCAGTCAGAGGGCTACGCTGACAAAGGTTGGGAAATGCAGCCTAGACAAGAGATTGAGAATGTGAGCAGTTGGCAGAGCCTGCAGGAGTCAGTGCTGCTTCTCCCAAGAGGATATTCCTCAGCCCTGGGATACAGAATGAGGGTGCACAGCTTCCCCCTAAAATCACACACACACTCCACCTACCTGGACACAGTTCCTGCAGCAGAGGCCATCAGCACCAGATGGAACCAGCCGGACCAATGCAGTCAACTCTATGAGGGGGTCTCTGCTGCCCCAGCTGTCTGGCACACACTCCAGCCTCCACGCCAGGCTCTGGGAGCACAGCTCCAGGCTGAATGCAGGGAAGAGATGAGCCAGGCTATGAACTGCTTATGGCACAGAAGTTTTAAAAATGGCAGGACTGGGTGGCGATATATGAATGAAATGATTTCACAGCACATCCATTTCCCACCTGACTCTTCACTCCTGGGACTTAGGAAACATATTTTTTGTTTTATACCCACAGCCTCTTTTGAGACGTCTCAGCCTGGAAGTGGGCATGGGGTTGGGGGGAATTGTTCCTTCTCCATAATGTTTGGAAATGAGTTGGGTTTTTTGTTTTGTTTTTTGGCTTTTGGTTTTTGCTTTTTAGGGCCAAATCTGAAGCATATGGAAGTTCCCAGGCTAGGGGTTGAATTGGAGCTGTAGCTTCCAGCCTGCAGCACAGCCTTAGCAACGCAGGATCTGAGCCACGGTGGAAACCTATGCCACAGCTCAAGGCAATGCAGGATCCTTAACCCCTAACCCAATGAGTGGGGCCAGGAATTGAACCCACATCCTCATGGATGCTAGTGGGCTCGTAACCTGCTGAGCCACAGCAGGAACTCCCTTTGTGTGTATGTGTGTGTGTGTGTGTGTGTGTGTGGTTTTTTTTTCTTAATTTTCTTTTCGGTTGTCACACCACTGGGGATGTTTAAGGCAACTGGTTGGCGGGAACCAGTAAATCTAAATGGTCTGTGAGCCCGTGCACCCCAGTGGAGATGGGAATGTATGGACACATGCATGAATGAATGAGTTCGTGAATGAATCTATCTATTCTTTGTTTATATAATGAATGCAGTCAAAATGTTTCTAACAATCGAAAATATGGCTTCCAGAACAAATGAAAAGGGATTTTAAAGTCTTTGAAACTCCAACGTTAATATAAAAAGAAAGCCATGCTTTGTAGGACAAAGAGCAATCTACTTTATAACCTTGTAGAGTCACATTTTCATGTGAATTTTATTAATATGTTTGCTAGAAGACAGAGCATATTTTTAGTCAACTAAAATGACACATTTTCTTCCTTAAGTGCATCTGCGAAGAATCTCCTCAGCGCCTACACACTGTCCTAAAAATAGAATTTCTATCCCACGTGCCCCTTTCTTTCTCATCTAACCTCTTTCTTGGTGTCACTTTTTTTCCCCCTTTTCCGTGCTATCTTCTATCATCCCCAATCCAACACTACTGTGCGGCTGCTCTGAGGGAAGCGTGGATCCAAATAGAAGCAGTGCTCTGGGTTTTATTTTCGTTCTCCAACGTCCTCAGCTTATTCCATCTGCATGATTGCCAGAGCCCCTGAGAATGCTAATTTCTCCTCCTGTTCTCCTTGGGAAATGCGCTTAAGGAAGGGTGCGGCTGCCCAGCCCGGGGAGCGATGGGGAGCAGAGGCGGTCAGAAGGCTGGGCGGGCTGACATGTCTTTAACCAAGTCCCTACCATCTTCTGCGAAGTGTCAGTGCCTTGGTGCTTTTTTTGCCTCTGCCAAAATTGTGCACGTATGTGACGCCAGCTTTCTTTACAAGGGGAGCCATGACCCCCTGTAGGGCCTCCATCTGTCTGCCTGGAGCAGGTGGTCTCAGCCGTGTGGCAGTTCACCGCAGATAAAGCTCGTTCGAAGATGTGCTGACATTGGTGTCAGGTCTTCACGTCCCGTTATTGTCTTCAAGTTTGTTTACCTTTACCTTGAGAGAGTCTGTGCGATCAGAAAAGAAAACAGAAATCTCCTGTGCCTTAAGATATTCTAATACATAAATGTAAGCCCCTGACAGCCGGGGAAATCAGGAGGTATAATTGCCAAAGCATCACTTACACAGGAAACGAGTCGATTTTACACATTTCTGTAACACAGCGTGGTCAATAGACCTGTTACCTGCCCAGTAGCCAACACATCCCACTCCGAACAAGTCAGTCAGTCTTTGGAGATTCTTTAAAGTCTTTCAGTGTGAAGATTTCTTTCTTTCTCCCCACCTTTTTTTTTTCCTTCTTCTTCTTCTTTTTTTTTTTTTTTTTTGGCCAGAATAAGGAAGTCCATATTCTTAGTCAAATCTGATTCCAAACAAGACTGGAAATAGCCTGAGTCCTGGCATCCTGGGACATTTTAATTGCAGAAGGACCCAGCTGGAAATTCAGCAAAAACTGTTCTCTCAGCGGCGCTTCACAAGACATAGCACAGGTTTCAGAACAGCAGCTGGAGAAGAAAAACACGGGGACCTAACCGCCACCAAAACAATACCAAAAAACAGCTTTTGAAATGTTTTGATATCTAAGGTTGAGGGTGTTTTTGTTTTTCTGATTTTTTTTTTTTAACTTGCAGCAGGAGAACTGTGTCAGTTTCTGGGTCTAGAGATGGATAAACACATATTTAGAGAAAGGTGGAAACTTATTCCCCGGTTATAGAACCAGCACCAGGGGGAATGTCTTACCTCATCCTAAAACCTTGCATTCCCTGTCCTTGCTTCCTGGCTGGCCCTCAGCAGTGCCTGGGCACGACCCCGAGGAATACACGTGGTTCCCCAGACACGTCGCCTCCTCCTCCACAGACCTCACGCTGGAGGAAGCACAGGGGTCGACTTTGCAGCTCGGGAAACTCCTCTCTCAGTCTGAAGACCGCCGGCCGTGCTCCAGGCCCCTGACACGTATAATCTGGAATATTCCAAGAACTTGTGTTCTTAGTGCTCTGTCCTCATTGTCCAAAGCCCCAGTCGTATAGCGTATATCATGAGCCCTGATGTCTTCTATATGTTAGAAGTTCATTCATAATATTTAGTGCCAGTTTCTTGAGTGCTTTCGATCTGTAAGGATCTATCCCTTATTTTCTAGGATTTTACCTTTGTTGTGTTATCCTAACTTTCCTATTTTGACCTGGACTTGAGTCAGGTATCTGTGTATGTGTGTGCGTCGGATTTGTGTGTCTGTCTGTATGCTTGTGTGTGTGTCCGAGTGTCTTTGTGTATCTGTGCCTCTGTGTGTCTCTGTGTCTGGGCACGTTTTTATCTGTGTGCATGTCTGTGTGTCTGTGGTCTGTGTGTGGGGGGGGGCCTGTGTAGGTCTGTGTGTGTCTGTGGCAGGGCGTGTGGGACCTTCACCTGGGGATAAGACCAGAGACTGTAAAACACCCAGAGGTGTCATGGAGATTTTCTGCATGATTGTCTGGTGAACTGAAATGTCACCGAGTTCCCCAAACAGATATTCTGCTGCAGTCAAACACACAAAGAAACGCTCAGCAAGGTACTATTTTCTCAGTCCCAAGAAGGGCTAACATCTCCCAGTGGGGTAAATGGTAATGGATCAGATGACAATATAGCACCGTGGTTTTCTTAAGAGAAAAATGCTCTGGAAAATTAACACTTGGGGACAATATAAAGACGAACACCCTTGATCCTTGGCCCTGGAAGGGCAGCAGGACTCTGCACATACACGGGCTGCTCTGAATCTCAAATAATTGATTTCTCAGATGTGGGAATATTGCCGCCACGAGCAGGCTCCAGGAGAGCAGGGCTAATTGCACGGTGTCAGATGGTGGGTGTGTCAGTGGAAAAATTTTAAGGCGCACATCAGCGCGGCTTTCTGCAGCATAATAGGCACTGATTAGCCAGCCCCGTGGCGGGCAATGGTGTGCTTCGCTGCCGACTGTGAGCTGTGAGCACCGAGGCCAACCTGAGCTGCAGAAAAACACAAAGGGGCCTGAGGAGCCGGTGGCTGCACACCTGGTACTTTCCATGGGGGGTTAGCTCTTGCTCTGAAAAGAGGTGGGTGGGGAGCAGGGAGAACCCCTCCTGCAGGCTGCTTGGATGCCTAATGGTCACATTCTGGTGTGAAAGGAGGTTTCTGCATTCACTGGATTCCTAGAGGCGGGTCATTCTACACCTGGGTGGGGTCCTCTGAGACCACCCAGACAGCCTCAGTTCCCAGGCAGGACTGTCCCTCAGCTACCCAGTGTCCTTGATATACGTGGAGAGTGGGGCTGCCCTGTGGTTGTTATTGCTTCCATCCTAGACAAGGTGTCCTGACTTCCCCGTATTATAATCGTTCTGTGCGGCGTGGAACCTGTGTGTGACAGTGGACGGGGGGCTGACTGCTTTCCTCACCTGTCTTGGACATCGTGTCACCTGGTCATGTCTACTGCTTCCTCTGTCGGCTTTTTTTTTTTTTTCCCTTTCCTGATTCATTCCATGCTTTCCTTTTCCAGAGCTTTTGCTGCTAAACCAGGCTGTCATGCCCATAGGCCAGCATTTCAGGCCCCAGAAATTAGCAAAGCCAGGACCTGAAACTGTCAGAACAGGAGTTCCCGTTGTGGCTCAGCGGAGACCAGTCTGACTAGCATCCATGAGGATGAAGGTTCGATCCCTGGCCTCACTCAGTGGGTTAAGGATTGGGTGTTGCCATGATCGGTGGTGTAACTCGCCGACACAGCTTGGATCTGGTGTGGCTGTGGCTGTAGTGTTGGCCAGTGGCTACAGCTCCGATTTGACTTCTAGCCTAGGAACTTCCATATGCTGTGGGTGCGGCCCTAAAAAGTCAAAAAACAAAAACAAAACAGACAGCCAGGAGTTCCCGTCGCTAATGAATCCGACTAGGAACCATGAGGTTGCAGGTTTGATCCCTGGCCTTGCTTAGTGGGTTAAGGATCTGGCATTGCCATGAGCTGTGGTGTAGGTTGCAGACGCGGCTTGGATCCCACATCAATGTAGCTGTGGTGTAGGCTGGCAGCAACAGCTCCAATTAGACCCCTAGCCTGGGAACCTCCATATGCTGTGGGAGTGGCCCTAGAAAAGGCAAAAAGACAACCAAACCAAACCAAAACAACTGTCAGAACAGAGCTCCTCAAACAACAGGTGTTGGATCTGCTCCCTCTGCCTGTCAGGCTTATCGTGCCTATGCCCTCTGCCTCCATGGCCTCATTTCCCCTGCTCCCCAAACAGAACTTCTCATACTGATAGGCCAGGTCATTTATCTCTTGTGTACACATGCTGCGATTTCTATTTTGTGTCTCTGTTCCTGCTTCTCTAGCCCACACTTGGAATCCTGGCTTCTGTACTCCCTTCAGTGAAGGCTACGACATACGATTTCTCTCCCTTAAAATTGGCTTTCCTGAAAAGTCCTCTGATTGGCTTACAGGCTGCAACTACTGTGGAGTCCCTCTGCCCCCAGTGATTGAGAACAAAAGCCCTGATTAACCCCCTGTAAAAACCCGGGCTCTCCTATATAACCTAAATCTCAGCTTTCTCATCCATAATACAGAAAAACGTCAGTGTTGTTGAGAGGATTTAATGGGGTAATTTACATAAAATGAAGGACCCAGGGTGGGTTATCAAGAAACAGTACTAATTACTATTATTGTTTTTATTGTTTAACCAGTCTTCTTATCCAAGTTTTTATAGCACTTCCATACACAGGTTCTCCTTTATTATTGATCATTAGGGAAATATTCACAGATAGAGATTCACTGTAGCCTTAAGTGTCCAATACAGGATCACATCCTTTGACTGGTCCCCACTTACCTCCCCCAAATCACATAGTGTTTTACTATACTTGGGGTCAACCTTCAATAAATAGTAGAAAGAGTGTCTGATATTAAAAATCCAGAAATGGAAAATCATACTCTATTTTTGTTGCTTATTCAAGAATTTTTTCCATTCATGCTCTTTTATCTTGTCTTCTTTTTCTCAGATCCTTAAAAAAACTGGGGACAGAGATGATTTGAGTAAATTTAAAAATTCAAATATTCAATATATAAGCCAGTCTTCTTTTTTTGGGGGGGGGTGTCTTTTTATGTTTTTAGGGCTGCACCCAGGCTAGGGGTCTAATCGGAGCTATAGCCGCCAGCCTACACCAAGGCCACAGCAATACTGGATCCAAGCGCACCTGCGACCTACACCATAGCTCATGGCAACACCAGATCCTTGACCCGCTGAGTGAGGCCAGGGATCGAACCCGTGACCTCATGGTGCCTAGTCGGATTAGTTTCTGCTGCACCACAACGGGAACTCCACCAGTCTTCTTTTTTCCTTGAATCCTTCCACCTTTTTAATCCACATCTTTAAAATTAGGATTTTAAGTTTTCATAAGTAAGTTGAAAAAAAATTAATCCAAACAGTCCTTATATGTTTTTACTTTTTGCATTCCATTTTATTTATTTTGATTAAAGTAGAGTTGATTTACAATATTGTGCCGATCGATGCTGTACAGTAAAGTGACTCAGTCTTACATATACATACATTTTTTTAAATGTTATTATCATGGTCTATCCAAGGAGATTGGATATAGTTCCTTATGCTATGCAGTAGGACCTTATTGTCTATTCCTCATTATTTTTAAATGACAATAGCATAATGCTCACTGTGATGTGAGGTGATCTAACACAGTACATGTTTTTCTTAGTTTTGAATTGTGTACTCCGAGTCCTCGCTACCCTTGAGGTTTCCGTTGTGCTTCTGGAATCTCCTATGTGATGAATCAAAATGATAGGAGAAAATCACAGTCCACATGAATCAAGCCCTTCGCATGCACTGTGCCCGAGGCCCTCCAAGATGGCTTTAGATATGTGAGAGATTTATTGAGAACATAACTGAAGGATAAAGAAGAAACAGCAAGAGCCTTTAAAGAGCAGTGCAGGAGATTGGGTAGGAGGAATCTCAATGGTAGGCAGGCAAGATTCCAGCCAGGATGAGGGGAGTCCTTAAGCCAAACTTGTCCATCAAGGTGTCCCCCAGCATGGTCTCCATTAGTTGAGGAAATCAACAGTTGGGACCATCAGTTAGTTAAGCTCCCTGCAAGGGGAGATCTGAGTGGCATGTTTCCATGGCAGCCACCTGCACAAACTCAATCTCACAATAGATTAAAAACCAGACAGGTTATACAACGTCCCTAAAGTCCTACAGCTAATAAGTGACATAGCTGGTTTTTAATGCAAGTGGTCAGATTTCAGAGCCTATTAACAGGTAGGTTTGTAGGTAGCTAGCTAGCTATGCCAGTGTATTTAGGAAACAAAATAAATGTGGTAGATATGAAGTACAGGATTATCAAATTCAAGATGCAAGGGATTCTGTTCCTTTCATACATGCCATAAAGCATTCTGAATCTTTCAAATTAGTCATAGGAAGTCCTGATCATTACTTTGGGAGAGTGCCTTGTATGTTTCAATATAGATAGCTTTACCAAATGTTGAAAATTCTGGGAAGAAAATAAAACTTGTCTCCTTGTGTGTGTGTGTGTGTGTGTATTTAAAATCATCCACTTGCCTAGATGCTAAATCGTAATATTTTGTTCTTCACATAATCTCTTGAAATGATGCTCTCTTTTATCAACCAGTTTCTTTTTGAAAATTCTTTCTATGGCTTGATCCTTCAAGGGTATCAATACTAGCCTCAGGTTTTTGTTTTTATTTTTGTTTTTCCTCTCTCCTTTATTACTTGATATACTCCTGTTGCCTTCTTGTATTAGGATGTTAGGATAAGCTAGGGCAAAATAATAAAGAAACCCATACATGGATGTAGTCAGACTGACAGACATGTTCTCTTCCATGTGATCACACAGGGATCCAAGCTCTCTCCATCTCATGGCTACTCCTATGGGGAAGATTCATGGTGGTCCACAGTTGGTGAATTTTTAATGGATCAGACCAAGAAGTGGCACGTACCATTCTTGCTTACATCTTGTTCAGGGTCCTAATCGTGTAAACACATCTACTTGCATGAAAGCTTAGGGACTTAGTCTAGCCTCAAGCCCCAAGGACACATTAACAGTTTTTGGCTAGTGAGCTGATAGTCTCTGCCAAGGCATATAGCCTGTTCCTGTGATCTCTTCAGTGCTCCAATTTCTATCAATTAGGATCACCTTCCACTTTAGCCTTTGCAGTTTTAGACAGATTCCAAAGGCCTTTCTCCACATAGTTGAAGCCTCCTTTCAACATCTGGATTGAAAAATTGTGACTCTGACTCAAGCCACCATGGGGCTGCCCTACTCATCAGGGCTAGCTATTACGTTTGTTTGATCAAGTTACTCCAGAAAATCTTGCTTAGTCAGAAAAATTGCTCACTCAGAAATGCCCAAAATAGGGGCAAAAGACTTAGCTCCCCCTTTAATTGACCACCTTTCTTCTTGAGGATATTTTGTAAGGTACCCATATGACCATGACATGGTCAGAATAAGGACTGTCTCCTTATCATGACAGGAACACCACAAATGTTGTAGTTGCTGTGTGATTCAGTAGAATGAGACCCAGGTTGGAAATTAGGGAAGAACGGAGCTGGTTTTGGATCTGTCACTTATTTGTCATGGAAATTATGACAACTGATCTCTCTTAGCTCATGTAAATCCCTCTCATCTGTACATGGGCATCATGTCCTCTGGTTTCACAGAATTAGGGTGGGTGAGGTATGTGAATATACTTTGAACACTATGACTCAGGTGCCAAGGCATGGCAATCCTTGTTCCATTCACATCAGAAGATAAGAGGTAAACCTTTGCAGAGTTCCTAATTTTCTCAGGTCTTATAAAAGGCAGGATAGAGTGATAAGTGTGAATCAGGAGCCATAAGTTCAAGATTAAAAAAAAAAAAAAGCAGAAAAATAGGATAAAAGATCACAGATTTTGGCTCAAAGAAAATATGAATGCAATTGCAAAGTTAAACAGCTTGCCAGAGCTGAGAGGGTGCTACAGATAATCAGTGTGGTGTGGACTGAATTAGGAGATCCTCGGGTTGTAGTCCTTGCCTTGAAGTAACCAGCCCTGCTGGAACTGCCAATTCCATAGCGAATTTCTCAGGTGTACCCCTGGCTTTCAAAAACTTAGTACGGATTTCTTTAAAGGACCTGGACCCTTAGAATCATGAGGACAGGTATGAGGCCAGCTTATGATTTTGTATGAAAACTGTATTTTGCTGTAATTGAAAGTCCACTGATTTATAGCAAATCTTTCAAAATATCCATGGAAGTCATGACATTGGGACCCATGTGGTACAGATTGCTTGGCTGAAGAGTGAAGAGACAGTTCACATGGTGTAGTAATTTGCCTGATGAGAAAATCTGAAAGTAAGATCACCCAAGTGTCCAGGATACACAAATGACCATACACGTTTAAAGGATGACCAACGCAACAATGGAGTAATTGGGTGGTGGACACTGTTGTACTACGGGAGTGATTGGACTATAATTATTGATGACTTGTGTCTCTTGGAATCTTTTAATTATTTCAAGTGTGCTACTAAAAGTTCTGGTATTGGAAAGTGTGCTACCAACACAGAAAGGCTGAAAATAATCATAGATATTAGAATCAAATGATATGGGCTAACATTTAATAATAATTCTGTATTGGTTAAAGCTGTGATGGCTGCTAGACCAGATAAACCAAAAAACCAAAAAATAAAACAACAACAACAAAAAAACAAAACCAGTGCATGAAAACAGTAGGGACTTAATTCCTGCTTTTGCAAAGGTCCTATTCAATGCAGGATAGTGTCTCATGAAGTTATTCAGGTACCTAGGCTGTGGAAGCCTCCACCATTAATTTAAAAATAAATTTTAATGGTGTACAATTGATTTAGAAAGCTGTGTTAGTTTCAGGTGCACAGCAAAGTAAATCAGCCATATACGTATACATATATTCGTTCTTTTTCAGATTCTTTTCCCATGTAGGTTACTATACAGTACTGACCAGATTACCCTGTGCTTCTGCCCATTTTTTGATTTTTTTTTATATCAAGCTACATAAGTTGTTGGCATATTTGTATATTTTGTAAATTAATCCCTTGTCAATCGCTTCATTTGCAAATATTTTCTCATATTCCGTGGGTTGTCTTTTCATTTCATTTATGGTCACCTTTGCTGTGCAAAAGCTTTTACATTTAATTAGATCCCATTTGTTTACTTTTGTTTTTATTTTCATTACTCTAGGAGAATCTCCACCATTTTCAATACATAGCTTCTAAGTTTACTCCAGGCATCAATATCTAATCAGCTGACACAGAAAGAGGCTTATATGGGAAAATGTTAATGAGTTTAGACCTGAAAGTAAGCATCTGCTACTTTCTGCCCATTCTATCAGTTGTAACTTTGTCATATGGCCATACCAAGATGCAATGGATGCTTTGAAATAGAAGAAATTTGTGTACCCGAAAGGAAAATAAACCGTTTTAAAGATGAACTCCTTGGGGTTTGTTTGACATAGCAACATACATTTGTACAGGTCTTTTGCCATTATAGATCTCTTTCCTCTGCTTGGACTCACTGGCTTACAAATGAGTCAAAATGCTGTGAATTATTTTAGTCAGTACCGTTATTTTTGGAAACAGAAACAAGCTCAGTGGTTATGCAGGTTGCCCATGGTACATACCTGATCATTTGTATCCAATTCCAGTCTTTTCACTCCTCCTGTCTTTATACTGTCCTCTGCACTCCCCCTTATCACATACTTTAGTGGGAAAGGAAAACAAACACCAAAAACCAAAAAACAGGAATTAATGGATGGTGCCTCAAAGTTGCTCATAAGAATTCATAAGAAGTTGCTCATGAGAATTCTGCATAGAATTACAGAGCAATATTTAGACAAATGCAACTGCATACATTAAGTGGCCAAAAGCAATGAGATTCGGTAGGATAATCCATCTAAAACTACCACTCACATAAGATTTACTCTGAAACCTGAGATGTTTGTGAAGGTCTTCAGAAAATTTTCTTATGAACAGATAATGTTGTAAACATAGACCATAGGACATAGCCATTTCTTTTTCTAGTCCTAAAAGCAGGTTCCCTTAAAAGCTGTTTCCATTTCTGGAGGTCTTGTGAAACCTCAAACACTGATTCATGGGGCATGCTGAAAGGAGAAAAGTTTGCAAGGGAAAACAAATGAACAAACACCTAGAACACCCCCCCCCAACAAAACAACAAAGCTTTATGAGAAAAAAAATAGGTTTCATAGTTTTAGATTCAGCCAGCATGTATTGAGTACCTGATAGAAACTCGACACTGTAGATGATTTTGCACGGGTTATTTTGTTTGTTCAAATGAAATTAGGTAGAAGCAAAATAAGATTTGTATTGTCTGGAGATATAAATTATTTATGTTATCCTTGGATCTCTTTAGTATGGGTAAATGAGATTTAGCTTTAGTATTTTTTGCAGCCCTTCCAAAAGGTGGCTTTATTTTTTCAATAAAACCACAGATCATGGAGCAGGAGAATATATCCAAAGCACATTTGGCTCTGCCCTCCACCTTCAGAGAGTGAGTGTTGTTTCTTTACTCATTGGCTGTGTAACTATGAGCAAGTCACATTTCTGAGCCTCGGGAGCTTCCTGTGATAAGTGATAGCACTAATAAACCTCCCTTGTCCCCAGTGCTGATTAGCTGGAAGCATCAAAGGTTCATTGCGTTTTCTAAACTCTAAAGCACTATCAGGTGGTGTTTGACTGCCACTGCACAGAGGAGATGACCAAGGGTCAGAGTGACACCAAGACCTTCTAGGTTCACTCAAAGAGAAGGTGGTGGAAACCTAGATTCATTACTTCCAGGACCACCTCTTTCTGAACTGAACCTTAATTGCTTTAATTTCAAAGGACTTCAACAGAATTTGCACAGCTGCTTTTGATCTTTCCCAAGATTAAAGTGGATAAAATATCAATCCAGAATCATTTTGCAGGGTGGATAAGAGAAAGAGCAGCAGCCGTCTCCCCTGTTATTATCCCTGTGGGGCTGGCCACATGAACCATTGTTCCTGCATTTAAATCACAAAAACTTCAAGGGGCTCTAAATTAGCTCTATTTGGGAAGTGCCCGAACAGAATACACACACACACACACACACACACACACACACACACACACACACATACACGTACAACCACAATTTAGGAAATTGAAACCCTTGTATCTTTCCCCATGGACTGGTAAAATGGCACCCATTTGTATAAGGGGTGAGTTCTTGGGTCTCGAATGATAGGATTTTTGTCCTGTGATAGACTAAACATTAACTCCTCCTCCTATTCTCAGTGTAATTAGTGTCAGAAATCCATATCTGAGGGTCAACTTTGGGAATTCATTTCATATTCTGGTAGGAATGAGCCAGTACCAATTTGGAACATAGTGTTGGCTGAACTAATAGACACTCGAGGCAGGCTTTTGGAATAAATGGGAGTCAAATAGCTTTGGTAAATGTGTGCCCAGTCATTGTAGCATGAGGGGCATTTTGATCAATTGAAATAACAAAGTAATTAACACCTGCTGTGTGTTACAGCAGGAAATGAGGTAAATTGCATTCTCCTGGAAGCCTCTGCCTTCCACAAATGCTGCATTGAAAGAGCGTCACCCAGGTGATCGGTGTGTTTGCATGAAGATCTCTCACACAAAGAAGAGGCATATAGAACATGTCATATAAATAAACATATATGTCTGTCCTTGCACTCTTCCAAGAGAATGTTGGTCTCCAAAGATGACATTTGAAGACCACACCAAATGCCACTTAGCTCTGCCAGACAAATTCTCGGAGGTAGCCTTTCCATCAGTTCCAAAAAGGAGATCTTTGTTCAGCAATCAACAATCCTTCCCAAGGACCTGATGTTATATCCAGCTCCCCAACTTATAAAGTCTTAGCCACCCCCACCCCGCATATCTCAGCACATACTTATATTTGGAGGTGTGGTCCTTAGAGATAATTAAATTAAAATGAGGATATTAGAATGAGCACTGCGCCAGTATGACTGTTGTCCTTGTATGAAGAGAAAATGAGGACACAGGCACGCCCAGGGAAAAGGCCATGTGAAGATACAGAGAGAAGATGGTCCACCACAGGCCAAGCAGAGGGGCCTCCGAAGAAACCAACCCTGCTGATACCTTGATCTTGGCTTTCCAGAGTCCAGAACTATGAGTGCTAAAAAGCAAAATTCAACCAAGGACACGTGGTGATCTAATCAGATTTGTTTGAGGATTCGTGCATTGGACAGCATCCCAACACAAGCAGAGAAGTTGAGGAGTTGTAGGTAAAGGAAGTTGTTGTTTTTTTGTTTTTGTTTTTGTTTTGTAGGCAGAGGGAGGGTGGGGCAGGGGAATTATTAGCAAAAGAAAAGGAAGAATTATTTCATACTGTCTGTTGAAAAGTCACATTCCCAAGAGAGGTCAAAACTGTGATAAAGTTTTAGTTTGCTGTCCTGGGTCAAATATATTTGTATTCTCAGGAACACCATGTTAGGTTCCTGGACCCAGTTACAGTTGTGTGTGTGTGTGTGTAGGCTTCTCCTCCTCCTGGACCCAATTACAGTTGGGTGTGTGTGTGTGTGTGTGTGTGTGTGTGTGTGTGTGTGTGTGTGTGTGTGTGTGTGTGTGTGTGTGTAGGCTTCTCCTCCCCAACAAGCAATTCTCACACACCTGGAGATGGCATTAATTCCACAGGTAAGGTAAAGGGCTTAGGCCAATACAACTGCCCTCGTTTCAGACACCAGTTGCACACCCAGCTTGTTACCTACACTTCTGACCCACTGGCTATTAGTCAGAGTTTCCAACAACCTCTTTGGGTTCAATTAATTTTCTAGGGCAGCTCACAGAATTCAGGAAAACCTGTTTACTCGCAGATTACCAATATGCTTCAAACAATATTAAAGGGGCCCAAGTAACAGCCTGGAGGGACACACAGGGCAGGGCCCCTAACATGGCACTTCTGTCCTTGTAGAGGAGGAGGCCCTTTGAGGTGGTCCATGGGAGCATCCTTGTTCCCCAGTGTGGAAGTTCTCTGAACCCTGTCCTTCTGGATTTTCATGGAAGCTTCATGATTGATCAACTCATTGGATGTTGGTGATCGAGTCAATCCCCTGTCCCTTTCCCCTCCCCAGAAATCAGAGGGTGGGATTAAAGTTCCAACCCTCTATTCACTGTTATTCCTCCAGCAACCAGCCCCATCGTTAGGTCCTTCCCAAAAGTCACCTCATGAACATAAACCCAGTTGAGAGGAAAGGACTTGTTAGAAAGGAGACACTCATTTCCACCTGTGTCTCTGAAGTGTTTTCAGGAACAAGAGACCAAATATTATAACCAAAGGTGCTCTTATTGCTCTTACCACTCAGGAAATTCCAGGAATTGTGGGAGCTGTGAACCATAAATTGTGGACAAAGACCAAATACACATGAGAAATATATTTTGGTCAACCGAAAGACCAAATACATATGTTTCTTATAAATCACAGTATCGTAGACACCGTTTCCAAAGCCACCATTTTGTTCTTTCGATTGAAATCATTGACAGTCTTTGAAAGAAATCTTTCTGTTAGGCATGCAGGTAAGTTGAGAAGATGGTGCCCCTCTACCAGGATTTAAGCAGTTACCAGAGCCTGGCATCTCCCTCCTAAAGAGGGGAAATGAAGGAAATAAATACATATATTTAAGAACCCATTACTGCACAAATCATCACTGAAATGTATGGAATAGGAAGGAAAATGAAAAAGAATATGAAATAATCAATAAATGATCAAACGATGGGATATTGCATGGTGGTTGAAAAAAAAGCAACCCTTCAAATCAGGAAAGCCGAAGTTTTACATAGTATTATGTAACTGCTGTGTCAGGTCAATTTTATCGTCTCTTTAGGCTTCAATTTTATATTATATCATTTAAGCTGTGATAGTTTCCCCCTCCTGACCCTACGTTTTTCACAAATGAATATCACATTTTAAATATTAGGTTCAGGTTTGACCTCTCTTCTACTACTGTGTATGTATTAGTCTACTTGGATGAGTGTATTTTGCTGCTGCTGCTTGTAAAAATAATTTTCACTGAAGAAAAGTTGAAGACACTTAAAAAGGATCAAAAGGAAGGTCATATATACGGTCACTTCTGGGGGAAAAAAAAGACAGTATTCATTTCAGGCTATTTTCTATGAGTAGGTGTAGGTAACTTTATCTTCCCAGGTTGATTGCACGGTTGTCTTATAACAATGACTTATACCTTATTTTCAGTGACTATTATATGAGCCATATGTTCAATGTGGTGAATTTGTGCTGCTTACCCAGGATTTCTAGTTCTTCTAATTTCAGGTACATGGTGGAATTCCTGCATCCTAAGGTCCCATGGGGCCATACGTTTCATTTGGCCAGTTGAGTTGAAGTGGAAGAAACTTGTGTCACTTCCAGTAAAGAGCATTTCGTTTCCAGAGTATAACCCACCAAAGCTCTTTTCCTTTCTGCCAGGCCACTGAGGGTCAAGATAGTTCCTGTTCTACCAGATTTTTATTTGCTATAACAAATTCGTGCACACTTGGTGGCTTTAAGCAGTGCAGATTTATTCCCTTACAGTTCTGGACACCAGAAGTCCACACTGAGTATGATAGGGCAAAAATCAAGGTATTGGCAAGGCTGGGCTTCCTCTGGAGACCATAGGGAAGAATTTATTTCCTCGCCTTTTCCAGCATCTATAGTTGCATGTTATGACTCATGGCCCCTTCCTCCACCTTCAAGGCCATCAGCCAATCATCTCTCTCCAGCTCTGTTTCCCCCTGTTTCCATCATACAGCCTCCTTCTCTTCTGGGGTAGTCAGATCTCCCTTCACCCCGTGTTATAAGGATGGTCATGATTATTTTTAGGGGCTACCTGGATAATCGAAGGTTAAGCTCCCCAGCTTGAGATCCCTAACTTAATTCCACTTAACAAAGGTGCTTTTCCACAGAAGGTGACATTCCCAGATTCTAGACGTTTGGATCTGGGTATCTTTGAGGGTCATTATTCAGGCTACCACAGGCTGTACCCCACATTGAGGAAAAGTGGTACAGAACAGCCTACTGTGGACACGGGATGTGAGCAATAAAGAAATATGTGTTTCTATAAGCTATTAGGACTCGAGCTTGTTCTTGTTATCACAGCATACTTAGAACATACTGACTGATAATGGTATAATTAAACATAATTTGATAATAGTACTTTTAAATTTTGTTTTCTCAGCCACACCCATGGCATGTGGAAGTTCCCGGGCCAGGGATAGAACCCATGCTACCGCAGCATCCCGAGCCACTGCAGTGACAACGCCAGATCCTTAACCTGCTGCGCTACAAGAGAACTCTGATAATAGTACTTTTAATGGCTGAATCTTTTTAAAAACTGTCATACAATTATATCATCGTTAATTTCATAAATATCCTATTGGAATTTAAAATATATATAACGGTTCAGTGAATATCTTAATAGATAAATTATGCTCATCTCTAAGTACCCTCTTAGAGGGAAGTTCTAGTTAATGAAGCTCCTGGATCAAAAGGTATTTATACTCCTAAGGATATTTCTCATATGGGTAAAGGGCTTCCAGAAATGTTATGCCCTTCAACACCTTAACAGTAGCCTTCAGCAAAACCGTTGTTTTTCACCTTCTCTCAGGGAAGGTTTTTGAAAAAGACATGACAAAGAGCCTGTAAGGGTTTTAAGCAGTTCAGTAAGAAAAACTTAGGACGTGAAAATGACCAATCCTTCGTGAAGTTTCCCAGTTCTCCTGTGGTTTAAACTAAATCAAGCTGAGGGTGTTTTTCATGATTCTTTCCCTAAAACAACCTCCTCAGATACTTTTCCTGTATAGAGAAACGTAAAGAGCATTAGGATGCAGTGGGATAAAGAGAGGATAAATACCGCAAAGAAGTGGGTGGCTCCATAGCCTTTCCCAGGTAGAGACTGTGATTGAAGGGGAGAGCAGAAAGAACTAACAAACACCCATCACTTTTATGGGGAAGGTACTGTGTTGCAAACTGCCATGTATTCTCCATGGCCTCTCTTCTCTCCCCTCCCCTTTGTCACTCTTGAACGCCATCCACTTTTGTTTGCAGGCCGGGTCTCTGATGGGAGGGAGGCACTCTGTCGGGCCAATGGAATGGTGACTTTCCCACCACCCCATCCATCATCAGGGTGGAGCTGACAAAGCCTAGCGACTCAGCCTCCATCCCAGCAGGAACTAAGTATATCATCTGCCCAAGCACCTGATCTCCACTTGCCAGGGCTGAGAAAGTCCAGGAGCCCCAGGAAGGCAGATGTCAAAAGGACACACTGCCAGGTGGAGATGGCAATAATTTTTCCATAGATGGACTGCTTCTGCTTCCGTCTGCCTCCCTCATGCCTGTCACACTTTCCAGCGCTCTTTAGAACCGTCATTTCAGCCTTTGTCTGTTGGGTCACCTGCCCCTTTGTCAGACCTGGTGAGCCATTTGGCGGGGATGGCCGCGGCCATCTGCGCTCTTAGAATGAGCCTCTTTGTCATCCCTTTCCTGTCTCTCCCACTCCAAAGATTCTTGGCTTAAGGGAGTCAGGTGCCTTGCTTTTCTGGGCTTGCTGCCACCAACTGGGTAGTTTTCAAATCTTGGGCTGGCCTTTCAGGTAGGAGAATCTATAGGAAATTATGTTTCCTTGGCAATTTCCATTCCCAGAGAACAGAAATTTACTTGATGGTTCCCATTGGCTTGCTCTGTCAAACCCTCTGCTTTAAAGGGTTTACTCTTATCCTAAAAGTCTGGTCAGCCAAGGCAAATTAAATTCGGCATAATCTGAACAGGAGGAGGTGATGGATGGGCTGCTCTCCATTTCTTGGGAAAAAAATATAAATCTAGGCTGAAGGGTGGAGTTCAGGACCTTGCATAAGGTTTACCACATTTAAAAGTGCTATTAACAGATACCCAGGCTTCAATTAAGGTAGGAATAACCTCAGTTAAGGATATGCCAGCGTTCCCTGGTGGATCAGCAGGTTAAGGATCCAGCATTGTCACTGCTGTGGCTCAGGTCCCTGCTATGGCTGGCATGGGTTTGATCCCTGGCCCGGAAACTTCCGCATGCCCCAGGTGCAGCCCCCCTCCCCCCGAAAAGAGCAGTGCTGTTCACTGGGAACATACATTGTCTATTCAAGTCAGTTTTCGGCCATCAGAGAATATATTTTAAAAAAAGTTCTGTGTCATTCATATGTTTTAGGTTTCCTGGGTCTCATATACGTTCAGAGTAAGTGAAAAGCAAGTTTGGAAAACCAAACTCCTTCACTTTTGGACCGAATATAGGGGACCTTGTTTTATAAAAAATTTCCACCTGGGAAAAATGATCTTCATATAACCCAGAAATTATAGGAGTTCAAGAGTGTTCCACCCTGGTTCAATTTGCTCTTTGAAAATGTTGGCAAAGATCAGTACAATTAGAGGTTAAATTGGAATATATTAAAATCCGAAAGCTATTTGGTGGATTGGAAGCACAACATGAAAGCAACCTTTGTTGGACAAAGCACAATAACCCGGCTGGAAAACTCTGTTCATGGTGTGTCTCTATTCATGGGTGATCTTAACAAATTACTCAGAATGGTTTGTCCCTTTCTTGTGTATACTTAAACCAGGGGAAAATAATGTTTCTCCCCTCTCTAGCTCATAGCAATATCACAAGCATTAAAGTAATTACTGGTTATGAAGACCTTAGAAATATTGCATTATCATAAAAATGAAAAGAAAATGCATTAGACTGTAATAAATCCTCATTCATCTGGACAATTTTAATTTAGAATTTGGCGCAATATAGAAAGACTCACTTCTGACGTTTACGTTTGTAAAATATGAGAAGACATAGTTTTCTAAGCAAATTGAAAGAGTAAACAAAATTATTAGACTATGAGAAATGTGTGTCACTACAAGCTCTTGAGTAATTACTTAAAAATAAAGGATGATGGGAGTTCCCACTGTGGTGCAGCAGATTAAGGATCTGGCATCGTCTTGGTGGTGATGTGGGTTCAATCCCCAGCCTGGTTCAATGGGTTAAGGATCTGGCATTGCCACAGCTGCAGTGTATGCCATGGCTGTGGCTTCTATTCAGTCCCTGGCCTGGGAACTTCCATATGCTGAGGGTGCAGCCGAAAAAGAATAAATAAATAAATAAATAAATAAAAATGATGATTTCCAAATGAACTGCATATTGGCACTACCATACCTTTCAATTTATGTTAAATAAATTAATAAGATAACATATTAGCCCCAAATATGTATTAGTTTTCTCCTCTGTCTCCATTTCCACTTTAGAACGTAACTATAGAGGTGACCCCAAAATTATATTTCCATGTTTCACTAAAGTCTAGAGCAATCACGGCTCACATGGTAAGGAAGGAGGGGCTCATTACATTACATTGCGTTGCATTCGCGTTGTAATGAAGAAGGGCTATAAACAGGCAGTGAATACAGTTACAAAACATGTGATGGTCATAGGAAAAAGGGAGCATTTAATTCGCATTAATAAGATTTAAGTTGGACTTTAGAAATGAGACTTTTAGTCATGATAGATGGGGAAAGAGCATCCTGAGGGGACAGCATAAAAGGAAAGCATGCAAGTGCATGATGTCTTTAGAAACTGCCAACTCGTTCACCATGGTTGGATATCAAGGTACAAAAAAGTAAGTCATGAGAGGAATCATTGAACAGTAAAGTGTGTGACGTGAACCTGCTTTGGGTGTCATACTCTGAAGTTTAGACTACATTCTAAAAAAAGTGAGCACATCTGGGTGTATTTTACAAGGGTCGTGTTGCAGTTCCTGCCATGGTGCAGTGGGTTAAGAATCCAGCTGCAGCCGCTCAGGGCGCTAAGCAGGATCGAGTTTGATCCCTGTCCGCATTGAACAGCACTGCTCTTTTTGGAGGAGAAAAGGTTTGAGGGCCAACCAAAAAAGGCACCTAGCAAATGGTCTGGAGTGTTCCTGAAGCCAAGGAAAAAAATAATTCAGGAAAAAAAAACATAATTCCCAGAACTTTCAGATGCCATAAAAGAGGGTTAAGCCATTGGTATTTGTTAAAGAAGGACATTGATGATTTTGAAAGCACAATTTCAGAGGAACGAATAAGACAAAATAGACAGGACTGCAGGGAGCAGAGAAAACAGGAAGAGATGGATTGATAAGCATCATTGGGAATAGGCATTTTCCTCTTAAAAATAAATGCAGAGAATTGAGGACATTTATAGATACTAAAGAAAAAATATCTGTGGGGAGGGAAAAACTAAAGATTGTAGCGATCAAAGAGAGGATTCTTGCAGGTAAGTCCTGCGGAATGTAAGAGCAGGTGGTTTCTAAAGTTCACATACGGGTGTAAATCTTGGAAAGAAAAACGACCTCAGACTTCTTGAAGATGAGGAAAAAAAGACAATACTGCCGAATGCATGGGGTTTGAAGTAATCACGACAGAAATTGGAGGCATTCACTTCAGTTGTACTTGCTTTTCTCCGCTGAAATCAAAGCTTAGTCAATGGGAAAGAGTGAGAGTCAGGTGGCGTGAGCGTGCGAGGAAGATTAGAAAATATTCAGTGGAGTGGGCTAGGGAATCACCTAGAGATGAAAAGAAATATCAGCTAGTAGCATCTTGAGCAAAGCTGATGCTGAATTATGTGGATTTATTGTATTTTGTTAGGCATATGGATCTTTTTATAAAAGTAAGACATGTTCAGCATGAAAGTGTGGAGATTATAATACTAGAAATAAGTGATCTCATATCTTCCTGTATCTTTTTATCTATGTGTTAATTTATATATGTGAATGTGTGTGTGTGTGGCTGTATAAAAAGACACACTACTCAGATGCAGTAATTGAGGAGAATGTAATAAAACTTCATTTACAAAGATGTTAGTTGGGTAAAGGGAAATCAATAAAAATTGATGAATTGATGAAGTACCCTAGGATGGAACATCCTAGAGCTAGTCGTGGGTTAAGGGGGTCGGATGGCTGAGAGGAGAGAGCGTGGGTGAAATGCAGGGAGATCTGTAGCTCTGGAGAGGGCCATTCAACAGGAGTTCTGGTCCTTGGAGACAGTGAGACTGGAAAACCAGCCCACAGAAGTGCCCGGCAGGACAGACCTGGTTAAAGCAGATCTGGAGGGGTCCGTGGACTATAACAAATGCAAAATGTGATACTGTGATTTTGTTTCCGGCACAGAGCTCCTAAAAGTCGTGGAATTTCTTCAGTGATAAGAATGATAAAGGGGGTCTTTGTGTTAGTGAAGCAACTTTTGGACCTGGGCTAAGAATGGGGGCTGGATGCCAGTGTCACCAAACCAAACTTGGGTCCACTCCCCGGTGTGCAGTGAAGACCATCTATTTGTGGCAGGAAATGGGACCCCTTCCAGGGCCCAAGGGTAGGCTCTTGTCCAACACGCAGAAATGAACTGTATGAGGAGACACACGTGCTGACAAAGCAAATTCTTTCTTGGGAAGGAGTGCCCAGTGGAGACCAGGAGGGTATGGGAACCCAGGAGAATGGCTCTGCATTCTCAGGTTTTATGGGAACGAGGTTGGTTTCTGGCTTGTCTCTGGCCAGTCATCTTGATTGGCCCATACTTGGTCTGGCCCAGAGTCCTTCTTGGAGGCACTCACATCTCTGAGCCAAGGATTCTGGGAGGTTGGCTATCTCCTCCCTCCTATCAGCCCCTCCCGATCCTCTTGGTTCGTCTTCAGGGCAGCACCTTGTTCCTTATCAGGTCTCCCATTGTGAGACCGTTCATGCAAGCAGTTATTATTGTGCCTGGCCAGGGTGAGCAGCTTCAGTCAATGGCTCTCTAACCTACTGACACTGGCCTGTGGCAAAGGAAAGTGCACTGTTTCTTATAAGGCACCAAGCAGAATTCAGGACAGCTAGTGCTCAGAAATCCCGAACTCCACAATGGGTCTCAGCAAAGCAATTTTGTTTGTTTGATTTGAAGTGTAGTTGATTTACAGTGTTGTCCCAATTTTTACTGTACAGAAAAGTGACCCAGTCACCAAGCATTTTTAAAGGCCAGGCAAGGGACAAGAGTCCCAGGGTATGTGATCAGCTCATGCACAATTCTCTGATCAGTTGATGATGAGGTAAAATAAAAAGGCAGTAAGTTGTTGCAAATATTTCCTGATTCCAGCCAGACTCCAGAGGGAACATGCTAATTTCTTCCATTTGATGGGGATCCCAGCATCTGCCAAACAACCCAGGAGATATGCGTCAGATACTATCATCTCTTTCCTTCAGAGAGAAGCTGAAGCAGAGGACATGGGATTGGGGTCTATCCTGGAATGGCCCCATAGGGTCCTTCTTGGTGACACCAGGGGAAACCAACCACGTGATTCGGGGGTTGGGATTTTCAGTCCCATCCCCTGGAACTCCTGGGATGGAGAGGGGCTGGAGGTTGAGTCAATCACTAGTGACCAAAGATTTAAGCACTTGTGTCTATGTAATGAAACCTCAATAAAATCTCAAAAGCCTGGATTTTGAGAGCTTCCATGTGTATGAAGACATGGAGGTGCAGGAAGACTAGCATTTTGGGAGAGAGCGTGGATGCTCAGCATTCTTTCTCCTCATTGGTGCGTTGCCCCCTCATCTCCTCCCTCTGGCTGCTCCTGAGTTATATTCTTTCATAACAACTGGCCATCTAGTAAGTAAAATGTTTTTCTGACTTCTGTGAGCTACTCTAGCAAATTAATTGAACCTAAGGAAGAGGAGCTGGAGCACTCACTCTACAGGTGATCAGTCAGATGCACAGGTGAAACAGGAAGTTGGCGTGAATAAGCCTTTCAGCTCTGGAATCTGATGCTATCTCTGGGCAGGTCATGTTAGAAGTGGAAGTGAATTGTGGGACACCCAGCTGGTGTCTGAGAATTCCTTGTTGGTGGAGGAAACCCTGGCTGCTCTCCACATACCCACTGGGATTGAGTGCTTAGAACCCCAGCTACATTTTGCAGGATTGAAATTTACCATCCCTAAAGCAGAAACAAAAATAAATGAACAGTTGAATTTGCTCCATTTTTTTTCAATTGGAGAGTGGTGTAGAGAAGAACCAGTAGGATTTCAGGAGACAAGGGTGTCTGGACCACTATGAGATAAGCTTGAATAACTCTGGTCAGAGCTCATCCGTACACAAGAGACAAGAGTTCATGCTCAGAAAGAGCAGCATTTTCCCCCTTTATCATTAAGTGGGGGGAGTAACAATAACGTGCTGGACCTCGAAACTCTTTTCAGAGGAAGAGAGAATTTCCTGGATTATTTGGAAGAAGAAGTAAGGACAGCTTTGATATGAGGTCATTAAAACATCCCAGATAAAATGCAAATGAGATTCTGAGTATGGCTGTAGATGTACAATTTTTTGTTTCATGTTTTTACTTTTCTGAATCAGAAATGTCTTAAAATGCACATGATGTTTCTTTTTTTCTTCTTCTAAAAACCTATTTTTAATATCTGTGTTAACTCTTTCAATCAAAGATGCTTTCACATAGGGAAGCATTGTGATGAAGAAATTGTAAAAAAAAAAAAAGAAGAAGAAGAAGAAGAAGAAGAAGAAGAGAGGCTGAGGTTGACAATTTAATTACTAAAACAAACTTGCAATCAAAATGCTTCTGAATATTCTTTTGGCAGGTGCTTATTGCTGCAAATTGAAAGGAAGATGGAGTAAGCAGATTGCCATTTAAAACTTAATTAAATTAAGACTTAAACATCAGTCCAATCTTTTAGAATTCTCAGTAAACAGGGGACAAAACTTGGCCATGACCAATAACAGGAGAAAAAACATTGAGAAGTTTAGCATTTTTTTCAGTGTATCACTTCCAGCCCAAAGGACAAACGAGGAAAGAGAGATAAAGAATGGTTCCCTCAAGATTCTCGAGTGGCAGCTTTGAAATTGTATCAGTCACATTTATGCCAGCACCTTTCGGGGCTATAAGAGCCACACAACATAATGCCTCAGTTTTCATGAATTTCCATGTTTGCTTAACCTTGTGTAGATTAGAAATGCAGAGAAATCTCGTTAAAGGAACTCAATGCATATGGACCTTGCTGGAACGGGGAATGTTTGTTCTGAGACTTTGCTTTGAGATCTCCTGGGAATTGTGACGTCATTATTCTAGTCTCTTTACTTAATCATTAAATTCTGGGAAATTAGCAGGTTTTATGGTTGCCTTATAGAAAACCTTTTTTTTTCTTTTTTCTTTTGGAGTCCATTCATTTCGAGCGCTCTGGCATAGACCTAAAGTAGACTTAGAAGTTTCAGTATCAGTCTCTACTCCCCAGAGTTTTTTATTTTTATTTTTGTTTTTTGCTTTTTGGTTTTTAGGGCCATACTCGCGGCATATGGAAATTCCCAGGCTAGGGGTCCAATTGGAGCTACAGCTGCCAGCCTGCACCGCAGTCACAGCAACTCGAGATCTGAGCCTCATCTGCGACCGACACCACAGCTCATGGCAACGCTGGATCCTTAACCCACTGAGCAAGTCTAGGGATCAAACCCACAGCCTGGTGGATACTAGTCGGATTTGTTTCCACTGCGTCACAACAGCAACATCTACTCCCCAGTGTTTAAAAGATTCGTATGAAGATTATATTCAGCATCATCAGAAACACTGCCTTAAGCGAGGCATCCGGGTTAGAGAGGTAACGCATAGGCTCTCCCTGTCAAGGAGTTTACATTCTGGTATTAGAAACAGTTGGTGAGTAACAGTCTCGCAACATACTGCATGCTGTGATCCCAACTGAGCTCAAAGCTGTCCGGGAGGGTAAACATGCAGGAGGTACCTGACCCTATCTAGGAATGGTTATAGAAGCTTCTTAAGTGAGACGACGCAAACAGAGTTCTAGAGGAAAGTTTGGTTTTCAGTCTATTCAATTCTAAGCTTGTGTTTCGGTTTTCTTGCACTGGCAAACGTTCTAAGTCCGAAGTTTTCAAAGCGGGTGAGAACATTACTCCAAAAGCATTCTTAATAGCAATACTCACATGCAGGCATGGGTCTGCTCATAATAGGACATGGAGACATCTTGAGAAACTTTGAAATCCGAGTTCATGTTAAGTTATATTTAATCGACATGAATCGGAAGCGAATGTGCAAAAGTCCTGTGTGAGGATGTCAGTGCGCATTTAAAGACACCAAAGCAAAGACCTTGAACCCAGAGTGCTCGTCATTTGAGCAAGAGAAAGGTACACACACAACAATGCATTCTGTATCCAAATAAAGGCTCCAAAGGCAGTTATGTGCAAGGGTAAAAGCACTGCGGCTGGTGATGGTAAGAGCAAAAATTCTATCAAGGAGGACCTTGAGACTTTCTTAGGAGTGAGTATTTCAATTCACTGGTAGTTTTTTTATTTTTGTTTTTACAGCCATAGCTACAGCATATGGAAGTTCCTGGGGTCAGGAGGTCAAATCAGATCTGCAGCTGCAGGCCTACACCACAGCCACATCTGTGACCCCCCCTGCAGCTTGCAGCAACACCAGTTCCTTGACCTACTGAGCAAGACCAGGGATCGGACCTGCATCCTACATCACGTTCTTAACCTGCTGAGCCACAAGGGGAACTCCTCACTAGTAGTTTGAATTGTTCTCTCAACTGAAGTGACAAGATTGTCCCATGATGGATTATGCTGATCAGCATGTGTCCAGGATCAACTGTGAAAAGATCGTACATTTGTCAGTTGAGCTTTGCAGCCCTGTGTACATTCCATGAGAAATGTGATAATGTGATGCCCCCAGGTGGGCCTCCACTATGACCTTGATCTCAATGTCACATGGAGTCTCTTTACACTATGATGTCCAGCCACACCAGGGGGTCCCAACCAGTGGGAGAGAGAAGAAAGATAAAGCCAGGTCTCCATGATTTGGATGTAATTTAAATTATTTGATCTACTCCGAAACTTCCGCTCATCTAAAGTGCATCGGTCAGTAGATACAGAGCTTTTCAAGCAGGCATTTGTGAAGAAAAGTAAAAAGAAGATTGAGAATGACTAAAACCAACTGAGTAAGGTTTGAGGCATGTCCAAGGTTTAGGCTCCTGTCCAACCCTTCTCATTGGCATTGACAGGAAATGCAGAAACTCCAGTGCTCAGAGGAGCAGACTTACTAGGTCAAGGGCGAGAATCCTTGTGATGCCATGGGAACGTCAACCTTCGAGGTATCCCCAGCTGTAAAATGGAACCGACTGACCGGTCACTGCTCATGGGGTAAAATCAAAACGAGTAGAGTGATGTTTCAAAGAGCAAAGAGACAGTGCCATAGGAATGCTAAATAACCACGTTAAATTTCCAGACACTGCAGCGAGTGGCACTAGATAAATGCTGAGTAGATTAGGGCCTATTTGATTTGCATTTAACTTCAAGAAAATAGTTTTTAGAAGTCATTTTGTTTTTATACACTATAGCTTCTAAAGAGCCATAAATCTTGTTTGTGTCTCTGAGACTCCATGAAACTCTTGATTGAAATGAACTGTATCGTCTAGTTTCCGTGTTGATTTTTTGCCTGAGCAGAGAGTGAGCAGATTCTGGGGCCTGCAAAAGCAGGAGACAGAGGCGTGCTTTTTCTAATGCAAGATTTCACTGCCTGTCTTGCCACAAGAAATGAAACTGTGCTTTCTGATAAAACCTTAGGAGGGTAGCTTTCTAGTGTTTGGAATGAAAAGGCACAATTGTCAAAGGTGTGAATTAAATTTAATTACTATTACCAACTATTTTGCCCATGTGGAGACCTCGAACATGCATTTGAGTGCAAGACCCTCCATTGTGTATAATCTCTGGCCTGAAATGAGTTTATGGATTTCCTTTGTGTCCATGTTTGAAGTAAGTACTTAACTTAGTTGCCACATAAAAACAGTTGCCCTGGAGCACCGCCTGGAAGCACACTGGGAAAGAGAAGAAAGCTTTTGTTATTGTCAGCCCTTGTCCTGGGGGAGCTGTTTGTTTCTATTGCGTAACCTTGCGTATATTGACTGAATCATCACCGTAAAAGGATTCTTTTCTTCTCCTTGGAAGATGAAGACGGCAGATTTTAATGATCGTCTGAATAAGGCATGCAGTGTTCTTCTTGTCTCTCTCACGATTTAAACAAGAAAAGAAAAAAAAAAATGAAAGTTTGTACATTTCTTTCAATGATTCCCCTGTTTTGGAGAAATGATGCTTGCTTGCTTTGCATTCCTGTAACAAGATCCCCAGTGCTTCTCTGAAGCCCATGTTGCAAACAGTGGCTTGGATAGAACTGTGGAGACAGAGGCAACTACAGTGTGGGCAATTCTGCCACTGACCTCCGTTCGCAGAAAAATGTCAGCGCTGGGCTTGCAGGCCACGTCGACACTTCAGAAATCCCACCTTTAGGTGGAGAGAACTCAGGCAGAGTGGGCTTCATCTAGTTCTCGGTGCAAAGCCCAGGAGGCCTAAGCTTTGGAGTCCTGTGGATGCTTTAATGCTCTGCTGTCACCAATTTGAAGTTCTTAATAAATTTCAAACCAGACACCTTGCGTTTTCAGTTTGCACTTGTACCCACAAATTACCAGCTGGTCCTGATTTGGGGTAATACTTTGTATTGCCTGGAATTGCATTTTACAGAGACTGCAAGGCTTGTTAAACCTAGTTCTCTGTCCATTGTTGTCCAGAAATGCTGGCCCCATTTTGATATAAGGAGGAAAATTAGGCTCTTCTCCAGGGAGGAGAGGGACCCTCAGGTTTGATAGATACCACAGAAACCATTTCATCTTTGGTATTTTCCACCCCAGTAGATGCTGACTTAGAATACCCAAAGCCTGGAAAAATGCCCTGTCTTGGGTATTTGGAATACCCAAAGCCTGGAAAAATAAACAAAAGTGTGTCTCAGGGACCCCAGAATTACACGGTGTATTAAGTTCTGTTGTCAGAGAGTTTAGCATCACTTTCTGCTATTCTCTGTATATCAAGATGCCAACTCAGAAGGCCTGTATCAGAGGCCCCCAGAAATCAGCGGGGCCGACTGTCAAGTCGCAAAGGTGAGTTAGGAATAATCATGCTTAAATAAGAAAACAAGTTAATGGGAGTTTTACTTTTGATGTAAACAAAGCATTTAACAGGGACCCTTCATTGTTTTCAACTCCCTGTGACTTGTTGCTCATAGTTTAGCCTCAGGTTTGGGTTTTGACCACCTTCCATTAAATAGAAGATGGTCTGCCCAGGTTGTCGAGGGACATTCAATTTCACTCTGAATCCTGTTCACGCAGGTCTCTCCACTTGTAATTTGCCCCGACCCCTTCCCCATCTCTCTCCCTCTTCCCATCTGCACCCAGAGTGTTTTCTTTTTCTTTTTTTTTTTGTCTTTTTGTCTTTTTCTTCTTGTTGTTGTTGCCATTTCTTGGGCCGCTCCCTCGGCATATGGAGGTTCCCAGGCTAGGGGTCCAATCGGAGCTGTAGCCACCAGCCTACACCAGAGCCACAGCAACGCGGGATCCGAGCTGCGTCTGCAACCTATACCACAGCTCACGGCAACGCCGGATCGTTAACCCACTGAGCAAGGGCAGGGACCGAACCCGCAACCTCATGGTTCCTAGTCAGATTCGTTAACCTCTGCGCCACGACAGGAACTCCCCCAGAGTGTTTTCTATTTCAGGCGACTGTGTTATATTCCTCACTGGACAATACACACATCAAAGGGCAGCAGAGACTCCCTCTTTATCTTCCTGGTTCATTGCACAGAGTAGCCATTCAGAGAGTATTTGATGAACTGAGTGAATCTTTCCATTGTCAGCATAGGAAAACTCTGAGTGAATAGGCAGTGAGACAAATCTATGAAATGTTTCACACTGAAACAATATGATCCCCACGTCAAACCTTCCCATCTTTGTCTTTTATGCATTTGTCCTAACTCTGGAATCAAGGATACATCCTCAGGGTGAAAAATAAAATAAACTTAATAACTTTAAAGAGGGACACAAATATTTTAGGCGAAAGAGCAATGGACAACCATCGGCCCTTCAGCAGGCAACAGACAGATATTTAAGGAATGAATGGCTGAAGACCTATTGCCTTGTCTTGAATTCCACTGCTAATACTAATCGTGAACTCCTACTGAGCACCATGTGGCAGAGACGTTGTCGATGTTTTCTGTGTAATATCTCAGTCAGCCTTACAACAATCTAAGAAGTAGCTGAGATAATCTTCCAGGTTTTACAAATGAGGAAACTGATTTAGAGAAGGGTTTTGCCTGGGGTCCCCTAGCTAATGGCTGCTGGAGATGAGCTTTAAAGTTAGGTCCTCTACCTCCATGTCTGTGATCTTAACCTCCAGGTGATACTACTTGGGATGGTTGTATTGTTATCAAAATATTCACTGTCCTCCCCTTCCAGACCCTTCCTATGGCAGGATAATATTTCTCAGCTCATTGAAGTCACATTTGGCCATGAGACTTGCTTTGGCCAATTAAATATGAGTAGAAGTAATGTATGCCCCTGCTGAGGAAAAGATTTAAAAATCCATCATGTTGTTTTCCCATCTAGTTTTTTGTTTGTTTGTTTTTTTCCTCTCTAGGAGATAAGCAAAGTCTAAGACGGGGGCTGCTGCTTTTGCTAGGTCGTGTCTAGATGAAGGGTCAAAAATAACCTATGATAAACTTCCGATAGAGCAAAATTATTCTTTATTGTAAGCCACTGAAATGTGAATAGTGCTACTTTGAACATGTGCGTTCAAATACCTCTTTGAAATTCTGATTTGTATTCTTTTTGGTATATACCCAGAAGTAGAATTGCTGCATCATATGGTAACCCTACTTTTAACTTTACAAAGAACTGCCATGCTGTTTTCCATAGTGGTTGCACCATTTTATATCCCCATTAACAGCATCAAAGGGTTCCCATTTCTCTACACCCTCGCCAACACAGGTTATTTTCTGATTTTTTCCATAGTAGCCATCCTAAGAGGTATGAATAATACCCCATTGTGGTTTTGATTTCCATTTCCATAATAATCAGTGGTGCTGAACATCTTTTCATGTTGACCATTTGTATATCATCTTTGGAAAATGTCTATTCCAGTACTTTGCCCATATTTTAACTAGGCTATTTGATTTTTTTATTGTTCAGTTGAAGTATCTTTATACATATTTTGAATATTAACTCATCATTAGACTGGTTATTTACAAATATTTTCTCTCATTCCATAGATTTTCTTTTCAGTCTGTTAATGATGGGCTTTGAGGCACAGAAGCTTTTAATGTTGCTGTAGTCTAATTTGTCTATTTTTCTTTTTCTTGCCTGTGCCTTTGGTGTCATATTCGAGAAATGCTTGCTAAATCCAAAAAAAAAAAAAAAATCCCCTATTTATTTCTTCCAAAGTTTTATAGTTTTAGGTCTTATGTTTAGGTCTTTAATCCCATTCTTATTTATTTTTTTTGTGTGGTGTAGATAGTTATCTTCCCACACCATTTGTTGGTCCTTTCTCTAGTTAATGGTCTTATATCCTTGCAAAAGTCATTTGACCATTTATGTAAGAGTTTATTTCTGGGCTTTCTGTTCTACTCCATTGGTTTATAGGTCTGTCTTTATGCTGGTACCACACTGGTTTTAATTACCGTAGCTTCACAATAACTTTTGAAATCAGGAAGTGTGACTCATCCAACTTTGTAGGGAAAGGCAGTCTCATGCATGGAGTACTTTGACACCCACGTGGCTGCACAAAAAGGAGCCTTGAGCCTAGAACAATTCTTTCCTTCCTTCCTTCCTTCTTTCTTTCTTTCTTTTCTTTCTTTCTCTTTCTTTCTCCTTCCTTCCTTTCTTTTGCACTTTTAAAAATTATAGTTGATTTACAATGTTGTGCCAATTTCTGCCATATCACAAAGTGACCCAGTCATACATATATATATATATATATATATATATATATATATATATATATATGCATTCTTTTCCTCATGTTATTTTCCATCATGGGCTATCTCAAGAGATTGGATATAGTTCCCTGTGCTGTACAGGAGGACCCATTGCTTATCCATTCTAAATGTCAGAGTTTGCATCTACTAAGGCCAAACTCCCAGTCCATCTCACTCCCTCCCCACTTCCCCTTGAAAACCACAAATCTGGAACATTTCTTTATCCAGAGAGAGAGTCCTCACAGCCTGTGTTGGAGTTAATGCCTTATATGGGAATATCTTTACCTGTTTTAGATTCAGCTTGTGTTCCTTTGTTCTACTTAAGTGCGTGTGTTGTATGGCATCTGGCCAACACCCTGCTGTATCAGTGGGAAGGAGACAGAATTCTTCTGTGCAGCATAAGAAGGATACATGCTGGCCATTGCCTTGTATCAGCTACTGGGAGGAACCCAATGGTCATGGGGAACGGATGCTCCCTACTGAAGCTGATCTTTGTCTTTCTCTTCTCTGTATGAGTAAACTGTTGTTGCATCTGGTGCTTGACTGCATTGCGTTTCCTTGGTGACTTTGCTACCAAGATGCAGTGGGAAGAAATGTTCAGACTTTCACTTCTGATAATAAGCAATAGGTGTCACTTGTGCAACATTGTTCTTCTTTTGCAAGATTATTTCAGCTATTTGAGGTCCCTTGAGATTCCATGTGAATTTTAGAGTGGATTCTTTCTATTTCTGCAAAAAAAGTGCCATTGGGATTTTGATAGCGATTGCATTAAATGTGTAGATTGCTTTGGGGAAAGGCGGTAAGGATTGAATCACTGATGCACATGGGATTTTTAGGGTGGTGGACCTTCCAATGTGATAATGAGAGAGTTGATACATGACATCATACATCATCAAAACTCACAGCTTTATAGCACAAAGAGTCAACTTTAGTGTATGCAAATAGGAAAAAAAAAAATGGGAGGTTTGAGTGTTCCAGGAAGGAATGCAGACTGTCACCAGAGAATCCAGCCTATTTCAAATGTATGAGGCAAGCTCAGTTAAGGGGAATACTCGGGGAAAAGGCCGACCTAAGTAACTTTGAAACTGAGTAAATTCTGTAAGATTAAAGGCAAAGGAACTGCACATAAGCACTATGCTACTGCTGATAAAGTTGTTTCTCACGAGAGTACTGGGGTATGATCACCAATTCTTATACTGCTCTATAGGTATCCCCTGCTTCTCAAAAGTTCCCTTTGTGCTACTTTTGAAGTAAGACCTACATTACTAGTACCTGTTTTCCCTAACAGAAAGAAATCCGAAGAGGTTTTTTGTTTTGTTTTGCTTTGTTTTGTTTTTTGCTTTTATGAGAAAGGTAAAAAGCAAAAATAGCATTCAGCATTTGTTTTGCTGTGAGCTGTAACAGAGGCAGTTTGCACCCCAAGCAGTGAGGGTGGCACTGCCAAGCCCCTTCCCTGGGAACTGCACTCAAGTGTCTCAGCATCAGTCTTTGCCATAGCTTCGAACTGGGTCTCTTAGCATCTCTGCTTTATCTCAATTTATTTTGTGCATCCATTAGCAAGACGCATCCTAATGTAACTGCTTCTTTGCTTTCTGACCAAAGGTTTCGTAAGGAATGCTATATCTTTAGATGTGAAGGAAACCTGTATGTGTACACTGAGAATTTAAAAATTAAGTGATGCTCTTATGGTGCTTCACTTTATTGCATTTTTTAAAAACGAATCCCCCACCACCACTGGTAAATTCTAAAAAACAGTTGCTTTTTTTTTAATTGAGGTAAAATTAGAATATAATATATTAGTTGCACATTACAACATAGTAATTTGATTATTTGTGTAAACTACAAATGTGCAGACCATAAAAAGTCTACTAACCATTATTACCATACAGTTACTCCCCCTTCACCTATTTCACCCACCCCAAAACTTTCCCCTCTGGTAACCATTTATTTTGTAACAAGACTTGGTCCATCTGAAGGGAATGATGTTCCAAACTTGGGTTCTTCCTCTTCCTCATTGCAATTAATTTTTTCCTAATCTTCTTATTCCTCTTAGCACATTCAGGGCATAACATATTATCTTCTAGGTCTGGGGATGGGAAAGTGCAGGCTGGTAACATGAAGAGAGAGATCATCTTCCTGGGGGGTATGAGGCACCCAGGCCTGAGCTGCATGGAACTGCAGGCGAACCCAACCTTCTGTGTCTGCCAAGCACGGTCTGCCATGGACCACACTCCACCGGACACCAGATGCTTGTGGCCGAAAGGTCTCAACAGGAGTGGGAACAGGCGGTAAATTCACAGCCTTAGGGCAAAGGGCTTTTTTTTTTTTTTTTTTTTTGTCTTTTTGCCATTTCTTCAGCCACTCCCATGGCATATGGAGGTTCCCAGGCTAGGGGTCCAATCGGAGCTGTAGCCACCAGCCTACGCCAGAGCCACAGCAATGCGGGATCCGAGCCGCGTCTGCAACCTACACCACAGCTCAGGGCAACGCCGGATCATTAACCCACTGAGCAAGGGCAGGGACCGAACCCGCCACCTCATGGTTCCTAGGCGGATTCGTTAACCACTGAGCCACGACGGGAACTCCTTGAAGCAATTCTTGACCATGCCGCCAACATGGCCTCCTGAGCCAGAGCGACCGCCTCAATCATGTTGGTCTTTTCCCCTCTCTCACTCATCTCCCTCTTCTGAACTCTTGGTCTCTTGGTCACCGTCTTGTGTTTCCTTGAAGCTGACTGTAACCTGGTCTCCCAGGATGTTTCAGGAATATACTGATCTTTTTCTTGTCTGGAGTCTCATATAAACCTCTGTTTTCTGGCCACTGGTACTCAGATTAAGTTGTTGACACCAGTTCCGCAAAGAGTTCCCACTCACTTGATTACTTGGAGGCAAAATGCTCGGCAAAGGATGAATTGCTTTGTGACACAATTTTGGGCTAGCTTTGAACTGTTTGTTGGTTTCAGGAGGATGAACTTCCATCCTTTGTACTCTTGACTTCCTAAGTTGAAGAAACACCTGGTTCCATTTGATGGTCTTCAATAATTTCCTCATTACCTGGAACCAATGTAAGAATCACGTTTTCTTCATCTATTGCTCCTTCAAAATAATTCTTCTCATAACTTGGGCATGCCATTTTGAAGAAATCTCAGAGAACAGAGACAGCAATGTTAAGGATATCTGCAGCTCAATCCTCTAAACCGGTCTCAAAACGAATTTTTATGGCAACCTTGTGTTGTCAGATGATGGTTAGCATTTTAGCAATAAAGTATTTTTAAGTTAGGGCGTGTACATTGGGTTTTTTGGCCATAATGCTATTGCATACTCACTAGACTGTAGTAGAGTGCAAACAGATTTTATATACACTGGGAAACCAGAAACCTCCCGTGACTTGCTTTATTGCCATATTTCCTTCACTGCAGGGGTCTGGAACTGAGCCCACAATATCTCCAAGGTATGCCTACACAGATCTACCTTGACTCATAATGAGCTTACATCCCCATAAACGCACTGTAGGTTGAAAAATACTGTAAGTTGAAAATGTATTTAATACACCTGATCTCCCAAACACCATAGCTTAGCCCCGCCTACCTTAAACGTGCTCAGAAAACTTACAGTCACAGACATTTGGCAAAATTATCTAGCAAAAAGCCTGTTTTATAATGAAGTGGTGGATATCTCATGTAATCTATTGAATACCATTCTGAAAGTGTTAAACAGAGTGGTTGCCTGGGTATAGAATGGTTGTAAGCCTATCAGTTGTTTCCCCTTGTGAACATGTGGCTGACCAGGAGCTGCGACTTACCGCTGCCCGGAATCATGAGACATGAGAAGACCTCATATCGCTAGCCTAGAAAAAGATCAAAATTCAAAATTCGAAGCACATTTTCTGCAGCATGCATGACACTTTTGCACCATCGTTAAGTCAAAAAATTCTAACTGGAACCATGGTGAGTCAGGGACATTTGTAAATGGAAGCCAGAAGCCAGTTTTTTGTGTTGTTTTGTTTTAAACCGTTCCTGTGGGAATTTGCAGATAAACAAGGGAAAAAGGCTAGAATGATTCATGGAATGGATTAAGTTGGAGACATCAGGATGTGCTCATGTTTAGCTTAATATAGATACAGATAGTTACATGTAGAAATATTTATATGTGGATTAACACATTTTCTTGCTCTGACACCTGAGAGCTTAAAAGAAATGACGCCCCAGTAGCAATAAGCCAGCACCCGGATCACGGTTTTTAATTCTAATTCGACAAAAAAACAACCAGGATTTCTTAAAGAAATGGCCAATTTTAGCACTGAAAGTATGCAAAATGATATGTGACATATTATTGCGGCAGAAAGTAAGAGAATGCTTTAAACACACACATACACACACATTAATTGATAGAGATATGTCAGCAGGACTCAGGAGACAACTGAAAGAGCTTCCCACAGCCAAAGCTAGAACAACTTGAATGAAAAAATAAAATAGTATTAAACCTATAACCCAAATATAAATATCCATAAGTCCATATTGATAAACATAAATTGTTCAATAAATAAGTTCAGGAGAAGAGACAAATATTACCCACAGAAGGAGTCCAAATAATTTATGTGAACACATTACTCTTGGAGTTCCCTGGTGGCTCAGTGGGTTAAGGAGCTGACATTGTCATTATTGTAGCTCTGGTTGCTGCTGTGGCTCAGGTTTGATCCCTGGCCTGGGAACTTCTGCATGCTTCAGGCACAGCCAAAAATAAATAAATAAATAAACATATCCTTAAGAACAGAAGGATAAATCCTCACTCCTTACCTGTAGGCTGTGTGTATAAGGACTTTGCTTCAAAGAGAAGAGTGTGGAGAAGGAGAGAAATGAGTACCTTTCTGACGGATTAACTGCCAAACGACCTCAACATCAACATCAACATCAACAAGGTCAACATCGACAAGGTCAACATGGACAAGGTCAACATCGACAAGGTCAACATCAACAAGGTCAACATGGACAAGGTCAACATGGACAAGGTCAACATGGACAAGGTCAGCATCAACAAGGTCAACATCGACAAGGTCAACATCGACAATGGCAAGTCATGCTGATAGTATGTGCCCTTGATACGATGTGATGAAAATGGTACCTCATCTTTGTGATCTTCCTCCTAATAACCTTTAGCCTGGCCTAGTCGTGCGGAAAACATTGGAAAGATTCTGATAGACAGAGGGACATCCTGCAAAATACTTGACCAAAATCATCTCTTCAGAACAGTCTAGGTCATCAAGTATAAGAAAAGTTGGAGACAGTGTCAAGCCCAGTAGAGCCTAGAGGCTTGATGACTAAAGGTAATTATCCTAGAGGCTTGATGACTAAAGGTGATTATCCTAGAGGCTTGATGACTAAAGGTGATTATCCAGATAGAGTCAGGAATGGATGTTAGATTAAAAACAAAGGAAATCTGAATAAACTGTGAACATAGTAATAATGCATCAGTATTGCTTTTGTTTATTCTAACAAATAAACCACGCTGACGCAAGATGTTAGGAGAAATTGTATCCAAGATATATGGGATTCTTGGAGTGCCCATCATGACTCAGTGGTAAGGAACCCCACTAGTACCCACAAGGGTTCAGGTTCGATCCCTGGCCTTGCTCAGTGGGTTAAGGATTCGGCATTGCTACAAACTGGGGTGTAGGTCATGGATATGGCTCAGATTCCGCATTGCTGAGGCTGTGGCTTTGGCTGGCTGGCAGCTTCAGTTCTGATTTGACCCCTAGCTTGGGAACTTCCATATACTGTGGGTGTGGGCCTAAAAAGACCAAAAAAAAAAAAAAAAAAAAAGAAAAGATTTATGGGATTCTCTCTACAACCTAAATTTTTCTATAAATCTAAAACTGTTCTAGAAAAATAAATCCTATTTAAAAATTATTTTTTCTGGAGTTCCCACTGTGCTGCAGTGGGATTGGCAGTGTTATGGGAGTGTTGGGAAGCAGGTTCAATCCCAGACCTGGCACAGTGGGTTAAAGATCCAGCACTGCCACAGCTGTGGCTTAGGTCACAACTGTGGCTTGGATATTTCTTTCCGAATATATAAATTTGTTTTAAAAATAAGGCATATTTAAAAAATTATTTTGCAAACTCCAAAGTGTTGTTTTATTCACATGGTATTCAGTAGTGGCCAGTGAACATATGGTCTGAAATAACCTAAAACTACTGAAATCTTCCAAGGTAATTGCATTTCATTTTCTCATGGCTCTCAGAGCAGGAATTCTCCTTGGGTCCACCTAAACGCTTTAAGGAAAAAAAATGATACTTTAAAAAACAGGTCAATTCTTAACACATAAATGTCATAAAAATTTAACCTAGCAGTTACCCTAAAGAGAACTTACCAGCCAAGTTTCCAAGTTTAGGCACTATAGTATGTTTCAGCAGAAAGCACATGGCCTTTGGAATAAAATGCATCTGGATTCAGTTAATTAATTAATTAATTAATTTAATTTAATTAAACTAAAGAAATTACCCGGAACCTAGCAGGAAAATACTTACAGTTTCTCCTCCTACAGATCTGAAAATGGCTTTGGTCAATTTCTCATCTTCAGCCTCCAAAGCATTCCTTTTCCTCTTCACTTTTTACTGGATTGGACAGAATCTTAAAGTTCAGGATTTGAACTCTTGGCCACTAAAAATCATTATCACTAGCATTAAACCCATGTATCTGGGACCCTCGTGACCAAATGTGAAAATACGACTGTTTCGGTGAGGTTTTGGTACCGTCCGTCCACATCTGTTTCAGCAGCTTCATTCTCCTAAGTAACTGGCATTTCCCACGTGCTCGGGGTGCCTGATCTCCGGCTGTTCCCCATCCTCCTTCCTCCCCCAGTACTACTTCAAATTCCAGAGCGCATGAAAGGGAAGCTCAGAAAACAGTAAACCCTACCTTTGCTCCAGCGCGCTTTGCTTCTGATGTGTCGGTCCAGGCGAATGTGGTCCTCTGACCTCCTTGTTCCTGGGTTATGGCTTTCGTAGGAGCGGCGTTTTACTCTGCAGATTGTGAAACGTGTTTTGATCTATTCTGTTTTATTAAGTTAGCATCATTTTTTTAAAATGGAACATTAGCTGTGCTGCGCTATGTCTACATAACAATCAGATAAAAGGCAGTTCCCCTAATGCAAAAAGTCAGGCTTATTTTTTCACTGTTTTGTAACTTCTCTTTGAATGGCTGTTCCTGTCGAGAAGGTGAGTTCTGTATTCCTCTCTGTGGGAAGTGGTGTAAATCAGGTGTGTTTTGAAAGATTTTATTTTTTAGAGAAATTTTAGGTTTACTGCACATTTGAGAGGGGGATACAGAGATTTTCCACGTATGTCCCAGATCTGCATTTGTTGAGTCTCTCGCATTAGCAGCATCACTTACCAGAGTGGTGCCTTTTTTTTTTTTTTCTTTTAAACTAAGGATGAATTTACACAGACAAGTCATAATCACCCTAAATCCATAGTTTACATTAGGGTTCACTTTTGCTGGAATTTCAATGGGTTCGGACAAATGCATAATGACATATATCCAAGTTATGTCATTCAGCCTATTTTCACTACCCTCAAATTCTTCTATTCTCTCTCTCTCTCTTTTTTTTTGTCTTTTTTCTCTTTTTGCCTTTTCTAGGGCTGCTCCCACGGCATATGGAGGTTCCCAGGCTAGGGGTTGAATCGGAGCTGTAGCTGCCAGCCTACACCAGAGCCACAGCAACGCAGGATCTGAGCTGCGTCTTCCACCGACCCCACAGCTCATGGCAACGCCAGATCCTTAACCCACTGAGCAAGGCCAGGGATCGAACCTGTAACCTCATGCTTCCTAGTCGGATTCATTAACCACTGTGCCACGATAGGAACTCCAAATTCCTCTATTCTTCTATTCTCTCATCATTCATCTCTCCCTCTATCCTCATTGCCTGGAAAGAGTTGATCTTTCTGCTATTCCCATTGGTTTGCCTTTTCCACAGGGTCCTCTAGTTGGAATCACACAGTCTGTCGCATTTTCAGGTTAGCTTCTTTCACTTACTGATATGTGGTTACAGTTCTGCCATGTCTTCTCATGGCTTGATAGCTCTTTCCCATTATCTGGATGTGTCACAATTACTCTATCCATTCACATAACCAAAGTATATCTTGTTTGCTTCCAAGTTTTTGCAATTATGAATAAAGCTGCTGTAAACATCTGTGCTGGGTTTTCCTGGGAACATAGTTTTCAACTCATAACGTAAAGCACAACTGCTGGATTGTATGGTAAGAGTTTGTTCAGTTTTGTAAAAACCGGCCAGACTGTCTTCCGAAAGTGACCGTGCCATTTTGCATTCATACCAGCCACAAATGAGTTTCTGTCCACCCACACCCCTGCCAGCATTTGGTGGTGTTGGTGTCCCTGAAACCGGCCATCCTAATTAGGAGTAATGGCAGCTCCCTGTTGTTTGCATTTCCATGATGACGTATGTGGATTTCCTCGCCGTATGTTCATTTGCCATCTCTGTGTCTTCAGTGAGATGTCTGGCAAGGTCTTTGTTAACTTAAGTTTTAAGAGTTCTTGATGTATTTTAGATGACCATCATTTATCAGATCTGCTTTTGCAAAATTTTTTTCCAGCTTCTTCTCTGGATCAACTCCAGCAAAAGTGTTTAATTTTAACGTTTCATTTTAAGGACATCCAGCGTATCAATTATTTCTTTTATGGATCGTGTCTTTGATGCTGTATCTAGAAAGACATCGGACCCAAAGACATCTAGATTTTCTATGTTCCCTTCTAAAGAGTTTTAGTTTTGTGTTTGACTACTGGAGGTTCATTTTTATGAAGAGTATAAGGTCTGTGTCTAGATGATCTCTGTTTGGGGAAGTTATTTGCTATTCATTCTGTATCTTTAACAAATATATGACCATTCAGATATCTGTGTCTTCTTGTGTGGGTTTTGGTAGATTGTGTCTTTTAAAGATGTGGTCCATTTCATCTAAGTTATCAAATGTGTGGGCATAGAGTTATTTATAGCATTTCTCTATTATCCTTTTAATGTCTATGAGAGCGGCAGTGATGTGCGCACTTTCATTTCTGATACTAATAATTTGTGCCTTCTCTTTCATTTTCTTGAGTAGCCTGGCCAGAGGCTTATCCATTTTATTGACCTTTTCAAAGAACCAGCTTTTGGTTTCTTTGTTTTTTTGAGGATTCTATTACTATACCTTCTAGCTGAGACATCCTTTCCTCAGCCGTGTGAAGCCTAATGAATTAGTCCATCAAAGGCATTCTTTATTTCTGTTACAGTTGTTTTTATATTTAGAATTTCCTTTTGATTCTTTCAAAAGGTTTCCATCTCTCTGTTTAAGGGCCTGTCTGTTCATACATACCGTCTGCTTTTATCCATTAGCACCCTTAGTGTATTAATCAGAGTTGTTTTCAATTCCCAGCCAAGCAACACCAGTCTCTTTGCCATATTTGCATCTCGTTCTGATGCCTTCTCTGTCTCTTCAAATTGTGTTTGGGGCTTGTTGGTTTGCCTGCTGATATTTTTGTTGTCCTTGTTGTTTTTCTGGAGAGCCAGGTATGTTGTACCAGGTGGAAGAAATTGCTGAAAACAGGCCTTTAGGAATGTGATGGTGAGGTTTCGGGGGTGAGAAGTACTTAATAGAACTGCGATCAGGCTTTTAGTGGGCCTGTGTCTCGGTACCGTGAACTTCTCAGGTGTTTTCTCTTGTATATTCTCTCCCTTTTGGTAGGACTGGATCGCTAGCCTGGGCTGGTATTTTCCCTGCCCAAGTGTCAGCTTTGCTCTGATAATTGCCCAGCACCTTAGATGCTGGTTAATTATTTTCCCCAGGGCAGGTTTTGTTAATATGTGGTGTTTTTCCAAATGGTTACTTTTCCTCTTCTCTGCCTTAAGCCGCGCAAGACTTTTTCTCCAATATTTACCGTGGGAACCGTGTGTCGAGCTTCTAAAGGTAAGTCTCTGGATATTTTGGGGCCCCCCTATGCCTGGTTCCCCTTGGAGGTTTGGCTCTCGGACTTGTTTGCTCGGAGCCTCCAGTAGTTTGTCATTTGCAGTTGAGGTTTTCCTTCTCGTGTTAATTTCTGCTTCTGTGTCTCTCCTCCAAGAGGCCAGGGTGACCTGTATTCGGCTTTTCCCTGCAATTTTGGAGGTGATGGTCATTCCGTGCCCTCTCTTCTCTCCCGAATCCAAGAAGAGCTGTTGCTTTTTACATCTGTTCAGCTTATACTTGTCATTCGAATGGAGTGGTGACTTTCGAGCACCTTCCATGTGGAGCTGGAAAGTGGACGTTAAATTATGTTTTTCTCTCAGTTTTGCTACACTGTTTTCTGGGAATTTTATTAGAAAGCAGCCAGTTGAATGGAGAAATGTACTGAGATTTCGGCACAGACTACCTGATTTGAATCCTGTCTCTACCATTTGCTAATTGGGTTTGCTTAGGTGACTCAAATTTCAGCTTCTTCAGTTACGGAAAATGAAATGAGAATAAAACTCATTGGTTTGATGTCCTTATCGAATGAGATCATTTATTACCCAGAGGAAAGCTCTGTGCCCTCACATAGTAGGTTCTTTGCAAATATGTGTTCTTTTTCTTTTGCATTCTCTTTAGGAGGACTCTTTTTTTTTTTTTTTTTAATAGAAGGGAAATAGGGCTAAAGCATGGAAGGAAAGGGGAAAATAATAGTTTGCATCTGAAAATATTAATTAGTGGAAATGTAAGATTAAAATCTGAGGCCCCAAAGACCTGGTGTGTTTTCTAATGTGTTTATACAGGACCTGAACTGGGAGGAGGAGGAATTGGGTGTATATTTATATGCATATACACACTTTCTGGCTTAGAAATTTAATATCTTGCAATATGTGTCCTAGGAAAGTATGAGTAACATAATTTCAAGGGTATTTGTTAAAATATTATTTAAAATAACTAACATTGGAAACAATTTGGCTCCTGAAGTAAATGATAGTATATATGCATATATAAAATGGAATATTATCAGGTTTTCAAAATTGTATGGTAGACACCATTAAGAAAAGAAGCCCATCATAGGCTGGGAGAAAATATTCACAATATAAAGGAACCACATTTGTGTATACAAAGAAATAATACAAACTGATTCATCGGAAAAAAAAACGTAATGGCAAAATATTTGAACACATACTTCGCAACATTATTTTTTATTTATTTCCATTTTTATTTCACAGTATGTTGCAAATATGGATATGTGAAAACAGTTTGCAAAATATGAAATACCTTGCAAACCTTCCCTGTTACACAACATTATTTTAGAAGATGTTCAACCTTGTTACTAGGGAAATGTAAAAAAAACCTCGATGTAATATCACCATACACCTATAAGAATGGCTAAAATTGAAAAATAAATACTATCAAGGATTAGCAAAGTGACAGAGAAACTCTTATACATTGCATACATTGGGGAGCTTCTAATGAAGTTACACAAACATCTGTTTTAGTATCCAGCAATTATACTCTTATGCCTATATGCCCAAGAGACGCAAGGTCATATGTAAACAAAAAGATGTATATAAGAATATGTAAAGGATATTTTATTTACATAAAATAATCCAAAACTAGAAACAAGCAAATGTTTATCATCAAGGCAACAGGAAGTACATTGTGTTACAGTCATAAATGGAATATTACTCAGCAACAGAAAAGGAACACAATATTGACGCATTTGATGACCTGGATAGATCTCTAAAACATTATGTTGATGGAAACAATTGACAGCTGCATGTTTCCTCCCACAGAAAGTTGAAAAGACAGGTAAATCTAATGTAGAGCAATAGAAGTCTTAACAGTAGTTGTTGATGTGGAAAGACTGACTGGAAACTCAAACTCTCCGTGGTGAAAGAAACGTTCTATCCTTTGATTTAGTCTCAGGTGACCTAATATATACATTTGTCAGAATTTACCAAAATGTAGCACTGAGATTTGTGCACTTGGCAATATGTAAGTTATACTTCAGTTTTTAAGAATGAAGATAAAGCATTCCCCTAAGCTAAAAAAAATGTACAAGGTCAGGATACTCTTTCAGCAAATGTTTTTGTCTGCCAGGCCAGTGTCGAAGTTGTACAGAAGCAACAAGGCTTTCATTTGTGTGAAATGAATAGTGATAGAAAAAGAGAAACACTTCAAGAAGAAGCAGGGGGATTTAGAGGTGGAGGGAAAACGAGAAGAAACTTAACATGTAGTACTCCTTAGAACTTTTTGTAGTCTGTACTGTGATAATAAGGATTGACTGATCATTGTTCTTATAAGGTAACTGAGCCAGGGTTGTGAGGAGTGCCTTCTGGGAACTTTTTTTTTTTTTTTTTTCTGTTCTACAAATTGTGTGTTTTCAGTTAGATTTCTGTTACAACAGGCTGTGTGCCAGCTCTGCTTTGTAGGCTCCCCCCCCCCCCCCCCGCCCCAGTCTTTTTATTCTAGTTTTTTTGAGATAGAATCGACATACAGCACTGTGGAAAGCTAAGGTGGGCATCATAGTGACTTGGCTTACAAATATTGTAAAATTAATGCCACGGTAAGGTTAGTTAGAATCCATCATCTCACATAGATATATATTGTTTTTCCCGTGTGATGAGAACACTTGGGTTCTATTTACTCTCAATGGTTTTCCTGTATACCCTACAGCGCTGCTAACTACAGTTATCATATGTATATTGTATCTTCAGTACTTATTGATGTTTCAACTGGAAATTTGTACCTTTTGATCTCTATCCAGTTTCCTCATTCTCCACCCTCTGACTCTGGTAACACAAATCTGATCTCGTTGGGTTTTTTAATTTAATTTATTTTTTTTTCTTTTACATTTCAGAGGTGAGTGAGATCATGCAGTATTTGTCTTTCCTGACTTCACTTAATGTCCTCAAGGTCCATCCATGTTGTTGAAAGTGGCATAATTTTATTATTATGGATGAATAATTTTCTAATGTATGTATACCACCTTATCTTTATCTATTCATTCATCAATGGACACAGCTCATTTCCATGTTTTGATTATTGAAAATAGCACTGCTATCAACATGGTGGGGGGCAGATATTTCTTTGACCCAGTGTTTTTGTTGCCTTGGGATAAATATCTACCAGTGGAATTGCTGGATCATACAGTAGGTTTGTTTTTAACTTTTGAGGAACCTCCACCCTGTTTGCCATAATGGCTCTACCAATTTGCATAATCACCAACAGTACACAAGGCTTCCCTTTTCTCTACACCCTTAACGGCACTTGTTATCTGGTGTCTTCTTTGTGATAGGTGATCTGACTGGTGTGAGATAGTTCCTTGTTGTTTTGATTTGTATTTCCCCAGTACTTGTTTTGAGCATCTTTTCAGGTCCCTGTTGGCCATCTATGTGTCTTTTTGGTGGAAATGTCTACTCAAGTCCTTTGCCCATTTTTAAATCAGGTTGTTAGTTGTTTGGGGTTTGTTTTTTTTGTTTTTTTTTTGTTTTTTTTTTTGCTTCTTAGGGCCACAGGTGCAGCATATGGAAGTTCCCAGGCTGGGGGTGGAATCAGAGCTACACCTGCAGGCCTACGCCACAGCTCACAGCAATGCCGGATTCTTAACCCACTGAGCAAGGCCAGGGATCAAACCTGCATCCTCATGGATGCTACTCTGATTTGTTTCCACTGCCCCACGACAGGAACTCACAGTTTTCTTTCTTTTTTTTTTTTAATTTAAAACATTTTAATTTTAAGGCATTTAATTTAAAAACACATATAAAACGGGTTAGAACACAAAGTTCAAATAGGCTTTTATAGTAAATCAGAGCTTTTACTTTTAACTTAATTTTTTTCTTAAAGTATAATTGATTTACAATGTTGTGGCAGTTTTCTGCTGTATGTGCAGAAAAGTAACCCAGTCTTACATATAAATACCTTCTTTTTCTCATATTATTTTTCATCATGTTCTATCCCAAGAAAATGGTCTAATTCCCTGTACTCTACAGTAGGATCTCCCAGCTCATCCATTCTAAACGTAAGCGGGGTGCTGGTCTCCTTTGAGCTGGACTCAAACCAGTGACCTAAGGATGTCTATGAGTCACAGCGTTGACACCAGTCCTCTGCTCTACCAGCCAAGCTATTGAAGGGACTAAATCAGGTTGTTCGTTTTTTAGCTATTGAGTTGCATGTTTCCTTTATATATTTTGGGTGTTAACCCCATATCAGCTTTATGAATTGGAAATATTTTGTTGTGTGCCGTATGTTACCTATTCATTTTGTCGATTGTTTCTTTAGCTGTGAGGAAGCTTTATAGTTGAAGGTCCACTTACTTGTTTTTGTTTTCATTACTTGTGTTTTAGGTGTTATAGCCAGGAAATTGCTGCTTAGACCAGTGTCAAGGAGATTTTTTTTTTTTTCCTGTATTTTCTCCTAGGAATTTTATGGTTGCAGGTCTAAGCCTTTAAGTCTTTAATCCATTTTGAGTTCAGTAGTATGAGTGGTATAAGATAGGGGTCTAGTTCTATTCTTTTGCATGTAAATATCTATTTTTCCCAGCATCATTTGTTGAAGAGATTGTTTTTTATTCATCGAGTATTCTTGATTCCCTGGTAAAATATTAATTGGCTATATATCCTGGGATTTTTGTCTGCAGTCTTGATTCTATTCCATTGCTCTATGGGTTTATTTTTATTCTGGTATCATGCTACTTTGATAATTATAGCTTTGTAATATAGTTTGAAACAGAAACTGTGATACCTTGAGCTTTTCTCTTCTTTCTTAATATTATTTTGGTTATTCAGAGTCTTTTGTGAATTTTCTATTTTCCATAGAAATTTTAGGATTTTTTTTCTAATTCTGTGAAAAATGCCGTTGTAATCTTGCTAGGGATTTCATTGAATCTATAGATGGCTTTGGGTAATACAAACATTTCAACAATGTCAGTTCTGTCAGTATTCCATGGAGAGTGGACATCTTTTCATTTGTTTGTGTTTTCCTCAATTTCTTTCATCAAAGTCTTATAGTCGCTAGTGTATATATCTTTTACCTCCTTAGTTAAATTTATTCCTGTTTCATTGTTTGTGATTCTGCAGTGAATGAGATTTTCTTTGTTTCTTTTTCAGATGTTTTGTTGTTAGTGTATAGATATGCAACTATATTTTGTACCCTGAAATGTTTACTGGGTTTATTGATTATTCTAGCAGGCTTTTGGCAGAGTCTTTAGGATTTTCTGTACGAGGCATGCTATTATCTATACACAGAGACATTTTTAGTTTACCCTTTCCTGTTTGGATGCCTTTTATTTATTTTTCTTGCCTGATTGCTCTGGCTAGAACTTCCAGTCTTGTGTTGAATAGGAATAGAGAGAGTGGGCACCCTTGTCCCTGATCTTAGAGAAAAACCTTTCACCTTTGATACTGTTGGCTATGGATTTTTCATATATGGCCTTTATTGCATTGAGATATGGTCCTTCTACACCCAATTTATTGAACATTTTGGTCATGAAAGTATTTTGTACTATGTCAGTTGTTTTTTCTGGATCTATTGAGATAAGCATATGATTTTTATCTTCCATCCTGATAATGTGGTGTATCACATTATTTGATTTGAAGATATTGAGACATACTTGCATCCCAGGGATAAAACCCACTTTATCATGGTGAATGATCTTGCTAATGTGTTACTGAATTTGGTTTGCTAATATTTTGTTGAGAATTTTTTTATCTATATCAGGGATATTTTTCTGTATTATTCTTTTCTTATAGTATTTTTATCTGGCTTTGGTATCAAGGTAATGCTGACTTCATAAATCAGTATTATTTTCTCCTTTTCAATTTTTGGAAAAATTTGAGCAGTGGCATTAATTCTTCCTTAAATGTTTCATAGAAACTTACCAGTAACACCATCTGGTCTGGGGCTTTACTAACTTGAGAGGTTTTTGATTACATGTTCAGTCTTCTTACTTGACATTGGTCTGTTCAGACTTTTTTTCTTCATGATTCAGTCTTGGTAGGTTGTATATTTCTAGGAATTTATTGATTTCATCTAGATTTTCCAGTTTATTGGTGTATAATTTGTCTTGGTAATTTCATGTTCCTTTATATTACTGGGATATCAGTTGCAATGTCTCATTTTTCATTTCTGATTTTATTTATTTGAATCCTCTCTTTTTTCTGAGTTAGTATACCTAAAGTTTTGTCAATTTTGTTTATCTTTTCAAAAAATAGTTCTGTTTAATTGCTGTTTTCTATTATTTTTGGGGGAACTTCATTTCATTTGTTTCTGCTCTGATTGTTATTTTCTTTCTGAGAACTTTGGGCTTAGTTTTTTCTTTTTCTAGTTTCTTGAGGTGTAAAGTGAGAATATTGATTTGAAATCTTTTTTGTTACCTAATGTAGGCATTTATCACTATAAACTATTCTCTTAGAACGGCCTTTGCAGCATCCCATAGATTTTGATATGTTGTGCTTCCATTTTCAGTTGTTTCAAGATAACTTTTGGTTCCCCTTTAAATTTACTCTATGACCCATTGGTTGTTCAAGAGCGTACTGTTTAATCTCACATATTAATGAATTTTGCAGATTTTCTCCTGATATTTATTTTTACATTCATACCATTGTAGTCAGAAAAAAATACTTGGTGTAATTTCAGTCTTTTAAAATTTGCTAAGACACTTTTGTGACTGTTGTGTGATCTATCCTACAGAATATTCCTTGCGAACTTGAGAAGAATACATATGCTGTTATTGGATAGAATGTTCTGTATATCTCTGTTAGGTGTATTTAGTCTGAAGTATGATTCAAGTCCAATGTCTCCTTGTTTATTTTCTGTCTAGATGATCTACCTATGGTTGAAAGTGGGATTTTTAAGTCTTCTGTTACTGTGTGGTTGTTTATTTCTCCCATCAGATATATTAGTATTTGCTTAATATATTCAAGTGCTCTGATGTTGGGTGCACATATATTTATGATTATTATATTCTTAACACTTTGTCATTGTATAATAACCATCTTTATCTCTTATTGCCATTTTTGATTTAAAATCTATTTCATCTGTAATCAATATAGGTACCCCTGCTCTCTTTTACTTTCCACTTTGCATGGAGTACATTTTGCCATCTCTTCCCTTTAAATCTATGTGCGTTTTTTCTTTTTTATTGGCTGTGACCATGACATATGGAAGTTCCCAGGCCAGGGATCAAACCTACACCACAGCAGTGACCCAGGTGGCTTCAGTGACACTGCCAGATGTTTAACCTGCTGCACCACAAGTGAACTCCTCTATGTGTATTTTTATTATTTATTTATTTATTTATTTATTTTTTGTCTTTTTTTGGCATTTCTTGGGCCACTCTCATGGCATATGGAGGTTCCCAGGCTAGGGGTCCAATCCTTAACCCACTGAGCAAGGCCAGGGCCTGAACCCAAAACCTCATGGTTCCTAGTCGGATTTGTTAACCACTGAGCCACGATAGGAACGCCTATGTGTATTTTTAGAGTGGAGATGGATATTACATATGCAGCCTATAACTTGGGTCTTGTTATTGTTGTTGTTTCTAAATCTATCCATCCACCCAATGCCTTTTGATTGGGGAATACAGTTCATTAACATGCACAGTAATTATTGATAGGAAAGGACATGCTGGGATGCCATCTTACTGTTTTCTGCCTGTTTGTAGTTCCACTTTTTAATGTTCCTTTCCTGCTTGCCTTCTTTGTCAATTTATGATGTTCCATGATGGTATGCTTTGATTCTCTTCACTTTATCTCTTATTTATCTTCTGTACACTTTTACTCTGCAGCTCCCATGAGATCTATATAAAACATCTTATAATGGTCTATTTTATACTGATAACTGTCTAAATTTTATCACATACCAAAACTATATCCTTTACCTCCCACTTTTACATTTTTTGATAATACCATTTACATTTTTATTGTGTATCTATTAACAAATTGTTGAAGTTATTGATATTTTTAATACTTTTGCTCTCTCACCTTCATTTTTTAGTGAAATAGTAACTCATCACTATTTTACAGTGTTAGGGTATTCTCAGTCTGACTCTATGCTTACTTTTCCAGTGTGTTATGTAATTTTATATTTTTTGATGTTGCTCATTAGCATCCTTTTGTTTAAAACTTTAGAACTCCTTTTTGAAGTTTTTATAATGCAGTTTTAAGATTGATGAATTCCCTTAGCTTTTGTTTATTAGTGAAAGTCTTTATTTCACCTTCAATTATGAAGGTGAACTTTCCTGGGTAAATAAATCTTGATTGGAAGTTTTTTTTTTTTCCCTAGCACTTTAAATATGTCATCCCATTCTCTCCTGTGCTGTAAGATCTCTGCTGAGAAATCCACCGATAGCCTAATGGGAGTTCCTTTTTATGAGAAAAGTTTTTCTTTTCTTGTCGCTTTTTAAATTCTCTTTGTATTTGGTTTTAGAAAATTTTATTATTATGTATCTTGAAGAAGAACACTTTGAAATTTTGAAGTGACCTATTAGATTGAACTTGGATATTCACAACTCTCCTCATGGTTGAAAAGTTCACAGCCATTTTTTGTTTAAATAATCTTTTTACTTCTTTCTCCTTCTCTTCTCCTTTTGGGGCTGTAATAATGTCTACTTTATTTCTTTTGATGATATTCTGTATCTCTTGTAGGCCTTATTCATCCGTACTCATTCTTTTGTTGTTCTTTTAATATTAATATTTAATTTAAAAAATAAATTAATTTAAAATTCAAATTTAATTTAAAATTAATATTTAAAATTCAGTATTCATTGATCTGTCTTCCTGCTTCGAGCTCACTTGATTCTCAGTTGCATTTGTTCAAGTTTTATGTGAGCTCTCTATGAAATTCTTCAGCTCCTTGTATTCTTCATTCCAAAATTTCTTTTTAGTTCTTTTTTATGTTTTCTGGCTTTTTCATTGAGTTTTTCATTTCATCACTGTAGTGTTTTCTCATATTGTTAAATTGTTTATCTGGGCTTTCTTTTAGCTCCCTGATCATCTGTAGAATAATTATTTTGAATTATTCCTTGTACAATTTCTGGATCTCCTTTACTTTGGAGGCAGTTACTGGAGGTTTTCCTTTGTATTACTTTGGTGGCATTGTGTTTCCCTGAAAACTTGTGATCCCTGTAGCCTTATGTAGGTGTCTATGCATTTGAATAAGCAGTCACCCCATTACAGACTTTTTGGACTGATTTCCATAAGGGAAGTCTTTCACCTGTAGATGAAGGCCCAGGGGATTATGCTGTAACCCTGGATCTAGTGGCAGAGGGCACCAGGTATAGGACTGTGTGGCAGCATTGGGTCTTAGGGAGTGTGATGGCTCTTTGGCTCAGCCCCTACAGTTCGCAGTGTACTCACAATGGATGGCCCTTAGCAAGCACTGTTGGGGGGGTTGTCAGTAACTGTGGGTGCTGTTGGACTCCTAAGTGGTGCCTCCATGACTAGTAACTAGGGACCGGGCAGGCTTAAGTGGTGGCTGGAGCCAGTGGTATGCACACATGTGTCTGCAGAGCCCAGCTTCGGGTGCCTGTGTAGTAGGAGAGATTACATATAGGTACACTCATAATAATGGGGGTCAGGGTGGGTACCAAGGGCCAAGGCCAACTATGGCCTTCCTGTCATCTGAGGAAGCCATGGGTGTTGTGTGCTTGCCTATGACTTTACACTCTACTCCTCAGCATGCATATTGCAGTGGTGGTCATTGACAGCGCTGGGACTGAGGGCCGTGCAGGTCCTCAGCTGGAGGAACTAGCTAGGTGTGGTGTGAGCCAGAGATTTAAGGCAGGACCTGCCGTGGACCTAAAGCAGCTGTGGGGGCCCTGGATATGCTATGCTATCCTGTGGCAGCATTTCCTCCCCCTGGGCATGCACACAGCCGTGGAAAGTGGTAATGAGAGGTGGGCTGGGGGCTTGCGGTATACCGCTGGAAGGACTATCTACAGGTCAGTGTGAAGTCAGTGGACAGTGTCAGAAGGCAGAGCCTGATCAGGGTGTAGCAACAGGTGTATACATAGGTTATAACTCATCAATTTGTAGACTTTAAATATCTGAAATATGTTGTAGTTCAGTTATACCTCAATACAACTTGGGGGAAGATCACAAAAGATACAGTTGCCTACAGAATATATCCCTTTTTATAACTCTCACTTTAAGTTATTCATTGTCCAGGTTTTTATTCAGTGCTTACTATACTCCAAAAACAAGTGTCCTTGTAAGACATGGCCAAGATCAAGAGAGTTTCTCTACCTTTATCGAGCTCTATCAGGGAAGACTTGAGCAGGTTATTGCGAAAGGGCTTAGTGCTACAAATGGGAGAAAAGCAGGAAGAGTCTCCAGGGCTGCCTGGTTAAGAATAGGACACAGGACAAATCCCTGGCCAAGGAGCAATTTGTAAGTGAAATTTGAAAGATAAGTAGGATTGCCAGTTTTCCAGCAGAAGGGGCAGTGTGTGAGAATGCGAAGTGGTGAGAACGAAGATGGACTCTTTGAAGAACTTTACTAAGGGAGAGACAACAGAGAAACAGTGATTCTGGAAGATCAACTTGGGACAAAAATGCATAGGGTTTTACAGGCTATGTTTAGGATTCGGGTTCATGTCCTAAAGGTGATGAAAATCATCAGCATTACCTTTAGACTGGAATCATTAGCATAAATGCCATGTTGGGAGAGGGTCCACCTGGCCTGATATTGTGTATCTTGCAGAGACATTTTTTAGGTAGGTATAATTTTCATGTATCCATGTATCAGATGTGCGCACTACAGCTCACTATTTTCCCACAGGTACTGCCCATCTACCAATTACATTAATCTTTCCTTATTCCCCATCCTTCTCTTTCTGACTTACTTCACTTAGTATGAGAATCTCTAGTTGCATCTCTGTTGCTGCAAATGGCATTATTTTGTACTTTTTAATGGCTGAGTAGTATTCCATTGTAAACATGTACCATATCTTCTCAATCCGTTCATCTATCAATGGACATTTAGGTTGTTTCCATGTCCTGGCTATGGTGATTAATGCTGCAATGAACGTGGGGTGCATGTACGGGGAGTTTAGTGTTGGTTGATGCAAACTATTACATCTAGAATGGATAAGAAATGAGATCCTACTGTACAGCACAGGGAACTATATCTAATCTCTTGGGATATAACATGGAAGATAGTATGAGAAAAAGAATGTATATGTATGTATGACTGGTTCATTCTGCTCTACGCAGAAATTGACACAACACTGTAATTCAACTCTACGCTAATAAAAAATTAATTAACTAATCTTTCCTTGAAGTGTTTTTGATGGCCCCTTGCATGTCCTACTCCCATGAGCAGGATAACACATTCTATGTATTGACTAAAAGAATATAGTATCTTGTATTATGGATTCTTAAAATACTTACTTCCAGGTTCAGTTGATGATAATGAGTGGTGTGCTCTAATATACTGTGAAAGCCTGTTCATCTTTTGTTTATGCCCTTTTGACTTAAACTCAGATTATGTAAGAAAAACTTGAATGGGTGTCAACATCTCATAATCCTCTGAGTAACCTTTGTTCTTTCAAGAGGCTGAAAAAGTGTCCCATCCACTAACAGCTACTGGGCACTCTGTCATTTAGACAATTACATCCACATTAAAAGTGACGTGTAGAAAAGGCTTTCACTACTAGCACATTCTCTCTTGCCCTTTTCTCTCCCTCACGTTTCCCATCTCAGTTCCTTCCAGGCATTTTAAATCATCTTATTTATAATTAAGTGGAGGTGAAAAAGGCAAATTAAAAAAAAAAAAAAAACTTAGGATTTTAACATATCATTGGCATTGGATGTAACGTACTAAAATAACTGAATGCACAAGTATGAAATTGGCATGTGAATGTTCAGTACTTACCACCCATTCCTGCTTGTATTTCAGCCTTCTACATAATGACATCCCAAGATAGGATCTGAAATATCAAAGGTTTTGCTTGCATACTTGTTATCAGAATTCTGAAAATCTATGTTCTCATGCATATTTAATTTTTCAAGTATAGTACCATGTGTTATTTTCTAAAAGATGGTACAGAAAAATATTATAGGAGATTATGATAGATTAGTAATTAGAATTTTTTGACACAACTTATTAACTATGTTTTAACTATTTATTGAATCATGTACACCCAATTGAAAGAAAACAAGTAAAAATTTGTTGGGTGGTTTTACTCAAAGTGGAAAGATTGAAAAAAATTTAGTTCTTGTGGGTATGCTAATTATATTTAGAAAAAATAAGTACCACTGTACTCTACCACTTTGGTTGTTCCAAATTCAGAATATTTATTGTGAACTTAGATTCACACCCATCAGAATATGTGTAAGAAAGGAAGACCACCAGGACTAGAAAGACTTATCCTAAAACCAATACGCATGGCATTTTTGACTGCTTTGGAAATTTTATAAGTCAGCTAAGGGTGCTATCATAAGTTTTGGTCTGGGTGAAGGATGTACCCTCCTTTTGAATGGAGGAAGAAAAGTGATGGTGGAAACCAATGAGTGGGTTATGCCACCTGGCAAATGTTGTCTTTTCTAACTGCACCTTTTAAAATGGAAAATGAACTCCAGATAAATTTCTGGACCCATTGGATACATCAAGAAACAGAGTTAGGCCAGAAGGCTGTTTATCACCCAACTAGTCTCTACCTGGCTAATGGCCTAGGATTTAGTACCAGCTCAGAGTTAGGGTCCAATAACCCTAATCATTCTTAGTTCCTTTTCTGAACTGCACAGTTAGCCAAACTAATAGCCCTCGGTCCCTTTGAGGAAGGAGAGGAATAGGAGCATTGACCATACACACTTGTGACAACATAGCAGGTGCTTCCTCCAGAGGAACTGCCATCATCCTACCTGCAGAGGATGTCTGCAGAGCTTTCCAAGGAGCGTGGTGCTTCTCTCAAGGTGTCCTCTGAACACCCTCCAGGAGATGGGTAAGTCACACATTAGAGATCCACTCCATCATTCCCATCTCCCTACATCTTTATATTTATTCTACATTGTATCAAGGAAATTGCATGTTTCAGTTTCATTTAATGTAAACAATATGACATCAAGGTTTTAGACAACTATGCAAGCAAATTGTGAGCGTTTTTCCCAGTTGCTGAATCCAGAATCCTTCATAAGTGCATCCATATTGATACATTTGGCTCTTCCAATCTTATGTTCCTTTCACCATGGACAAATATACATATACATTAATTGCTGCAGATATAAGCTAACCACATTTTGCAGTTTTTTTCTGTGCTGTACGTAAGCTGACTCCTCCCAGATCAGACTTAGTACCCGTTCCTCTCTAGATTGGCTTTGAGTCTAGCGTGGCTCTGGAGGCCATGAGGGAGAGTTAGGGTGGATGTTTTGGAAATAAGCTTCCCCTTGCAATGGAAGGTCATTACACTCTCCTGGTGCTGGGAGAAGCTACATCCTCAGAAAGGAAAGGAGGGCTGAGGTCTGTGAGATTTGTAGGGAGGTCAAGATACCCAGATTCACTGGAACCCCTTCATTCTATTCTTTTTCTATCAATGCTAAGACATTTGATAAGGATGACAGATCAATTTGAATAATAACTTGGAGCTAAAAGAGGTGATTTTGTGATAGTCATAGAGTTCCCCTCTCCCGATTCTCTTAATTCTGCCTGGAGGTGTTCATTTTCATTCTAACATTTCCCCAAAGCAATAAAAAATAGCCTATTCCACCATACCTATAGCAGAATTCCCATCATAATAGTCTTTTGAAACAGCCTCTTGCTTTTCAAAGTCTTCTGTTTAATAGGCATATTCTTTCAGGCAACACTGGGGGCCATGCCTTAAAAAAATTCCCATTGTAGTAGGTTTGGGTAGATAATTATTTATTTGGTACTTCAACAATTAATGAAGTAAATGCTAGTCTTCTCTACCTAGATGTTACCTGTCTCAGTGTGTTAGGTTTGGAAAGCAAGTATTTTTGGACGCTTGGCCTAAAATTCAGAGTTTTGCTACCCAACAATGAAACGTCAACTTTGAAGAAGTTCAGTCTAAGTTCTTTGAGTGAATGTAAATAGCAGAGAAAGCTCAATCTTGCACAGAAATCTGTTTCTTATATACTGATTATAATGCAGTCATTAAAACTATGCTGTTACTTTAAGAAAATCACAGTCGCATAGCTACAACAGGGGCGTTAAGCCAGTGCAGCTTGTGCCTCTGTGAGCATCCTCCAAGACCGTCAAGGACTTCCTTACAATGTTCCCTAAGGCTCTGAGATTTCTGGCGGTGCCCTTTGTCTTACTCCATCAGGCCCTTTCTATTTCTGGCCAATTTAAGGTTTCAATGGATTATAAACAGTGCCTTTTACCAGAGGAAAGACATTAATTTTTATCCTTGGCCTTTCTAATTATCTCTGGAGTCATTCTGCATTCACATTTGACAAGGGATGTTTAAGACTGGTTTTCTGCTCTAGTAGCTATCTCCTATATCCCATCTCTGTTATTTTCTTTCCCCCCAATGCTAAGTGACAAAAAAGTCAGTGTATTCCTTATTTCTTGCTGAAAAATAGAAAAATGCAGGATTGTATCTGTTGACTCAAATTCCTCATGGTGGTCCATTGTAGTCAATAGAGAGTCCCCTTGCAAACAAGTCCACTACCGAGGTCATTCTTGGTGACCTGTGCTCCTCACCCATGCTACTTGTGTGGAGATTCCTGAAGAAGATATAACATGCGGCCCGCTATCTCCAAATAGCTTTATTCTGTCAACCAGTTTTCTGACACAAAGTCAGAACCAATTTCCCCCCTTAAATATTTTTAAAGTAATTAAAAATAAAATACCATATGCAAAATAATGGAATCACTTTATTAAAAGTGGAAAATGTTATGCAAAACTTCGAGACAGGATTATATGAAGAAAAATCTAGAATCACTTTGCTATATCTAAGTATTTTTACTCAAGTATTCTGGAGGATTATCAAGGAAGAGTTTTTAATGTCTCGTGAAATAGGATGTGATGGCTCAGGCAATACTTATGTAATCTGGTCTTAGAGATGAAATCTCGTCTTGGATAAATTCACCAATACGGAGTTGTTAGAAATAAGATGTTGCAAATAGAGAAATAAACCCCAAATAAAAATCACCACTAGTTAATTTTTCACTGCCACCTGCTAGGCCCTCATTATCTTTTAAAACATCCCTGATTACAATGAGTCTGGAATTTTAATTTTTTACAACATATTTTCTGGTTTTAATTAGCATTCAGTAAAGTCCTCAATGTTTAGGAGCGATTTGGTTATGGGAAACGTGTTATCTCCTTCTGAATCCAGGAACATAAAACTGTCTTTAAACACATTTCAATAAAATTTAAATACCTTAAAAATTGCAACCCAAAGTGTGTGTTTTTAAGAGCTGTGAGTAATTTAAGAGGCTCGGCGGCTTTGTCTCGAACAGATGCTTGAGAACAATCTGAACGAGACAATATCTAACAGTGAAACAGCAAATGATGGAATTATGTATGTATTTATAGTACTTATATTGTTCACCAGCTCTTTATATAACTACCTTTTCACTTTGGGATATTTTTTCATGGTGTATGTTGTGATCTTATCTGTTTGCTTTTCTTTTCTTTGGGGACAATGGGTTATTTAGTATCTCTTTTAAAAATGTGTTTAGGGGTATGCATTTTAACAGCCTTGTCTAGTTGCATTATTTGCTTGATTTCCTCCCTGTAACATCTCTCCCTTCTGCAGCAAACAAAGAAAATAATTTGGGGTTTGGGTATAAGAGAGAATCATGTGCTATGAATGAGTATAGGGCAGACCAGGAGCAGTTTTAAGTATTTCAAATGGGTTTTGCCAGAAATTCTTGCATGCCTTTTCTCTTTTGGATTTATCATAAAATTAATAATGTTAAGCATTGCTAGTAGACACTACAGTTTACTGTGAGCCTGTCCTTTGAAGACACTATTCTCAGTGTTTCATGTACATTTACACACAGACATTATTGTATTTAATTCTCGCAATGACCTACAAGGCAGGTGCTGTTCTCTTTTCACAGATGAAGAACCTAAGACACAGAGAGGAGAGAGGATGAGCAGTTTTTCCATCATCACGTGGGCATGAAAAAACTAAGGATGTAGTCCAATGCTGTGTGACTGAAAACCCTGTGCAATTCATGATCCTCGGAGCATGTGAGCAGTAGGTGTAGGAACTGGTTCATATTTTGCAAGGGCTGGAGGTAGAGGTGGAAACTGCAGTGAAAGTAGGAACAGAAGCAGTAACAATAATAACCAACGCACGATTTGCCGTTTAGATCCAACAAAGGGCCAGCAGAACATCTCGGGACTTCACATAGAGTATATTCATCTTCCTGATGACCCTAAGGAATGGTGTTATTATTCACATCCTAAGATCACAAAATTAAAGTTGGAAAAATTAGGAATCTCACTCAACGTTAACATGGCTAGTTAACAGATTCAGGAGTCCATCTGAGAACCAGGTGCTCTATTCCCTACTTATGCTTCTACCCTGCTGTAAGCTGCTTTGCTTCTGTGCTTATGATTTCATCTAAGAAAATATTCCTGCCAGAATAGTGTGGTTGTTTTTTTCCCCAAATCCTAGTGTAACATGACATTTATACAGCACAATGATTAGAGATATCATTATATTTGCAGACCCATTCATCCCATCCATGTCTGTTTAAAAAAAAAAAACAAAAACAAAACTTTCTGAAAAGAGTGAAGAAGGGCTGAACCCAGGTGTGGAAATCTTCCATATAAGCCAGAATTCTCCTAGCAAATGATAATACTCTCATGGGACAAGGATTAAAAAGTATGCTCTTAGGTCACCAGAATTCTGAGACTTCTCATAGTACTAATGGAAAATAGAGCCAAAGACATGTAAAGTTATTACTCAGGACCCCATCTGAAGGCAAGAAGGATTTAGTAATATGAAGAGTCACATGCAGGAGAAATTATTTGGTAGCAACCTTGAAATTGTGGAGCTACTAACATCTAAGATCTGAATCAAAAAGAAACAGACCCTTTTTACAAAAGATTTAGTAGAGATCTGAAGGAAAGAGTCTTTGACTGGTAAAGTTCAGTATTTGAATTAAAATTTATCAAGTTGCAGCTGTGAAGCTGACAACTTTGGGTCAAAGGATAAATAGGTCTGTGTGTGTGTGTATACATACTGTATTAGTCAGCTTGAGCTGCCAAACAAAATACCATTAACTAGGTGGCTAAACAATAGACATTTATTTCCCACAGCACTGGAGGTTTGGTATTCTAAGATCAAGGTGTCATCAAGGTATGTTTTGTTGTGAGGCATTTTCTTGGTTCTTGGGGCCTGGTATCTTCCTGTGTGCTCAAACAGCCTCTTTGTAAGCACAGGAAAATGAAGTCCTCTGGTGTCTCATTTTATGAAGGCAATAATCCCATCAAGCAGGTCCTTCCCTTATGACCTCATCTAACCCTAATTTCCTCCCAAAGACCCCATCTCCAAATGTCATCATACTGAGCATGAGGTTTTGAACACATGCTTTTGGGGGGGGGGGCACAAACATTCAGTCCATAACATTCTGCCTCTGGACTTCCAAAATTCATGTCCTCTTCACATGCAAAATATATTCATTCCATTCCAATGGACCCTAGAGTCTTATCTCTTTCCAGTAGCCATCCAAAGTCAAAGTCTCATCTAAGTATCATCTCAAGTCAGATACGGGGAAGATGCAAGATGCAATTCATCCTGAGGCAAAACTCTTCTCCAGCTGTGAACCTGTGAAACCACACAAGTTATGTGCTTCCAAAATACAAGCAATAATCATAAAATAGACATTCTCATGCCAAAAAAGAGAAAGAAGAGCTGGTGGTTCTTAAGCAAGTCCAAGGTGTAGAAAGGCAAATTTTATTAGGTATTGAGGCTGGAGAATAATCCTCTTTGCTTTCCAGGTCCAGGGGGGCAGCAGCAGCACCCATTGGGGGCCCAGCCCACGTGTCTTCATCTACACATCTGAAATCAAAGTGGAGGCAGACTTGCCCTGCAGGCCTATGAGCTCTGTGCCTCTGCTGGGAGGGGTGATCCTGATCATTTCTGAATCAATTTACAGTTGAATAGCTCTATCATCCCACCTGTGGGATCCACAAATCTGACAGCCTGCCTTCCTTCCACCCCACCTTTTCCCCCCTTTAGTTCAAACTGGCAGTGTCTCTGCTGGTATAACCCCATCGTGGCTTATTAAATCCATGACTCACACCTGTGGTCTCTTTATCAAAGAGTTTCCAAACACAACTTGGTGTTCTCTTCAGAACAAGCTTCTTTTTCATTTTTTCCCCCTGCAGTATGGAGAAGCTGAACATTTTCCAAATCTTCAAGGTCTGGTTCCTTTTTGTATAACAGTTCCTTCTATTCATCTCTCTTCTTTCACATTTTACTCTACATGGTCAGCAGGAGCCAAGCCATGCTTTGAATGCCTTGCCTAGAAATTTTCTCAGCTAAATGTCTAATGTCATTGCTGACAAGTGCTGACAAGTTCTACAATTCATGAAAGACTAGAACACTGTCCAGTCAAGTTCTTTGCCACCCGGTAACAAGGATCACTTTTCCTTTAGGTTCCAATAACGTGGTCTTCGTTGCCTTCTGAGGTCTCACCAGAGTCACCCTTAACATCCCTCTTTCTAGTATGCAACTCAAAATCCTTCCAGTCTCTGTGCATTATTCAGCTCCATGTGCTTTGGTATTTGTTACTGTAGCACCCCACTTCTCAGTACCAAGATTAGTCTTAGCTCAGACTATATAACACAAAAGCATAGATTGACTGGCCTAAGCAACAGAAAGGTTATGTCTCACATTCTGAAGTTTGGAAGTCCAAGATCAAAGTGCCAGCACAGTTGGGTTCTAATGAGAGCACTCTTCTTGGCTGGTAGAGAGCAGCCTTCTCCCTGTGATCTCTGTATGTAGTAGGTCTCTACATATAGAGAGTGTGAGCAAACTCTCTGGTATCTCTTTTTATGGGAGCACTAATCCCATCTTGAGCCCCCTCCCTCATGAACTCATCTACACCAAATCCCCTTCCAAAGGCCCTGTCTCCAAACATCACCACAGTGGCGTTCAGGGCTGCAACACTGGCACTGGGGGAGGGGGAGGAACACCAACCTTCTGTCCATAATAGAAATGCGTACAAACAGACAGACATACATACATATTTACATGGGTTGAAAGAGAATATGTATTCTAACTCTATCGTCTGCTAACTATAATGCAGAAATAGCATTAGTAGAATCATGCATAAAAATAGAAGTGATGACATCTCCTTTCACTCTTTACTTATATATAGCACATAAGCTGTTTTCTGAAACAGCTGGAAGAAGTGTTACTTTTTCTTCTTAGTGTGAAACTCAGTTAGACTTAGCATGATGAAATCAGTCATTTGTTCCTAATCAGCATTACAGATAGGCTGACAGCAAAAGCACCCAAAGTTGAGCCTCCTGCATCTCATTAGAGGAGACTGAGCAAAACCCCGTGGCATTGTCTTAAACTTTAAACTTGACATCCACTGGTCTCTGTAGAAACAACCCTGTCAATTTTTTTTTCTTTTTGTCTTTTTGCCTTTTTAGGGCTGCACCCATGGCATATGGAGGTTCCCAGGCTAGAGGTCTAATCAGAGCTGTAGCCACCAGCCTACGCCAGAGCCACAGCAATGCGGGATCCAAGCTGCGTCTGCAACCTACACCACAGCTCACGGCAACGCTGGATCCTTAATCCACTGAGCAAGGCATGGGATCGAACCCGCAACCTCGTGGTTCCTAGTCAGATTTGTTAACCGTTGAGCCCTCAATTTTTTTTAAAGGGTATTAGATAGTAATTCCATTTCTAGTACATTTCTAGGCAATTAATTATGGATATGTAAAAATATATATCCTTCAAAGTGTGTCTACTCTAGCATTATTTACATTAGTAAAATGGGTGAGGTAGCCAATGGTAGGGAACATTTAAATAAATCACGGTGCAGCTGCATATCAAATGCTATGGAGTCCTTAAAATGATCATTTAAACAAATGAGAGAATAGAAATAAAAGAAAGAATGAGATTGGAAAAAATGGTAAGGTGAACACTGATACCTAATTTCTCTCCCCACCAAAATCTCTGGTGATTGTCATGGGATAAATTGTGTTTTAAGAAAATAAAATCAGGAGTTCCCGTCATGGCTCAGTGGTTAACGAATCCGGCTAGGAACCATGAGGTTACAGGTTCAATCCCTGGCCTTGCTGGGTGGGTTGGGGATCCGGCATTGCCATGAGCTGTGGTGTAGGTTACAGACGCGGCTCGGATCCCGTGTTGCTGTGGCTCTGGCGTAGGCTGGCGGCTATAGCTCTGATTCAACCCCTAGCCTGGGAACCTCCAGATGCCACAGGAGCGGCCCAAGAAATGGCAAAAAAAAAAAAAAAGAAAGAAAGAAAGAAAAGAAAATCATAACCACCATGGAAAACAAGGAAAGACATTGGTGGAAGACAATTTCTTAGCTAGAAATGAGTTGGCATCTGAATCACAGAGAAGCAAAAGTAAAGAAAATAAAAATACAAAACTCATGCAGGAAGAGATCCTAGTAGTTTAGGAGAAGTTTCAGGAAAGCTCAGTTCTCAGAATTACCAGGAGCAGGGGGCAGGAGAGAACCACATCGAAAATGAAAGGGGAGGAGTTCCCATCGTGGCTTAGTGGAAACAAATCTGGCTAGTATCCATGAAGATTCAGGTTTGATACCTGGCCTTGCTCTGTGCATTAAAGGATCGGGCATTGCTGTGAGCTGTGGTGTAGGTCGCAGATGCAGCTTAGATCTGGCATTGGCTGTGGCTGGACTGTAGGCCATCAGCTACAGCTCTGATTGGACTCCTATCCTGGGAACCTCCATATGCCACGAGTGCAGCCCTAAAAAGACAAAAAAAGAAAAATTAAAAAAAAAAAAAGAGAGAGGGAAAGAAAGAAAATGAAAGGGGAAAAACAGTCCAATAATAAGCCATTGATTTTTTTCAACCTCTACCCAAGTAGACTGAGCAGGGGCAATGTTTCCACATGGGATCAATCACCAGCTATGACTCTTAGGTGCTGAGCTAAATCCTGTCCAGGTCACTCTAGACCCCAAGGAGGGAGGAGGAGCTGTATGTCCAAGGTGGGCTTTCCATTAGCTCATCACAAGTGGGTTCTTACAGGCAGAACCAACCTCAGCTAAGACTTGTGAAGCAGATCTCTCAGAGAAACAGCATGGTAACCAGGAATCAACAAACAAATGCTGTTAAAGAGGGGTAACAAACTGGCACCCAAGAAAAGAATACTTTTACCACAAACTGAATACCCCACAATAAGTTTACCTGCTATTCTTCTGAGATGTGTATAAAACATGGAAATTTAAACAGGTTTCTAAAAAATCCCAGTTGAATTAAACTGTTAAAAAGAAATGGTAAGAAAATCAGTGAACTAAAATATCACATCAAGTATTTTCCTAGAATGTAGCCCATTTCTTATAAACATGAAGTATAAAGAAAAATAAATGATGTATAGAATATATCCAGAAATTTCTGTTCCCATTTAGAAAACAAAATATTTTGAAAAATTAAATGTGTATGTAGTGAAAACTGCATTTATACATATAAAGATGTAACAGAAAACCTGGAACTATGAGAAAAAAAATAAAATCTATCAGAGCTTATGAAACTATTTTAAAAGAAACAAATGAAATTGTGAGGAATAAAAAATTAAATGTAAAATCTCAGTGGCTAGATTAAATTTTAGGTAAATATATACAATAAAAGAATTAGTAAACCAAAGGACAGAACCCAAAAAGAATAGGACTTTAAAGTATATGGGAGGGAGTTCCCATCATGGTGCAGTGGAAAAACATCTGACTAGGAACCATGAGGTTATGGGTTCGATCCCTGGCCTGGCCTTCCTCAGTGGGTTAAGGATCTGGTGTTGCCAGTGAGCTGTGGTGTAGGCCAGCAGTTGTAGCTCCGATTGGATCCCTAGTCTGGGGATTTCCATATGCCTCAAGTGCAGCCCTAAAAAGCAAAAAAAAAAAAAAAAAAAAAGCATGGGAAAACTGGAATTCCTGCTGTGGTGCAACATATTAAGGATCTGGTGCTGTGTCTGTAGCAGCTCAGGTTGCTGCCGAGGCACAGGATTGATCTCCAGCCCAGGGTAGTGGGTTAAGGATCTTCCCATATGCCCTGTGTGCAGCCAAAAAACCCCAAAGCAAACAAACAAAAATACTAGGAAAACAAAAGATGGAAAAATAAGAAAAAGAGATTAAAACACAACAAAACACTTTTGACAAAAAGTCAAAATTAAGCAAACAAAAAAGAATCCCTAATCAGTATGCCAGAGGAAATTTAAAAGAAGAGGAAGACAAAGATATTTCAGACCTGGAGTAGATAAGAATTTGTCTAAAATTGTTGAAATTCACCAATCTTCAAATGTGGAATCCTCACAAAATCCAGGCAGCAGAAAGGTGGGAATGGGGGGGAGGGTCACAAAAGAAAAAGAGAAGAAAAATCCCCGTGCTCATACCTAAACACATGTCAGTGAAGATATGAAACATCCATTAAAGGTGTTAAAGATGGTCACAGGGGTTTCACTGATCACCTACCAAGAACATCAGATTGACAGATGACTTGACAGCAGCAACAGTGGAAGCTAGAAGACAGTTGAGTGCTATTTTCAATTTATGCAGAATGAATGCAGAGAATAACAGTTTATTTTGACTTCTATACCCATCAGAAATACAAGCAGACCTCATTTTATTGCACTTCATGGGTACTGCAAGTTTTTTTACAAATGAAGGGTTTGTGGGAACCTTGTGTCAAATGAATCTATCAGCACCATTTTTCCAGCAGCATTTGCTCATTTTGTGTCTCTGCATCACATTTTGGTAGTTCTCAAAATATTTCAAACTTTGTCATCATGATTATATTTTTTATGGTGACCTGTGATCAGTGATCGTTGATGTTACTGCTATGACTCGCTGAAGGCTCAGATGATGTTCCATATGTTTTAGCAGTAAAGTATTTTTAATTAAGGTATGTGCTTTGATTTTTTTTTCACACATAATGCTATTGCATACTTAATAGACTATAGTATTGTGTAAACCTTACTTTTATGTGCAGTGGGAAACCAAAAATTTTCTGTGACTCAGTCCATTGTGATATTTACTTTATTGAGGTGTTCTGGAACCAAATGTGCAATTTCTGAAGTGTGCCTTTTTCTTTTGACTATGATAATGAAACAAAGGTAATTTCAATAAGAACTGAGAGATAGTTCTTATCAGCAGATTTTCAACCTCAGTAAAAAGAATCACAAAGGAAATAATTCAAGCTTAAAGAAGATTCTTTCAGGCGAAAAGTCCAAAATGTCAAAAGGAGTGTTGAATACAAAGACGTTAGAAAATTTTTAGGGAATTCAGAATAAACATTATCTGTATCAAACAATCTTTAGAAGAAAAAAGAGGATAGAACTGAGGTACTAGGTCATGATATTTAAATTTGATTGGAACGAAACATTTTTAAAGTCCTTGAACTAGTTGAGATGTGAGTAGAAATACCTATAAAATTTAGACTAGGCTAAAAGTCTGTAGAAAATAATAGTTTCAAAATTCCAGGTATATAAATGAAAGGAAACCAAAAAAAAAAAAAAAAAACTGTAGTTCCCATTGTGGTTCAGTGGTTAACAACTCCGACTAGGAACCATGTGGCTGTGGTTCGATCCCCACCCTCGCTCAGTGGGTTAAGGACCTGGTGTTGCCCTGAGCTGTGGTGTAGGTTGCAGACGCAGCTTGGATCCCACATTGTCGTGGCTCTGACATAGGCTGGCGGCTACAGCTCCAGTTCAACCCCTAGCCTGGGAACCTCCATATGCCGTGGGTGTGGCCCTAGAAAAGTCAAAAAGACAAAAAGAAAAAACTGACACAGTAAGAGAGCAAGAGAGAAGAAAGTGAGAAAAAGGAAGAGAAAAAAAAGAACAAATAAATAGAAAACAATAATAAAGAAAAATGCTCAGAAGAGAACACCAGAAATTAAGAACAAAAAGAGAGACTCAGGATAAATAGGAACTATTTAATACAATGGCAGAAATAAATCAGGAATCAAATAAATGAAAATGGATTTCATGCTCTAGGTAAAAGACAAGATTCTCTGAAAGAATTAATAAAAAAAAATAGCTAACTGATATTTCCAAATACACATTGTAGGATTTAGCTTGCTAATAATTACTTGGGATTTTTTCACCTGTGTTCATGAGTGATATTGCTAGAATGTTTTTTCTTTCTTCATATTTTTCTTACCTGATTTTGCTAACAAAGTTACACTAGCTGCATAAGATGGGTTGAAGATGTAGTCTCTCCCCCTTCTTCCCCCACTCTTGGGAGTTTACGCAATATGGAATTATATCTTCCTTGAGTAGTTGGTGAAAGATGCCTAAAATGTCATATGGGCCCATAATGTTTTTATTGATTTTTATCTGTTTTTCAAGGGTATGTTATTATCCACAGGCTAACTGACCATCTTTAATCATGAGATATCTTTTCAGGTTTTCTATTTCTACAGTATGCTTTGGTAAATCATATTTTCTAGGAAATGGCAATTTTTTGGTCTGTTTTCACATTTATCATAAAGATACTTTTTGAATTTTTCTCCTGCAATATTTAAAACTTCTATCATTCATCCTTGCTATAATTAATCCTCCTTTACATTTCTAATATTCTTTATCTGTGTTGTTTTTTTGATCCTTGGTTGGTCACGCCAAAGATTTATCTACTTTATTAGTCTTTATAAGAATTCACTTTCATCTTGGTCCCTTCTAGTATATCTTTATTTTCAACATAATTAGCTTCTGCTTGTATCTTCATAGTTTCATCTCCTCCACTTTTATTGGCTTTACTTTATTCTTTTAATGAGAGAGGAAAAAACTTCATAAGCATAAGGAAACATAATGCAGTCCTAGCATTGCATTTTGCCTTTCACTGCTTGTTTAGAATGTTATATAAATCTGGGCCTGTGTATTTTCATTGCATAGGAGAGATTACTATCCCTTCTCCCTGTGTCATCAAGTTCAGATAAGAAGAGACAAGTATTATCAACTTCTCTGGATGATTAGTTGTCAGATAAAATACTAAGTTTGGAAAACCAGTTAGACTGTGTACAAGTTATAAATCAGTGGACGCTCACTTATAGAAATGATCAACCTTGACTAAACTTTAATACTGCTTAAAACTGAAAATAAAATGCTCCTTTCTGCTAATCTAAAAATTAACTGTTTTATGAAGTATGTATGCAAGGAATTTATATTGCCATATACTAAGATAGTATACAATTATGTTAACTCCACAAAGGAGTCATATAAAGTTATATAAATACAAAGGGAATATTCTATTGCCATTCTATAAAAGAAATGGAAATGGTGCGTTCATAAGCAGAGGTCCTGGCATGATGTTTTTGCACATTCTCTGAAAGACATTTTATTAAAACAACATACAAATTAAATTCTTAAATTAACATTGATACCTCTTCCTTAAGGGAAGTATATTTAAAATTAAATTTGTGTGTGATTACCTCAAACATAGCCTTATTAACAGCCACCTAGATGTTTGTGGGTTTTCATGCATTAAATTTTTGTTCCAGATTATTCACGGTTTGTTAATTGGTGTGATACTTGATGAATATTGATGGTGCATATTGTGGAAATAATTTCCATATGAAAGGGGGTAAAAGCATTTCCTGCTCAGGCAAAACTCTGGAAATAAAAGAAAGGCTGAATTTAGACCATAAGTTGACCCTCTTATTTATTTAACAGTTCAGAATTCTCCATAACCAAGCATCCCAAAAGTATGGATGCCAGAGTACAGCTGAATACTTTAATGTCGTCCAAAACAAATTAGGAAATTAATTGATTTATTTGGGCCCTATTTAAATGTCTAATATGGAGGTTAAATGTTTGCTTTATTTAAATGAGATGTTAAGGTTTAGAACAATCTACTGGATTTCATGTCCGCTTCTAAAATGCATGTTCCAAGGGTGTTTATATTTCTCGCTTGACAGCAGATAAATAGATTCAGTTCACACATTCGTATAAGGAAAACCCTGATCAACTCATGGGCACTTCTTTAGCCAGCATTATGATTTATCCATAGATTACTGTATTTATGATAAGTAGTTTTGCAAATTTAATGAAATCGCAGTCTTGTTCAGTGTCTCTCTTTGCACAGGATAACGCATTAAGTGCTCAGTAGATTGTTTTCAATTTCTCTCTTTAATATTTTTTTAAAAAAACTTTACAGGGGTAGATGCCATTTAGATATTATCTTACCTAATCTACACCACTGTAAAATCAGTATAATCCTAATGTTACATATGAAGAAACTGAGACTTGAGAGATTTAGTCGCTTATTGTTTTAGTTCCAGGATTTTCTTATTTTGGTAGCCATGACCTTCTTGGAAACATAAGTAAGATGTAGAAATTGAGGGTTTTTTTTTTCTTTTTGCTTTTTAGGGCCACACCCACAGCATATGGAAGTTCCTAGACTAGGAGTCGAATCGGAGCTGCAGCTGCTGGCTTACACCACAGCCATAGCGACACGGGACCTGAGCAGCGTCTGCAACCTACACCAGGGCTCACAGCAACACTGGATCCTTAACCCACTGAGTGAGGCCAGGGATCGAACCTGCATCTTCATGGATACTAGTTGGATTTGTTTCTACTGAGCCACAAAGGGAACTCCTAGAAATTGAGATAGTTTAAAAGTATCTGAGCTACTTTATTTTTTAGACTTGCAAGAATGAGGAGGAGAGTATGATAGGGCACAGTCCCAGAAACCTCTTTCCTTGAAACTGGAGCATGCTTTGAAAGGTCTCATTTGTCAATACACCCCCCCCCCCTTTTTTGGAAGTACAGTTAATTTACAGTATTGTGTTAGTTTTAGGTATAGAGCAACATGATCCAGTTATATCTATATCTATCTATCCTTTTTCAGAGTCTTTTCCATTATAGGCTATTATAAGATGGTGAGTATAGTTCCCACTGCTATACAGTAGATTCCTATTGTTTACTTATTTCACATACGGTAGTGTGTATATGTTCATCTCAAACTCCTAAGTTATCTCCTCCACCCACTTATTCACTATCCCCTTTGGTAACTGAGTTTGTTGTCTATATCTATGAGTCTATTTCAGTTTTGTAAACAAGTTCATTTTTTTTTTTTTAGATTCCCTGTATAAGTGATAGCATATGGTGTTTGTCTTTGTCTGACTGTACATAGCATGATAATCTCTAGGTCTATCCTTGTTGCTGCAAATGACATTATTTCATTCTTTTTTATGGCTGAGTAACATTCAGTTCCATATGTGTATGTGCATGTATGTATATCTCACACATTCTTTATCCATTCATCTTCTGATGGACACTTAGGTTGCTTCCATGGCTTGGCTTTTGTAAATGGCGCTGCTGTGAATATTGGGTGCGTGTATCTTTTCAAATTAGAGTTTTCTTTGGAAATATGCCCAGGAGTGAGACTGCAAAATCATATGGTAAATACACTACTTAAAATCTCACGTTCTGCACCTTTAATTGCTCCATAATACTCATGGAAGAGAGAGTTGACGGCAGTGGGGAAAAAAAGGGAGTTAGGGGAGAAAAGGAAAGTATATCAAAATGATTTCCCTAATTCTTGCATAAATTTTGGCAGCAAGATCCCCTCATGCAGAGCTGTGTTTGATTTATGGTCCACTTGCATTGTTTACCTTTGGTTTCTCTACCAGGCAGCTTCCCATCAGTTCGAATGTCTGTTTATTTTTGAATCATATGCCAAGGCCTTGCCACTTAATTCACTATCTACTTTATCCTTCAACTCCATTGAACTATACCTAGCACAGTTACTAAGTAGTTAGACCAGGACTCAATTTCCAAGTCTAATCTAATTCTCTTCTCAAAAACAAAGATTCTCTTGAGAGATAGCAGTCTTTTGGAGTCTAACCATATGCATTATTTTTGATGGAAACATAACTTATTCTTGTTTTTTAAAAATAGACTGTTTAACGCAGCCAAGATGAATAGTGGATTTTATGTATCCAGAAATCATATTGGGTTTGAAATGATTTAAGCCCTCCAGACAGTTTTCTGAATTCCAAACATATCCCTCCCTGCCCCATTTCCTGCATAATTGTAGTGACATGACAATTACTTCTTGAAAGCCAACCTTTTGCCACTCTCCTCCGTCCTTGCCCAGGGAGCTTGTGAGTGAAGTGGTCATGGTGGTAGGCAAGCCCAGTAACGTGGACTTACTTTCACTCTCCAAAACTGGTCTCGACAGACAGAGATGCCTCCAAATGTCTAACTTGCAGCAGGAACTGAAACTGAATGCCTGATATGGTACCGTTACCTGGGGTCAGCCGTCAGCCACTCGGGCAGGAATTTTATTCTCAACTACTTCCATCATGAAAGAGGAAATTGCTTACACTCACTGGAATAGTCACTTTCTCTAGAAATGGATTTGCCTTACCTGCTGGAAATGTTTCTGCCAAAGTCACCATCTGTGGATTTGCAGAATACCTTCATCATTGCCATGGTACTCCTTGCTTCTGACAAGGCACCTCTATTGCTGCCTAGCAAACTACTTCAACACTTAGTGGTGTAACAAACTAGTCACTTTATTATCTTTCATGACCGTGTGATTGACTGCTCAGTTGGATAATTCTTCTGTTCCACCTGATGTCAGTTGGTACTTTGGTCAGTGGGCATCTTGACAAGGCTGGAATATCTAAACTCTCTGTCACTTAGGTGATGGATGTCTTGAAGTCTGGCGTCTGCTGAGATGGCTGGGCTTCCCTCTCTTTTCATGGAGTTTCAGAGTCTTAATTCTTCATGTACCCTTTCCATGTGTTCCCTCCATAAAGTCCAACTTCTGAGATGGCAGCTCAAAACTCACAAAAACCACAAAGAGGAAAAGTTACTAGGTTTTAAAGTTTGGACCCAGAGCTACCTCAGATGGTTCAAAACAGTATATGCCAGCACAGTTTCAATTCTGCCTCTAGAAGGGAGTAAAAAGAAGAAAATATGATATATTTAATCCATCACAGGGAGGAAGGCATTCAAAGTGGAACTAAGAGTATTTACATAGATTCTAAGTAGAAACATTGTGTTTGAGTGTGGGAGGTGAGACAAAGAGTTGCATGAGATGAGGTTGGCCCAGAAAAATCCATGGTCCTACAGGACTTATTGAGTCTGTGGGACTTTGTTATAAATAATATGGAAGGAGGCTATTCAAGGATTTTTGGAGAGATTACATGAATAGATTTTCACTTTTAACAGATAATGCTGGCTGGAATGGAAGATAGTTTGGCAGGAAGCAGGACTGTAGATAGAGAGACCATTCAGTAAGCTTCTGGGATAATATGGGAGAGGGTTGATGATTTCTTAGAATAAGACAGAGACGTGGAAGTGGAGAAAGGCATGCTGCTCCAAAAGATATTTAAGCAATATAATCAATGGGACCTTTTGACTGATTAAATGTGAATATACCAGTCTCAGGCTTATATCACTAGGTAGATTTCCAAGATAGGAAACCCGCAGAAGTAGATTTGGAGAGAAATAATCATGAGTTCTATTTGGGGTTTATTGAATTTAAGTTCCTATGAGATATCCAGATGACAATGTTAAGCAATCAGTAATCTACTTGAGAGTGGATCCCCAGAGGAAGATCTGGGACTCTAGAGTTGGTAAAATCATGAATCATGATGGTAGTCAGAGCAATGGTTGTGGGTGCGGTTACTTCCTATGGGGACAAAGCAGCAGCAAAGGATAAGTGGGTTTAGATCCTGCGCCAAATGGCCTAGAAGTGTTAAAAGAGTTGTTTCTCTGCAGTAGTAATCAACAAATCACAACATTAAACAGTGGGCTATCATTTTAAATCAATTACCCCGCTAAAATTAGAAAATCAGACCATACATCATGATGAAGATGTAGGGAAACAAGAATCATAGGCAGTGATGGGTGTCGAGAATGGTGTGGCCGTTCTAGAAAGCCATCGAGTGTGTGTGTATGCTAGTTTAGCAATCTCTCTCCTAAGGAGGCCCCTGAGAAAATCTCCTGCAGTTTCATAGTAAGATGTGTGCGAACAAGACTACTCTTAGGGCATGTTGGACTCATGCAAATATTTTTGGCAGAACCCTGTCTGTACGTATAATTTGATGAGAAAACATAGTTTAGAAGTTAAGGAGCTATGAGATATGGTGGTCTATTGATGATTTAGAACAGTGGATAGATGAGAGTTCTTGAAATAGTTATTATCCAATTAATGCATGTGAATATTTTTCAAAGTGTCTAAGAACCATCTCTTCTTGGTAAGATCTAGCAATAATCTTTTCATATTCTTTATTATCAAACATGCTGTTTCTGGCCAATGTCCTATCTCCTACCACACACAAAAAAGTGATAACGTGGTTATTACTCGCAATTCCATGGCTTTTTGGAACTTTTAAAAAATAATACCTTCTTGCTTCTGCAGTTACATGATTTCAATTATTTAATGCTGGTTACATCATTATTTGTGACAGTACATCATTCATCTGCTCTCCACAAATACTGACTTACAAAGACCTTTTGAAAGGTTATTATTACTCCAGGAGTTCCCATCGTGGCTCAGTGGAAACGAATCTGACTAACATCCATAAGGATGCAGGTTCGATCCCTGGCCTCGCTCAGTGGGTTACTGATTCGGCATTGCTATGAGTTGTGGTGTAGGTCACAGATGTGACTCGAATCTGACATTGCTGTGGCTGGGGTGTAGACCCCCTAGCCTGGGAACTTCCATGTGCTGCACCTTTAGCAGCCCCCCGCCCCCCCAAAAAAAAACAAAAGGAAAGGAAAACAAACAAACAATCAAAGGTTATTACTCCATTCCCTTCATTAGTGATAACCACAAATGCAAGTCTTACCCAAGTTATGCAGGACAACATGAAAGATAGTTTGTTCTCCTTTCATGTTAAATTTCACACTGGGAATTTTATAGTGAAAACAAAAGCATAGAACAATACCTTATGCAAGCCTGTGTCTTCTCTTCAAATTGTCAGGGCTTAATCACTGTATTCTAGGACATGCTTTTTTTGTTTTTTTTTTTTTCAGCGTTGACTCTACTCCTGTATTCACACACAGCCACCGGTGGGAGGATAGGCCAGGGGCCCGTGGGCTGAGTAAAAGACCAGTACCATTTTCTCGAGGAATGTCCGTCCTTCATGTGTCACTCCTTACTTAAGACCAGATACATGATGCCATCACATTGACTGTAGGCGAGAAAAGACGTAGATAGGAAGGGCCCGTTAGGATTGCGAGCCGAGAGTTTAGGTCTCCAATGGCCTTGGAGGAGGGGGGCATGGCCAGCCGTGGAGGACTGCCTGACATGCAGAGCTAAGGAGGAGGTGGCGTGACCAGTCTGGGCACCAGCAGTGGGAGAGGGGGAGAGCTGGGTCTGGCAGGGAAGATAAAGGATGGGTGTTATCACTTCTGTCACCTTAGAGAATCTTCCAACATTCGTGCGTCAGTCCCATTCTGGCAACCCAATCTCATGGAACTTGGGCTCACAGCCTTGGGAAGCCGCATAGATGTGTGTGCTAGGGCAGCTGCTCAGCCCCACATGCAGGGTGGAGAGCCAGAAATAGCCCCAGAGGGAAGAAATGGGAAATGGAATTCACATAGATCGCCATCCAGGCTCAGAGTACCACCTGAATGGCACTGCCAGCCTGGACCGTCCCAGGCACCATAGGGGTACTTGGGACATTTCAAGGAAGGTGCTCCGAAGCACAGCACCGCCTGAAGCCGGGGCCGGGGACAGGAACCCCTGTGTCTAAGTCTAAGGTCGTTACTATGTATGAAGACGTTTACTGCAGTGGGAGGAGGGTTACAGGTAACATAAGGAGACTCTGTAAGTAAAATGCGATGTGCAGACGGTGAACTAGAAAGCGGTCCAAATAATCAAAGAGTCCTATTGAGTAGCCTGGTGCATCAGACATATCGGGGGCATCACTCTCTACCCTGCAGGTCTCACTAAGAAAAGCTCCTGTCACTGCCATGGCACCGCAAAGAGATACTCCCAGGTACGACCTGGTGGTTCCTGACCTTGGCCCATACAACAGACTCCTGTTTCCTTCCCTGGGGCCTCTCTGAAGCCGTGACACCTGTGTGTATTCTCCAAGGTCAACCCCAAAGGATGAGGACATTAGTGCCTGTGAGACCCAGGTTGGCCAAAAGAGGACAAAAGCCAAGGGATAAACACACGCTTCCCACTTTGATCCCCTGGGAAGAAAATTCCGAGATGCGTTTTGTACAGTTTCTAAGAGGGTTCTCAGGGATCAAGGGCCCAACAGAGGTACAGTGGAGAGGAGTCAGTAACAGGTTTATGTACTGACTTTCTTCCTCTGTTTACTCTTCTCATCCCTCACACCAGCATCCTGGGAGCACCCTCGATAAACCGTCTGCACAGCAGTTTTTGTCCTGGTTCTCTTATAGGAGAACCCAGGGTAAGACACATGAACAGATATTTTTAAGAAAACACAATGTTGTGGAGTTCCCTGGCAGCTCAGTGGGTTAATGATCTGGTATTGTCACCGCTGTGGCTCTGGTTCAATACCTGGCCCCAGAACTTCCTCATGCTGTGGGCACACACACACATAGACACAAACACACGCACACACACATACACAGTTGACTGGAAAGAATTTCTTTAAAAAGAGTAAAAAAAATTTTTTTTTAAAAACAAAAGTCTTTTGTTTACATAAACATTATAGTTTCGTAGCACAATAATGTTTATGTAAACAAAAAATATACACATGCACACCCCCAAAAAATGTATTTTGAAAGACACACACACATATACATACATATATATATAGAGAGAGATAGGTATTTATGTAACATTTTATATGTAGTTACTTATAAAACATGTTTTATATATATATATGACATACTTTTAAAACATTAGAGTGGATACTTCTAAGGGGGAAACTAAAAGGAATTGTAAAATAAAGGAGAGGGGAATAAAATCAAACAAAAAACCAGACTTATGATAATAGCAAATTAAGCCTTGAAAAATTATTTACTCAACTCAGTGCCCTCAAGATGCAATTTTTTATGGAAATACAGAAAGAAGCAGAAAGATAGGAAAAGGTGGAATGTCTCAAACAAAGGAAGGTATTTTATGCAAAGAACTACTCTTTAGCATCTTAGTAGTTCTGAGGAGGGACCAACCCTAATAAGGATGGGATGACCTAGGCCTTTCTGGATGCCATTTACATCCATGCTTTTCAGATGGCCTTCTCTCTTTACAGAAGTACCAGTTCTCGTGCATAAGCATCTTGCTGGTCTTTGGTCTACACTCTGGCCTTAGCACAGGACAGTTGAATCTGTAGGATGGGGATATTGCTGCTGTCCAAAATCCAAACCACCCCACCCCGTCTCATTTGATTTGTTCCATCTGCTTACGTATTGTTTGTTCTCCACTTGCTGAAAATATTGCTTCCTCAGGTTAGGGAATCAGACAAGGAAAAGAGACTTTCCATCCTAAAAGAAGCCATGCCACTTTGCTTCCTCACACATAAGCATTCTGAATTTTCACCAAGCTCTCTGGGTATTTCAAGAACTCCTATAATTATTTTGCCAGCATTTTTCAACTTTGCATTTATTCTGCCTTTTTTTTTTCTCTCAATGTGTGAAATGTGTATCAGAAAAAAGAAAAATTTGAGACAAAGGTGGCCTGTGCTTCCTGCTACACTGGAGGGACGCCCGGTTTCCAAGTGCTCTTTGGTTGAATTCTCTTGCTGAGAAGGGCATGTCTGGTGGTTGATTTGGCACAGATTCTATTTCCAAGTAAAAAGAAGAAACTTTTGATCAAAAAAGATGATGGGACCTCCTATGCTTATGGCTCCTCAGTGAGCCACAGCATAGGGAGAACGCCCATCATTTGTGACAGCTGGATGGTCCTCGGGTAGCTGATCCTCACCCCAACACTTAAAGCCTTTTCCTGTCACCCATATGAAGGAAAAGGGGGTGGGGGCGGGGCTGCCCTTCATCATAGGTGTGAACAGCACGCTCAGGTGAGCCGAGAGATGAAACATCCCAACCCCTGCACCAGGATCTCCCAAGACAACCTGCCTCAGGGCTCGGGGCTGCTGTCGGGGCTGCAGATGCTTTTTTAGGATCCCTGGTTCCCATCACTCATGTTTCTTGTCCCTAAAGATTCAGTCTTATAGCCAAAAATGTATACATTTCGAACAGTTCCTGCAGCCCATTTAAAATGAGTTTCCCTCCTAAAAGGCGGGTCAGTGATATTACTTGAAGGATCTCAGTTTTGTCTCATAATCCACCCCTGTGCTCTCTTGCCCAGGGAGCGTGGGGCGCTTTAGAGAGGGACAGTCAGGAACGGCAGAAAAAAATGAGAGTTTGTAGGAGAAGGCGCTGCCCTAAATCCCCGTTTGCTATGTATGAGCTGTAGGAACCTAGACAAATTTAAAAAAATCCTATGTTTCTCTCCAGGTTCATAAAAGTGAAGGTCATAGTATCACTGCTTTTTAACACAAAGCAGACAGACTGCTTGGCACACAGTAGGGTCTTTGACTGTTGCTTCTTCTTTCCTACCATTCGCCCTGCCCTCAGACCTGGGAATTGAACCTTGATTCCTGCTGACCGCAGCTTTATCTAAATTATCCGTGATTCAGTCATCTCTCTCCCTCCTCATCTTTTGTAATAAATCCCTTATTCACTACTTTCACCGGGAGGGGAGGGCATGGAACCTTTCAATACTAAAACAGAGTGAGTGCTCAATGTTGAGAATGGTTTTAAAAGTTTATGCCTTTTAAAAATCACAGACAACTATGCAGAGGTTCTCCAATAATTACAAAAGTCATTCTATGCTACACAAGTAGAAGAGTGTAATTTTCCTTCCTTCCTTTTTCTTTCTTTCTTTCTCTCTTTCTTTCTTTTTCTTTCTCTCTCTCCCTTCCTTCCTTCCTTCCTTTCTTTCTTGCATTTAATCTACTCAGAGACTCTCCTCTCCTGACTAGGAGAAAAATGTAATGGCTTTCATTATCAGGCTGCCTGCATGCCTTCCTTTGCCTGAAACATGATTTGGGGTTTCCGTGGGCAGGGTAAAAGGGGCAGGTTCTGCATCCACAGTGTTGTTACTGCATGACGCGCCCAATCCCGTTGTCCTATGGGCACTGGCGCTCTGAGTAAGCCCCACCCCTCTGACTGCAAAGCTGACTTAACTGCTCTCACAGCCTCTGAGCTATGACTCTGTCTGAAGTCTTATCATCTCCTGGGGGTGCTCATAGTCCCTGCTCTCCCCCACCTGACAAAATCTTGCTGTGGAGGGGATGTCCTCCAAATTCTCTCTACCTTAGAATTTAGCGAGTCCCGCCCCCCAAATAAAAGTCTAGATGGAAGTTGCCTTTCTGGGTAACTCCCAATCTGTTTTTGGCCAGCGAGCAACAAGTTGAAGACAAAGATCTCATAATTCAAAAAGCCAAACAGCTACATTTTGCGGGGTGGGTGGAAGAGAGATGATGCCTCCCAACCCTTCTTTTTGACATCTTAAGCAAGGAGATAATGCAGAAGTTAGCTCCCAATGTTGGCCAACCCTTTTCTGAGAACCTCTTCAGTGTGTTGCTTTCCTAGCAGGAAATTAGACTTGAATACATTATCTCTAGTCCTCTTATCAAACTCCCTGATAGTATTTTTTTCTCAATATTTTAAAGTCGAGGACATTGATGTTCAGAGACATCTAGTGATTTATCAAAGTTCAAAAAGCTAGTATACGATGGAGCGAACATTTAAACACAGGACTGCCTAATTTTAAAAATTGCTCTCTTTCTACTACATCATGCTACACCCCAATCAGAGAACCGTAACATCCATCAGCCTTCTGTGTAACATTCGATGCACATGTATCAGTGGCAGAAAGTTATTAGCTCCAGGGGGAGCCTTTTTGATTCCTTTTGAATGAAATCACAGTCAAAGCTTGAAAACATACCCTTAACTAGTTTTAGCGGACTTCAGCTTAAAGCAATGTGACCATATACATTAGAGGAGAATGTAATAAAAAAAAAATAGTCAATTTGTTCTGAAATAGTTTTGCAGCATCTCCCAGAGAGGGGCTACATCATTCATGAATAGAGTCTGTCATCAGGTGGTATCTGTGGTCATTCATCTCTCTGTCTGGACCACAAGTATATGCCTTTGCCCTTGGGTGGACTGGCCCACCTTTGATACATTCTTGTGCAGGTGCTTTGCTGTTGTCCCTTCTGACTTGGTTTGCCGTGCTGACATGTTGGTGTGTTGGTCTAGTGTCTGATGAGCATGCCCTCAGTGAGCCAGGGTACCCCTGTAGAGTTCTGTGAGCAACCTAGATTGTAGGACTTGGGTGTCATGTAAGAAGTACTCATCAGACAACTGGAGTTAAGATGCCTAGGTTATAATCCCTGGCTCTACTACCAGGTTGTATTACATTTGATAAATTGCTAGATGTCTTACTCAGTTTCATGATCTGTAAGGTGATAGCAATGATGACATCAACATCACAGGATTATGTGCAGATCATATAGGGTAGCAATTGTCATGGACACGGGGGACAATGATCGTTATGTCAACTCCGGGGAAAAAGACCTGTTAGGACAGCGACTCCATCAAAGCTCTAAATTCTGGTAGCACTTTACGTGATTGGGGATGTCCTTTTCTTTGGGTGTATGCCCTCAGTTTTCCATCAGCATTTTTTTTTTCCTGGAGACTGCCCTAGAAATAGCTCTCTCTTGGAGATCTATGCGGAAAGAAGCACACTGGCTCCCCAAAGATCATGTGTAAAAGGAAGACCTGTGTTCCCCACGAAGGGGACATCTTGCCCCTCCTGGAGTGAACTTTTATACAGTTCCAATCAAGGGTCATTGACGAAGTCTATTCTGACACTTCGGGTATATTGTCTTCAAACCCTAATTAAAAGATTATAAAGGTATTTCCCTCCCCCAAAGGGTGGGTTTCTTCTGTGGCTCTCCTGAAGCTGTCAAAATTTGCCTGAGTCCTTAGTTCATGCCAGAGAGGCACTGGGACTCATTATGCAAATTTAAATGACGCGTCACGTCCTCAACCCAAATCACCTTAGGTTATACTAATGAGTTCTAGATAAGAGAGAATGGACATAAAACTGCATCGGGGGTATTTAGGAATAACTGCCCAAATGAAAGAATAATGAGTTAAATTATACAGGAAAGCTATAGGGAGATCTTTCGAATAATGCATCACACCTTCAAACACTTTAAAAAAGTATGTTCACGTACTAATGGTAGTGCAGCTAACTACATGTACGAGCAAGAAACCTTTCAGGATATTAAGCTGGGGGGTGACCTTGTTTAGAAGAGGGGATTTTGTCTTCTCCAGCACCAGGACTGAGGGCAAGAGAGGCCCAGCCCAGCCCCAGAAGTGCAAAGTCAGTGACTCAAGATGTCAGTGAAATGATATCGTTGCACCGACCAGAGAGATACCAGCCCAAAGCATTCTCTCTTCCAGAAAGAATTTTTCACCAAACCTATGAGCCACCCTGGCCATATGGGACTCGAGACCTAAATGAAAGTGTTCTGTCCTCAAAAAAGTACAAAGAGCATGTGCTAAGTTTCCAGTCAGAGAACACACAGATGTTTTTCAGGACCCTGCCCTTCGGGAATTCTCAGTTGGGAGCTCTGCTTTAAGGCCTTTCTCAGAGTTCATTAGGAAGGCTTTGATACCTAAGGAGAAAAGTCCAGTTTAGATAGTTTAACCTGAAAGACATTTATCATTGAATGAAATTTGAGCAGAAAGTAGTGTTCAATTACTTAAAACTAGTTCAGAGGGTAAAGAAACAAGCTCTAGGATGAGTTTCCCGGAATGACCCCCCAAGGTCACATTGCAGAACTGGGTCCCCAGAGTCCTAACTGCTTCTACCATAGTCAGAAAACTGGAGAATCAGGACAACGTTCAGAAGGACTTTGGGATCCAGAAGGACACTGCTTCGGCCACAGTCCACTCTAAATGCATGAGCAGGTCCTGCTCTGTGCTCATCTGACTTCTTACCATCCAGAAGTCTGACCAGCAGGACATAAAACTTGCCTGGGAACCCCAGCTGCAAGGAGAGTCCTAGAAATAGGGTTTCTAGCTTGTCACTCTCTGCATGCTAGGCGGACAACTCCATGTATATTGAATGAATGATCAAGGTCAAAGTCTCTGCCAACCTGCCACAGACAATCCCAGGTGGGCCCGATCTTGCAGAGTGGGATTCAAGAAGCAAGTGAGGGAGTGAAACTCACAACTCTTGAGGGAAGGAGTGGTGCGAGGTGAAACAGACCCATCCACTTCCGAGGGGGAGGTCTTTTTCCACATTTGGAAGTGGAGACAACGGAGAGCATCAAAGTCGTTGTTACAAGGGGTTCCTTCAGAGAGATTTGCAGGAAAGCATATATGTACAGGGAAGCAGATTTAAGCACAGGAAGAAGAGGCCTTAGGATGAGCACCACAACCATGTGACTGTTTCTCTTCATTTTATTTTTATTTTATTTTATTTTTTTAGGGCTGCAGGTACGGCATATGGAAGTTCCCAGGCTAGGAGTTGAATTGGAGCGACAGCTGCCGGCCTACACCACAGCAACAGCAATGCAGGATCCGAGCTGCAATCTACACAACAGCTCACAGCAATACCAGATCCTTAGCCCACTGAGCGGGGCCAGGGATCGAACCCACATCCTCATGGATACTATTTGGGTTAATTCTCGTTGAGCCACAATGGGAACTTCTCTCCATTTTAATATTAAAGGAAAGTAACCACCTTTATCATAGTTATAGATGTCCAAAGAGCATCAAATAAGTGTGGTGATTACAACAGGAACAGCTAATACTTAAAACAATAAAACAGTAGAGAAACATCTTAAGCGAGGGTTTCATTCTAAAGCTAGCTCATAAAGTAAAAACTCTGTGTAGTCAAATTAACCTTGAATTTTCCATCACCTATAAAAGAGGCATATTTTTTTGTTTGCAGACTGAGAGTGGAATTCTTCTTTTTTTTTTTTTTTTTTTTGTCTTTTTAGGGCCACACCCACAGCATATGGAGGTTCCTGGGCTAGGGTTCCAATTGGAGCTGAAGCCACTGGCCTATGCCACAGCCACAGCAATGCTGGATCTGAGTCGTGTCTATGACCCACACCATAGCTCACAACAATGCCCAACCCACCAAGCAAGGCCAGGGATGGAACCCGCGTCCTCACGGATGCTAGTCGGGTTTGCTAACCGCTGAGCCATGACGGGAACTCCGAGAGGGGAATTCTTTTGAATCTTTGGAGCAATATAGCCACTGTGCTAGCCCAAACCAAGAAATAAAAGGAAAGGTTCTATTCAGAGGTCTGAGCATTCAAACTGCTGTTCTTTGGGAAAATGATCAAACACTAAGATGTGAGGGGATTAACATATACACACTGCTTTACATAAAATATATACTAACAAGGACCCACTGTATAGCACAGGGAGGTTCACTCAATGTTTTTTAATAACCTATGGCGGGGTGGGGGGTGAAGAACAGATATGTGTATAACTGATCCACTTTGCTGTAAACGTGATGCTAATACAACATTGTAAATCAACTTCACCCCAATCAAATAATAATAAAAAAGAAGTGAATGGGGGTTAGACGGAAAACTTTAAAATGTTCCTATGTGCCTGAAGAGGTGACTCAAATTGTTGTTTTTTATTAAGAACATTAATTGCACTAATTTATGTTATTATGATGAGGACTAATCAAGACAAAAGAGTTAAAAAATAGAAGGGGCACGAAATCAGCTCTAAAATTATCACGTGCTTATGGAGAGACATGCCTCTTTAGACTGGAGATGAAACTTACGAAGTTTGGATATTATTTCTGATACCGTCCTTAATAAGAAGCTTAGAACAAGGCATTCCCTTACTTTTCCATTAATCTTGGTTTTCCTCTGAGAAATAAGGCTATAGCTGTAGCTTTCATCACTCACAGTAGGGTGCATTTTCTAATCCTCTGGCCAGTAAGACCTTCTCCCATCTGGCCATTTCCCCCGGCTGCTCCCTATCCTGTAGTACTAGTTTTGGTACCCACTCCTTCAGGGGCCATCCATCTGAACTGATCTTGGGGAACAGAGTATAATTACCTCTATGAAAGTTTGAACTTATTTTCATTGTTCATTTCTTTATCTTCAGTCTAGAAAGTTTCTTGGGACGCTTAACTCTTTCCCCACGCTTAGGTCATTGCTTGGTTCATTATATATGCTCACTAAGCATATGCTCAAGGAGTAGCAGAGAAAATGATAGATGCTTAGGGATGAAAGGGAATAATTTTTAAATTTCTGATTCAGTGTCTACATATCTTCATAATAGTCTTGATATACGGACTCCAGACTTACATGTAATGACATGAAAACCTGCATTCTTGTACAACTGGTATTGTTACTTCTTCTTTAAATTAAATAAATGAAAACCCACATTCTTATACAACTGTTACTGTTTCTCATTCCTTAAATTTGTGCCTCCCTCTAACATTAGTATTTATCTGAGAAGATTTCACTGAGCACATTTTAGTTCTTTTCTGGTTAAGGTAAGACCTTGTCCCTGACCTCGAGAAGCTTTTAAGTTAGCAGGAAAAACAGACACGAAGACAAGTGATTATAACATTTATACTTACCGAGCACGCTGTCATTAAAAAGTGAAAGTCTGTGCTGTGAGACCAAGGGTTTGCCTAAATATACTACTTCCAGTGACACGCTGAGCGATGACTGGTACGTTCTGTAGAAACTTCTACCAGATGGCATTCCAGATGTATCACAGAGGAATAAAAACCATAACAGTGCTTATTATGTGCTAGGCACTATTCTAAGAAATTTTCATTATTAAATCATTTAATACGGACCCAACACAGTGAGGTTGGTACTGGGACACAGAGAGGCTAAGTGATGCCCCACAGCTGGGTGGACAGTCTGGCCCCTGAGCTTGCATTCTTTTTTTTTTAAGGGCTGCTTCTGTGGCATATGTAAGTTCCCAGGCAGGCTATGCATCCTCATGGATACTAGTCGGGTTTGTCACCCGCTGAGTCACCACAGCAGAGGCTCCCTGAGCTTGCATTCTTAATCACCAAGCCACACTGCAAGAGAGAAGCCGTTTTCCCTGGAAGCTTCATAAAAGGAGTGCCATTTGCTTGTTTTCTGCTACAACTTAGGCAAAAGCAAAGTAGAAAAACAATATCTACAACTAAATAAACACAGAGTCTATGTGTTGGAAGTTTGAACACATATGAAGACAGGGCTTGTCTGGGATTTGCAGATGAGCCTCAAGTGAAGTGATTAACATATATAAATATTTGCTTTTTAAGGCCACACTCACAGCATATGGAGGTTCCCAGGCTAGGGGTCAAATCCGAGCTACAGCTGCCGGCCTACACCTCAGCCACAGCAAAGCAGGATCCGAGCCACATCTGTGACCTACACCACAGCCTACAGCAACCCTGGATCCTTAACCCACTGGGCAAGGCCAGGGATCGAACCTTCATCCTTATGGATACTAGTCAGATTCGTTTCCACTGCACCACAACAGGGACTCTGGGAGTAACCATATTAATGCTGTTCTCAATGTGAGACAACACAGATGATGAACTGAAGCAGAATCCACCTGAGGGAAGAAGAAACTGGCTGGGCCAGTTTATCATCATCACATCCATCAAGTGATTGTGTCACTGGGCTGGTGGAGACAGAGTGGGATGTTATTTCTCACACTTACGCACACAATACATAGAGATTACATCCATCGTTTTGAAAAGTTTGCATTATGTTGCTTAATCAATCAACAGCCATGTAAAAGGCTCGCATAAAGAATGGCAGGGATGCCACAGTCAAGGCTCCGGTACCTAGAGAGGAAAGATTAAATAAGCGGCGTGTCTCATTAATTGATGCTTGAACAGAATCTTTCTTCCTAGGTGGTACCTGCACGTGGTGACACTACGTATTGTGCTCTGTGTACATGATGTTCTGGAAACAGAAGGTGGGGGCCATGTGGGGGACACAGCAAAGAATGCATTTCCCTTAAGATATTGCTTTGCACACAACATCTCCCTGTGGCCCATTGTCTTCAGCTTAATTGTTCTCTCGTCTTACAGCTTTGTCCCTGATGGACGTGGTTTCTTAGCATTTCACTACCCTATTCATCCTCCTTCTGATATCTTCTCATTGGCATTATCCCCCTTCAAGCAACCCTGAGTCGAATGCAGTTTGCACAGGTGATATACCCATGTGATGCCCAGAAGCCTGGCTTATTCCTTGACCTGAAATCCCTCACCCACTTCTATTGTTGCAGCCTAAACAGCATTTGCTGTTGTTGTCTCATGAACTTTCTGTTGGAGTAGAGAGACCTCCTAGTGTTTTTCATATGAACTGCTATTAATATAGGTCTTCCCCCCTGGAACTTGTTTCATCTCGTTAGGGTCAGCCTATCTCTCTGGTCCAGGGTGATGGTAAGGGCTGGTTGGTATCTCTTTACGGCGAGTCTATCAGCAAATCAAATGGGTGACCTTCTCAGGTTTCAGTCATTCACAATTCTGACAAGTAGATATTTACTATCAGCGAAGTTGTTACTAAAAATGTCCAATCTGTGATCATTATTGCAGACATTCTGTGAACCATTTGGAGGAAAATCTCATCACTAGTAAGCAGCATATTTTAGCCTACATTTAATGTAATTACTAGTAAGGTGGAGTTTAAATCTACAATCTTCTTATTCTCATTATTCCTTCTGATTTTTGTCCCTTTATTTCTCATTTTTGCTTTATTTGTGTTTATCAAATATTGATTGGTAATTCATTCCAATTCTTCTCCTGGCTTTTAATCTCAACTATTTTGTATAATTTTAAAAAGAGTTTCTTTGGGGAATACAATGTGTGTGTGTTTGTGTTATAGATCTATTTAATACTAATGTCTCTCTCTCTCTCCTGTCTATATATAGATAGACCTATATCTATATCTTCTATGTATCTATCTATAGAGACAGGACAAAGAGATAGAGATATTAGCATTATACCACATAGTGATTAAATATAAGAATTTTTATAATAGTATAATATACCCCTCTTTCCTTTACACTCTTGTTATGATATTATATAGGTATAATTCCTATAGATTATTTATCATAGTTTTAAACCCCTGCCTGCAAATGCTTACATATGATTCTTCTGTAGGTCTTTTTTTTTTTTTTTTTTCCTGTACCCATGGCATATAGAAGTTTCCAGGCTAGGGGTCGAACTGGAACTATAGCTGCTGACCTATGCCACAGCTGCACAACACCAGATCCAAGCTGTATCTGCAACCTACACCACAGCTCACGGCAATGCCGGATCCTTAACCCACTGAGTGAGGCCAGGGATCAAACCTGCAACCTCATGGTTCCTAGTTGGATTCATTTCTGCTGTGCCACGATGGGAACTCCTATAGATCTTTTTTAAAAAACTGATTTTTCTTATTGTGCAGCTCCTGTTTCAAATATATATATATATATATATATACACACACACACACACATATATATATATATATATATATATATATATATATATATATGGATTATATTTTATTGAGACTCTGGATTCTATTTTCTTTCTCTGAAGAATCTGAAAGGTTTTATTCTATAAGCAGTTAAATTGCTGCAGATCCACTTAGATGGGTAGAAGCTTGTCTTTTAAACTTTTTTTGGGTGGGTTTATTTTAGTTTTGTCTTAATTCTAATGTGAACACCTTAGTCCTTGAGGAGTACACCTAAACCTCATGGGGTTTCATTGAAAAACTGAAAACATTTATCAATCTCTCTAACTTGATGAGACCCAAATTCCTAATTCAATCTTCCTCGCTTTTGGTGGGCAGCTTTGAAATCCCCACAGCTCCCTCCCCTTTAAAGGATGATTATGCTCCTGAGGGCCTTGCTCACATGTACCCTATCAAGGCTCCAAGTATTTGAAGGGGGTTCATATGCCCAGTTTGGGGCTCCTTCTTCTGTGGTTTCATTCTTTTTGAGTCCCCCTCCTCTCAATTCCCAGCCACTTTGCATCCTGTGGCTTTATCTTCTTGTACATCAGGCTAATCAAACAGTGTCTTTTGCCCAATCTTATCATCCCTGGCTGGGAGGATTGGAGATTGCCTTCAGGGGAAAAGCTGTGTTAGCTAGGTCCCAGCCACTGTGGTTGCCTTCTGCAATGAGTTACGCCCCCTCCAATTTCTACCTGATTTTGGTCCCTCTGCAGTACCTTCAGACATCTTTTTAAATATAGTTGTTATCAGCAGGAGAATTAACCAAGACAAGCTACTCTGCAATTATTGAACATCAGAACCCAAAGATGTATTTTACAACATGAATTTATTTTATCTAAAAAAAAAAAAAGAAGGAATTCTGTTGGTAAGGTAACGTAGAATGAAACAGTGGAAAGATCTGGTTCTGAATCGCTGCTCGAACTTGGATCTCACCCGTGACTGCAGGCAGGTTGCTTCATCTGTAAGCTTCATTTTCCCTCTCTCTAAAAATGGCCCTTTTCCTTGGAATGCAGTGTTTCTCAAAAAACATGAGTTTTGTAGCTCATCCTTCATATGAAGAAGTTGAAATTTAATATAAACACTACTGGAAAGAAGAAAGCTCCAAGGGTACAGAGCCCTGGGATTTTTTAAAGCAAGGGACACAGGTGTATGTCCTGTAAGAGTCTGATTCATGAAGTTCTAGAAATAACTCTGCATGCCTTCTTCTTCTTTCTAGGTTTTGACCTTGTCTCCTAGAGGGGGAGGGGGAGGGAAAGATCAAGGTAAAATTACCCTCCCCAATAATTTTTAACAGCAAGTAAAGATGTTACTGTCCATATATCTGCTCTTTTTTTCATTAATTCTTCTTTGAGAAATAGCATTAGAGAGATAGAAGTCTGTGGTTTGGGGGCAAAGCATAACCCACAAAGAAAATTATGCCAGTGAGAGGTTTAATAAAAGAATTATTTTTTTTGGTTGGCTATATCATGAAGGATTATTTGGTTGATTGAAATCACTAAATATGCTATGTTGTTTTCCAAACTTTGTATTATGGTATTTTTTCATTGTCATCACTTGTTCCCTTGAATGAGCTATATAGTCAACTATTCAAAAATAGTTTTAACAGCATTGCATATATATTCATCATAGTTACTTCCAGGAGAAAATTCTCCTTGTGAAATACTGGCTATTAAAGCTTATAAACCAGACTTTGGGTCTGGGATAAAAGTCACATTGCTGAACTTGTGAGACTTCCCAGTCCATGATTTTATTTTATTTTTTTAACCTTCAAACAAAGTAGACATGAAACCAAAATTGGAAATGTGGGAACAAAGCATGTAAGTCTCCACACTTATATTTAGGATTTATGCTTAAGTTGGGGCAGCAGGAGGTAAGAGGAAGATGTCAGGGGCCCCTGGAGAGAGGACACGACTCAGCTAAAAGAGGATTTTTCCTCTTTTTATTAATAAAGGAAAGAAAACAGCAATAGTATTTACCAAAAGTCTTTCCAGGTAAATTACTGTCCTAAATAAATTACAAAATATAGGGTAGGAAGGAGGATATGTCAAGCAGGAGAAATAGGCATGTGCAAAAAAAAATAGAGGAAGGGAAGGAATAAAGAATGGAGAACATTGGGATTATAAAAGTGCAGTGACACCGAGAAGGTGATGTGTCATTAGATCATGAGACAAGGTTATGTCAAAGAAAAATAGTCTTTGTTTTCAGACAGCTGGGGGTGAATCTTGATTCTGCCTCATTCTTGGTGTAATTATGGAAATTATTTTTGAGCTTCAGTCTTTTCATCTGTGAATATGGGAAAAATATCCCAACCCTAATATATCACCAAGCGATCCTGAGGATTAAGTTAGTTAACCAATGTGAAAATGTGAACCACGTTATTAGATGGTGGAATCTCTTTGGGTAGAGTGTGGATGACTCTTGTTTAGATATACTTGTTTAGACATATGCAAACTCCCTCTGTTTGTTTGTTTATTTTTTGGCTTTTTAAGGCCACATCGGCAGCACATGGAGGTTCCCAGGCAAGGGGTCTAATTGGAGTGGCAGCTGCCAGCCTACATCACAGCCACAGCAACGTGGGATCCGAGCCACATCTGTGACCTACACCACAGCTCACGGTAACACCCGATCGTTAATCCACAAAGCGAGGCCAGGGATCAAACCCTCATCCTCATGGATGCTAGTCAGATTTGTTTCTCCTGAGTCACAAGGGGAATTCCCCAAACTCACTCTTGTTTAGACATATCCTCTTGGTACTTTTTCTTTTTCTTTTTAAAGAAAAGCAGTCGCCCCCCCCCCAATTTTTTTTACTCCACTGTCTATATAAAAGAATTTATTTTTTATCCAATATGTAATTATCCTACATAAGACAGATATATGACTAAAGTTATTTCAGCATTTTATATTTTTCAATAAACAAGTTCAAATTTCTATTTCTAAAATTTAAAGAGCAAATTGAAAACTGACTGCTGCAAAAGATATTTTTGAAATGGTGTGTTCCCAAAAAGGTCAGCCCTAAAGAGATAGCTACAGTTATTAGTGTTTAAATCCTAAGTGACGTTCCAGGCGGTAGCACAATACCTAAGCCCGTTCATCCACCCATCCCTTTGATCCACACCCTGGAAGACTGGCATCCATGTTCACTTGAGATGACCTCACATAGCCACGTGGCTCACCTTTTCTTTAGCTGTGCTGTACTGAATATTTATTGACCTAAACAGCCTTATGCACACAACCTTATATAACTGTCAACCATCTTCTAAAGCTGGCACTGTTTTCTCTTCTGCATAAGAGATTCAGTCAGTTTTCCCAAAGTCACAGGACCAGCAAGAGACAGAACTGGATTCCGCATCAAACCTCTTGCTCATCAAAGCTCTACTGCTGCATTCACCCTCCCCAAGTAGACCATCTTGGAAGTCCCAGTGTTTTCTCTTGGGAAAGGTGATCAGAGTAACACTGTGTTGGGTCCAAGTGACCTACTCTGACCCTCTCAACATTTTGTAAGTTGGAAGTATGTGAAACAGAACACGGAGGGAGTCTTTGGATGAGAAAGTGTGAGTGTGTGGATAGCTGTGTATATGTGCAGTCACCTGAGGACATCAGAACAGCTTCCGGCTATGGTGCTTTGGCCGTGCTCATTGTTTGTGTGATACTTGGATAAACATACTGACCTCAGGTGTGTTGGTTTCTGCAGCAAGGGTTGCCACAGATGGAAGCCACATACCCGCTGTGCCCCAACTTCTTTTCCCTAAATGCCACCCAAACACATTGACTAAAACCCCAGAATCCCTGCCCACCTCCCCCGTGTCAGCAGTCTCAGGGTCCTCAACGTTTGCTGTCTCTTGAGCACCAGAGAGAGGTTTTGTCTACATTATTAAAAAAATGATTTCAAAGACTATTTTTCTCTAGTTAATTAATGGTCAGACTAGACACCAGGTAAGTTTTTCAGAGGAAAGAGGGAATTGTCTTCTGTAAGCTGGGGAAGTACTGCCCATGTGGATGAAGATATGTTTGCTTGCCTCGAACCTTAACCTTTCACCAAGTTTTCCTCCCCATAATTTGTGACCTGACTTGCCATATGTTACTCGAAAATTTCATGTCGTCCTAATCCCCATTTGGGATGTTTGAAACCAAAGTAACTCTGGACACCTCCATATGGTTAACTGACAGTAACTAGATTTTCATGAAAGCAGGTTGGAATGGATGAAACTAAGGAAATGGTCAGAAGCCTTAGGCAATAGCCATGGAGGAATAAATTTATAGTCAATGGTTTGCTTTATGTAGTGGCCCAGTTTCATTCATTCATAGCTCAAATAAATGTTTGTTGGGGATAAAATAGTGAATAAAACCGTAGAGTTTTGCCCTCTCATGAAATTACAGTGCAGCTGGACACAGCCACTAGTAATACAGCCTGCTTTGATCACCCATAGGAGGGACATGTGAATCAAGAAAGATAAGGGGGCTTTTGATAAAGCTGATTAAAATGGACTTAAAGGATGAGTAGGGGATTTACTGAGAAGGAAGCAATGGGAAGAAACACTATGAGGAAAAGAAAGTGAGTTCAACTTTGCACATGCCATGTTTAAGATGTCTCAGAACACACTAATAATAGCTAATATTTCCACTGAGCGCTGATAATGTGTCAGACAAGTTTTAAATGTTGTCTCCAGTACTTTCAACAGCCTGATAAGGTAGATTTTTTTTTATATATGTATCTTCCTTTATACAACCAGGTTGAAATAAACTTTTCTGAGTTGTTAGTGTGCTGATGGTCACTGAAGCATGGGAGGGTTTGAAGTTGCCCCTGGGAGATAGAAGATGAAAGAAGAAAGTTTATGATCTATTCTGAGAAATACCACAAAGTCGGCAGAGAACAAACAAGTGAAAAGATGGCAGAAATCCCAGGAGAGCCTCATATAAAGGCAACCAAGAGAAAGTTCTCGTAAAGAAGATGAGAGTGGTCCACCTTCCAGAAGAGAGGTTGGGGGCTATAAGGGCTGAGTGTGGGGACAGGGAGTGGCGCCATCTTGCAGAAAACCAGAGACAACAGGAAGGAAGGAAGCAGAGGCTGTGCAGAGAATAGAACTCATTCAAATGCCTGGCTGAAAGGAGAGAAGAGAAAGCTCTACAAAGTGGAACTTGGTTATGGGAATTTTGTAGACTTGTAGACACGGTATCTATTGAAAAGCAGCTAGAGTCTCTGACGAGGGCAAGACTGAATCCAAACAGGATTAGCTTGGGCTGGGAGGAGGGTCATTTCTTTCAGACAACAGGAAGGAAGGAGGGAAAGTTTCCTCTGGATATAGGTAGTTTAGCTATTCTGTGTTCTCCACCATAACTCCCATTCCTCTGTGTTACGGAAGCAAACCAAGTAATGTGACTAGTCAACCCAACGACTCCAAGCCAACTGAGGCACATTGAGTTATGTGGATTTGCCTCTTGTTTAGTCAGTCACGAAATACTTAGCATTTATTTTCAATGGTTAAGAGAGTTTTTAACAATCAAGAGTGAGCCTAAAATTAACAATTCCACCGCTTCATTTATTCATTTTTTTTTTCCCCCAACTTGGTCACTGTTCTTTAACATTGTGAAATGCTGTCAGGATTTCCTACCCATATTAATCTGTCGGATTCAGAACAGGGGGTGGTGCAGTTTGGTGATTTCCATTTGGCTTTGAAACAAACAATCCCACACCATCTTGGTTCTTGTACTGGAGTCCTTTTTGTTCAGCATTGCTGCTGAAGTTATTTTCGAAACATCATATGGATTTTTCATTGAAACATCTGTGTTAACTTTTATTATCCCTGGTCTGCTTTGTAATTTTGGAAACAGATATAAAGAACGAGCAACCCAAAGCACAGTAATATAGTGGGAAGCATCCTTCATAAGTCAATTGAGGAATTTAATAATCTCTTTAGAAATAAGCTCTGCAGCTATGAGAAAAATGTGTGGGTTAAAGGCCTTCCAATTAAGAAAGGTTTCTCTGTGGATTTATAGGCTGGTGGTTCACTCTTCCTGTTCGTGTTTCCATAGCAACTGTCAGGTAGATTTTCTGCTACTTGCTAGGAAGTTGGAAATGTTGAGTCTGGTTGAGCCTTTTCAATTCAGTGAAGCTTAAATGAAATTCTTTGCAAGGAACTGGCATTTAGCCTGGGTCATTTATTCATATCTAGAAGAAAAAAAATCAATTATAGTAATCAAATGTGCAAAATTTTTATTGGGATTATTTTTGGTACATATTTTGTGCTGTAATCTATTTTTAATGCCAGGGTACTAAAGGTTTGAAGGGCTGCAGCTGGCCTCTTCACTATCTGATGGCTTGTGACTTTAATTACAGCCCAAGACCTAGGAAGGCATGCCTTTTTCTGGTCTACTGTTGCAAGCTATAATCACCCCTGGTGATATTCAGAAACAAACTAGTATCCAGGAGATTCATTAGGTAGAGACACCTCTACGTATCACACAAAGTATGATGCACAACCTTTTCTTCTTCTTTGATTTTTCCTGTCCTGTGGGTTATTCAAATTACAGCCTGGACAGTAAATAATGTATATGCCATTATGAAAACTGCTTGGAAGTACAGTGTCTTCCTTTTGCCTTCAGATTAAACCCACTTGGGCGTCACTCACTGTGGTTCATATCAGCCCACACTGAGTGATGTCTGATGACTCCACGTAGGATGGTGTCCTTTTACCCTTAAAAAAAATCAAGTATGTAGGTGGGCAGAGTGAGCACACCTGCCATTGCTCCTTACATAACCTTCAGTACATGCCCAGGAAGAACAGACATCTATGGGGTACCACTTAGTGTGTTTTTTTGTGAGCATCTTTGCTCACTGCACTGAAGCAGCAGCTTCTGCAGAAAAGAAAGCACAGTCCTTATTTCACACTGAGATTCTATTTATACACCAGCTCCCCTGTGGACATTTCTTATAAGATATATTATTTACAACGATGGCTTCGAATGCACATTTCCGTTCATTTTGTCCCATCCTTCGTCTTTTCTCTTGTCACGTGTGCACCACACCTCCAACTCTTATATTGACAATTCATGTTATATACCATCCTTGATTATTGGTGAACAAATACAAATAAAACTAAGATAAAGAGAGGAAAAAGAGATTTCTTATTTTTTTTTTTTCTTTTTTAAGTCTGAGCTGAAATCTCCTTTGCTTACTTGCCTTGCCTTGTCTTATTTTCTTTCTTTTTGGTCTGGAAACTGCTTTCTTCTATTAAGCTAAATAAAAACTTTCTGAGAAGAGCAATTGGAGCTGAAGGAAGCTCCCTCTTCAGTCGCTATACTGGGAAAAGTGGAAATGAAGTCACCCAGCCTCAGCTCTCAACTTTATTTACTCTAAACGGTGGGCAATTTTCTCCTAAGATAAATCGTCCTTGGAGTTGCTGGGCTTGCCAGAGGAAGCTGCACCTCTACCCGGGAGCAGAGAAACAGAGAAAAGTGTGATTCTGAACATTTGTCAGGATTGAGAGAGCCGGAGAGCCACTTTGGATGACATAGAGAGGGGAAAGCATCTCGCTTTGGGGGAGCGGCAAGGCTTCCATCTTGGCTGTCGCTATTGGTCAGGGAAGTGAAGCGTCTGTGCTGCTGGTATCTGTGTGCTGGAGCATAGCTTTCCTTTACCCCTGCCCCTTCCCGGGCAGGTGCTCCTGGACCAGCACCTTTGGTCCAGCTCCTGGCCAGGCTGGTGTCCACTCACCTGGGAGGACAAGCAGTTGAGGCGTCGCTGGCCCAGCCTCATGCTGCTCCTTGGCTGAGCAT